>NC_089580.1:182010208-182610208 GCF_019320115.1 Miscanthus floridulus | reverse complement strand
CATGTACAAAAACTAATCTACGCCCTATTGATCACTTCACGCAAGCTTCGCCACTATTTTGAAAGCCACCAGATCACAGTAGTGACAAACTTTCCGCTCAGAGACATCTTACACAACAGAGATGCAACGGGACGCATATCAAAGTGGGCAGTCGAACTCGGAGCTCTTAACATCAATTTCACCCCGTGGAAGGCAATCAAATCTCAAGCCCTTGTCGATTTTATGGCCGAATGGACAGAGATTCAACAGCCTTTATTAGATACAATCCTTGACCACTGGAAGATGTACTTTGATGGGTCACTCAAACTAGGCAGAGCCGGTGCAGGCGTCCTCCTCATTTCCCTAGAAGGAAAACAACTCAAGTACGTCCTTCAGATATTATGGCAAGCTACAAATAACGAAGCAGAATATGAAGCCCTCATCCACGGGCTACGAGTGGCAATTACCCTCGAAATAAAAAGATTACTCGTATACGGCGATTCAGCAGTAGTCATCAACCAAGTCAACAAAGATTGGGATTGCACCAAAGAAAACATGGGTGCTTACTGTGCTGAAATACGAAAACTTGAAAAACATTTCCAAGGATTAGAAATTTTACACATCCTACGTGATTCCAACATTACAGCAGATGTCTTTGCCAAGCTCAGATCAGACAGAGCGAAGGTTCCACCCAGCGTATTCATAGAAGAGCTATCAGTTCCCTCTATTAAACAACCCGGTGAAACAACCCATGAAATTCAGGCTAAAAGCGTTCAGATCTTGGTAATCAACACTTCATGGAGCCAAGTTTTCATCGACTATATCAAAGAAAATAAATTGCCAGCAGATAAAGCAGAAGCCACCCAAGTTGTTCGCAGAAGCAAAAACTACGTTCTAGTAGGAGATAGACTTTACAGAAGAGCAGCATCATCAGGAGTACTCCTAAAATGTGTCTCATTTGAAGAAGGCAAAGAGATCTTAGACGAAATACACTCAGGTTGCTGTGGAAATCATGCAGCCTCAAGGACACTGGTTGGCAAAGCATTTCGCACCGGATTCTACTGACCAACCGCTTTGAAAGACGCAGAAGAACTTGTCAGAAAATGCAAAGGTTGCCAAATGTTTGCAAGACAAGCCCATGTACCAACTCACAATCTTATCTGCATCCCACCCGCTTGGCCTTTTTCCTACTGGGGGCTGGATCAAGTAGGACCCCTGAAGAAAGCAAAAGGCGGCTTCGAGTACATCTTTGTAGCAATCGACAAGTTCACCAAATGGATTGAATACAAACCACTCGCGAAGTACAGCGCAACCAAAGCAGTCGAGTTCATCCAAGACATTACGCACCGCTTCGGCATGCCCAATCGAATCATCACAGATCTAGGCTCCCCCTTCACAGCTACAGAATTCAAAAGCTGGGCACAAGACTGTGGTTTCAGTATAGACTATGCGTCTGTTGCACATCCAGAAGCTAACGGACAAGTAGAAAGGGCTAATGGACTCATACTAGCCGGATTAAAACCAAGGTTATACGAAGAACTAGTGGACTATGGGTCCAAATGGATTGAAGAATTACCGAAAGTAGAATGGGGGCTACGAACTCAAATAAGCAGAGCAACAGGCTACTCACCCTTCTTTCTAGTTTATGGGTCAGAGGCCGTACTGCCTGCCGACTTGATCTGGACATCACCAAAGATAGAACAATATGATGAAGGAGAAGCAGAACACACAAGAAGATTAGAACTCGACAGCTCAGAAGAAGTCAGAGTAAACGCTACCCTCCAATCAGCCAGATACCTACAAGGTTTAAGACGACACTACAACAAGAGTACCTATCCTCGATCACTACAAGTCGGAGACTTAGTGCTAAGGATACAAAAGACTGACGGACGACATAAGCTACTCAGTCCATGGGAAGGTCCGTTCATTGTCACAAAAGTCACCGGACCAGGCACATACAAGTTAATAATAGAAGATGGAAAAGAAGTCAACAATACATGGCACATCAGCCAGCTAAGAAGATTCTACGCGTAAAAACAACTCAAGAAAAAACAGATATGCAAGCCACAAGGGACCAACGTTCACAATCGACGAAGGACAATATTCTTCGACAACATATGTATTAGTTTATATTTATGATCAATAAAGATGATATTCATCCACAGCATGTCTTGTCATGACTTCCTATGAGTTGTTTTCATGAAACAAAAAGCAAAATGGCTGAAAACATGCCTGAGCATCCCGGCCGAGAGCAAAATAGCTGAAAAGACGCTTGAGCCCGCCGATGAGGGTAGCTAAAAGCTAACACCCGAAACAAAAAGCAAATGGCTGAAAACATGCCTGAGCATCCCGGCCGAGAGCAAAATAGCTGAAAAGACGCTTGAGCCCGCCGATGAGGGTAAGCTAAAATCTAACACCCGAAACAAAAAGCAAAATGGCTAAAACATGCCTGAGCATCCCGGCCGAGAGCAAAATAGCTGAAAAAGACGCTTGAGCCCAGCCGATGAGGGTAGCTAAAAGCTAACACCCAAACAAAAAGCAAAATGGCTGAAAACATGCCTGAGCATCCGAGCCGAGAGCAAAATAGCTGAAAACACGCTTGAGCCCGCCGATGAGGGTAGCTAAAAGCTAACACCCTGAAACAAAAAGCAAAATGGCTGAAAACATGCCTGAGCATCCCGGCCAGAGAGCAAAATAGCTGAAAACACGCTTGAGCCCGCGATGAGGGTAGCTAAAAGCTAACACCCGAAACAAAAGCAAAATGGCTGAAAACATGCCTGAGCATCCCGGCCGAGAGCAAAATAGCTGAAAACACGCTTGAGCCCGCCGATGAGGGTAGCTAAAAGCTAACACCCGAAAACAAAAAGCAAAAATGGCGAAAAACATGCATGAGCATCCCGGCCGAGAGCAAAATAGCTGAAAAATGCTTGAGCACACCGATGAAGGTAGCTAAAAGCTAACACCTAAAACTAGTCGACCAAAATTGAGCTTCAAAAGACCCTCCAGCTCTTCGTTCCGAAAAGCAAGAGGCTCGGGGGCTACATCCAGATAGGAATACTTTTTCCTCAGAAAAGCACAAGCGCCACTCAAAAAAGCATTCGGATGCCGAAGTTCGTCAAGGCAACATTCTATGCCGAGTCGTTTTTACATAGCGCGGACGAAAGGTTGTCAACAGAAAGATTTACATCTAACAAGTCATAGCATGGACAAAGCACTCGACGGATCACAAAAGAGGAAGAAAAGAAAAGTACTCGACAAATCGAGGGGTCTCGTCAGGATAACGCACAGAGTTGTTTGCGGAGCAGAGACGAAAATGGGACAAAGTACTCAGCGAGTCAAGTAACTTCGACCACACCCAGGCAAAGAATACATCAACAAAAATAAAGAATCTTCATTTAAAGAGGAGTGTAATATTACAAGGGGCTGGTCAATCGGATCAGGCATTGTCATCAGGAAGGGAAATGTCAATATTTAGACTGTCTACAACCCTACTGGCTAAACCTTCGACCTCAGGCTCCATCCTCTCAACGGCATCAAGGTATTCTTGGCTTTCAGCTTCCTCTGCTATCTTAGACAGAGGTGTCTCTGGAGCAAGGACCCATACCTGGGCCAGCACATTCTTGGTACATACTTGAGCACACTTCTTCGCGAACTCTTGGAAACGAGTCAGAATCCGGGGAATGAACTGCGCCCAAGATTGCCCGTCATCCGCTGGAGTCCGGAGAACATCAGCTACTGAACGAAAAGATTTCCACAAAACGTTCCAATTTTCAGTAGCCGTCGCCAGCTTCTCGGACAAGCCTTCAATAGTTTTTTGGGCCTGCACAAGATCTCTGTCAGCTCCACGCCTAATCAGCTTAGCAAGGGTGAGTTCTTCCTCAGCATGAGTAATTACCTCCTCAGCCTTATTATGACTAGAGCGAACAAGAGCCTTCATTTCATCGATACTCTCCGAGAGCTTCTGCTTCTCAACTCGGAGAACTAGACAAGACACCGAAGAACAAGTTAGCGAAAAAAGAAGTCAAAATACAAGAAGAAACAGGCAGAACCCGCGACACCTTTGCATTCATTCTTCGTAGACTCCACCGCGGCATCTCTCTGCTTCTCTGTCTCCACTACCCGGGCACGAAGGGTCTTCTCCTCCTTTTGGTGCATTTGACGCTCTGTCTCCAACTCAGCCCGGAGGAGGTCGAGATCGGCTTTTAGAGCGTCCACCTCAGAAGACAACTTTCTCTCATTTTTAGATGAGAAAAAGAAGCCAGAATGATCACGAGAGAAAGACTGAGCAAAAAGAGGCAAAGAGAAACAAGGCGTAAGGACAGAAGAAAAACAAGCATGCAAAAGAGGAGTGGTAGTAAAACCTACCTGGAGCTTTTCACCAAAAGAAGTCGCGAGGGTCGACAAGCTCCCCCAGGCTGCGGTCAGCTCCGATAACCGATGGGTGGCATCGAACTGTTGCACCACGTCACCAGAAAAAGAGGGACCACCGGAAGCAAGCGAAGGGGAAGGAGAGGCCGGCTGGGGCGAAGAAGGAATGACCAAAGCAACCTCTAGGGAAGCCGGAGCCAAACCCTCAGAAGGACCCGGCACGACGGCCACAGTCACCTCTGGAGCGGCCAAGTCCGCAACTTCGCCAGGTAGCTCCGAAGCCCCCGCAGCAACTTCATCAACAGAATGTTGTGAGTCCTGAGGCTCGGAACTCGTTGGCACGGCGGGAGGCAGAGAAGAAGTCGATGAAGAAATGAGAGAAGACGAAACACTGAAAAGTGATAAAAGGAAGCACCAATAAGAACCAGAAGAATGAAGATAGAAGCCAAAAAGATAAAGCTAGAATCTACTCACCCAACCACTTTCTTCTTCGCGAAGCCAAAAGAAGGCCTCGCAGGGGGAACCACGACGGCGAAAACGTCCCCACCACCCGGCGACGGGAGCGGGATAGCCGACAACAGAGCCGCAGAAGAAGCCAGGGCTGGAGCCATGGAAGAACTCCGCACTGGATGAGCGGTAGAGCTCGGTACCGAGGCTACTAAAGAACTCGACACCGGAGCTTCAAAAGAAGTCGGTGCGGGAGCCTCGGGAGAACTCACACCCGACCTCCGATTACTTCAAAAAAGTTCAAGACTAAAAGTCAAGACAAAGAAGAGAAATTCAATGCAACAGGAATATGAAAAACAACTCACCGCCGCATGATGAGGGGTACTTCATCATCCTCTTCTCCCTCAGCCAAGGAAACCAGAGCACCTGCTGAAAAAAGGATAAAAAAACTCGGTTCAAGAGAGAAACAGGAAAATAAAGGAACAAAGAGTATTAAATGTGCTCACCTAAGAGCATGCTAGCAACAACTAGAGTACCTGAGGGAGTACTTGGATTGCGAGGCTTCTTGGAGACAGGCAGGCCAGATGAAGACCCATCCGTTCGCCCCCTCTTTGGGACACTGTGAGGACTACGAGGGACTAGACGAGGAACATATTCTTCATATACATCAACAAATCCGGAAGAAACCCCAGGAAGGGCGGTAGAGGTTTGGGACTTACTAGTTGCAGAAGTTCCAGCAAGTTTATCCCCAGTCTCCGCCACGGCGGGGAGAACATCAAGAGGGATCGGGTCGACAAAGTTCCGCCCAAGCTCCTGCGAAAAAGGATAAAACACCGAGACAAAGAAAAGCTAAGCAAAAATGGATGCAGCAAGAGTACATAAAGTACTCAAACAAAAAGATAGACAACTCACAACTAGGGGCGGGTTGTTGGCTGAGAACTCAGAGACAGCAGGAGGAATGACGCTCACTCCTTTCAGCATCTTCTAGAGACGCTCGAGTACCTCCTCACCGGTCAGCTCAAGAGCTGGGACCATGCGTGAAGGATCCTTGGCCCCAGAATACTCGAAGCCAAGGTGCTCCCGCTCTTTTAAAGGTTGAACCCGGCGACGAAGAAAGCTCGAAACAATACCGAAGCCGGTCAAACCTTGTTGTTTCAGCATACTAATCCTATCAAGGAGTGGCTGGATCACTTGAATCTCAGCAGGTGACTCGAGTTTCTTGTTCCATCGGTCATTCACCACAGGACCAGATCCAGAGTGGACGACAAGGGAAGGGATCAAATTGGCAGCGTAAAACCACTCGGCACGCCAATCTTTTACAGAATCGACCGGGTCATAGTCAAAAAACTTAATCTTGAGACCCTGGCGAAACTGAATCCCGCAATCGCCAAGAACGCTGGTTTCTTCGCAGCGGGGTTGAGGTTTCAGACGAAAGAAAAAGCGAAAAAGAGATAGAGGAGGGATTCCAAGGAAAGCTTCACAAAGATGAACGAAAATAGAAAGATGGAGAATGGCATTGGGGGTTAGATGGTTCAGACTAACCCCGAAATAACCAAGAAACTGATGAAGGAAGGCGGAAGCAGGAAGGCAAAGTCCGACACGTACAAAGGAAACGAAGAGGACAATCTCACCAGGACCCGGAGCTGGAACGCGATGCTCGCCCGGAACTCTCCATTCAGCGATGACTTTGCTTTGGATCAAGCCGTCGCTAACGAGCTCGCGCAGCTGGTCTTCGCTTGTTGTTGGAGCCGGCCAGACCTTCTAAGCAGCCCTCATGCCCATGAACTCCTGGTTTTCGATCAAAGAAAGGGATGACTCCTCGTCCATGAAGGTCGCCTAGGACTTGCTTGCGGTTTTCTTCTTTCCCATGAACTGGCGGAAGCAAAAAAGGCACTAGGGAAGATAAAGCTAGGATGATGGTGCTCGGGTGATAGCGACGATGACGGCGGCGGATTTCTGAAAGCTAGGGTTTAGAGGCAAGAGCTGGGCAGCAAGGGAAAGGAAGATAAAAGGTCTTTAAATAGATTTTTCAGTGATAAAAACGGCCCATAAGGCCCGTTAAAACACAGTGTGAGAACGCAACGGTCCATTTACCGACGCAGCTAAAACGACGGAGGGCACAAATCCACACAATGGTACAAACCAACGGGCAGATTTCAGACTTATCCGTCCAACACCACGGCAGGGCTATCAGATCGCTACAAGAACAACTCGTCGAACCAAGAAGAAAGAAAGGGCTACCTCACAAGGAACAAAGGAACCCGGTTATTTAAGAAAGAACTCGGTAATCTTATGAACGAACAGGGATCACAGCAGAAAAGTAAAAGACAACTCAGAAGACAAGATTCGTTCCATTACAAGTGGCTTTAAAAATAGAAGATTACAAATCTTACAAGACCCAACGAACTCGGTACCACGAAAAGCAAAGTAGCAAAGAGGAACACGGACACGGCTGGGCTCTGGAACGACTACGTGTCCCAAATTGCTACTCGGAAGGACAAACCGCCATCAGCTACACTGTTTTCTTCAAAGGACGGATGCAGTGCATCTAAGGCGGAAATCGGCAGCACGGCAGGGCAACATGAAGCAGAGAAGGCCGGCGGGCATCTGTCTACCCAAGACCGATGTGATGCTAGATATGGTGTTGATCTGCACCGGACAGTCTCAAGACAGGCGACGAGGATCAACCCAGAACTACCAGATGAAGGAACGAAGCCCACATCACAAGACTTCCTCCAACTACCGCCACGTACATCCTGGCACAATGCTGTCGTGGGATTAGCCTACCTCTAATCCCTATCACAAGACTTCCTCCAACTACGACAAGACACAAAGGAACTACAAAATATGCCCGGGGGCTGCTCTACTTCACAAACTACCATGTTCATGACCACGAAGGTTTAAACAGAATGTCCAATGGATGAAAACAAGCACTCCGGGACAGTATTTATAGATCAAAAGAGCGGCGCACATGGACTAGGAGTACCAACGAAATAAGCCTAACAAAGGACATAGTGAAAAAAAACAGAACTCAATAATGGATGACTCAGGCGAGAGGGAACAGTACTCGAAGACAGGCATATTCGGAAGAATATACCAGCACAGTACAACCCATGAACAAAAGGCATTTACACTCAACCACCACCATACAACTACCTCTGACAACAGCAGACTATCAAAGAATACGCCAAGACCTTGCATCCGAGTTCCTCCGGAACAAAACAACAAGGATATACGCTCGGAGGCTGTATGCTGCGAAACTACTCGGATGATGGTTTAATCCAAGACTAAAGGGCTGCTTCGAAAAGATGCCGCAAAACTACTCAAATGATGACATAACCCAACTCTCAGGAACTACTTCAGAACATAAATTTTCAAACAAAAAGATTCAAGACCCTCCAACTTTTTGTTCCAAATAGCAAGAGGCTCGGGGGCTACACTCAGTGAGTGCACTTTTTCTTCGAAAAAGCGCACGTCACCAAAAGACTTCCTCAACGCATACCACTTTAAGACATTACGACAAAAAGAACCCGGAACGAGCCATATTCGAGTTCTTTTTGATAAAACTTCAACGAACAAACAGAGCAACTTCAAGACAAGATCCTCCAGCTACTTGTTCCAAATAGCAAGAGGCTCGGGGCTACAACCAAATGGACATACTTTTTCTTCAAAAATGCACTCACCACTCAAAGGTCCCAAGAAGCGCTACAAGGTTTCACTCCAGAAAGCACTCGGATGACGTTTGTTACTACTCATCAAGACCTGAAAGAGCAAAACGAGACTTTCAGAGCTCAACCATGAAGTGCTCGGGGGCTTATCGATACGGGACCCACAGGATACCCCACAAAGGAGAGAGAAGATCTAGTGTAACTAGAATTCTTCCCTTGTAATCCTAGTAGTAGTACTATTCAGTAATCCTACTAGTAACTCTCATTATAAACCGACTAGGACTCTGGCCTCCTGACTATATAAAGGAGGGCAGGGCTCCTGGACGAAAAGGACGACAATTGTACAACATAACATATCACAATCAATCCAACGCAAAGGCTAACGCCGACTGGACGTAGGGTTATTACTCGATCTACGATCGAGGGCCTGAACCAGGATAAATCGACTGTCTCTTGCGTTTACCGTCGAGTTCTGCATACGCTGAAACCCGAACAAACTGCCCCGGGTACCCCCGTGGTAGGCTATCGGTGGTGAAACATCGACACCGAGTTTCTCTTCATAACTGCATAAATATTAAATAATTTGTTATTTGTGATGTTAGCAAATAGCTATGAAATTAGACTATAATTTTCTAAAAAAGACGAAGAGCAGAAGATTAAATTTTACCTAAGAGAAATAGCGAATCGGCGAGCCTCCGTGACTGCGCGGCCGTGCAAACTGCAAACTATAGATGCGTGATCGGTGAACGGAGGACAGCAAGGCAGAGGCCAGAGGGCACCGGCCACCAGGACCGGGGCGTCATCGTCTGTCACGACTCACCGCGTCGGCGTCAACTGTCAGGGCGGCAGCGGCGTGAGTTCGTGACTCCTCAGCCCCGATGAATGGATCCAGATTAGAATACCAAAAGCCAAAAATGAAACGCGTGTATCCTGTATGCGTGTACATACTTGCCGCGGGGGCTGCTTCCTGGGGCTTCTAACTTGCGCTTCCGTGATGGCGTGATCAGGTGAATATTTTTTATTTTTTTTATATATTATATTGCACACTTGCCGGTCAAACAGGGTATGCCGGGGCCGCCACTGGCCATAAAGTGTCATAACAAAGTGTGGCAACACTACAAACTGTGGTACACAGCATCAACGCCATAAACTGTGCCGAGAATGTTGCAAGTTTTGTCGTGTAAAAGTTATGGTTGTCTAGAACTACTCACCAGCTAAACAATAGCTAAAATAACTATGGCTGCCACAACTGTGGCGTGGCAGGTGGTGGCCTACAGCCAAACACAGGCATCGTCGTCTATCCACCACTGTTCGTCTAAACGGTCGTTTAGCCCGTTTACATACCATGTAAACGCTATACAGTGGTGCGCCGTTTTCGTTTAATCATCCGTTTATCTCGTTTAATTGGCCGTTTAGCCCGTTTAATGGGACGTTTTGCTCGAATAATGACTAAACGGTAGGTGACCGACTGTTTATCGTTTAGCGTTTAGAAAAACACTCCACTGATGGATCCCTGGTTAATGCGGTCTATGTTTCGGAGAGGGACAGACCGAAAAAAGCACCGGATAGAAATCGCCCACGAGGCCGGCTCGCGCGTCGTCCGGCGGATCAGATAGCTAGCTTGCAAGGAGCGTCGTCAGTGCTTTCTTCCATAGCAAGTGTGCGAGCTCCAGAGAGGCACATGCCGCTCCCTACCGCGCGTATGCACGTGCCATTCTCTGCTCTACGGAGGACTAGGACGAGTAGCTCTGTGCGTATCACATGTACACCCTCTATATTTGGGCCATGTTTAGATTGCAAAAAATTTCAAACTGATGAATAGTAGCATTTTCGTCTTATTTGATAAATATTGTCCAATCGTGGAACAACTAAGCTCAAAGGATTCATCTCGTGATTTCGAACTAAACTGTGCAATTAGTTATTTCTTTTACCTATATTTAATGCTCCATGCAAATGGCTAAAAATTGATGTGATGGAGAGAGAGTGAAAAAACTTAGAATTTGAAGGTGATCTAAACAAGGCCGTGTAGTGGCTACTAGGTAGCACATGTGTCGCGCGTAGCCGCCAGCAGAGCGGCGGCGAGCATTGGTGCATTTTGGATCGCCGCTTTGTCTCACTGTCCGGCCGCCGTCATACCGTCCGTGAGACGAGACGTTTGGTACAGCACAGTAGGATTGGTCGTCCGTCGTCCGTGATGGTCCTGGACGAGTTCTTCAGCTGGTTTCCGTGACTGCCATCGCGCCTTGAGTGGTGATTGGTGACCGATGACTGAATCCCCGGTATTGCGTGCAACGCACGGCACTACTTGACAGACGGATCGTTGTGACAGGAACCAGACACACACATTGCCTGATTGGTTGATTACATGGAGTAGTTTTGTTGCATCGCCGTCACATGCGCAAAAGGATAAATGAGCAAATGAAGCGCGCTGGAGCGAACCCAGTGACTCTACAGAGATACTCCTAGATAGACATGGATGAGCCAATGGACAAAATACAAACGGAACCGATACGTGGCGACAGTTCCAATCACTGTAAAGTTCTGTTCAGCAAGCACTACAGAACACCATGCAGATGCAGCACAGCAGCGGAGCCGAGCGCCGCCGCCGGCCGCCTGTTGCCTGCACAGACACAGGGCACAAAAATAGTGCAGCGTTGGCACTACCCGAGCTCCATCAGCCTGGCATAGCCGACCTCCATCAGCCATTACATCACGCATTGATTCGCCCATGATCGTCGCCAATCACCAAGTTGCAGTAGCAACGGAGCGAAAGGCAAGGCGACACGGACGCGGACGTGAGGCAGGAACATCATATATTCTAGCATCCTACGGTGGTTGCAGTTGCATTCATCAGTTGATGCCTCAGCGATACTATTCCGTGTACGTGTGGCTGCACCAGCATGGAGCGGCCAGGGGCCGACCTGGCCCAGTCCCAGGCGTCCGCATGGCCGCCGCCGCCACCACCAGCAGCAGCACCGAGCCGCTTCTTGCACGACAGGTCCTCGGTGCACGACAGGCGGCGCCAGTGCGGGATGCGGCCGCGGAGCGGGTCCATGGCCGCCACCTCCACCGCCACGGCCGCCGCCCTGCCGCGCGCCATGTTGACAATCGACGCGAACACGGCCTCCGCGGCCAGCGCGGCGTCGCGGCGAGGCCGTAGACGAACCACACCGCGAAGGGGCGGAAGAAGTCGGGAGCGGACGGCACGCGCAGCCACTTGGCGACGCGGTCCAGCGCGCGGGTGGCGGCCGCGGCGGAGGCGCGACGCTCCGCGCACCTCGAGACGGAACACGCCGCCGCAGTCCCACGCACTCGCCACGGCCCACGACGCCGGCGGGGACGCCAGGAAGCGGTCCACGCCGCCCCACTCGTAGCCGCCGCCGACGATCGCGAGGAACGTGCCGTGGGAGAGCGTGTTATCCAGGACGTCGCCGATGTCCGCGGGGAAGAATTCGACGTGCGCGAACCGGCTGCGGTACAGCCGCTCCACGTCGCTGGCGCCGAGGCGGACGACCGTGGCGCGGCGCGGCGCCTTGAGGCGGTGCGAGTGCACCGGGTGCACCAGCAGAGACGGCGTCCGGAACTTGGAGTAGCCGCAGCGGCCGGTGAAGAGGCGCAGCGACGCCTCGTTGGACTTGTCGGTGACCATGTACGCGTACTCGGCGCCCATGAGCTCGAACCACTGCTCCAGCTGCTGCACTAGCTGCAGTGCGATGCCCATCCGCCAGCATGCACACGCCGTGCATTGATCATCAGTCCATGATGCAACAATGTGGACAAGTGTCGCTCGCGATCGTATCGTCTATAAAAAATAAAGGAAGAAATGCTTGACGAAGAAGATACAGCAACGCTTTACTACCTGTGGGAAGGCGCGACGCGGAGGCCAAGAATGTAGCCGACTTTGGCGAAGGCGGGTGCGCCAGGGCGGCTCCTGCCGGAGGCGACGGACTTGACGGTTCCACGGACGAGGCCGACGATGCGGCCGTCCGGCCAGGACGTCTCAGCTACCTGTTCATGCATGTCGGGATCAAACTAACGCGGCTTGAAACAGCAACCCACCACCAGCAAAAATTGAAGAAGCAAACAATCAGCGCGGCTCGCTCGTTAGCGAATAGCTACGTGCAACCATACGTGCAATTATAAGCAGAAGAGAAGAGATCGCTGCACTACTGCTCAGCCATACGTATGTATACGTCGTATGTATCCGCACGCATTGACGCGTACGTATACGTCTACGTGTATGGATATGGGGTCAGAGTAGACGTACACGTACACACTCACACACTTACCAGCATGTAGTGCGGCAAGTGGCGGATGCGCGCAACGGGGTCGCCGAGCAGGTCGGCGTGCAGCGACATGCCGCCGGCCGGTCCGACCTCGCACTCCCGGCAACGGCGTCCGTGCCGTCGCGGTCCGTCTCGGATCGCGTCTACAGCCACGTGGTGTTACGACGGCCACGAGCACCACCTAGTGCTAGCGATGATTATAGTCATGCAGCCCGAGGCACGAGACGAAGCCCGTTTTTTAGCCCGACACGAGCCCGGCCCCGCCCGGTGACGTGCGGGCCCAGACTGGCCTGGCCCGAGGGAGCAGGCCGTGCCTGGGCCACTGCTCAGGCCCGTGGGCTGGCATGGCACGGCCCCGCCTGCGTCGGTCGGCCCGGCAGTGGCCTGCCCTCCCCTCCCCCTCCTCACTCCTCCCCTCCCTGCGGACCAGCGTCCCCACCTCCCCCCTCCTCATATGGCCCCGCTGCCCAGGCAACCGCAGCACGCTCCCAGCCCCTGCCGAACCCTAACTCCCTCCCCACCGCCACCTCCCGTTCCCCCGCACCGCACACGCGAGGACGCAACGCGACTCCGCACACGCGCGGCGTGGACGCGACCTTCTCCTTCCCCGCGCGTTCACCTGCTTCTCCGCCCTACAACCGCCCGCCTCCTCCTCGCGCACAAGCTGCAGAACGCCACAGCGGCCATCCGCGACCTGCCTCGGGCTCCTCTCCTCCCGTCCCTCCACGAGGCCGCGCCTTGGGTGCAAGCGCGGCGTGCTTGAGCTCCGCCCCGCCGGCCGCCGCCGCCTCGAGCTCCTGCTTCCCCGCGGCTCGCCGAATCCCACCTCCACTCCAACCCGCCTTCGCCAACGGTGGCCACCTCCTCCTTGCCGCCACGCGTTGCTGCTCCTCCACATGCCTCCTCTGCACGGATCCGGCCTCGTTCTCCACGGATCCGGCCTCCTCATCGCTCATACTCTGCTGATGGAGAGGTGACGTCGTCCATGGCCTTCCGAAGCAACGACGGCAGCCTGGCGCCCTGGCCTCCCCCTTTCTCTCTCTCTCTCGGTGTAGTGGGCCTTGGGCCGGCCCGACATACTGGATTAGCCGTGCTTCTCGGGTCGGCCCGGCATGAAAAACGGCCCAGCAGGCCGTGCCTAGGCCGTCGGCCAGGCACGAAGCCCATGGCGGCACGGCCCGTAGGGCACGTCGTGCCTTGTCGGCCCGACCCCCATCGGGTCGTGCCGGCCCGTTGCCGTGCCGTGTCGGGCTGGGCCGGCCCGTTGCACATCTATAGCGATGATCGCAAAAGGCTCGCTGGGGCCATTAGTGGCGTTACGACGGCAGCAACGGTCGGTTTTACTGCCTAGTCACGGTCACGGAATGGATTTCCGAGTCAGTAAAATCGAGAGGGAACCAACACACGGTAATAAAGCAACACACCGAACCGTGTGTCCCGTGGTCGCTCCACGAGGCGCGACGCAACTGTCTGATTGTTAACCTTATCTAAGGAGCTGGTTTTAGTATTGAATTTGTTTTTTTGGGGCTTGCCTAACTGTTCGAGCATCCAACGGGTAGGTCTTCTGACACGGGTTTAGGACCTGATTGTTTATGATCGAGCTTGTTGTCTCAACGCAACCATGCATGGTCAGCCAGACAAGAGCAATAGGACAGAAGGCGGTTCTGACAAGCTTTTTTTTTAATTGTTGTTTTGCCAAATAAAGAACCTGACTTGCTTCATCGTCTGTTGATGAGTTAGTGCCGGAATAGTCGTTCGTAGGCAGCTACTAAAACTCAACAGGATGCATGTGCTTCGAAGGACCAAGGAAACGCTGTCCAGTCCATTGTACGTCGCCGTCGCCGTGGCCTGTGGCAGATTTGTTTGACCAGTACGTTGACCCCTTGACGGCTTGACCGGCTATTACCACCAGCAGACCACCTGCTGCCCCGTTTTTCCCTCCCGTACAGCGATCGAGGTCGTTTCAGTTTTCTTTTACCTTCACCCATCGTGCCTGTAAAATGGATGGATCTAGATCACCGGTCCGGAATTGCAGTCTCCAAACACCATCGGTCGTAACAGACTGACTGGGATTGTCACGATCGAGTCACGACATCCCTATCTAGTGTCCACCGCCAGGAGCCCTGCGACACTGGCGAAAGGACATGTGCGGCGATCGGCGGCTGCCGGGAGAAGCTAGCGGCCGAATCCGATGCGCTCGGTCGTCGAAGTCGAACCAACCATCGGAAAAGGCAAGTTTCTATTTCTACTCGCAGGTGTGAAGTTAAGGTGGTGGTTTGCGAGTGTTTTGAGGCTGAAGCCAGGCGACGCTGGCTGGCTGGCATAAAAGCTGAAAGCCTGAAACTGCAAAGGCGGGCGGCGCACGGAGCAGCGCCGCCGTCGTTTCAGGTAGCGGGCGGCGTGGCGTGACGGCTGCAAGATAGAGATGGCGGCAGGTGGATGAGGACGTGACGCGCCGAGACGTGGCCCCGCGGCCATGGTGGGCGCACGCTCGCACACGTGCCGTCGGTCGTCTCCTAGCGCAGTTACGGCAGGCAGGGCAGTTCGACAGGAGCTGATGCAGTGTGGCCGTGTGGGTGTGGCCGTGTGGGGGTACGAGCGGCGCATGCTGTAGGGTTTGCCACCTGCGCACCTGGTTTCCACTTGTCCCGCGTGCGGCCGCAAACTGCCTTAGCTTGCAGAGTTGCAGATGGTCGAGCTCCAGACTTCCAGAGTCCAGAACGTATGTTCCATCTCCACGGTGGCGGCGCGGCTACACGACGCTTGCGCCGCCTCATTTTAGTGGCCTACTCTTGTTTGGCGATGATGATGAAGTGCATTGCTTCGCAGGCACATTGTCCCGTCAGACTTCGTAGGCACATCCACCACCATCCGCGAATTTATGCTTTGCCCTAGCGGTCGGGGAAGCCAGCAGAACCAGCAGGGCGGGCTTACGTGTTGTACATTCCGACGTGGACGCGCCGGAGAAGGACCGCGACGGTGGCGATCGACCTGAGAGCGACGCCGGCCGCGCGGGCGGCAGACCAGAGCTCCACGCGTCGCCGTCCGCCCGTCCCCCGGCAGCGACTGGTGGCACGCCGCACGGCCAGATCAAGCCACGGGTGCGCGCGCGAACGGCAATTTTTTCTATCGCAGGCCGCGACGGCCGCGCAGCGCCAACACCTTGGGTCGACAGCGCGCCGCCGGACGTCGTGCTCACTGCCTCGCCGGACGTCGTGTTACGCACTGCTCCACATGCATCTGACATCAACAGTGTTGTGGGCGCCTACCATCGTCCTGTACCCGTCGTCGTGGGCAACAAGGCTTAGAAACATGCATACTCTCTCCCTCTCACTTGTAAGGTCATCTCCTTCATCTATAAAAGGAGATGCGCTCCCTTCCAATATTCAAGTTGATGCAAGTTCATTAAGCTCGGTCAGATTGATTCAGATCGATCAAGTTCTCTAGTTCACAACCACAGAACTGCCAGGTTCGAACCACAAGCACACGCTTGAACACTTAGCTCATAGCGGGGCTCCCGTCACTCTCGGCCCTTTCGACCGGACCTCTTGTACCTCCCATCTTCCTCCTTCTCGTTTGTAACCCCACTACAAACTTCGAGCACCTGGGCTCAGAAATAAAGTCACCGACCGACTCAAACTAGACGTATGGCACGTTGCCTGAACCAGTATAAACCCTATGTCATTGAGTGCTAGGCCACCTCCTATCACAACGTACGGCGAAACTACAAATATTTACTTGTTGGTCACTTTTTGCACCGACAGTTGGCGCCGTCCATGGGAAAGACATTGTACGTTCATCACTTTTAGTCATCGGATGGCCCACTTTTCCGCCACCTTAGCCATGACGGGCTCAGGCGATACTACTCGCTTCGGCTCACTGGAGTTTCCCGCACTCCAACCTGTTGGGACATGGGTTCCACCCATCTTCGAGCCGTCCCAGGCCTTCCTCTTTGGAAGCCTAGACTTCATCGCCGACCGACTCAGCGTACTACACCTCCGCGAGGAGGCATTCGTTCCGGCGCCCATCGGAGGGGCACCCTCCATCGGCTTTGGGACGCACGATGACTTCAACGACGAGGCATCTATGCTTCATTCCGAGCAAACTCTCTGCTCAAACCCCGCTATGAGTAATGTACATACTGTTATTTACTTACTATTCTCTATTTTCCGCCAATTATCTAGAGGGACCCAGTTGTCCCCACCGCGACCACCATGCGACCGGTTTCCCTATGGCCTCGCGTCTCCCACGGACGCGTACGCCTGGGGGCTCCAAAGGATGTCGGCGCCGCCCCCTCTCATGTTCGAATTCGTGGGGATGGTGAGCTATGCTCCCACCTGTTTCCTCGACCTCATGGATAGGAGTGACGGCTCCAGCATCGGCGACGTGGCACCTAGCCACCGTCCATCCCGGGAGTGCGCTATGGTGGACGCTCTGGGACAGCCACCGACGGAAGCAGAGTCCTCGCAGGCTCACGCCCCTCTGGACCCTCGTGCGGAGACCCCCGCGCTCACACGAGAGCATGGCGAGGAACTATGACAACAGTGGATGAACCAGCC
This sequence comes from Miscanthus floridulus, assembly GCF_019320115.1. Taxonomy (NCBI): domain Eukaryota; kingdom Viridiplantae; phylum Streptophyta; class Magnoliopsida; order Poales; family Poaceae; genus Miscanthus; species Miscanthus floridulus. The sequence continues at coordinate 182,592,901 of NC_089580.1, read as the reverse complement.
GCCGACTGCGCCAGCACGCTCGGCGCCCCACACTGCGCTCCATGCACATAGACTGGCGAGCGACGCCCGGGGTCGCGCCCGTCGAGTCTAGCATAACACCATGGACAGGGGGAACGATCCCCCATAGTTTGCTAGGGCCAATCAGAACATCGCCGCAGTGGCGATACTTCTGCGCGGCCTTCCCGAGCCAAATGACCCCTAGGAACAGGCGATCCACCAGAACCTCTGGGCACTAATGGAGACCGCTGCCGTTCAATAGATAGAGAGCTGCACATCGCGACATTGACCCACGGCCTCTCTCCCCACCAGGGGAGTGGGGACGCACCAGACGAATCGCTCCACCCACTCACCTCTACAGCCGTCGAGCGCGGCACAAGAGGTCGCATCTGCGCCTCATCTTGACTTGGCGACCGCTCGGCACTGACCACCTATACACGAGCGGCTCAGGCCGAACCAAGACGCTCGCAGCAACGACCGGAGTCCTAGCCCGGATGGCCTAGGACCACGGGTTTTTGTCCAACGCATCCAGCGAGCGCCGCTCCCACAGCGCTCCAACAGAGGCCGAGGCAAAGGCAAGGCCAAGCGCTAGGATCAGGATGAGGCCCCCTCCATGCAGAGGGGGGAAAAGAACAGAAAAGATCGCCGTCGATCGGCCAACTCTGCGTTGGTCACCACGGCCGATCACACGGGCAAGCAGCCCCAGCAGGACCTTCTGGGTCACTTCAATGAGCTCATGGAGAGCCCATGCACCAACCATGTCTACTCCGTCAAACACCTCTACAAGGACTACGAGCTCCTCAAGCGCCTTCTGCGACAGGCCGGTGGGCCAAAGGAAGAAAAAGACGAAGAAGCAGCGACCAAGAAAGGGGGCGTAGCGGTCAAAGATCCAGACGACTAAAGGTCGAGATGATCCGACCGGACGTCTACCGACTGAAGGACGACAACGACAACATTTTCACCAACTCTTGGAACAGCTATGTCGTTTCTTCCCCTAAAATTCAGTCTTACAATTGTTTACTTAGCTTTTGCTCCTATAAGAGTACCTCGACCCAAACACTTTTCGGCCTGGGTCGCTCGGGGGCTCCATGAGGGTGCACTACTATCTCTCTTTTTCGTTTACTATCATATGGTGAAACTCCTTCCTACCCAAACAAAAGGGTAGTTCGTTCCTTTAAATTGCCTTACGTAGCTTTGCTTTAAAATATCCCGACTGATCGCACCCCGCCTCTACCTATGGTTACGAGCAGCTGAGCCTCGTGGGCCACGCCCCGGGCTCCTAAGGTTGTAGCCTACGGGACGAACGGGCAAGTACAAAAAAGAAATAATAAAAAACAAAATTATGCTAAGGGAAAACTAAGGAACGGAAGGGACAAGCTTCCCTGAACGGAGTGACTCCATCACAAAAAATAAAACCGATTGTAGTCATTAAAGCACACAAGAACATTTACACGGGGGCTCTCCAACGAACTTAAACTTTTTACATCTACTAAACTGCTTATACTTTACAAGCTATTGGGGTGGCTTGGCGGCATCTGCTGTCGGCGCGACCGGTGAAGGCGCGGGCTGCTTACTCCCCGGCGGGACGACATTCGGCTCGGTTGAAGCCGGTGCGATGTCCACCTCTGACCCAGACTCCATGCCATCCGTAGGCTGGGCGACGTCCCCTCGACACATGCTTTCAGTCATGTCCTCACGGCGGGCATCCATCACCCATTGCGCATAGACTTGCTCTACCACCATCCTTGCGTGCGGCAGCAAGCTCTCCCCAAGCGATTGGATGTCCTCCGTGCTCAAGTCATCAACATACCCACTATAGATAGTGGTGAAATCTAGGTTTGGGTGGTACGTTGCCACCAAAGTCAACACTCCCGACGCTCCATAGAACAACCCATGTGTGATGAGGGCCCGGACCTCATCTGGAACCTCTGCCAGCTGGATGGCGAACGTGCTAGTGCTTGGCGCCGACCTGAAGACCTCTGAGACGATGAGCTAGGCAACGTTGTGGATCTGGTCAAGTTCCCCCTCGAGAGCGCATCGCTCCTCAAGGGACTTGGCCAGCGCCTCCGCATTCTGGCCAAACATCGCCTTGACTGTCTCCAGGTCCTGCTCCAACAACTTCACCTTTCTGCCCAGCTCTGGAAGAGGGGCAACAAGCTTAGAAACAAGCTAAAGGAACAAACCAACATGACAAAAAACAGAGAAGGTACATACCAAGGTGAAAGTTCTCGAGGGTGGAGAGGTCCTGTCCCTACCGGGCCGCATGCTCACATAGCCGGACGCTCGCTTCCTCCGTCCCTATCACCCAGCCCCAAAGTGCAATTAGTTCCTAGTCTACCTCCGACCGGGCCTTTCGCTCTGACTCTAGGACCTTTCGAGCCAACTCTAGGGCATTCCGCCCCAACTTCAGGGCGTTCTGCTCTGACTCAAGGGTCTCCATGGATTTTTGGAGCGCCGCCTTGGTGTTCGCCAGGGATTTCTACAGCCTCGCCTCGATCTCCGCCTAGCGGGCCTTCGCTGCCTCAAGCCCCCGCTCGGCAGCAGTCACCCGCTCCGCTGCACGCTGCTCCTCCGCCCACACCATGGTCACCTCAGCCGCCTAGTCCTAGGACTCGTGGCGGGCGGACTCCAGCTGATGCTCAAGCTCAGCCATCCGGGCATGCTCCATCCAGAGGAAATAGGACTTACGGGACGACATCTCCTTCAGACCATACGAAAATGAAAAACAAGCATGCTAAGGCAACCAACAAGAGACCAAGAAGTCAAGGACAAACACGGGGAACTCACATCCATGGTGAGTTGCAGGTCGACCTTGACCAACTGCTAGGCGGACTTAGCCTGCTCCTAGGCGTCCTCGAGCTTCACCGACAGCTGGGCGAGATCGGACTCCATGGCAAGTCCTTTTCCCCCAAGGATGTCCCAGAGCTAACACTCCTGGGAATCCCAAAGGACGAACCACACCTTTGATGAGTCCTTAGGGCAGGGCCACTCTAGGTCACCCCTTCAGCAACCCTCCAGAGGGCATGGCCTCCAATCGAACCACTGCCAGTTCCTATGATGGCACCGGTGGCTCCACCATGACATCCAATTCATCATCGGAAGGGATCTCCACCACCTCGGTTTGATGGGCCATCGACGGACGTTCCGACTCTGTCCTGGCCACGTCCCCCTCTGGCACCTTCAGCTCCGACCGTGAGGGTAAGCCGTGCAGCCCTCTGACCGACGAGGTAGGGAGCTCGGTCTCCCTCTCCTCTTCCACCACAGCCAATGAAGGAGGGGCCGCAAGGGACACCTTCGCTGAAGCCCCCGTCGTCACCACCGGGATCGCCGCCAACACCATTGCCGCCGCTGCCGTCGCACTAGCAACTGACCAGAGGAGCACCACCCCCGAAAGGGAAGGGCTCATTGCCACCACCATGTTCCCCCTACCGCTCGCCATGACACGCTACAGGGTGGGCCTCCAAACCTCCTGTACGAGAGTTGGGGCAATGCTCAACCCTGTCATCGTTCGGCCGCTGACAAAAAGTATAGGTCAGTCATACTCCAAAAAGACTCAATAGCAAAAGATCGAAAAGAAACAAAGAAAAACATACCGGGAGATAAGCGGCATGACTCTAAAACCAAGACCCGACGTTGACGGGCCCACAGGAATGGGCCGCTCCCGGGCTATGACCTGCGCCCCTTACTTCAGCCGGGGGCGGAGTCATCCCAATCGGCTCCTGCTCGGCCTGCGGGTCACCGCAACCTTTGGCTCAGGACTGTAAGAAAAATGGACCCTAGGCCCATTTACTTTGTATTTTGGTGTTTGATGACCAACACAACCAAATTGTACTAATGAATTTGCAAGTGATTGTTTTGTAGTTCAATAGGGTGCAAGACATGACTTGGACGAAGGCGACGTGATGATCCAATGATCAACACCTTGAGCAAGACCTTAGGAGCACAAGAGAAGACCCAAGATATCAAGCAAAGTACAAGCACGAAGATAGGAACCAAGCCACACATAAGATCACGAAGCAACGAGCTCACAGAGGTGACCAGACGCTGGACCGAACGCTGGAGGAAAGCAACCGGACGCTGAATAAGCAAATCGACTGGACGCACCGATGGCACTGTTCATCAGTCCAGCAACACACTCAGCAAGTGACCGGACAATGGTAGTAAACTGACCGGACACAGGACAGCAGCGTCCGATCGAGTACAGAGAGGTTCCAGAGCGGCAAACTTGCGACCGGACACGTCCGGTGGCAAGTAACTGGACACTGGCAGCGTTCGATCAGTTGTTCGTGGCTCTAATGGTCGGGACGACCGGACGCGTCCGATTAGGACGACTTCAACGTCTAGTCAATAGCAGAAAAGCGGGATTTCGTCCCCAACGGCTACTTTCTTAGTGGGGCTTATAAATAGACCCCAACCGGCCATTTGAGTAGTGTGGAGCTGAGGAAACAAACCAAGGGTGTTGATACACCATTTTAGTGATCTCCACTTTCATAGTGCTTAATGTTTTATTAGGTGATTAGCGTAGGTGCTTTGCAAAGTGCTTAGGTTGATTAGACCACCGCTTATGCGCTTGCTCTAGGTTTAGGCCTAGTGTTTAGTGAGGTTTGCATACCTCTTACCACTCGGTGCTTACGAGCACCATTGTTGTACATCAGAGGGGCTTGTAGTCTTGCGAGATCACACCAACCGTATTTGTGGTGTGGCCACCACCATGTACCGGAGGGAACAAAGTCCACGGTGTTTCGGTCGGAAGCTTGATAGTGAAGACGGCGGGAAGCATCCGAGAGAGGCTTGCCGAAAGGCATATCGAAGACCCACTTGCGCGTGGGGAAGGCCCGAGGCTATCCACGGAGTTACCCGACCGAAAGCTTGGCCCTTGCGAGGGATTTCTTGCGAGGGGCTCCGACGAGGACTAGGGGGAAGCTTGCGCGCTTCTTGATACCTCGGTAAAAATATCGGAGTCATCGATGGGAGTTTATATATCTCTACCTTGCTCTTTAGCTTTCGCATTTATATTATTTGTATTACTCCTTTTGCAGTAGAGATAGCAACACACTAGCAAAATCGAAGTTACACATTTATATAGTTTATCTTTTGCATAGGTTTTGCTAGAGTTAGAAAAAGAGGCCATAGTTTAGAGTTAGAATTTTAAGTTGCCTAATTCGCCCCCCCCCCCTCTTAGGTGTCACGGTCCCCTACAATTGGTATCAGAGACAGTTGTCTCAATTTGGACCTTTGGCTTAACCGTCGTTGAGCCGATGCTATTTAGAGTGGTTGGGATGGATACCTCTAGGCCTTCGTACTTTGACGGCACTAACTTCCCTTATTATAGAGCTAGAATGGCATGCTACCTTGAGGCGGTTGATTTGGTAGTTTGGAGAGTCACTCGAGACTGGATGAAACTCATTAAGAATCCTGATAAACCCATAAAGAGTGATAAAAAGGAAATACATTTCAATGCTAGAGCTAAAAATTGCTTATTTGAATCATTTAGCATGAATGTGTTTAACTAAGTATTCACGTTAAATACGGCAAATGAAATATGGTTAAAACTCCAAGAGCTCCATGACGGCGCATCTAATGTCCGTGAGCAAAAGCATTGTCTAGCTAAGCAAAATTATGATACCTTTATAACGAATGATAATGAACTTGTTCGTGATATGTATTCTCGTTTGAATCTAATTATCAATGAGCTCCACTCAATAGGACTAACCAAGCTAGATGATGCAGACATCGAGAGGAAGATCATCTCTGTGCTACCACAAAAGAAATATGCAAGCATCATCACCATCCTTCACCACATGGAGGACTTGAGCACCATGACCCCAGCCATAGTCATTGGCAAGATAGTGGCATTTAAAATGTCATGCAAGATGGGTCAAGAAGAAGCCTCTTCATCAAGCAAAGGCAAAGCTCTCGCATGTAGCGAAAAAAGAAGATGAAGAGCAAGCAAGTTGAGACAAGCTTAAGCTCCTCAAGTGAAGAAGAAGAAGATGAGGATGAGGATGATGATGAAGATTCAAGTGATGATGATTAATCTTCCTCCTCCACCTCTAACCTTGATGAAGAATTAATCAAACTAATCAACTAGGTGGAGAAGATGATCCAAAAGCTCAATGTCAAGGGTGTGCCCATCCAAATCCAAGATCTCATTTTCATGAATCAAAGAAATGAGCAAAGAAAGTGAGGATGCTATGGATGCGGTGAGTTGGGGCACTTTGTGAAAGTTTGTCCAAATAAGCCCACACCCAAGACAAAGAAGAAGGCATGCAAGAAACAAGCCCTCACATCAATAAGGACATGGGATAATTCTTTAAGTGAAGAAGAACACCATCACAAGAGGCGAGGGTGCAAGCACTCATCATCAAGCTCTTCTCGTGTGAGCCTTATGGCATGAGGTAACGAAAGCTTATCCTCTAGTGAGAGTGATAGTGATGATGAAATGCCTTCTTATGAAGAAATTGTGCAACAAAATCTCCATTATGCTAAAGTTTGTACTAGTCAACAAAAGAAGCTCGAAAAAATAAAAGAAAAGCTAGATAGTTCACAAAAAGCATATAAAACTTTGCTTGAATAATATGAGAATTGCTAATCTCAATGTTGAACTATCTACTAAAATTGAGCAACTTAAGGCTAGTGCAACAACAAATGCATGCATAATTAATGATGAGCAACTTGCTAAGAAAAATGAAAAATTAAAAGAAAAATTAGCTAGCTCACAAGATGCTTATAAAAGTTTGCTTGCTAAAATGAAAACCATGTGCAAACATTGTGATGAGCTAACTAATCTTGAAGCCATTAGTGCAACTCCTACCAAGGCATCTAAAAGGAAAAGTTCTAATATGTCTAAAAAGGATGCATCTACTTCTTGTAATGATTTATATTTAGACTCATCCTTGTGCAACCAAGTTTATGTTGAGAAAGTTGTTGTAGATACATGCATACAAGATGTTGCAAAGGAGAATGAGCAACTCAAGCAAGAAGTAGCTCGCCTCACCAAGGACTTGACTCAAGTGAAAGGCAAGGTGAAGCAAGCCCAACTTCATCAAGATAATACCGTCAAGGGAGTGAAGAAGCTTGATGAAGGACAAACCGTGGTTTGCTATGTGTGCCACAAGGAAGGTCACAAGTCCTATGAATGTAAGGTGAAGAATGGGGGAGGAGCAAAAAAGAAAGAGAAGAAGCAAACAAGCAAGATCTCCATCACCTACACCAACAAGGTGGACAAAAAGGCCTCCACACCTTATCTCTTGAAGAAGAAGAAAAATGACAAGGTGGTGGCCATCAAGGTGAACAAGCAAGCCAACAATGGGGTCAAACGCTTTCGAGGGTTCGGAAAATTGTTTGGAGAGCAAACAAGGAGAAAACAGTTTGGAAAAACATTATGGCGATATATGGAGATTAGAGAATATTTAGAAAAATATTAAAGCGTGACTTAGCTTTAGACGGAGCGTCTGGTCGGTGGTATATGGTGTTATCTAGTCGGCGTTGATGAAATTGTCTGGCGCTCAAACTTTTCGAACTGTCATCATGGTGGCGGTAGCGGTTGTCACAGCGCTGTTCTTCGCAACGATCATCATTGCGACGTGGTAGGTGGTCAGAGTACGTCGTCCTTATATCGCTGATCGGCCTTAGGTAGATCAGATTCGAGGAGATCATTGACTGGTCGGAGAAACGATGCTACATGGCGGAGTAGATGATCGACGTAGCCGAAGCGTGCTTGCTTTTGATAGATGATACGCGGGTGTCTGGTCCGGGCTCCCAGCATGCATGCATGTCCGAGTACCACATCAGGCGCTGATCTGAAGACGTGGAGGCAGAACAACATGAATCAGGATGTTATATGTGCATGCATGTTCCTGTACTCGAATAAGTCATGTATGTAGATACGTATACACATGCAAGAAGCCAAGATCTGTCTGGCTTGCATGTTGCGAGTCAGAGCCGGACTCCCGTGCATGTTGAGTCAATCAGAATATGATTCCCGTAGTCCCGTATAGGTGCAGCTCAGCATGTTCGTCGAAACCAAGTGAAGCCGATCAGAGGATGAGAGTCACGCCAGCGTGTAGTTTGTTGTCCCGTGATTAGATCTAGAGAGCTGAGATGTCGCTCGTCACCGCTATAGATGGAGCGATCGAGCCGATGGATATCGTGCCTGTCAGGCTGTTGAAGCACGCCACCGCAGGAAGTCAGGTTGCCGTGAGTGGCGTCGATCTTGAGATCCCATCTAGCCCGCCATGGATCAAGCGCACACCCCTACCTGATGCGCCAACTGTCGATAGAATATCATCGGCGGTACACCGAGGGGTATCCCGCGATGGTAGATTTGTTGGTGGGGGTACGCGTAATTAGGAACCAGATGGTGACACAAGGCGTAGAGACAACGATTTAGACAGGTTCGGACCGTCTGATCGACGTAATACCCTACGTCATGTGTCTTTGGTGTATTGTATTGAGATATAGTAGATAGATCTATGTATCTTGTCTGCTAGGGGACCCCTACCTCTCCTTATATAGTATGGAGGAGCAGGGTTACAAGATAAGTAGCCTATTTGGTACTATACAATGTCTTGTAGTGCATGCCGAGCAGCGCTGTGCACGCCTTGATCTTGTGGGCCAGGCCACCTCTGATGGTACGGCCCTTGTCTTGTCTTGAGGATACCGGGGGGCCATACCCCCACACGAGGTTACAAGTTGGATGCTTTGAGACTAACACCTTTTTCAAGTTTATCATGTGTAGTAGTCTCATTGCAAGGAAAATGGAGTCCTCAGAGTTAAGCATCTTACTTTAAATATCCACCACTAATTGCAAGTGGTAGAAATCAAATTGGTTTTCACATGTCGTATTTCTAAACCGATATCATCATGTTGATTTCATTTTGATATTTATATGCTTTTTCCATACATTATATAGATTAAATTCCCTTGAGCAATAATTTGCCAATTATGCATATGCTTAGCATTCTACCATATGTATGCATATATTTAGGGGGAGCTTAATCTATATAATGTGAGAGTCAAATTTTATGATCTATTTCACTCTACACACAAAGGATCGCAAAGTTTGACCCTCCCTTGTGCTACTCATGTCTTCCTTTTCGGTGTTTGATTCCAAAGGGGGAGAATTTAGAGGACCAAAAGCAAGCATTAATTTGTAGGACCAAAACCTAGATCATTTATAAGTGGTAATGGTCTACAAATGGTGTCTACAAGTGGTAATGGTCCGAGAAAGGGAGGATAGTGGATTATGGATTAGCCTATGTAATATGAAGAATTTGTAGGAAGCAAGGCTTAAATCTATAACACCACATGGGGACATTTGCAAGGGCAAGATAAGTTCTTATGTAGTCTTACAAGTAGTATCTTTTAACATCATATAACCTTTCCCCTTGCATTGCATCCTAGCAAGTAGATAGTTTTTAAATTTCAAAACATTTATTATTTGCTTGCTTTGGTCGTGTTGTCATCAATCATCAAAAAGGGAGAGATTGTAACGAAAATGGACCCTAGGCCCATTTACTTTGGATTTTGGTGTTAGATGACCAACACAACCAAATTGGACTAATCAATTTGCAAGTGATTGTTTTGTAGTTCAATAGGGTGCAAGACGTGACTTAGACGAAGGCGACGTGATGATCCAATGATCAACACCTTAAGCAAGACCTTAGGAGCACAAGAGAAGACCCAAGATATCAAGCAAAGTCCAAGCACGAAGATAGGAATCAAGCCGCACGCAAGATCGCGAAGAAACGAGCTCACAGAGGTAACCAGACGCTGGACCGGACACTAGAGGAAAGCAACCGGATGCTCCGATCAGTGGCTCGGCAACAGCAGCAGCGACCGGACGCTGAATAAGCAAATCGACTGGATGCACCGATGGCACTGTTCATCAGTCCAGCAACACACTCAGCAAGTGACTGGACGCTGACGGCAAACTAACCGAACACAGGACAACAACATCCGATCGAGTACAGAGAGGTTCTAGAGCGGTGAACTTGCGACCGGACGCTGGCAGCGTCCGATCAGTTGTTCGCGGCTCCAACGGTCAGGACGACCGAACGCGTCCGATCAGGACGACTTCAGCGTCCGGTCAGTAGCAAAAAAGCAGGATTTCGTCCCCAATGGCTACTTTCTTAGTGGGGCTTATAAATAGATCCCCAACCGACCATCTGAGTAGTGTGGAGCTGAGGAAACATACCAAGGGTGTTGATAGACCATTTTAGTGATCTCCACTTGTATAGTGCTTAATGTTTTATTAGGTGATTAGCGTAGGTGCTTTGTGAAGTGCTTATGTTGATTAGACCACCGCTTATACGCTTGCTCTAAGTTTAGGCCTAGTGTTTAGTGAGGTTTGCATACCTCTTACCACTCGATGCTTGCGAGCACCATTGTTGTACATCAGAGGGGCTTGTAGTCTTACGAGATCACACCAATCGTGTTTGTGGTGTGGCCGCCACCGTGTACCGGAGGGAACAAGGCCCATGGCGTTTCGGCCAGAAGCTTGATAGTGAAGATGGCGGGGAGCATCCGGGAGAGGCTTGCCAGAAGGCACATCGGAGACCCACTTGCGCGTGGGGAGTGCCCGAGGCTATTCATGGAGTTACCTGACCGGGAGCTTGGCCCTTACGAGGGATTCCTTGCGAGGGGCTCCAACGAGGACTAAGGGGAAGCTTGCGCGTTTCTTGATACCTCGGTAAAAATACCGGAGTCGTCGATAGGAGTTTGCATATCTCTACCTTGCTCTTTAGCTTTCGCATTTACATTATTTGTATTACTCCTTTTATGGTAGAGATAGCAACACACTAGCAAAATCGTAGTTGCACATTTAGATAGTTTATCTTTTGCATAAGTTTTGCTAGGGTTAGAAAAAGAGGACATAGTTTAGAGTTAGAATTTTAAGTTGCCAAATTCACCCCCCTCTTAGACGTCATGGTCCCCTACAGGGATGCGCCAACTAGAGCAGCAGGCGGGGCATCCTCCTGCTGCAAGTCACGCGCTGGCACTGGTCCCGGTGACACACGGGTGCAAGCCCGCTCCTCTGACCGCCTAGTCTGCTCAGCCGCACCCGCAGTAGGCGGGGACGAGACCGGTGATGCCACCGAGGGGCGCGGTGACCGCATCCGCTTCGCCTCCCATTCGCTGACAGCGTCCAAGCTCGTGTCATGCTTCCTCGACACTAGAACCTCGGCGCGCCTCTTCGCCTCCTGCTCATCACCAGCAGACATCGCCGCAGGGCTGCGACGCTCCACCGAGGTCACAACGAGCTCCTAGCTTTCCTCCTCCTTGGAGAAAACCATGTCATTCACCTCTGCGGGATCCTCCGACTCGAGCTCTGGCTCGACGTCGCTCTTACTTTCCCCAGCCTTCACCCGCTGAGCGATCTCCTTATCCTTCTTATACTTCCGTTGAGCCACCTCGGCTTTCTTCTTCTTCCTGGCATCCATTGCCTCCTTCTAGGTGGCCTGCCGAGCCACACCCTCCGGCCCCTTCGGGAGGTGTGGCCGGGACTTGTAAGCATCAAGTCCCTACAAAAATAGGTGACTCAAAATCAAAAAAGCAGGAAAGCAGAGGGGAAAAGAACACGGAGTAAAGAGATGAGAGCATACCAGTTTGGACACCACCGAGGAGTTGAGAGGTCCAGGCCTTCCATCGACCCTCTCTTTGGGCTTCGGCTGCAGCACCCGGTCGAGGCGACTCTAGACCTCGTCATTCGGTAGCTCCTCCGGTGACGCATGATCAGGGTCTGATGGGCCATCGTACCTCCACTTCGGCCACGTCCTCTCCACCAATGGAGTGACCCAATGGCAATAAAGGGTGTGGAACACCCGCACCCCATCAAGGCCTCGTCGCACGAGCTTCTAGAGCTCCTCCTCGATGATCTCCACCTTCTTCTTCTCCCGACGGGAAGGGCCCCACGACCAACTATCCCGCTTCTCTGGCCTCCCATCGGTGAACACCGGGAACGGTGCCTCCACCGGGTTCATAATATAAAACCACTCTCCGTGCCACCCACGGTTGGAGTCACAGGGGATGTACGTGGGATACGAGCCTCCCGCGCTCCGTTTTCTCTGCAGGGCGAAGCCCCCCACCGGCGTGACCTCGGGTGGATTCCCAACCGGCAAAGCTCGCCTAGAGAACAGCTATCGGAAGAAGTCCACGTGCGGCTCCATCCTAAGGAAGGCCTCGTAGACGATGATGAAGCCGGTGATATGCAGCACCCATGTTGGATTGAGGTGCTGCAGCTCCAGACCTCACTCATTGAGGAGCCCACGTTGGAACCAATGCGTGGGGTAACCTAACCCGCACACATGGAAGGCAAGAAAAGAAACCACCTTACCAGGTCAAGGTTGCAGGAACTCCTCCCTCCCAGGAGCCCTCCAGTGCGCCACCTCCTTCGGTGGTAGAAACCCCTTCATAGCGAAGGCCTTCAACACCGACTCCCTCACAGTGGACGACCTCCAGTCCGATATCTCACTCCAGGTTCATGGAAGGATTTGTGAGTTTTCTCCTCATCCTCGCTCTCCCCTTTTCTTTCCTAGGAACCACCGTGGCTCTCAAAGATGCTCTCGGCAAGAAGGAAGATGAGAGGAGGAAGCAGATGGGGAACAGGCAAAGGAACGGGGCGAAAAACCTTCTCCCTTCTCCTACTTAAGGAAAAGGGCGCAACAGTTGGGGAAGGCGCGTCGATCAGGAAAGTCGAAATGACAGAGCAAAAAACCATCTCCCTTTCTCATTTAATGTAGATGGGATACAATGGGACGTGCCCTGACCGATGAGACGCACCCTGCCAGACGGAACGACGCCTAATCAGATGGGACATGGCCTGGGTATGGCCCACCACTACCGCATGCCGGGCAAAACGACCAAAGCACCACCGCACATAGGCAACTCTCTGCATCCCCAGGCGGGACTTGGAAAAATCCAAAATGGGATCTTCGCCAGGAGAGACCACCGGGCTTCCTAAAGTCGATCGAACAGCTCAGGATAAAACATCGAGAGACAGGTAAGGAGCAAAGGGACACCCCATGTAGGCCATGTTGACTCTGTCATGAACGACGAGCATGGGTTCTGGTCGGACATTTCTGATTGAAGCTCTTCAAACTCCGTCACTCGAGTCATCAAGGTAACACTACTGACCCCTCGCTATTTCTTTATAATTATTTCATATATCCATACACGCATTCATTCCATACACCCGTGCCCCCCAGATGATTTGGGCCCTGAACCACCCAAGGGCTTAGGAACTAAGCATCGCACGTGCAGCGAAATATATCACAACACTCTGTGTTAAGTCATGAAGCGGCAGTTGCCTCATTCAACATGAGCAACGACCGACCGGGGTTCAAAGGCTGGCCCATGAAGGGCTCGAGGCCGCCCCATGTCAAACAGAGCCAGTGGAGAAAATGCAAATGAGCCCCATGTGGCCCTCGCCCAGTCTGCCCCAAAGCAGACAGGGTCATCTCAACCTTCTCGTTCGATCCTAAGCCTCTGCCAAGCCCACAGAATCTCCATCGAGGGGAGGCCATTAGGCCACCCAGATCGTTCTCTGAAATGACCTAGGCATCTATTGGGTTGTAGGTAAAGGAGAAGTGGAATGTCACAAGAGGGCTATGCTGACCCCGTCACAAACGACGGACCCGTATTCCACTCGATCATACCTGTTAGGGAACTCACCGAGCGCGTCACTCGAGCCCGAGCGATCGAGGCAAGCGACAAAGCTCAGCCCCTCCGGTTGTGAGAAATCGAGGATGGGGTAACACACACAACTCAAACTGACCCCTACCAAGGCCAAATGGGGCTCGGGGGCTCAAGACACCAAAACACCAGGGTCTACGACATCGAACTCGCCCCATCTAGCTACGCTTTGACTGCACACCAAACGCCTGGGTCTGTGACCCCAAACTCGTCCCATCCGGCTATGCTTCGACTGCACACCAAACGCCTAGGTCCGCGACCCCAAACTCGCCCCATCCATCGGCTAAGCTTCGACTACACACCAAACGCTTAGGTCTGCGACCCCAAACTCGCCCCATCAGGATCTGCGAGCTTTGGCTCGCCCGATCCCTAAGACTAACTAACTGCCTCGGCTGCACGGGCTGCACTAAGGCTAGGATCCATGACTCGCCTGGTCCCCCGGCACGCACCAACACCAGGACCCGTGAGCTTCGTCTCGTCCAATCCCTAAACTAACTGTCTCGCCCGATCCCACGGTGTGTATCGACGCCAGGATCCACGAGCTCCATCTCACCCAGTCCCTAAAACTAACCGCCTGAGCTGCGCAAACAACGCCTTGGTTGATGACTCTGTCTCGACTAAAAAACACGTACACACGCCCGTTGACAAACACCCCCTAGACGATTCTGCCCGAATCGCCCGAGGGGCTCGAGGGCTACACCCACGGGTGCGCTCGCACGTACCCACTGACAAAACAAAAACCTTCCCCGCTAGCAACGCGAAAAAACCCCCAGATGGTTCTGCTCGAACCGCCCGAGGGCTCAGGGGCTACACCGGCGATTGCGCTCGCGCGCACCCACCGTCAAGGCAAAAATCCCTCAGACGATTCTACTCGAATCCTCCGGGGGCTCAGGGGCTTCTGTAGGGTTCATAAACCCAGGGTCCCTCGCGGACTGGCTTCCCCGCAGCGGCTTGGCCCAGCAGGCAATGTTGCAAACAACGCGCAACTCATGGGCCAGCCCAAGTACCTAAACAAACAGGCCAGAAGAGCGATCCAATCACCGACCGAAAGACCTGGCCGAAGAGGAACGACGCCCGTTTCCAACTTCGGCACACATCTCCGACCGGAGCGCTCACTTTGGTCCCCAGCCTGCCTCCGGACGTCCTCTCTGACCGGAAGGTCTGGCCAAAGCACGACTTCTGACTCCGACCGACGTCTCTGACCGGGGATGCGCCAAACCCCTGCTCACTACTCTTCTCCGACTGGCGCGTTCAGAGCCAACTGGGATCAACCGACCGGGGATGCCCGCTCGGTAAGGAGCAGGCAACGGACGGAGAAAGTAAGACAGGGCCCACAAGTCAAACCGCAATATCGGGATCCATGCCCTGTACACCTGTAGAAACAGTACTCTGCGACCTCCCTGGCATGGCAGAGCTCAAACAGTGTTGTAGGCGCCGACATTTTCTCTACAGTGTTGTGAGCGCCATTAACTCCCATACGGTAAGGCTCCCCCACATGTCTCTGGGCATCGACAGTGTTGTGGGCGTCGACATTTACCGTACCAGGCGAACATTGTAAAACCCCTTGCACGCCTCCAGATATCAACAGTGTGGCGGGCGTCGACGTCTGGCATACCCGAAGAAGACAATACAACCTCCCACGTGCATCTGATATCTAATAGTGTTGTAGATGCCTACCATCATCTTATACCCACTGGCGTGGGCAACAAGGCTTAGAAACATACATACTCTCCCCCTCTCACTTGTAAGGCCATCCCCTTCATCTATAAAAGAAGACGCGCTCCCTTCCAACATTCAAGTTGATCCAGGTTCATTAAGCTCGGTCAGATTGATTCAGATCGATCAAGTTTCCTAGTTCACAACCACAGAGCCGTCAGGTTCGAACCACAAGCACACGCTTGAACACTTAGCTCATAGCGGGGCTCCCGTCACTCTCGGCCCTTCCGACTGAACCTCTTGTACCCCCATCTTCTCCCTTCTCGTTTGTAACCCCACTGCAAACTTCGAGCACCTGGGCTCAGAAATAAAGCCACCGACCGACTCAAACTGGACGTATGGCACGTTGCCTGAACCAGTATAAACCATGTGTCATTGAGTGCTAGGCCACCTCCGATCACAATGTACGGCAAAACTATAAATATTTACTTTTTGGTCACTTTCTACACCGATAGTAGCGTTTTTTGTATATTTTATTCAAAATTTTATTTTATTTTTAAAAATTTTGCTAGATCATATAATACACACTTAATTGCTAAAAGTGGCATAGAATTAGTCGCTTAAGCTTTCACCGCTGCCCACAAAATATCAATTTTCCTATATAAACTATATATGTGTAGTGGTATTGTTTTATAAAAACATAGGAGTACTTAATCAAATCGCCAATATTAGTATGACATAATATTTCAGTCAATGTGTATTGTTTTTTTGAGGAACAATTAATGTGTATTGTTGATATAATAGTAAGATTAACAAACTAGTAGCCCACAGTACGTCAGCATATGGATTCAAAGCCGGCGTCATCTCGAAAGAAAATGCTCTTGATGACGTGTGCACAGTGACGAAAGACGAAATGGATCAGAGACGTTTAGTAGCAGGGGACATTGATAGCACGCGCGCGTCTTTGGTGGTAGCCCCCCAGGCAGCAGCTTGTGCCAGCCGCTCCGCGCCCACTGCACTAGCCGTAGTTCCATTCGCCATGGACCATGGCGTGTCGTGGTCAGACAGCCCGTGATATATATTCAGTCCATGAACGCATGCACAACGCCCCCAAAACGAGCACGCTATGCAGCCCCGCGCGCTACTGCCGTACAGGCATGTGTGCCAAACTAAAATGTCGCCCCGGACCAAACTAACAGAAGGCCGTAAAGTGGCTTGTGCAGTCAGGAGCCAGTACGCGTTCTTCCTTGTGAAGTCCACGTGCACCCCGCATGAATCATATGAGCGTTGAACTTGGAAGTCAGCTGGGACTGGGATCCAAGCCGATCGACCTCTCGTGATCTCGTCCACAATTCACGCGACATGCGCTGCTTGTTTCCCACGAGACGAGGACGAGGCATCGTACGTGCTGTGCCACAGGACACGAAGCTTCTCATCTTCAGCTTCTGGCAGCAATCAAATGCACCATATGCATGTCGTGAGCAAAGCAGCTCAGTAAGAGCTCACCGTGCAACCGCTCCGACGCCTTTCCAGATCGTCGTCCGCGTCACCCATCCGTTGCAGCAACAGAACGAAGTACACAACCGAACGCTCGCGTACGCCCGCCGTTGCCATCGATCCAAGAAACAACCGCCTGCATGCATGCTGGCGATCCATGGCGGGGCTTGGCGTTGATCGGGCCATCTAACTGCCCGGGACGGATGCTGCCGCCATGCATTCTGTTACAGTTCCTTTTCTTCCCCGGGACGAAAGGAACGCCAGCTGAGCTGACACAAACGGTTAGAAATTTAGGCATTTTTATTATCAGAGTAACATTAGTAGGTTCGTGACGGCATATATGTGCATGTGTATATCTCTAATGAACACTACAGCATGCAGTGATAATATACAGATGAACATAGTAGCAGTGAGTACAGTAACCATAGAGATTAGAGTGTACCCAGCGGAGGGTCCCATGCCGAGAGCATCGGAGGCTCCATTCGCATTAGTCGACATAGTGCATTGCTTGAAGTCGTGGACCACAGTCGGTGCAGGACGTTGTTCGCAGTGCAGTCCCACGAACGGATCACCAGGAAGAAGACGTCGCATTGATGTTCCGTAGGCAATCACCAGGTTGAAGATGTACGAGGACGAGCAGTCGCGGATCGTACTCCAAAAACCTAATCGCCACTCACCCCGTGCAGGTTCTCAGGCGGACGAGGGTTCTGGAGGCACATGCTCTCCCGCTACTCCGTGCGCGCAGAGGTACGGGACGAGGAAACCAAAAGGCTGCGAAGATATGGTTCTCTCGGGAGTGGTTGTGGAAGTCCAGGATCTGGATTGACGGAGGACTCGAATATATGGACGGGGAGAAGAGAGGCAGCAGAGAATCCCAGGAGACGGAGACGGAAGCGGAAGAGACAATAACGGCCACAATCAGTTCGCCTCCACCATCAAGGGGAGTAACTCCCATTGTTATGTGGATTAAGTGGCAAAAGACTAGCCACGCCTGCCCGCTCGCTCGCCGCCACGCCCACGCCCCGACCCGGTCGGCGGCGGCGGCGGCGCGCGCGCGTGGCACGCCTTTATCCTTTTCTCAGCTTCTCAATTTAGATGAATTATTTCCAACCATATAAGCTGAGTCAGCGTCCAGTCAAAATCCCGTATGGTATTAAACCATACAACGCTTAATGTTACGCACCATAGAGTTTTATTTGATTCATTAAATATTATATGGGCCAAGCCCATATTATATCCAACAATCCCCACCAAACTCTAGGGTTTGTAACAAATTAGTCTCAGAACTATATTTCTTTTATATATCAGTGTTTCGATGGAGACTGTTAAGTTGAACATCCATCTAGAATAAAAGTTTCACTCAGTCACAACTGAACAATGGACTAAGCCTTGAATTGATAGTTTTGTGTGAGGTGAATGTCACTAAAGTCCTTAGCTGATACTGGGCAGCAAAAGACATCCTCTCTATTTGAAGCATATAAGTCATACTTCAGTGCCTTTCATGAGTATTTAGAGATCACCCAAATCCCATAACTGTGACCAGCAGTCTGACTCATATAGGTGTGTTCCTCAAAAGATGTTCTGTAGAACAACATCTTTGCTTTGACAAGCCACTTAGAACGCATTAAGGCAAAAGCCAGCCTGCCTTACAGAAATAAAAGATATGCATCAGAAATGAGTCTTACTAAGGATCTTTCCTCATAATTTACTACTAGCTTGTTTCACCGTCCCACTTTACGGGATCTCCGATTACATAGAACAGGTTACCACTATAGTAAATTTCAAGTGGGTCTCAAACCCATCTCTCTTGATGCACTTTCTATCACATTGCGTGATAGACCCTTAGTGAACTGATCTGCCAGATTGTTAGACGTGTGGACATAGTCCAACGCTATTACTCCGGAGTTTCTCAATTTTCTGATAGATTTTAGTCGTATCTTAACATGCCTTATGGACTTCATGTTATCCTTGGAACTGTTAACCTTTGTAATCACAGTCTGGTTATTGCAGTTCATAGAAATAGTCGGTATGGGTTTTTCAACAACCGGTAAATCCATAAGGAGATCACGAAGCCACTCAGCCTCAGATCCAACAGTGTCTAATGTTGTGAGTTCTGCTTCTATTGTAGACTTCGTTAAGATAGTATGCTTGCAAGACTTCCAGGAAACAGCACCACCTCCAAACGAAAACACATATCTACTTGTGACATAAAGCTCACCAGTATCAGAAATCCAGTTGGCATCACAATAGCCTTCCAGCACTTTCGGATGTCCGGTATAACAAATACCATAGCTCATGGTTCCTTTTAGGTAGCGCATCACTCTTTCAAGAGCTCGCCAGTGATCATCTCCTGGGTTTCACATAAACCGGCTCAGCTTGCACACAGCAAATGAGATGTCAGGCCTTGTTGCACTAGCAAGATACATGAGCGAACCAATGATCTGGGAATATCTCAACTAATCCCTTGCTATTCTTCGATTTTTCCTTAATAGCACGCTAGGGTCATAAGGTGTAGGAGCAGGTGCACAGTCACTGAACCCAAAGCGACGCAGCACTTTTTCCACATAGTGGGTTTGTAACAGAGTTACCCCACCATCACCTTCTCTTAGAAGCTTGATATTAAGAATAACATCAGCCTCTCCCAAATCTTTCATCTCAAAACTTTTAGATAGAAATTCCTTCACCTCCTCAATCACTTTGAGGCTGGATCCAAAGATCAGTATGTCATCAACATATAAGCACAAAATGACTCCTTCACCCCTACCATACCGATAGTACACATATTTGTCAGCTTCATTCACAACAAAGTCAACAGATGTTAAAGTTCTGTCGAACTTCTCATGCCATTGCTTAGGAGCTTGTTTTAGGCCATATAATGACTTTAATAATTTACACACCATGCCTTTGTTGACCATTTGCTACAAACCCATCAGGCTGATCCATATAGATCTCTTCCTCCAACTCTTCATTTAGTAAAGTTGTCTTAACGTCCATTTGATGAACGATAAGACCATAAGAGACTGTCAGGGAAAGCAAAACTCGAATTGTGGTCAATCGGGCAACCGGTGAATAAGTATCAAAGAAATCCTCACATTCTTTTGAGTATAACCCTTGGCCACAAGCCTTGCCTTGTACCTCTCAATAGTACCATCAGACGTAAGCTTTTTCTTGAACACCCATTTATAACCTATAGGCTTGCACCCATAGGGACGATCAACTATTTCCTAAGTTTCATTAGACATAACAGAATCCATCTCACTCCGTACTGCTTCCTTCCATAAGTCAGCATCAGGAGAGGAATATGCCTCTTCAATGGTCGTTGGTGTGTCATCCACAAGGTACACAATATAGTCATCACCAAGACTTTGCAGTCCTCTGTCTCTTGCTTTTCCTGATGACTATAGTGTCATCCTCCTCAGGATTTTGCCCATAAGGTTCCTCAATTTGTTCTATCGAAGTAAAATTTTTATGCTCATGGGAAATTATAAATTCATGACCAGTTGTGCTAGATACATTTTTCATAGAAAACTCATTCTCAAAAAATGTAGCGTCTCTAGATTCCATGATTGTATCAACAGCCATCTCAGGAACACTAGAGTTTATAATTAAAAATCTATAACCCACGCTGTGAATAGCATAACCAAGAAAGACATCATCAATAGTCTTTGGTCCAAGCTTTCGCTTTTTGTTTATTGGCACATTCACCTTTGCCAAACAACCCCAAGTTCGTAGGTAAGAGAGATTTAATCTCTTCTTCTCCCATTCCTCGAATGGTGTGATTTCTTTGTTCTTTGTGGGCACTCTATTTAGGACATGACATGCTGTCAATATAGCCTCACCCCACCATTCTTTAGATAGTCCCGCAGTCTCCAACATGGCATTAACCAAATCAGTTAGAGTGTGGTTCTTTCTCTCTGCAATCCCATTGGACTGTGGTGAGTATGGTGACGTCCTCTCATGAATAATTTCATGCACCGCGTAAAACTCAGAGAATTTATTTGAGAAATATTCTCCCCCACGATCGGACCGCAAACGCTTGATTTTCTTCTCAAGTTGATTTTCTACCTCAGCTTTATAGACTTTAAAATAATACAACGCTTTATCTTTTGTTTTTAATAAATACACGTAGCAAAATCTAGTGCAATCATCTATAAATGTTATGAAGTATCATCTACCGTCTTTAGTCAATTCACCATTCATTTCGCATAAATCAGAATGAACGAGTTCTAATGGTGCCAAGTTCCTCGCCTCAGCAGCCTTGTAAGGCTTGCGCGGTTGCTTCGATTGCACACACACCTGACACTTAGAATCTTTGACTAAGTTAAATTTTGGGATTAAATTTATATTTGCAAGCCGCGTGAGACAGCCAAAATTAATGTGACAAAATCGTGAATGCCATATATTCCACTTATCCGAAACATTAACATTGTTCACCACTTTATTACACACATCATCAAGCAAAGATAAGCGGAACAAGCCTCCGCAATCATAACCTTTTTCAACAAAAGTTTCATGTCTCAACACAATATATTTATTGAACTCAAGCACAATTTTAAAGCCATCGCGACACATCTGAGAAGCGCTAACAAGATTAAGGGGACATGCTACACGTTCTTTAATAGCACCGTCTTTTCCGAAATAAACTTTAGAACGACCGTACCAGTATCAAGAACACGCGCATGCGAACTGTTTCCCATCAGCAAGGCTCCACTCCTGCCGACCTGATAGGAAATAAACAAAGAAACATTAGCACACACATGAATATTAGCACCACTGTCCATCCACCATTCAGGTGAAAGACAAACTAAAAAAATAAAAGGTAAAGAATTACCATACCTAGATGTTTCTCCTCCAGTCTCGCTAATTACCATGTTTGCTGATTTCTTTTCTTGCTTATATTTGCGGTCTGGGCACGCACTTGCCCAATGCTCATCACTCCCGCAAACAAAGCATCCTCCAGCTTTCTTGTTGTTTTTCTTCTTAAACTGTGCAGTCTGCTTAGGCTTTGCATTGTTGTTCTCTTGCATGTTCTTCTTCTTTTTATTACGAGATGCAAATGAGTTTTTCTTTTGCACCATATTGACAGCGGAAGACTCAACTCCTTTTCCATAGTTGTCTTTTACTCTTGCCCTCTCCTCAACATTAAGAGATCCAATAAGCTCAGCCACGCTAAACTCTTGTCTCTTGTGTTTTAGAAAAGTAGCAAAATTCCTCCAAGAAGGTGGCAACTTAGCGATTATACCGTCGGCCCCAACTTGTCAGGCAACAGACATGGGAAATGTTCTAGTTCCTTTGTCAGCGCCTGTATCTCATGAGCCTGTTCGACCACAGAACGGGTTTCAACCATTTTGTAGTCATACAGCTGCTCCATAAGGTATAGCTCACTGCCAGCATCAGAAATCCCAAACTTTGCCTCAAGAGCATCCCATAACTCTTTGCCTGATATGCAAGATATGTAGTTTTTCTCATACTTGGGATGAAGTACACTAATCACGGCGTCTCGAAAACAGGTTATCGGCAGCTAAGAACTTTCGCTCCTCCTCAGGAGTAAACTATTCAGGCTTCCCCTGTGCGGCGTGATAGCAGTTCATCGCAGTCAACCACAATACTATCTTAGCACGCCATATCATGAAATTCTTGTCATCAAAATTATTTGGCTTCAAAGCAGCAGCAAAACCACTGACAGAAAATTACCTATTATTAGATTTTTGGATTGTTAGAAATTTAGGCATTTTCATTATCAGTTTAATCCAGAAAAGTAACATCAGCTGGTTCGTGACGGCATATATGTGTATGTGTATATCTCTAATGAACACTACAGCATGCAGTGATAACATACAGATGAGCACAGTAGCAGCGAGTACAATAATCACAGAGATTAGAGTGTACCCAGCGGAGGGTCCCATGCCGAGGGCATCAGAGGCTTCATTCGCACTAGTCGACATAGTGTGTTGGTTGAAGTCGTGGACCACAATCACTAGGAAGAAGATGTACGAGGACGAGCAGTCGCGGATCGCTCCCCAAAAACCTAATCGCCGCTCACGCCGTGCAGGTTCTCAGGCGGATGAGGGTTCCGGCGGCACACGGGACGGGGAAACCAGAAGGCGGAGATGTGGTTCTCTCGGGAGTGGTTGCGGAAGTCCAGGATCTGGACTGACGGAGATTGCGGCCGTTACTATCTCTTCCGCTTCCGTCTCCTGGGATTCTCCGCTGCCTCTATTCTCCCCGTCCATATCTTCTGGTTTCTCCGTCCCGTACCTCTGCGCGCACGGAGTAGCGGGAGAACAAGCACCTGCCACGCCCACGCCCACTGCCACCTTTATCCTTTTCTCAGCTTCTCAATTTAAATGAATTATTTCCAACCATATAAACTGAGTCAGCGTCCAGTCAAAATCCCGTATGATATTAAACCATACAATACTTAATGTTACACACCATAAAATTTTATTTGATTCATTAAAATTATATGGGCTAAGCCCATATTATATCCGACGCAAACCGCAAGCCCACCGAGGAATCGCTTTTTGTTGTGATCAGTTCAGAGTTACAATCCTGGGGGTCCAAAGGAGTACGTATCTCGGACGTTAGAAAATCTCGGATTCAGTTCAAGTCTGATTTCAAACGGCAAAAGCTAGACGGGCGACGCCAAGTCGTGACTCGTGAGTGTATGGGGAGGCCATTTCCCATTTCCCAGTCTGCTTGCTGCAATGCTCAAGTCAATGCATGTGCAGCTCAGACCACAGGGGAGGGGAACATGACCGTTCGTACCATGCACTCTGAATATCTGGCAATTTCGTTGCATTGCATGGCATCAAATTAAAAAAAAAAAACTTGAAAGGCGTGACAAGTGCTGCTGGGTCAACAAAGTGTGCGAGGCCGAAGTGGCCATCCACGTTTCTATGGGTTGTTCAGACGTTTGCGCCCTATCTTTTTTCCCGTTTTCAGCGAGCCTGCTGCTCTCTCAGCAAGTGGGCTGATCAAAGTCCTCTATGGGCCAAGGCGATGGCTCGTCATTGAAGCCGCGACTTGCACGCCAAGTACTGTACCTACGAAAACTTAACGCTTGAAACATAAAAAGTTTTAGATAACGGGCTAAACCAGCTGCAGTCTTCTTCATCAGAAATCATAAAAAGTTACAACAAGATATAGTGGAAAATAATTCCATTTAACGGTTTTTATAGGAAACATGAGAATTCTTGATTATTTTATGCATAGAATAGAAATATGTGGCTAAGACAAATTTATGAACATAAATACTCAAATACATGGACATAGCCTAGGATAATATATCACCAAATCCATTACTTAGAATTCATAATCAACTATTGGCTACGATGAACATTAATCATTCAACAATCAACGACTCAATAATTATTCAATGGTTCATCACACAATTTGTTAAGTAAAAAACACAACGAAAAGGCATAGGGCGTGTTTGGGACGGATTTCTGGACCGATGATCGCGAGAATAAAAAATAATCGCGCCAAACACCGCGCGGCACCGTCGATTGTTTTAACCGTGATAGACACATCGACCGCGAGAATACTCACGTTTTCCGCGCCGCGAGCTATCAGACGCATTTTGGATACCGCACCGCGCATTCTGAGCATCTCGGTTCCAACATGCCCATAGATTACAGTCATCAAGAAAAAAATATTTGCCATAGTCAGGGTTAGCGATGCTTAGATTAAGAGCTAAAGCGTTAATAACAACAAAAGCGAAATAATTGATAATATCTAGTGTCTGATCCTATAAAAAACTGTAGTTAGCGGACTATTTATTTAGAACTAATGATCTCCACTCTCAAATATCAGTCTCTGAGAATGGAGCAAGCGTTGGTTCGGCTTGCCTGGGCTATTGGCCCATCCAAGAACTGGGCCTGTTCTAAGACAGGCTGGACCAATTTGGCCACAGGCTTCATTTGCAGGTGACGATCGGACGGCCCGTGGTAAGCGGCCGAAGAAGCTCGACGGACCACAAAGAGCATGGCGCGGTGGTGCCCATCCCGTGGTCATGTCCCCCCGCCCCCCCGCGCCCCCCCCCCCCCCCCCCCCCCCCCCCCCCCCATATTTGATTCATTAGGAGATAGAGATGGAATCATATCTTTACTTGTGGGTATCTAAATAGGCAAGAATTCATCCCCGATGAATATAGCGGGTACGGAAACGTTCTCTGTTTACCCGTCCCCGTTACTCGTTGGGAACCCAACTATTTGAGCTGTCATACGAGTATTAGGCCCAAAGAAGCTCAACATAGGTACTTTGGCCCAAATCTAAATAACCATATATATAGTTTGTGTTCTACGAACCCTAGTTCAATTTTTCCTCACCATCTCCGCCAGCAGCACAAGCACGCCTGCCTCACGAGCGCTCGTGCCCCTCGCTTCCTTAGTTCAGTCTCTCTGTCACCTTTGCTCGTCCTCCTCGCAACCTCGCTCATTCTCCTCGGCATCTCCGAGACTCCGACACTTATACCCGGGTGAAGAAGAAACGTCTCCGATTGCAAAGCTGCGACCCCAAGTGTCCTTATTTATCGGGTATACAGTACACGTCGGGTATCTGTTACCCGACGGATACGGGGATGGGCAACAATTTATACCTGAGACAGTTAATGGGAACGGGGACGGGATGAATTCTCCGTAGCGGGAAAGAGAACGTTCCGGCGATATCCGACGGGTACATCCCCGTTGCCATCCTTATGTCTGTGCCCGAGCACGACGCGACGGAACGCTGCAGTAACGGCTATCCATAGCAGTCTAGCGCCGCCGCCCGTCGTCGGTTAGCGTCGCTCTCGGACGGAGGCAGTCGGTACGTGTGTGGGTAGCCGGTAAAGTAACGAGGTGGCGAGTTGGTTTCGGCCGCGTCGGCCTCGAGGCAGACGATGATATGACGAGGCGCCAAACGGACGCCCACTGCCACTGGATCTTTCTTCACGTATTTGAATATGACCTCCCAATATATAAATAAAAATACTCCATAAAAGAGTTGTTTTAACTTTGTAAAAAGAATCTTCAATTGTTGAACAATCCTCCTGGGGTCAAGTGCTGCAGAACCCATGGCGCATCACTGGGATGGAGAAACCAACCATGCTAAGCTCTCTGATGCTGGCTGCCACTCAAAGCTGGATGTACCGAAGTCGTCCTAGTCGCTGTTCTTCTGCCTCTGTTCAGGGTTGGTATGCGGTATGCGGTATGCCAATCCCCTATGCTTAGAGTTTGCACCGTCTTTTGACCGACTTTAGTTAAAAGACTGGGGCGTAGCCCTAAACCTTAAAAGAAGAATCTTCAATTGCGTTTCACTTTGTTGCATTGCGTCCCAACTGGATCAGCATACAACAAAACAACTCGCTGAAAACAGTGGTAGCCACGGCCCTAAACCTGGGACCAAGACTGAAACAAAAAAGTTTGATGGCCCTTGCAGCAGGCAGAACCTTTACAGCGCTAGAGTAAGATTTCCACTATATCAGAAATCAGGATGCATCAAAGCAGATACCATGACTCCATGAGCAAGTCAGGATAAACAACTTCCGTGTTAATATTTTGCCATGAAAACACCTGTATCAAGCAAAACAACCGTCTCCCTTTCACAATACAAACACTCATCACCACTCGAGCACTCCACACAGAAGAGTAAGCACGCAAACGACAAGCTCTTTTCATATCTACAGGAAGCTTATCTTTGGGTCAAGGCTAGGGATTTCTGTATACACCAACTGCGGCGGCGACTGCAGGTAAGAGGGGGCCGCTTCTATGGTTGATATGCACTCAAAAAATTACATGAATCAGCTACACTCAATGAGGTCGGTCGAGCAGATTAGGAAACGCTTCACACCCATCAAATGGTTACAGCTTTTTATTACCTGTAGCACAGTCTCCGGTGAGAAAACATGAGGCCGTGTGATGTTAGTGACCACCAGCGTGGCGAGGCAAACTGATCTACAATTGTGTCGGGCTCTGCTTTTGGTTTCGTTGTAGCATATGAGTTTGCAAACTGCAATTTTTGACCTGTTTTTCCAAGCAGATAATTAACACCGAACTAAATATAAATGACATTAAGGAAATTGAGTAAGAATGATCATAGAAGATGTCTTTACATGTATTGCTGCAACCGTGGACAAGAGATCCTTTGATTGGTCCAACAACATTTGTTCTTGTGTTGCAAGTTTGGCAAGCTCAGACACCACAGAGCTTGTTCCCTCGACCTGAAGATGAATAACGTATCATTAGAGATTTCTGCAGTAAACGTTAGACATCAATATGTAATGTGTGCCCATGTAAGACTAAATGCCTGTAAAACTGAGTTCATGAAGCAATGAATCACATCACTAACAGAACAGGCAATGAATCCATAGTTGCTATTTGTCGTCGCTACAACCATAGGAATGCACAATATATTGCCAAACATTTGAAGATGCTTGTTGTCCAGCGGGCAGCCAATATAAGCTGCTTATTTAGCCAGAAAACAGTGATATCATATTTCAACATGTCTAGCATGTGTTCCTTTTCCATTAAATTTACATGAAACAATAGTTAGCTTAGAACAAAGTCCATGTCGCTGCCCTGCCTTTTATTTTCTGAAAACCACAAATAGCCTGGTTTAATTTGAAGTTATAAACTTCAGAAGGTATCGCAATGCTACATAGATCAAGATATAGAGTTAAACAGTCCGTACTCAAGATAATTAAAGGAATCAGAACATTGAACGCAGATATATTACATCAGAAGATGAAATACACTGGTATTGAAATCAGAGGACACCAAGCAGCACAATTACTACAAAACACAGCAAAACATTGTCCTCGCCATTACATTTTATAAAATACAGCCATAATGTTGGTAATCAATACGAATTTCTGTATGAACACAGCAATCCATCAGGGGGGGTCATATAGGAGCATTTATCTGGAGGAATTTACAATTTAGGACAGGGTGGAGCATATATTTATTTGGAAACATTTTCAGATTTGGGACTGAGGATTTTTTTTGCCATTGGTATAATGTAATAAGAGATGATCCAAGGGAGGGAAAAAGTATCAAAGCTCTGTAGGAAGATAGGGTAAATATACACACCTTAGACAACAAATTACATATCGAGGATGTCATTGTGTGCATTACATCCACTGTTGAATTAACTGCTTCCTTCACAGCTTGCGCATCAGCCTGAACAGATATAGGTAAGTATTAGTTTGTGAACATCAAATCATGCTACATAATTAGATTTGATCAGCCAGTTGCCAACCTTTGCACCATCAACAACTGGAAGACGAAGAGTACTAGCCTTCAGAGCTTTGATTGCTGCTGATAAAGCACTTGAATGATGTTTTTCGATATGAGACCAGTCCTCTAGATATGACATCTGAACATGTCAAATGGAATAGATATATAAGCTATACAAAGTCAAGCAGTAATTCAAAATACTAGTGCAAGCCACATAAATGGTTTAAACAACAATATAACATATCACTTGCCTGTCCCCTAAGAATAGCAAACAGCTTGAGCTTTTGCTTTTGAAGCTGGAGTCTGCTCCTTTTGGTACTCACATTGTCACGCAATCTTGATATTTCTTTCCATGCACTGTGAAGGGTTTTCTGAAAAAAGGAGCAATAAGAAACATTAGTTTATAACACTTAACCGTTTTTTGTTCTCTTACCACAAAATTATCATATTTGTTTAATCCACCATGACCATGATTATTTGTACTGCATATCTTCATCGCGTTCTTTTATACATAAATATCCTTATTTAATCCATTATTATGCAAAACAGTAAATTGAATAATTTCACTATGTTTCACCGCAAGAGATAAACCACCATCCAATATAGCAAGGGCGCAAGGCATTGACTTGTAAGCAGTATGCACACTACACTGGAGTTTCAGGCGACTAGACTCGCGTAGATTTTGACAGTACACAATGATGCATCAAAAGCTCAAGACATGCAAGTAATCACAACACATGTACCACAGGTAGATTGATGGCTTGTGTTGTGGATAGTGCATATAATACCATTATTCAAGAAACTATTCTACAAGATCTTTTTCTTTTATTCCAGAGACCAAGTTATTCAGGTAACTGCCATGCAACATTGCATATCTGGCATTCTGGCTTGGCAGTTGGCACCACTTCTTCCCACATAAGTTGCGATAGCAGTTGCTTCCCTAGCAGTATGGTAGCAAATAGCATAGTACCCTTTCATAACCTAATGGTACAGAAAAGTGGCAATGGGTATGCGCCAAACAATAAACTAAGAATTGTACTAATGACAAACTAAAAGTGGAATTTAGGTATGTTCGGGTTCCAATAAATCAATAAAGAAAGTGTGGGCATGAACAGATATTGCATATCAAACCAGTTGGTGCAGCATAAGCCTAGAGATATTTACTCAATTGAAACCTATGCATGCCTAGATGACACCTTAATTTATAATTTCTCGCTGAAAACACCAAGTAACAAATTTTAGCCCTGCTATTTCGTGTACTGTTTATGTGTGGAACTTGTGTGTGATTACTACAGTCTGAAGGTCCATCCATAGTAGGAAGTTTTTTGTCATGATTGCTCACTATCTGCACCAAGTGTTGCCAAAATTCATTCTTAGAAAATAATGAGCAAGCTATTGATAACTCCTTTTGTTCTATTTTAGTGCACATTTCAGGGGCAGGTCTATGCTGTGGGCTGTGGGTGTGGCTCCACCCAAGTCCAAATCAAAACTCAGTTGTTACCATCAAATTTTCACACTATATACCAGCCAGCGGGCAAGCAGCAACGAAGTGCCGCAGCCCTATCAATTTTGCTCTAGCTTTGCCCCTAGCACACTTGCAATGCATCCACCCCAATCTTCCAATGCAATAACCGTAAGCAGAGCAGGCAAGGACCAGGTTCTGTGGTCCCAACTATGAAATTTCTTCACAGTCTCCTACCGCCTTCCCAATGGCAAATTGGCAATGTTACTAAAAGAGGAAAACACAGAAAAAAATTATACCGTTTCATGCTGCGAGTACTATTTAGTATGAATTGAATACTCTATCCTAAGAAAATGTTTAGGCAAACTACATTAAATTGAACAGATTGTTTTAACTATTACTTGTATTCCTCTCTAATCTAACTATTATTACTTTTTTTTCTCTCTCTCCCTCTTACCTAAAGTGAAATGCATGGATGAACATAAGATCAACATCAAGGTTTGATTTACCTCAGCAGTGAAGCTCTGAACCAGTAGCGTCGCATCTGTCCGAGCATTGATGCATCGCCACTGCAAATGCCGATTGTCCAGCAGGCGCAATCGGTGCGCCTCCTCGATTCTGTTCTCCCCCTTTTTCGCCCTTCTCACCTCTGCCGCAAAGCTGATGATAGATGGCGCATTTGCTGGAGCCTGCACCATATGCCCATTTGGAGACGCCTCCCCACTGCGCCCTCTTGATGGACTCGCGGCACCCCTGCTTCCACGGCATGGAGATGGGGACCGGCCCGGCAGCCTCGGTGACATTGGGCTGTCTGAAAACGACCTCCGGCCAGACGACGGTAGCAGCAGCCCGGGCTCTGGAAGCCGGCGCAGGCGGCTGTTGGTTTCCTGCCAGAACCTCGCCGGCACGCTGATGCCGCGTCGCGGGGGATCACCGGCGCCCGAGTTGCTACCAGACGAGACGCTGTCGGTGTCGGAGGACGCGGAGAGGTCTGGAGCGGCTGCAACTGCCGGGTCGGACGGCGAGAGGGATGTGGTGGAGTCGAAGGCCATAGAGCGGCGGAGGAGGTGAACGGCGGCGAGGATGGAGTCCTTGCGGTCGAGGCTGCAGTCAAGGCTGCGCGCGAGCGGGTCCGATGCCTTGGGCTTCGCCGCCGGCCATCGTCCCGACGGCCGCGCGTTCTCGGCCTCCGGCACGGAGGAGACGCTCTTCCTGCGCTCCGGCGTGGGCCCGCGGCGCGCGGCAGGTGAGGACGGCGACGAGGCCCGCGGGGCGCGCGACGTCTTGTAGAAGAAGGACTCCCCCTGGAACGACACGGAGAGGCTCCGCATCGTGGTCGCAGTGGCGGATGCTGCCGCGGCCGCGGCCGGCGCCGACGCCGACGCGGTGGTGGTGGTGGGCGACGTGGAGTGCTGCGGCGGAGGAGTAGACGCCCGGGTGCGCTGCGCGGAGAGGGAGCGGCGGGACGAGGACGAGGAAGACGACGACGTGGAGGAGGCCGGGGACGCAGCGGCGGCGGACAGGTACCTCGAGGAGACGGGTTTGTTGGAGCGCTGCGAGTTCCTCCGCGCGGCGGCGGAGTTGGGCTTGTCGAGCGCCGGCGTGAGCGGCGGGCGCGAGGGGTGGGCCGGATCTGGCGCGGTGGCCGCCGCCGCGGCAGCCACCATGCCGTACCGGTGCCGCGGCAGGGGACGGGGGAGATCTGGCTACGCGCGGCGGCCCCGCTGCAATGCAGGTCCCCCGGGCTCCAGATTCGCCGACCCAGCTCCCGCTCCTGCTCGGGCCCTCCGCTCCCGGCGGCGGCGGCGGGGGCCTTCCGGATCGACGACGCGCCTGCGAGGACGAGGAGAAGCAGCAGCGAACTGGTGAAGCAGTGTTTACAGTTTGAGGGGGATGGGAGGAGGCAGGGGAGGAGTGGAGTGGGGGGATTTTGCGTGATTTTTTTATTTTTTATTTCCCTCCTTACTCATTTTGCTGTTGTTTTGCTCGTTTTTGTGTCTTGCTTTGGTTTCGGGGGATCTTTGCCTGGGTTGGGCAGCTGATTCTCCTGCCCTTCAGTTGCGCCGCGCCCGTGTGGGTGTGGTGTGGCCATGACGCTGTCCCCAGTCTCCCAGGGAGGGTGAGACCTGGAGGTGTGTGTAAGGGGGTGTTTGGTTACTACATGAAAATTTTAGTCCCTGTCTCATCGGATGTTTGGACACATGTATGAAGTATTAAATATAGACGAAAAAATAACTAATTACACAGATTGTGGCTAATTTGCGAGACGAATTTTTTAAGCCTAATTAGTCCATGATTTGACAATGTTGTACTACAGTAAATATGTGCTAATGGCGGATTAATTAGGCTTAATAAATTCGTCTCGTAAATTAGTCTCCATCTGTGTAATTAGTTTTATAATTAACTCATATTTAGTTCTCCTAAATAGCATCCGAACGTCCGATGTGACATAGACTAAAATTTAGTCCAGAAAACCAAACACCCCCTAAGCCTTTAACTTTTTATTTTATTTTATAATTTTTCTCTTTTTTTTTTCAAAAAAGTTTGTTAAAATGTTTGCACTGACATGAGAGTGACAGTGCCATTTTGGTGCAACACAGGACTAGTTTAGTTTCCAAAATTTTTTGCCTTCTACAGTAAAAGAGCATGTTTGGACACATGCATGAAGTACTAAATATAGACGAAAAAAAAACAATTGCACAGTTCTCGGCAAAATCGCGAGACGAATCTTTTAAGCCTAATTAGTCCATGAAAAGCCTTAAGTGCTACAGTAACTTATATGTGCTAATGACCGATTAATTAGTATTATTATATTCGTCTCACAGTTTCCTGATGGGTTCTGTAATTTGTTTTTTTATTAGTATCTAAAACCCCTTTCCGATATCCTTTCGACACATCCAATATGACACTCAAAAATTTTCGCGACCAACTAAACACACCCATTCTCAGTGGGGTAGCATGTAAAAACCGTGAATTTGGTCACAACGGTTGTTGAAGGAACAGATGCGATTTGACAAGGGGTACATATTTAGAAGAGAAGAAAACATGAAAGAAATGATGTTTCCGTCTGACCATTTTTATCACTACTATGGTTGGAAAGCAACACGTGTGCACATGGTTGAATCAAGATGACCAACTTGGATTATTCCCTACTCTCTGTTTTGCTCTCCCCAGTACGTTTTAGTTTACATTCCAGGAAAGCAAGACAAAATTACGTGCAAGTCAAAAATACTGTCTGAGACGTCAAATTTAAGTGACCGAAGCTGGTACTGATGTTAGTTATTATGGTTTTGTTTTATGACAAGGTTGAAAATGGTATAAATTAATGTCACATGAGAGAATTGTAATGGTGCAAACTTTAATCCGCTAGAAGTATCAGAAAAATAATGTTTGCGCGGTTGTGGTTTGGGAAGGAAAAGTAGCTCTGGAATAACAGCTGATAGAAGTATTAGGTTAGAAGGAATTGTATAAGTATAGGTTGGTTATGCTTTTGGTTTTGGTTTTGGTTTTGGTTTTGGTTTTGGTTTTGAGTGACAAGCATTAAGGGGGCTAAAGAGCTTAGGTAGGTTTAGGTTAGCTAAACTAAAGTCATCTACTAGTAGTACTAGTGTAGGGCGTCATTGAAGTAATGGAGGGACGTTTACATTGTTTATTCATTACCTGTACCAATATGAAGATCCATACCATATTCACCATGTTCGCTTGTTGGTTTCAGCCAGCCCAAACTAGCAAGCCAACAGTGTTTTCCTCTCACAACAAACCAGCACCAGCCAGACCAAACCAGCCCACAAACCAACCAGCGAACAGGCCGAATTGTTTCGTGGCATGTGCTTACCTGAGTTCGTTATTTTAGTGTTCTTAACCTAATTTATTATTTTTTAGAGGGACAAAGCACAATTTGGAGAACTAAAGATGAAAAAATGCCAAATCACGCTGCACAATTCTTTGAAAAGAAATAAGTTAATGCTACTATATACTACCGTCGATCTATTTTGCAAACCATATCCACAATATAATCACTTATTTTAAAGTAGTAAATGTCTTGCTCGCACTACTGAAGTAGCTATTCTAGGCTTGATGGGCAAATATTTTTTTTTTGAAAAAAAAATCATAATTATAAAATCTCTCTAGTTCGCATTCCATATAAACACCAAACAAATGCTCTCTGGAATGTTACTAAAAGGCGTTGAGCCACCACGCATGATTCTAACCGAATAGTGGACTGGTTAGCGAGTTAGATTTATGGTTGGACGCTCCGATCGCTGGGGATCACGAGTTGATCGATTGCGATAACACGAGTCCACCTCATGCGCTTGCACCACACATGCACTATATATGTGTGTTCTGGTTCTGATGGCTACTTGCAATCTCAATTCCTGAGGCGTTCTCAGCTTACTTAGATTAAACGTCACAATTATTGAATATATATATATATATATATATATATATATATATATATATATATATTAATCACAGCCCAACCTTTCCTTGACAAAAGCTTACATTTGTGATATAACAAAAGCTTTGGTATAAAAATGATATGAACAAAACTTCATTTCGTTTCGGGAAAAAAGTTGATCTACAACAAGACTACCTTGAAACATATGGCAGGCTAAATCATGGTTATGTATACAGTATATTTCTTCTCTTTTCTGCACACAAATGATAAAACAGCCGTGGATTGGACACAAAAAGCAAACAGGGGAAAGCTGGCCTTTTTAATTAGGTAAAGTTTTCTTGCTGGAACTTTTGTACTGAATCTCCGAAATTCTCAGATGGGTGTCTTGGAGGATCTCTTTAGTATAGGCAATAACTGTTTTTTTTAATTATCAGGTCTTTTGCAATATGATTGCTTATGTGACCCATGAGAAAGATGATCACCCTAGAAAGTCAGCATATATATTGCCACCACACACACCACTCACCAGTTAGTTGCTTTCTTTATAATATATAAAAAAGAAGTGTTATCATGACTGCTAGAATTATGATAACTGTGCTCTCTATATTTTTTTTAAAACCAGACCGGGGGTGGTGGTGGGGGGGGGGGGGGGGGGGGGGAGTTTCCCCACCAAATTTCTATTTCAAACCAAACCAACACTGCATTTAACTGGAGTGAGCAGTAGCACTATAGGAAAAGTAAATAAAATTCACAAAGTTCTGATTTCTTCATGAACAGCCATAAGCATCAAACATTAATTCAATGTACGCTACCTCTAAATCTAACAGAACCCAGACTGGTTTAAGATCGTCATTTTCGCCCCTTTCTTTGGTTTTAGGTAAACAGTAGCTTTAGCTTTTTAACAATAGCTTGGAACTGCACTTTGCAGCGTGTTAGCTCCCTACAATAATCCCTTTCTCCCTCCTGTTATGCCTGCCAAGATCTGTCTCGTGGCGACTATAGTATTCTCGCTAAGGAGTCATCCTCAGACGGGCACTTTCTTTTCCTAATCGCATGCTTGCTTAGCATCTAACCTTCCTAATGCCTGCTTTTCTTGAGAGTGTCGTGTGAGGTCCAGCAGGCACCACTAGAGAGAATGAGAGATTGTAAGAGGATGCCAAATCGTAGGAGAGAGGCCTGTCGAGTAATAGTAATTCAGAAAAAGGGTGTTTTCGACCATTTGCTAGAGGAGATGAGCTTGTCATCCCGTCTAGCTAACTCGTTCTGCCAAAAAAAAAACAAGGTAAATAAATTTATAGAAAGTCAGAAAATATAGCTGTCGGCTGCTTAGTCTGTGACTGTTGTCCAATATATAAACTGCACGGCTAGTAGTGTTGACAATTTGACATACAAACCTTGGCTGATTGCACTTTAAATTTGTGGTAATGCTCATCAAGTGAGGGTGTCTATGGCGCACACCAAGCACATTGACGATGTTTTTGGGGAACCGCAAGGTAGTTTTGTTTTCCGACCAAAAACAGGCCACATGGATGAGGCCTAAACGTCAATCACATGCCAATTTCTTGACAAAACTATGAACTCCAGATCGGTCGCTATATATAGAATATGGCGCATACATAAATCACATAGCCATGTGACTTGCCCGGCAGGTCGAGTTGTTTATATCATTAACCCAAAAAAGGCAGATACTGGCACTACGCATTATTGCGTCACAGGAATATGGCCACAGAAGAAGTACTATATATGGAGGCTGCCCTGACTAGCTATATATATACTAACGGAATTTGGGTTCATGATGCATGGGCAACATATAAAAAAAACGCTAAGTTGGTTATTATTAATCCAGCCAGCATCCTGTCACGTGACCAAACAGCAGTCGGCAGCAGCCACTATTTCAGCATTTCATGAAATCTTAAGATTTAATCACTGCCGCTTCTAAGCTCTTATGCCGATAATAACATAACTTTGTACTCCCTTCGTAAACAAATGCAATTCTCGTCTAAAAAAATATAACTCTAGCACAATACCTAGTTAAAATATTTTAAAATTAACTAACTATATATAAAAATATTAATATTCATGATACTCCCTCAATTCCAAATTGTAACATGTTTTGATTTTCTATATCTATTAATTTTACTATGTACCTAAACATGGTGTATATCTAAGTGCATAGCGAAAACCATGTATCTACAAAAGTCAAAACGTCTTATAATTTGAAATGAAAAAGTATCAAATAAATATTATTAGATTTGTTATGAGATGTATGTTGTCTTATAATTTGGAATGCAGGAAGTATCAAATAAATATTATTAGATTTATTATGAGATATATTTTTATATTATATCTATTTGGTGTCGTAATAATTTTAATAAACTTTAGATACTTTAATGAAGAAACATTTATTTTTTTTGTGATGGGTGTAGTATATCAATGTATTCTATGACAGCCAAAAGATGAAGTTGGTGGTGGCGGTAGGCCCTGTTTGGTTCTCTAGTCCATGGACTAAAAGTTTTAGTCCACTTTAGTCCATGAACTAAAAATGGACTAAAGTGGTGTCTGGTTTCTTGAACTAAAATGGATTAAAGTGGAGAGAGAGAGCAATAAATGAGAGGCATGGGTGTCCCCAACACCTTTTAGTCCATT
Source organism: Miscanthus floridulus (assembly GCF_019320115.1). Lineage (NCBI taxonomy): Eukaryota > Viridiplantae > Streptophyta > Magnoliopsida > Poales > Poaceae > Miscanthus > Miscanthus floridulus. Next base: position 182,556,333 of record NC_089580.1, on the reverse strand, counting down.
TTAGTTCAGTTTTATGAATTAAAGGACTAAAGGATTTTAGTCAATTTTTAGTCTAAGTGTTTGACTGTTTAGTTTAACTAAAGTGCAGATTTTAGTCCAAAATATTTTAGTGCACGGGAACCTAACACCAAAGTGTGGTTGGACAAATACAGCCCACCAAACTCGGCGGCACCGCGCCCTGGTATGTATTGGGGCAGGACGGTCCTGGGCGCGCGGCGGTGTGTCGTTCAAGCAAGCGGCCGCAGCACCTGCAACGCCAACGACGCGCACGCGAACCACCCGCGGCGCGCGAGCACGGGGAATGGCAGGCCTGCCAAAGTGCCAAGGCCACGTACGCATATGTCGCCGTCCACCGGAGACCGTCCGGCGTCCGTGGACCGTGGACGTAGAGACCACGCGGAGTAGCAGTTCCCTCGCGGGTCGGAGTCATCAACCTTCTTTTCGCCCCGGCCGCGGTTGTTGTCTCGTTTATCACGTGAGTACGTGACAGATGGCCGGTGCGTCCGTGTACATGCTTCAGCTATCGCTAGTGACTTGTTGATTAGCAGGCAGTCCGCAGTTGACACTACACGGTATCACAGGCTCGCAGCTCCGCGTTTCCTAGGCTTTAGTTAGTTGTGTGTCAAGTCAAGTCTTTTTTTTTTTTTCAAAAAAAAAAGTAGTATAGTACGAGTAGTCCAAGGAGCAGCCGAGACTTGAGTTGAGAGGCATCGTCGTCAGTACGTGTGTACGTATCTCGATCACTGTTTTGCAACCTACGCTAGCTAGCTATCCGTGACGATAAGTATATTTACTATTTAGTACTATTCACGAGTACCAATTCGCACGTACGTACAGCGTGGTTGCTTCAGCAACTAAAGTTGCTTATAGCTTATTAATTCCCTAATACCACCGACGCTACTTACGTGTCAGTTGGTTGTCACGTATGGAGAGTTCAGATCAAGCATGATAATAAAGGTGGCGTGTGTGCACTACCGTGATAACTAACCGAAACAAAACACGATCACCCACCGGAAAAAAATCTAGCTCTAACCAAACGTACAGTTGTAACCTGTACGTACGTGGTCGGCACCTGCTCGATCGTATGTACGTAGTACATGTTACTGCCCTAAACCCAGTTGGACCAAAAACTGGGAGAAGACCGCTGGACGGCTGGAGTCGAGTACCTGTCGTGCTCGATCAGAGACGACGGAGTAGCAGGCTAGTCGGCTTGGACTTTGGACCCGGCGCATCCACCTACCACTCTACCAGAGGCAGCAGGTAGCTGTATCTCATCATCAGCTGGCCGCGCTAATCAACAAGGTCAACCAAACCACACCGTTTGCCTAGCAAAGCAACCAAATGAAACCCAGCTAGCTAGAGGCGTTCTCCAACCCTTCCTGCTTGCTGATCCACACCTCACCAGGGCCCTGCACCTCACTCACCCGACGGCGCAGCAGACCCCCCGCGCCCGGGCCACCGTTGGAGCCGAAAACCTCACGGCGTCCGCACCCGCACCCGCGGCGAGGCTGGAAAGCGAAGGCGCCAGCCCAGCCGAACACGCCGCGCTGCGACTAGTGCTAGTGCTCACTCGATCACTCCTTGGAATGGGACGCAGCTCGCACAAGCCGGCGGGCACAGCGGTGACTGCCTTTTTCGCCGCCAATCTTTATCCGGAACTGTTCGCGGTGAGACTAGTCCGGCGAGGGGTTCCCTGGTCTCCGCGCAAACAGCCACGTTATCCCTGGTCCCCGCCCGCCCGCGCGCGGCCGGCAGGCCCGCCCTCCCGCAACAGTAGTGCTTGCCGGATACAAAAGCTGGCGCCGATGGCGCTGTAAAGCTATAGTGCCTCTAGCTAGATGGCATTAAGAATCCTCGGCTTTCGAGGGTAAATTGCCAATGCCATTGCTCCATTGCCATCTCTCACGATGGATCAGGGATTCAGGGTGCTGTGGACGGACAGACAGACCGACTATTGCAGCGTCAGCGTCAGCTGAGGCTACAGTGAAACAGTGAAGACCAGCTGTCCGGCTCACAAGTGACGGGTCAGCTCGGAAGGACGGGTTGGAGATGGAGAGGCTGCTGCAGCATGCTGCATGCATAACGGGATCCGTCCCCGGATTGTACCATGGCTCTTTTACAGTTTTTTTTTTGGAGCTCATGGCTCTTTTACAGTTAGTACAGGCCAACGAGATTGCGGTTGGCCAGTGATGGCCTCGGCAAGGACTGGTATCTGTTTGTCGATCCAACCGTGCGGGAAGGCAAGGGCGTCTGGGCAAGGTCAGGGGACCCGGAGCACCAAGGGAGGTAGCGCGCGCACATGCGCCAAGCCAGCAGCCGCACGGCACGCCGAGCCACCGGGGCAATGGGTGGTGGAACGGACGGGGAAAAGGGGCCAAAAACCGCATGCTCCCCGTCCCCGCTCCCCGGTGAGTTTGGACCACGACCACCCGCCAGGGCCGACCTACACGCTTGGCAGGATTCTTCTATCTCGCCGTCTTCCCCGCCGGCTCGATCTGCCTTCTCCTCCTCCGTCGCATCCGTTGAAGTTTTAACCGCGGCATGCGTGCTGGCTGGCCCTGCCACGGACGTACACCTGGCGTGGGCCCTGGTTTGTGCTACTACCAAGTCCAACGTGCTCTGTGAGTGACAACGGAAATCGTACTACGGTCACAAGTCACAGCCACCTTCTAGCGCGCTCTCTCTCTCTCTCTCTCCCCCTCCAAATTGACCTAACATGACGACAACGAATGTGCCGGAAGGAAGTACTACTACTACCGGGGTCCGGGGTTCCTTCACAGATCATGCAAAAGCCATGTGGCCTGAATTTGTCCAAGAGCAGTGTGAATCGGCCAAAAATAATCCAAGAAAGATGCCATACCCTCACGAAAGACAGGCATCAAGTACAGTAACAGTACTACCCATAAAACATTGCATATTCTCCCAGATCTTGGACAAGAACAGATCCACCCCCAATGATCAGCTCCAATGCTTCATTCACCCTTCCTTTCATTTCAGCCTGTTCACTTGAGGGTTATAAGCTGCAACAGTATTTTTCTCTCACACCAAACCAGCCAGCAGTAAATAATCCACGATCATTTACGACGAAACGAACATGCTGGATGGCGGCAATGGACAGGAGATCGGACAGGGGAAGGCGTCAGAGTTCCATGATTGTGTCTTGCCTAGGGTTCAGGCCCCTAGTACTCCCAACAGTACACGTGCTGATTTTGCAAAGCGTGTATCATATACAGTACTTGCATGTACTGTAGCTAGGATAAGGTTCTAACCATGTGCTTTGGACGTGCTTGTGTCTTGTCTGAAAATATCATACGTGTGTCAATTTTCACTCATGCAGACAACAACAGAGCAGCAAGAGAAGCACAGCACACATTCGGGTTTTTTATTTCTGGATGCAACAGTATTTTTCTCTCACACCAAACCAGCTAGCAGTAAATAATCCACGATCCGTTTACGACGAAACGAATAGACTGGACGGCGGCAATGGACAGGAGATCGGACAGGGGAAGGCGTCAGAGTTCCATGATTGTGTTTTGCCTACGGTTCAGGCCCCTAGTACTCCCAACAGTACACATGTGCTTATTTTGGAATGCGTGTATCATATACAGTACTTGCAGGTACTTTAGCTAGGATAAGGTTCTAACCATGGCTCTGTTTCCAAAAATTTTCACCCAAAGTATAGCATCGAATTTTGCGGTACATGCATGGGTACTAAATGTACACGGGAAAAAAAACTAATTGCACAGTTCTCGACAAAATCACGAGATGAATCTTTTAAGCCTAGTTAGTCCATGAAAAACCTCAAGTGTTACAGTAACCCACATGTGCTAATGGCCGATTAATTAGTATCATTAGATTCGTCTCGCAGTTTTTTGATGGGTTCTATAATTTGTTTTTTTATTAGTATCCAAAAACCTCTCCCGACATCCTTCCGACGCATCGATGTAACACCCAAAAATTTTCATTTTGCGAACTAAGGCCTGGTTTGGCACGGCTCCCGCCGGCTCCGGCTCCGCTACTGTAGCACGGAGCCGGAGGAGCTCGAAATCGTGGCTTCTCCGGCTCCTCTTCTCAGTTCATTTTCCGCCTCGGTTTCCGAAACGGCTTCTGCTACAGCACCCAAACAGTGTCGCTACAGTGCACACGCGGAGGAGCTGGAGCACCCAGGAGCTGCGCCAAAGAGAGCCTAAACACTTCCCATGTGCTTGGGACGTGCTTGTGTCTTGTCTGAAAATATCATACGTGTGTCAATTTTCACTCATGCAGACAACAACAGAGCAGCAAGAGAAGCACAGCACACATTCGGGTTTTTTTTTTTCCGGAGAAATTCTGCCAACCTGCGGTCGGAGAAGCCCCTCTGATCCCGCAGACATCGTTAGCGTCTCAGCATCTCGGCACTCCCGCGTCTAGGAAAATTCTTGGAAGAAACCATTAGTAAGGGTTTCCTAGGATTGGGCCTATAAACAATTCCAGCTTATAAGATTATATAATTTTTTTTGAGACAATTATATAAATTATTAGGACTCGTTCAGTCATCCCAGATTTCACCCAGGAATCGTTCCGGCTGATCAAAGGTTATATAAATTAGCCAAGCATTCTAGCTAGAAATCATTCCACGCAACCATTCTCTGGGAACCGAACGGGGCTTTAGTGAATCATTCCAGCTGCTTAAGCAACCAAATGAGCCCTAACTGAGAAGCTATGCAGATATTCCGATGGCGATTTACAGGGGCGGGGCCAAGAACCCAAGAAGATGACTACACGAGCAACGATCCCGGTGACAAGGATGCGACAACAATCGTGAGCTCTCGTGGACGTTTCGTTCTGTATTGTCTTTGGCTTTTGTGGCTAGGTGATGAGTACGTGCTTCACACACTGCTATTATGTGTGATTCGCGTATGTAAACGTCACAAAAACTGCTACCACACACACTGACACACCGACGCCTCTCTGAAAGCACCAAAGCACCATCTACCTGACACCGATGGCCGCAACTGCTGTATCGATCCCGACGAACATAAACTGGCACGTGCACTCTTGTACAATACGTGGTCATCACTCATCACTACGTAGATTTCTTGGATGCTCAAGTGTGATATGCTATCCGGACAGGACAGGAGGCCTCAAATTCTACATAGTATTCCACATCTGAAATGCGAGTACGACTACACGTGAGGGACAATATTGAAACTCATGTTCTCTTGCTCTGAAACCTAGCAGCTACTCTGCTGAAATAAAAAAACAAAATTCTTGGTCGTGAGAGGTATTGATCTGTTGGTCTAAAGTATAAACCCACAAGGTTGTAACCAGAAAGTGTGAACTCTTCATTCTAGATACTGAGAAAGCTAAAAATGAGGAGATCTCCTCAAATAAAGGTGGCTCTGGGCCTATGATCGCTTTGCAAGGGCCATACATACATGCTCGTCAACCAGGGAAAAAAAAAGATCAAGAGCAGAGTTGCATCTTGCTGACAGCTTATATACAACTCAAATGCATTGCATCCAGTTAATTGATAAGCTGATGTATTCAGAGATGCTCCTTAAATAAAAGGGAGAAAAAGGAGCAAGGAGAAGCAAAGGCAATGTCGAAAGCTCGCAAGATCGAGCATCTCAAGACTCCGAAGAAAACGATTCAGAACCCAAACCGCCACAGCAGCAGAAAGCAAATCTGAACTTTCAGAGGGTGCAAAGGTTTCAGCGGTACCTGAGGAGTTGGCGACCGGAACCAGAAGCGCCAGGAGCAGCTCTGCAGTCCAACCTCCTTGGCCTGCCCGTATAATCGACCGAACCTCACAAATGAGGCTCCAAAACCCAGCAAGCATCAGCTTTAGGGCCATTAAAGGCGGCCATTATTTGCAGATTAAGCTTTGTGAGGCCCCACACTGTTCCCTCCCCTCTCTGCACAATAGTACCTTTTTCCTTGTCCTCCCCCTTTGCTTCTAAGGAGGTTCTACTATCTTTTTTAGTATGCCTTTAATCAATTCAGTCTCGGGGTCACATTAGTATCTCTGTTCATTTACAATCTGTATGCAGTAACAGCGTATCTACTTTCCTACTTATGTTTTAGTTTGCAAATACAGAACCCCATTGGCATTTGGCCATGTGCTAGTGCATGTGCGCAAAGGGCCGGTATCTAGCTGCTGCTGCTGCAGACCATAAAAGTGACAGCATCTTAGGGCCTGTTTGGAACGCAGGAATTTCACAGGAATCACACAGGAATTTCACAGGAATCAGTTCAATTTTACAGGAAAAACGCAGGAATGGGGAAAAAATCCCGCATTCCAAACAGGCCCTTAGAAGAGCTGGACCATTGCACTGGTGAGGGTTCATGAAGATCTGTAGTCTTTTATCCAGTGTCACAGTAGTTTAAATGACTAAAGCTGGTATGGAATCAGAACAGTGTTACAGCTGATATCATGTGACTTAGTACTGACTTTGATCAGCGCCAGCACAAGAACATTGAAGAAGCCAGGCAGTTCATCACTCATCTCATGCACTGGGATAGTAGTAACTGGGAAGTTCAGTTTGAGGTACTGTACTGACGAATTGCCTCTTACTACAGGAAATGGTACGCTTAACCGTAGTCAGGTACCTTTCACTGAACGTGAGCATTTAAGTTTGTTGTACTCGTCTAACAGACTCACTCTTAACAAACTAGATCTCCTTTTTTTTAATCGCTATGTACTATCATGCAGAAGTGGCATACAGGGAAAGAAAAGAGGACTTGAGTACCATATCTTTATATGGCTTCATACTGAATACTACAGAAAAAAGAGAGAGCCTGTGGGATATATGTGCAATCATACTGGGGCTGCTATGCTAAGCTGTGCACGGCTGGAATAATTGTTTATGCATTATGATGCGTATGCCTTTGCATCAGCACGGCGTGACTACGAAGAATGCGAGTGACTTTGAGATAAGGAGCATCACCATTTGCTGTGGCAACAGCTACGCGCACAAACTTTCAGACGAGGACAACAGTTTGCAATCTCAATTGGCAACAGCTAAGCGTGTCTGCGTGTGCGCGGAACTTGACTCTTCTCTGTATATGTCCATATGCAGACATGCAGTCTCTTGCTGACCTTATCCACGAGTTCATGTTCATGTTCATCAGCCACCTTCTGCGAAACATACACCTTGCTTGCAGTTACGTTCATTGCATTATTCCTCTTGTATCCACGGAGACGAACGGCTTCAGCATTGCTTGACGCTCTGTGTTTGCCATGCCCCATGCGTACAAGTTACAAAGGATGGTACCATTTAATTTTAAGATAGCACAAAGTAAAGTTCGACAAGCTTGGAATTCATTGCTCCAGTTTGTTGAGATCATTCGACTTAGTTGTTTGGTTAAGCCCATACTTCATGGCAAGGAAGTATCCATTCCATAGTCCTGAAATAATCTTTGCTTATACTGGAAAGTGGAAACGGACCACTCAAAGAATCCCAAATGCAGTTGCTTCACATATGCCCCAAGGAAAGTAGACCTTGTTTGTAGTGCTTGACTTGTATTGAAATCTATTCTCATCTGAAACTTAAGAATTTGTCAAAGCTGAATCCACTTTTCTCTTCGAAAGCTGTGCTAAATGGAATAATACAACCTTAAGAAGATAGTGAGGCAGGTCCTTGCTGTAATGTAAAGGAAGAAATGTTGGATGTAAATTACTAATTTGTTAAACATATGGGTTACAGATATCATCCAATGCAAATCTGCAATACATTTCCCCTTTGGATACTGGAATTCATAGTCTACAAGGATTTGGATGGACAAGCATGAACATGAGAGTGAAAACAGACTTCATTTCAAGATGCAGGACAGCTGCTATTTAAAATGATGAATCATGCAAAGGATCTACGATCTTAACTATCCAAGAAACTACTTTTGTACTCGGTCTGATAGGCTGATGTAACTAAAGCTATTGGAGAAATGTCTACATAGTACAGCAGGCGATCAGTGGACACATCTATTTTCTGAAGAAAAAAAAGATAACTGTTCACTGCAACAACAGCTTCTTAACAACTTATGAGAACACTGTTGAAAGAAACAACAGCAAAACCATCAGGCTTTCACTTTGACAAGCGTCAGCATTAGCTGAGGTGTCACCCAGCAGCGACTGCCGATTGCTGAGTTTTAACATCGGTGCTCAGCCATCAGAGTTGTCTGATGATAATGCTAGTTAGCTAGTTAATTAGTAGTAATAGATCCATCAATGAATGTACGGGTCACCAATAAAGCACAATTTGGTCAGTTAGCACCAGAACCCAAGAGAGCCTTCTGAAGTTCTGATTCATTCTTCAGTTCTGAATTCTGATGGAGGTTGTCAGTGGAGAGGTAATTATGTCCCACTCCCTAGTGATAACTGATTACCAATTGCATGCTTCATGGTTTAAAGATTATGTAATGCATGGGGTGTGTCGATTTAACTAGAATGCTAATGGTGTCATACCTTGAAACAGAAGGAACATACATGTCATAATGATGATCAGAGTTGTTGCAAGTGATGCTTGGTGATTAGGTCTCATGTCATTCAAGCTTTATCCAAGTTGATGACAGTATTTTGATTCTTTTCTGCCGTTCGGCTGGTCATGTCCCGGCTTGTTCCCGCTTGTTTCAGCTTGTTTCAGCTTATTCCCTCTCACAGAATACTATTCAATCATCCAAAACCATCCAAAATCAGCCCAAAGGCTACCAGCCGAACGCCAAGATGAGGTATTCAGTATTCAGTATTCTACCTAAACGGAGTCTTTGTGTATTCTATTCAATACATAGACGGAGTATTCAGCCCAATGTGTTTTTGTAAGCTCAAGATGAGGTATTCAGTATTCTACATGCTCATTCTACTTCCTTCAGACTTGGGATACACTTCCTTTCTACCTAAACGGAGTCTTTGTGTAGAAACATACCTTTTTGGCACAAAGTTCAGTTTGGTCAAATTTGCTTTTGACATATACTAAATTTTGATTGCCAGAATAGTGACATATATCGTAAAATAAATCAAGCCAAGACTTTTTAATAAAAAGTATATATATGTGGTATCGTTTGGTGTGTCTTTCTCAGTGGGATGACAATTGAGAAAAGCTTGAAAGGAAGAGGCCACTAATGGAAACCATCGCCATTAGTTTGTTCTGCTTGTCCGAGCTTAAGTTAAAAGCAATCCTGGAAATCCTAACAACCAGCTCTGTGGAACTGGAAGTTTGCGTCATATAGGTGGCTAGTAACATCTATATTTCAACATGATATCAGTTATCACGCCCCTATATGACTAGTTCATGATAGGTAATATAATCATGCCCTTTTTATATCTATTTTCTCGTAGCTAGTAAAATGAGTAATTGAGTTGAATGGATCAGAACAGAGAGTCAAATGCAAACTTGATTTGTCACAATCAAAGCTGCCGCCTGATGGCACTGCATTGTCACTTGCTCAGAGATGCTTTTCATTTCAACACATGTTGCAGGTTGAGGACACTGTTGTTGGGGCACGGTTACGAGCCGCGGAGGCTAAGGTTCACGGCAACGGTAAGGACTAACAGTTTTCCGAATTTTCATGGGCAACATACAGGGAAAAGAGATAGAGGCCCCCAGTCGAGTGGCTGCTGTGGGCGAAGGCTCCACCAGCGCTGGCGAAAGCCACGGTCCAAGTGGCGATGAGCGGAGGCCCCGACGCCCCAGGACCAGGGAGAGCTCCCGCTCGGTAGCAGTGTTGGACCGTGGGCAGATGGCTGGCCGTCGACGGAGGCCCAACGAGCAAAGGCGGTTGAAGAAGAAGACACCCCAACTGCCCCTGGCGGCTTGTGCTAGCATAAGAATATTCCGAGGATGTACCATAACCGACAGGGGGTAGAATTGCAAAAAGTAGCCATAGCTAACAATGCCCTATAAAAGAGGGACTCAAACCCGGTAGAGGGGGAGGTTGGTGAACTCATTTATGAAACCCTAGTTGCGTTGGGACCCACCTTTCACTGTCTATCCACCGAGCCTCCGCCTGGGGCACCGACTAGGCGGAGGTCTCCCTACCTCTACTTGCTGGAAATCCCATTTTCCAACATTGGCGCCCACCGCGTGTTGGCCACGCAAAACTCACGATGGAAAGAAAAAGAGCAGCCTCCGCCAGGACAACCGCGGAGCCCTCGACGAGGGGACGACCCAGGCGTAGTGCCCGCAGCACTTATGCTAGCGCCCCAGAAGACCAAGTTGTAGAAGAGCCCATGGTCGAATATCAGCCTCCGGCGGCCGAAGATCAGCAAGCCCCAGATCCCACCCCGGAGCAGGTGCTCCAACAATTGCAAGCCCAGTTGTAGAGTACACAACAAGAAAGAGATAGGATGACTGCAACCTTCGCTGCCAACCAGAGGGTAGCCCAGACATCATTGCAGGCAGCAGAAATCAGGCAATAGTTGGTCATCCTGCAGGTGGAGATTCAAAGCATGCATCAAAGCCAGTCCCAAATCCAACACATCCGATCAGCTCCACTCAGCAAATCAAAGTCAGCCTAACCCTTCACCAAGTGTGGCCGCCCAACCAACCTTCGACACACCTTTAAACTCACCATCAGTTCACAGAGTCATTGATTCAAGATCCCCACTATCCGAAGAAATCCGAACCTCACCTTGGCCACCATCTTACATGCCCATTACCCTACCTAAATTCAACGGAAGGTCAGACCCACGCTAGTTTATCATGAGTTTTGAAGCAGCTGTAGCCTCTGCGGGTGGGAATGACACTGTATTGGCCAAGTCATTTGTTACTGCAGCCAAAGGAGACGCATTGACATGGTACTCAATGTTTTGGCCAAGTTCAGTATATTCATGGGAGGACCTCCGAGACAAGATCATCGCTAACTTCAAAGGGTTCACCATCGAATCTTTGACGTCAATGAACTTATTTTAGTGCAAACAGAATCAAGGTGAAGCACTGAGGGATTATTTTTAGAGATTTGTGCAGCTTAAAGCGAAGGCACCCAATGTCCAAGAGGATGTGGCAATCGAGGCCGCAATTAAAGGTCTCCGCATCGGAGCCTTCGTAGCCCATCTAGCTCGAGAGAAGCCAAGCACCATAGAAGAATTATACAGAGAATTTGAGAAGTACTGCAAGTCAAACAACGACCTCCGAAGAAGGCTAGAAGAACAAAATCAAAACAAGCAGTACCAAGAAAGTGGCAGGAATGCTCAAAGGGGCAACAAAAGCCAAGGCCGGTTATAGCCTCGGCAAGCGCCTGATCAACAAGTTTTCAACATAGAGCAGCAAGGGAGTAGCCAGCAACGGTAGTAGATGCCAGAGGTAGAACCAAACAAAGCATCACAGAAGCAATACGAAGGCAAGAAATACAATCAAAGGAAGAGCTGGAACAAAAACCAGGAGCCAAGGCAGCGAAGGCAGTATTGCTTCTTTCATGGAGAAAACAAAGGGCACGTCACCAGAGATTGCCCAGATGCGAAGGAAACCTAGGAGAGAATAAAAAACAGGGCAAATCCTCAACCTCTGCCACAACAACCCGCCAAGGAGGTCAACCACACCTTTGATGTACCTTCGCAACAACCATATTGCCCAATCTACCCAAGCCTTAACTCCACCCAAATTCACCCATCCACCCTAGCCACCGCCTATTACCCAAATTTCCTACCTGCATGGCGACCAAGTACTTAGCAACAAGGGCAAGCTAGCAACCAACGAGCAGAAGCCAGCCTCACCTAAGTAAACCCAATGCCTCCGTACATAACATTCATAGAGACAAGCCAGCCAACTTAAGTAAACAATAGACAACTCGAAACACTGCCTTCGCCACCACCTGCACCACAGCTAGCCGCCCCCAAAAATGAGTCCAACCCAGAAAACCAGCTCAATCCACATACACCACTACCCATAATGGGTATGATATTGCCGATAGCCGGAGTTTCTTCAATGGAGTTTCAGTCATAGAAGCAGAAGAAAGATCATCTCAGACTCGTTAACAACATAGCAGTGCAAGGTCCGGTACGCTGCACAGATTGGTCGAAGACACCCATCACATTCCCAGAACAAGACCTCCAGCTGGAGAGTTACCCCCATACTGACGCTATGGTGATCAGAGCCAATATAGCAGGCTAGGAAATCAATAGGGTTCTCATAGACTCCGGAAGCTCTGTAGATATCATCTTTGTTAATGCCTTCGACCAGATGAAATTAAGCAGGAGTCAGCTACAGCCTTTGGATTCACCACTAATAGGGTTTGGAGGAAAGAGAATCAATGCATTGGGTAAAATATCTTTGCCAGTTTCTTTCGAAGGTCTAGAAAATGCTAGAACAGAATACATGACCTTCAACATAGTGGACCTCTACTACCCATACAATGACATCTTCAGCAGAGGGTTTGTAAACAAATTTAATGCAACCATCCACATGGGCTACTTGTGTATGAAAATACCAGCTTTGCACGGAGCCATCACAATTCATGGCAGTCAGAAAGAGGCAAGAAACATAGAAAGAGCCATATACAAATCACAGCGCAACATCAACTCGGTCGAGTCGGCCAAGAGCAATTCACCAAAGCCTCCAGACATGCCAAAGGGCAAGATAGATCTCAAAGATCAGGAAGAAACAAAGCTAGTCCCATTAGAAGAAGCAATGCCGGACACAAAAGTTATCATTGGAAGCAATCTTTCGAAAGTCGAAGAAGCAGAGCTCATAGAAACCCTAGCCAAGAATAAAGATGTCTTTGACTGGTCAGCCTCTAACCTAAAAGAAGTCAGTAGGGATATTATCGAGCACTCACTTGATATAAATCAAAAAATGAAGCCAAAAAAGCAGCGGCAAAGAAAAATGTTAGAAGACAGAATCCTAGCAGCGAAGGCAGAAGTCTAGAGATTGTTAGATGCCAACATTATTAGAGAAGTCAAGTACTCAGAATGGCTGGCAAATGTAGTACTAGTGCCAAAGAAAAACGGAAAGATGAGAATGTGCATTGACTTCATGGACCTAAACAAGGCTTGCAAGAAAGACCCATTTCCGCTGTCAAGAATAGACACCTCCGTCGACAAAGCAGTAGGGTGCAAACGCTTCTCACTTTTGGACTGTTTCTTAGGATACCATCAAATTTGGCTCAAAAAAGAAGATGAGGAGAAGACAAGTTTCACTACTCCCTTCGAAACTTATTGTTGCACCAGAATGCCTGAAGGACTAAAAAATGCAGGCTCGACCTTCGCCAGAATGACAAAGGCAACTCTTGGCCCTCAGTTGCAGAAAAACATCATAGCCTATGTTGACGACATTGTTGTGATGAGCAAGAATGAAGAAGACCACATTGCAGACCTTAAGGAAACCTTCACCAATCTTAGAGAAGCCGAGCTAAAACTTAACCCAGAAAGATGTGTCTTTGGCATAAGCAGAGGCAAAGTGCTCGGGTACATCATAGGGCCCGAAGGCATAAGGGCTAACCTAGACAACACGAAGGCTATAATCTCAATGGTAGAGCCATCAACCAAAAAAGAAGTCCAAAAACTCACTAGAATAATAGCAGAACTAAATAGATTCATTTCAAAATCAGCAGAACGCAGCCTCCCATTCTTTAAAGCTCTGAGGGGCGGAGACAAGGTAGAATGGGGGCCAGAGCAATCAAAGGCGTTCCAACAGCTCAAAAGTTACTTGGCTACCAGACTCTTGGTGACAGTGCTAGATCCGGAGGCTCCATTACTGTTATATGTTGTAGCCTCCAACCATGCAGTCAGTGGGGTGCTCATTCAAGAGAAAGAAGAAGAGTCGAAGGTCATTCAACAGCCTGTCTACTACATCTCAGAAGCCCTGTCTAGAGCAAAGTTGAACTATACAAAGATAGAAAAAATAGCATATGTTGTGTTGATTTCATCAAGAAAATTGAAGCACTAGTTCTAGGCACACGAAATCATAGTGCCCTCTTCGCAACCACTCGAGGACATACTCAGCAACAAAGAAGCCTCTGGAAGAATAGGGAAATAAGCAACAGAATTATCCCAGTTCAAAATCAACTATGTATCAAGAACATCAATCAAATCACATGCATTAGCAGATTTTAGGGCAGATTGGACACCTTCGATGCATCAGCCTTCACAACCCCAAGTTCAAACTTGGACGCTTTACTCAGACGGAGCTTGGGGGCATCTGGGAGCTAGAGCCTCCGCCGTAGTGATAGCACCATCAGGCCTCCGCGCAAAGTCTACAGCAAGGTTAAAATTCTAGGCAACAAATAATATAGCAGAATACAAAGGCTTTATACTAGGCCTGAACAAGGCAAAGGCACTTAGAGCAAAAACATTACTGGCAAAAACAGACTCCCAAGTCGTAGCAAGACAAGTAAAAAAAGAATACATGGCACGAGGACCAGAATTAATCAAATACCTGGCCACAGTAAGGGCTCTTGAGTGGAGGTTCTAGGGATTCACCCTATAATATATACTAAGAGCAGAAAATGCAGAAGCAGACGAGCTAGCAAAGGCAGGAGCAAACAACTTGCCCATACCAAATGGAGCCTTTTACCAAGTGCTACAAGCACCGACAACGCAGGTAACAGCAAAGGCATTCAAGATAGTCTTAGTCACTGAATCTGAAGACTGGAGGCAACTGATCATAGATTGCCTAAACAACATGCATCGCACATTGGTCCGAGGGCACTGTACAAGAAAGGGGTTGTTCAACCGCTGCTCAAGTGCATACCTCAGAGCGAAGGCAAAAACCTTCCATAAGAAATCCACTCAGGGATATGCGGCTCACACATTGGTCTGAGGGCACTATCTGCAAAGGCCATCAGGCAGGGATTCTATTGGCCTACGCACATCAAAGATGCAGAAGAGATTGTCAAGACATGCCATGCATGCTAGAGCACTTCCCCACACCAGTCAAAACCTTTAGAAGAGATTGTCAAGACATGCCATGCATGCTAGAGCACCTCCCCACACCAGTCAAAACATTTGGCTGCTGTACAACTCATCCCACCCACTTGGCCCTTGCAAAGATGGGGCATGGACCTTGTTGGGCCGCTACCACCATCGCAAGGGGGAACAAGTTTGTAGTGGTAGCAATAGAGTATTTCACAAGATGGATTGAAGCTAAGCCACTTGCAACAATCACATCAGAGACAGTGAAAAAGTTTTTCTAGTAGAACATAGTTTGCAGATTCGGAGTACCATGAACCTTAACAGTTGATAACAAAAAACAATTCGACTTGGACAAATTCAAAGAATTCTGCAAAAACATAGGCACCAAGATAGCCTTTGCTTCGGTCTACCACCCAGAGTCAAACAGAGTGGTGGAAAGAGCTAATAGAGTAATATTCTCAGCAATATCAAAGACTCTATTCAACCTCTATAAAGGCAAATAGGTAGAGGAACTGCCGAAGGTAGTGTGGTCCCATAACACTATAGCCTCGAGAACAATAGGATTTACACCGTTCAAACTCTTGTACGGTGAAGAAGCAATGCTGCCTGAAGAAGTCGAGCATCAGAGCCTCCGCGTCATAAAACAAGCCCTAGCAGGAGATGAGGAATACTCCAAGGAAATAATCGAAGGCACAAGATTGGAAGCAGTGGAAAACATCACAAAATACCAAGAGCAAACCAAAAAGTGGAGTGACAACCATGTGGTTAGAAAGCTCATACAAGATGGAGACCTAGTCCTTAGAAGGAAACCCAATGCAGCAAATGTTGGAAAGCTTCAACCAAAATGGGAAGGCCCATACATGGCGAAGGCCGCCGGAAGACCAGGGTCATTCTTCCTGACTGACAGCGAAGGCAAAACAACAACCAACACCTAGAACATCGATAATTTATGTAGGTTCTACATATAAGTGTAAAGGGGTGGCCTCCGCGAAACTATAAGCGAAGGTCACCTCACCTCTACTTTCTCGCATTTCTTTTCGCGACAAAGGGCCTATACTCTTTTCCTCACAAAGGGGGCTCCTAGCAAAGGTGAGGTTTTTGATGAGGCAAGACCCACGTAAAACCCTCTAAAAGTATGAAGAGGAATTCCCCCCGAGAATGATACGCAAGCCGAAGGTCAAAAGTGGCAAGCATATGAGCCACAACATTCGACAACAACAATCACGACAGAGAGGACCTTCCACTATCTTAGCCGAAGGCTATAGAGCGTGGTACAACCTTCGTGGCTAAAAACAACCAACACCCTTAACAAAGCTCTGTCCTCAATCAGCATCAAGGATTTCTCAAATGGCCAAAAGACCGCCAAACTCGATAAAGACCTACCTCCACTGTAGGCATCGGGCATGGGAAAAAATTGGTGAAGACCTATTATTATTAGGCACCAGGTGATAGTCAATAGTTAATGACAAGGGCATTAGAGTTAAAGAACTAAAGATACACTAAGTACAGAGAAATCTGACAAAATCATGTGACTTTAAAATGCATCCAAGCAATAACCATTGGTCAACCACCAAAATTTATTAAAACGTACAAACACTAGACTATAAAACCCATTGCCCCCACTAGCCTTAGTCGGCGCATAACCTCATCACCAGCCCTAGAGAGCACTAGGGGGAAGTTAAAGCAAACAAGACCCACTACGCTATAGAGCAAGGAGAGAGGGTCATGGAGGCCAGAATTTCCTTAGAAACAACAGATCCAAAAGATACCGTGCGAAGACTCGTAACTACAACAGCTCGCGTAGCCCAGCGAAGGCCACGTTGAGGTTGTACGCATCCTCCACATGATGTTGTGCAGCCTCCATGAGGTGGTGTATGACCATAGTCCGGCAGCAAGCAGTCAGTGTCAGAGGTTGCGGGTGGGTATCGTACGAAGACTCGTAACATCCCCCCGCAACTGAAGACACCATCTGGCGCAACCCGACATCAACCATGTTCAATGGGAGCACAGCTGCTCCAGCATGGCCGAAGGCAGCCATAAAGCAATCTAGGTGCAAGTGAAGGCAATGTCCAAGAAATGCTTCATCAACCTCCGTTGCTTGCTCAAATTGGTCTGTGGCTTCTGGGGAAGCATCAAGATTAAAGACTAGCGCCTCCGATGAGTGCTCAAATTGTGCCAAAGCCTTTGCAACATCAGCAAGATCAAATACGAGCACTTCAGCTTCTTCACAGTGATGTGCTAGAGCATCCGTATCGACTCTAAGCAAGCACAAAGATGGAGGCCAGAGCAACAAAGTAGACACTGAAGCCTTCACAAGACGCTCAAGGTCGAAAACTAGCGCCTCAGCTCTTCCGCGCAGACATGCAGACTCGTACTCAATGTCGACCAGAGAAGAGAGAAATGGAGGCAAGGGAAAAGAAACAGGCCATGGAAAATGTAACCCTTCGGTCTAACTAGCACTCGTAGCAAGAATCTTCAATAAAACAAGAACACAACCAAACTTTGCAAGGATATTATATCAAAGGAAACAAACATATTACAACAAAGCACATTACAAGCGCAAGTATACCAAAGCTCAAAGGCAATACACGAGGCAAAAACTCAAAATGCATTGTCTTTGAAGAAATAAACACAAGGCCACGAAGGCCAACCAACAAAAACATAAATCTAATACGAAACCAGAGGTTGAGGCCCTCGCCAAGCTAGCAACCTAGTAAACTCCACACGTTCATCATCAATATCGTACCTCACGAATTCAAACATATCACCAACAGAACGCCGGGGGAAGCTTCCCGCCAATATTGCTATAGTTCACCACTAACATAAATTATGTCTTGATACATAGTTACAGGACATACGTCCTGCATAGGCCTAGAGAAGGAAACCTACGCAGGACAAGTTCATAATTTAGACCTAAAAATATACACAAAAGGGCGGGTGTTTGCAGCACATTGCCTGAGGCCAAACCTAAGAAACTAGCTAAAACCTAGGCATTACACCTCTGGATTAGCAGGGGCAGGCGTAGGCTCCCTAGACTTTGGGGCTTCAGCAGCATATGAGGGAGCCTTCTGGGACGGTGCTTCTATAGCCTGGGAAGAGTGCACCCCATGTAACACCTCTGGTGTTACGAGCTTGCTTAGCACCGAGGTTTAGGCCTAAGAGAATTTACCGAAATGATTTTCTCGAATTTTAAATTTTAGCTTATGTTTAAAAGCATCATTTTGGCGAATTATATTGAACATTGGGTTTGAAAAACACGCATGGAATGACGAGCGAGTCTTATGTGGTTCACTTTGATGGACTAAACTAAATATCTGAGTGGATTCACCTAGGGCGTAAAAGTATTTAAAATTTGTTCGATAATGATTCTAGCAAGTAAATGGCAAATGGCTTGTTTGGTTGGATTGAGCATGAAAACAATTTTTATAAATGAAATTTGTTGAAAGTAAAATTTGCTAAATAATAAAACCTTAAAGTTTTAGTTATGCTTGTTAACACATAAAGTTGTTTAGAAAATGAATTTTTTGAAGCTAAAATAATCTAAAATATAAACAGGAAAAATCATATCACCAGCAGGATATGAACATTGTGAATATGTGGGTATGCTTATTCAAGTGTCAATGTGATGTTTGTTAGTTTAAAAATTAATATGAACAAAATAGAAATAAAAACGAGAGTGCTAGCACTGTTGGTCGCTGGCGCGCTGCTGCTGGCCGGGTCGCTGCTGCTTGCTGGCTGCTGTCTGCTTGCCCACGCACGCCTGCGCTCACTTGTGCTGGCCGCGCTGCCTCACATGCATACACTGCTGCTGTCGCCCTAGGGCTCATGTGCTCCTGCGCCCAGTTCCACCTCCCCCGCTACACGCCGCGACATAGCTGCCCGTCTGGCCATTTCATAAATTCAAGTGATTGGTGTGATAGCACGTAGCAGACGAGTGGTAGCGCAGCAGCTCTGCAGGCTTCATTTACTTTTCCTGGTGCGGTGTACAGCATACTCGTTGCATGGCAATTATTCACCGTCATGTCTCTCGTCGTGGCTCTGCATTGCTCTGTGCCCCGGCGTGTCCATTTGCCTACACCCCTGTCCTTCTCTCCCTCGCTTGCATCGCGTCTGATATTTTTATGTGAGCGCCAGTCGCACCGAGCATTCAAGCAGCAGCAGGTCCTTTTTCTTTTCCTCGCTCTCTCTCTCGTGCGCCTGCTTTTCCTTGGCTCTGTTCGCTCTCCTTCTCTTGCTTCTAGCCACCGACGCCGCTACCTGGCCACTGAGCACGCCTAGGCCATGTTGCCGCACCGCTCCACCTCCGTTGCTCGCTGCCCCACAGCACCTGCCAAGGCCGAGCCCGCGTCGCCGTGGAGCCGCGTCTCGTATGTCCGGTCGCCATGCCATAGTGCCCTGCCATCACCGTGCCTCCTGCCCGCCCGACGCCGGTCCCTCGCGAGCACGCACAAGCACTCTAGAGGCCTGTAGTGCTGCCCCGTCCGCGTCCCCTGCCACCGGGTCACCGAGGAGGTCCGCCATCACCCAGAGGATGGCCGCGCGGAGCTTCACCTCGCCTTGAGCCTCCTCTGTGCCATTGTCGCCATGTCGTGCCACCCGCCGACCGTCGCCCGACCACCCTCGCGTTGGACCCACAACCTCATAGCGCGCACGTGCCCGCGTTGCCCCGCACTGCGTCCCTGTCCTCGCCGTAGCCATGTCGTCGGGAGCCACCGTGGCCCCTGCTCAGGCCTTCGCCGTGCTGCGCATGCGGTCAGGCCGCTGCGCGTTGCCTCGGCATGTGCGGGGCCTAGATGGGGGTGCGTCATGTCTGCTCGATGCCAAGGAGCCCACCCTCGCCAGCCACCGCCTATTGCCTGGCACCGGTGAGGCAGCCATCGCCGTGACCCTGTGGCTATCCGTGTGCGCGCGAGGCGGGTGCTCCACTGGACCCGCCTGACCGTGCTGCTGCCGTCTTTGGGTGCGACCGGAGCCGCTGATGCCCCCACGTGTCGCCCCGTGATAGCACCGTCGCCGGCAAGCCACTCCATTGGTCGGTGGATTCCTTCCCCTGCCCGTGCTCTATTCTGTGGAGGAAGAGAAGGACCCTAGGGTAAGGAATGATTATTTCTAGGGTGTTGATTGCGATTTGGATGACTCATATCAATAGTGCTCTAGATCTCGGATTCAATAGAGAAAAGCGCATGGTCCTTTTTGCATATTCGCTAGGTCAGATGGGCAGGTCGTGCTGGGCCGGTCCGCTATCGTCACGCCGGGCCGGCTTGTTGGGCCACGCTCGTCGTCCGCTGGGCTAGCCTGTCGCCGCCCTGGTTGGGCCTCTAGCCGCGCGCGTCGTGGCCTGCATGGGCCATTTGCCCCGCACTGGGTCGGCCTATTGCCTGTGCGCGTGGGGCCACCCACACTGTTATCGCCGCTGATGGGCCGCCCGCGCTGTTATCGCCGCCACTGGGCCGTTTTGGTGGCCACTGGCCTTTTAACTTTCTAGAGCGATTGCTAATTTAGTTTAGGAAATAAAATTGTAAAATCAATATAAATTTATGTAGTTGTCCAAAAATTAGGAAACTAATTTTGTTAAGTTTCTAAAATCATGATCTATCTATTAGAGTATTTGGTTTATGTAGTTGGTGCTATTTTTAGGGTTGCTCTAATTATTTTAAAAGGTTTAATATTGTTAAAATGTGAACTTGTAGGAATTTCTGTGATAAATCGGTGATAGTGTTGACTCTAAAATTTTTACAGTAAATTACTAATATTATTAGATGCTCACTGTATTTTTTGTAATTCTAGAATAATTAGTTTGATAGATAGATAATGATGCCCCATTTCGAATAAAGATTAAATCGATAGAATGGAGTAAAGAAACAACTTGGGTTTATATAACTAAAACATTGGTCAAGAAGTAACGTCTTATTCGACAACATGGATATGTAGACCAGCATTAGAGCTATCTCGTTAGCTTGTGAGGCATGATCGGATTTCTAAGCGTTTTGGCTGTCGTTGATTATTAACATCTATGCATTTGCATCAATACATATCATATAGGTACGATGATGGATCAACGGATCAATTGAATGATGATTGGAAATCCGAAGATGGTGTAATGGTATTCTCTCTAGGAGATGATGCAATGGGCTTTCTATTCAGTTGATGGTGGATGATCTAAAGATGCAGATACTAGCTTTTTAGTATATATCTTACGCAGGCAAGCCCCGGTGCATAACCCCTACTTTTCTACGCTTTAAATTATATTTGTGCATTAAGTTTTAAGGAGTTGAATGAAACCCACTTGCATATATATATATATATATATATATATATATATGAGTCTTACTAGTATGACATGATCGTATAGAATGCTATGCTACAGGACTCCGGTAGAAGTCGAGTGATTGCCTGTCACTCGCGAGAGATAGGAAATATATTACTGTACTATTATCACTTGGAAAATATAAATGGTGGAAAGGAAAATGGTGACCGGGCAGGGATATGGTTTAGGTATTGGTGGGTGTAAGAGGTTGTGTCCTGCGGCCAACGGGACATAGCTTGGTTACACTGTTTTTCCCTGTCTGTGTCGGTTAAGGACCGACCGTTGCATAAGTCTCGAGACAAGTCACATATTTATTATCCTGAGCACATACTTAGGTATGGGCACAAGGAAGACTTATTGCTCTCTTGTCGTGGGTTCTGGCTCTTTCTAGACCGACTGATTGGAGGCGGGGATGGTGGAGGTCCTTGCACCGCACTAAGTCTGGGAGTTAGGAGCGGGGGCTTGGAGTCCAAGTTTCGATGGGGACCTAGACCCCATGATAGGAGGGTGATGGGTTGGTCCTGCTTGTGCCTAGGGTATAAGCGGGGCATGTGTTTTCGGGGTACCCAGCTAGGGGCATTGATCCGCGAATCGCCGGGCAATCCGGTACAGCTTGTTTTGGGTCCAGCACCGTAGTAAGAACTAAAAGAGGAAAGGTGAAGAAATGGAAATATGATTGCTTACCACCTACTTGAAAGTAGCACATGTGCTTACATAGAATGGTTAGTTAATGAACTAATGCACTGCTAATAAAAATCGAATATAAGGACTCACGCTTAGTAATGCTTCCTGCAGATGCAATAAACCCACAAGCTAGATAGCCTTGCATATTCTTGGAGTCTTTTCTTTCCTCCTGTCGGGTAAGTCTTGCTGAGTATGATTGAGTACTCAGGGTTTTATTTCCCTCTGGTGCAGGTGGCAGGTGGATGCTAGAGCTAACCCTTGTGTGTGGATTCCACCTGCTGGACTCAGCGAGGATTTCCTTTACGCTGCGATCATAGTTTTATTTATAACTCTCACCAAATGTTTTTATAAATGGAAGTTTTATAATCTGTTGTCATAGTTCATATATCAATGCTTCATCATGTCAAGAATAGATATTTATTTCCACTGTAACTTTGTTCACATGTTTATATTCCGCTGTTAATTTAAATTGTTCATAACTCTGATAACATGTTCATATTCCTCTATTATGAATAATAAATATTATACTCTGAGGTTGTATAAAAAGTGATGTAAGAAATGTTTAAATGTTGTAAGCTTTATTCTCTCAATTGTGATCCTGATGGAAAAATGTGGATTTTTGGGTTCTCCCTTGGGGTGTGCCCGACGGAACTGCGTAATTTGGTGTCCTCCCTTGAGTGCTTAGTGTCCAATGGAAGACGAGTACTCCTGGGAGATATTAGATTAGGCGGTTCTGCCATACCCCAGCAGTACCACCCGTAGCCTACGCCTTATGCAACTCCTGCAAAGCAAAACAAAGCTTGTAAACACAATGAACAAAGCACATACAAACCAAGAAAAAAAAACAAAGTCACATAAAACTAACCACAGCATGCCGTGCCTCCACCCGGCCAAACTTCACCCAGAACGACTTCATAAAATGGTGGACCGATTTTCTGACATCGCGCGAAGTCACTCCAAGATCGACCGGGCCCTCAAGATCTCTTTCCTTCACGTCTTTGATGTGCGGGCAGCCATCCTGTGCCAGCATCTTGGAAAGGTTGGTGGCAGAGGCCAAGGCTCCAAAGTCGACAGCGCTGCCAACGAAGTCAGTGAGCTTTAGGAAGTTGGCCTTCATCCAAGAAAAGTTGTTGAACACCGAAGGCTCAGAGGGCAGCGACGATGTAAAGCCTCTGAATTGTTCGATGGCACCCACATAGAGCTCAGCTGCGGCCAATCCAACAGCTTTGGCATCCTCGAGGCACTTAGTCAGCATGTCCACTTGCGCCTTTAAGGCAGCACTGGACTCTCTCTTGGCATCCACCTCTTTGCGAAGATTATCGGTCGTCTCAATAGCTTTTAGGGCACGTTTAGTAGCCAATTGCTTGGCAGCCTTCACGCCATCCACCTCCTTGTTCAATGAATCAACATTCTTCCATAGCTCCTTCAAGTCAGCTTGGGCAGTGCGGAGGCCACCAACCTCCCCTGCAAGCCAGGTCTTCTCGGCCTAAAGAGTGTCCACCTCTTTCTTTAGGGCCTCGATAGCCAGATTGCGGTCGAACACCTCATGCGTGTCATGCTCCACGATGGCCTCCGAAAGATAATGGCTCTGTTAAGATGAAAATCAACCATGGCATAGCAAAACAACGGTGGAAAAAATGAAAATGAAATGTACCACGCATTGTTGCTGCAAATTCATCCGCGGCAGCTTGAAGTAATCAACACTCTTCAAGTGGTGGCAGAGGTGGCCTAATAGCAAATCAAGCATAAGAAATGTAAGACCAAAAGCAAGAAAACAAAAAAAATTAGAAATATCAACCTCCCATATCATTATAAATAGCTTTAAGGACATCCGCCCACCCACTTATTGTGCTATCGAAGGCACCTAAAATAGCAACTAAACATCAGCAAAACTCAAATAAAATGGAGTTACCGCAGAAACAGAAAACAAGCAAAACTAACCTTCGCCGCCAGCTATGCCCGGGGCAGATGGGCAAGGAGTCGCACCCATAAGCGGAGGCCTCGGAGGTGCTCCCAAGTCGATCCGAGCGAGGTCCACACCCAAAGGATCTTTAGGGTTTTCATCACGGTTCCCAAGGGCCCTTGTCAAACCTGCTGAAGCAATCAAAATAAGTCAAGTCCTGATAAAATTAAAAACACAAATAGCAAGGAAAAATAAAGTCAAAGGGCAACTCACCCAGATGCAAAGGGTCTAGAACGGCATCGGCGGCACCAGCGTCCTTGGTACGCTGCGTTGTGTTCGGGTACACCACGCTACGGAACAGAGCAGTTGGAGCGTGAGCCTCTGCCCCATCCTTAGACACCTCCATAGCAGGAGCAACTATAGGGCGGCAGCGCTCCGTACTCTTGACCTCTGCATCCTTTGGTGGGGAGGAGTCACCTCCACCAATTTCCTCTTTAGAGCCGGAAGAATCATCACCTAAAATGCTAGGCATAGGCGCCATGACTGAGGGTTCAGTAGTAGCACCGCCACCCATTCCTTGGAGGGCAGTCTTGATGAATTCGTCGCCTCCAAGATCCAAAGAGGCGGCAGAGTGATCACCCTCCGTCCCAGCGCTCATGGAGGTAGAGCCTCCCCCAACGTTCTCCACATCCTCCTCATCAGGATTAGCGGAGGCAGCGGCAGAGGCAGCGGCGGAGGTGGGCACGGTCTTCCGCCTCTTGCTGACAACCTTAGAAGTGCTAGTCCCCCTCCTCTTCTTCGTCTCTGCCACAGCAATTGTGTTCTTTACGACGGCCTTCCTTGCCTTGTCCTCGAGGGATTTCAACACCTTCGTAGGAACCTTGTGTTCCTTGTGGTGTATCCCCAACTCTTCAAACACGTGATTTAGCTGGGGCATAGTACCCGCAACAGCCCTTCACGCAAGAAATTCTTTGTCGGTTATATCACCAACAATTTCCCGTGCCTCTTGTTCCACGGCAGCAACGAAATCCTTGGGGAGTCTCCTCCTCCGATAGAGCTATCTCAAAATGGGGAAAAGGAACCCTGTTGGTATATTTTAAACCACACAGATAAATCCGCAAGCGCACAGATACTGTTGTAGCTTTCACTCGGGAGTATTCCAGAGTATCGTATTTATCCACAGGGAAACAATGGTTAAAGAAGTTGATAATTCACCATCATGTATCTACTAACTATTATACTAACTAAACTAAAGTAGGGGTAAGTGTTGTTTATGATAAGAGTTATGAATAATGACTCA
Organism: Miscanthus floridulus; assembly: GCF_019320115.1. Lineage (NCBI taxonomy): Eukaryota > Viridiplantae > Streptophyta > Magnoliopsida > Poales > Poaceae > Miscanthus > Miscanthus floridulus. Next base: position 182,531,318 of record NC_089580.1, on the reverse strand, counting down.
CACTTAAGAGAATTACATAATAAATGAGAGTCTAGCTAAGTTGAGAGGACAACGGGTGAGTTCAAGGTTCATAAATACTTCTCTATTGCTTTGGTTCTATAGGGTATAATTAATCATGGGTAAATATAGCGATCATACACAATAACACTTTGGAGCAACAATACCTTTCCAACTCTCGAGGGGGGTGAGACAGCGTAGTTGGGGGAAGGCTGCCTAAGCTCTATGAACATCAATCCTAACGTGGTGGATTAGAATGGCCTGATAGAGCTGACACCCCTAGGGCTACCACAACTAACTATAGGATTGAGCGCAATCTCAGGTAACCTATAGTCTAGACATCATGTCTATACTACATATTACTACTTTAGTCACATATGATAACTAAAGCACTCGATGCAAGCAGAGATCCCATGCTAAGGTATGATAACTATACTAACCATACACATGAAAGGCATAAAAGTAGATAGAGAAGATAAATATATTAAAGCATAAGTCTTGCAAAGGTGAGACATAAAGATATACCCGACCTCCAAAGATTTGTCCAGAACCTGAGCATGGCTCAACTCTCCCTAACTCTCAACTAGAGCTATTCTACTTCTATATCTTGAGAGCTGGCTCTGATCCTAACGAGGAGGATATGAATTAGGGTTTTAGGATCTAGTGAGGGAGGGGTATGGGCTACTATATATAGGCCAGAGGTAGAGTAGCGGTCAAGGAATCGAGGTGAAGTAACGGGCAAGTACTATAGGAGGAGTAGGGGGCAAGGAATTGCCACGTCATTGATCTGCGTCAACTCTCTCGACCACTGTTGGATGAACCGAACTAAAACTGCCTTAGAATCAATAGTGTAGATCGTAGGAAGGAGTACGCAGCGACGGAGGGCGATGGGCCACCCCCATGGGCCAGGCGGCCTCCCTAGTGGGCCGGGCAGCCCACTATAGTGCCAGGTGGGATCCTCCTTCTGGTGGCGACGCTTGGGCTCCATCTTGAATCATCTTTCATAGGTTTCGTGGGTTGAGTCACTTGTTGTCGTCGGTTTGCTTGTTTTGAGTGTATGATAGTGGTCCCAGGAGCTATTTTCTGAATAAATCCTCCTACAGTCATGAAATCACCAAAGCTCATGGAATTCATTAGTTTAAACCCCTAAACCTTCATTGGTGATTACATTTATGCCCTTATACATGATTAATTGATGGTTTATAATGGTTGTTAACTACCATCAACAACTCCCATCAGCTTCGCCATAAACAGGGAGATTCACCATCTCTATTTTGAACGAAGGCCTAGACTTCCCAAGAGGCTAGAACTTGGCAGCAACCATCTCTTCCACAAGGCCACGGCCTCCGGAGTACCGGCAAGCCAAGGCGAAGGCCTTATTTCATGCCTCTCTATGAGGCTTAATCTCTTCACTAGGAGTCACTTTCGTCAATGGTTTCATTTTGGTCATTATGGAGGCAAGGGGATAATGAGTAATCTTCTTCCCGTCTTCATGGGTAGAAGTAACACCGAAGGTCTAGACGTAAAACCAATAGCGCATCCAGTCTTTGTCCCACTTGTTCTTCTGATAATACGAGATCTCTAGCCGGGACTCTCCCTGCTGCCTCTTCACCATAAACGCACAACTGCCATACTGAGCTATGAGTTCATCATCGCCCACCTTTTTAGGCTGGCGCTGAAGCTCATAATAAATGCAAAATGTATCCAGATCCAGCTCAACACCGTTGGACTCACAAGCCCAGCAAAACTTACTCAAAGTAAGAAATCCATTAGGGTGAGGTGGTGAATCTGGACATCAAACTCCTCAAGCACTTGACACAAGAACTTAATGGAGGGAAGGCGAAGGCCATAGGCAAAGTAGTCCTTGAAAACGACAACATAGTCCTTACTAGGCTCAGGTACTATCTCGCCCTATGGAAGCTTAGCCTAGCCTTAGGGGATGCATTCATCCTTCTCGAGTTGAAGGACCATCTTCTTGGTCATCAGCGAAGGTCTTTCCGACATTGGCCTCCACTTCCTCAGCTCTATTCAAATCACCAACGGAAGCCTCAACCCTAGCAAGATCCTCCTCAAGCTCCTGAGCCTCTACGCTAGCAATTATGCACTCCTCGAAATGCGTAGACCACCCGCTAGCCCTAACTCCTAGAAGCTGAGAGTAGGGACCAAAGATGGTAGCCTGGCGAGGAGGAGGACTGACAGTACGAGCCACCACTAAAAAGCAAATAGCAAAATAGGAGAAGAGCGAAGATAGCATGGCGCTGAGCGGAGTCTAAGAAGGCAAAAAGTGAGCTCTGAAAGTGAAAACCAACGAAAGCGACGGCTAAGTTAGCACACGAGGGGACCTCCTCCAACCCCCCCCCCCTATATAGGCAGCGAGCGGACGCTTCGCCTTCCAAGCACCAACGGTCGGGTCCGTTCACGAGCGCATCGGTTCTGGAGTCACAAAATCCAATTAGGAATTGACACGTCACAAATCCAATGGTCAGATCTAGGCGGTCCAGGGGGGAAGAGAGGGGAAGCCTCTGCATGCGCAATAGCCTCCGCGCCTCAGAACCTGAGGATCAGATTTTGACAAGGCCCGCTAACATCAGACCATGCCCTCAAGGGGGGAACTGTTGGGGCACGGTTACGAGCCGCGAAGGCTAAGGTCCACGGCAATGGTAAGGACTAACAGTTTCCCAATTTTCATGGGCAACATACAGGGAAAAGAGATGGAGGCCCCTAGTCGAGTGGCTGCCGTGGGCGAAGGCTCCACCGGCGTAGGCGAAGGCCATGATCCGAGTGGTGATGAGCAGAGGCCCTGACGCCCTGGGACCAGGGAGAGCTCCCGCTCGGTAGCAGCGTTGGACCATGGGCCGATGGCGGGCCATCGACGGAGGACCAACGAGCAAAGGCGGTTGAAGAAGAAGACACCCAAACTGCCCCTGGCGGCTTGTGCTAGCATAAGAATATTCTGAGGATGTACCATAATCGACAGGGGGTAGAATTGCAAAAAAGTAGCCATAGCTAACAGCGCCCTATAAAAGAGAGACTCAAACCCTGTAGAGGGGGAGGTTGGTGAACTCATTTATGAAACCCTAGTTGCGCTAGGACCCACCTTTCACTGTCTATCCGCCAAGCCTCCGCCTGGGGCACCGACTAGGCGGAGGTCTACCTGCCTCTACTTGCTGGAAATCCCATTTTCCAACAACTGCTACGGTAGGCTTTCCTTTTTCTGACTAACAAGCGTATTCATATAGAGACGTCCTGAATTGCTGAAACTAAGCATTCGTAGTTTCTAAGGCAAAGCATCAATAAAAGAGTCAGCATGTGATCAACACGATGTAACAAGTTCCTTTGTTTAGTTGCTTGTTTGTCTAGAGGCAAAGCTAGCTGAATCTGAATGTATTATTTAAACAACTTGTGTTCCAATCAAATAAACAACCCCCTACTTGTTTTAGAGATGTGATGAACAAAGGAAATAGAGACCAAACTGTCTCAGTGTTTTGCATCTCCATAAGATAGATGGAGCAGTCTGAGAGGCCGGAACTATTCCATTCTAACAGCACAAGAATAAGGTGGTGTTTAAATCCAGAGGCTAAAGTTTAGGGGTGTCATATCGGAATATCACATGGGAGTATTCGGATAATAATAATAAAACAAATTACAGAAGTCCTCAGTAATCCACGAGTCGAATTTATTAAGCCTAATTAATCCGTCATTAGCATATATTTACTGTAGCACCACCTTGTCAAATCATGGATTAATTAGGCTTAAAAAATTTATCTCGCAAATTAGTCGTAATCTGTGTAATTAGTTATTTTTAATCTATATTTAATACTCTATATATGTGTTCAAACATCTAATATTATAGGGACTAAATTTTAGGGTGAAGGAGCTATAGACTCGTAGACGTAACCAAACACCTATATATATATATATATATATATATATGAGAGAGAGAGAGAACAGGTTCAGCAATGCGAGGTTGCAGTCAGCTGATTGGTGTTTAGTTCGTGAATTTTGGGAATTTGGCTACTGTAGTACTTTTGTTTTTATTTGGTAATTAGTGTTCAATCATGGACTAATTAGGCTCAAAATGTTTGTCTCGCAATTTCTAACTAAACTGTGCAATTAGTTTTTTTTCGTCTACATTTAATGCTCCATACACGTATCGTAAGATCCGATGTGATGGTTACTGTAGCTCTTTTTGGAAAACTTTTTAAGAACTAAACAAGCACTAAAGAAATTGGAACAATCAGATATGCCTAATAAATATTGAGTCAGCATAGCTACATGTCTAAATGTAGACGAAAAAAAACTAATTGCACAGTTTAGTTTGAAATCGCGAGACGAACGTTTTGAGCCTAATTAGTCCATGATTAAATACTAATTACCAAATAAAAATGAAAATACTATAATAACAAAAATCCCAAATTTTATCCAACTAAACACAACCAAAGTCATTCAACCGGCAGTCATAGCTGCCACTAACTGACTATCATTCAGAATTTCAGAGGCTAGATGACACTTGTCATTAGGACAGACGTTACTGACCACGAGTGCCCATGGCTGCCCGCAGGTTCCCGGGAGCACCGAGGAACCGCAAGCAGGCCTCGTTCAGCCTGTCGCAGGTAAGAATGAAAACGGTAGTAAACGATAGAAAAACTCCTAAATTGTTTTCTACTTTTATATTTGAAATACGAAAACAAAAGCGAAAACGGTAAAATCGGACACGAAAACAAACGCGAACTTACGAATTATTGAGAATTTCGAAAACGAACCAATTCGAACGGATTTATGTCGAACACGGTCGATATACGAAAACTCAATACGGAATACCGACCCATAGACCAAGTGCATGACTAAGTGCATACATGATCAAATTCAAGTGCATATAATAATTAACAAGTGCATATTATAGAAACATGAACTCGAACTGAGTCAGAATAATTTTATTAATCTTTTTAGAATAGATGTAGTATTTTATTTTAAAAATTTATTCAGATTTTTCTTTTGAGTAACAAAGATTTATTCGGCTGATGCAAAAACTATCAAATGATTGACTTTGCAGGTGGGGGTTAAACCGATGAGCTTGATGGGCTATGGCCCAGGTGGGCTTTCGTGTAGATGCTGCTGGTTTCCTAACATTTAGCACCATCTCGTGAGGTGAAGAGAGATGAGGCTGGGCGCCGTCTATAAGAGAGTGCAGCTGGCCACCAGTAGAAAGAACGTAGCTGCGTGGTGAACAACCTGTAATTGAGCTGTATGACCTGTGCAGTTGGCCAAATTCGGTTTAAACCGAATTTTCAATTCGGAATATTTCAAATTAAAAGTAGAAAAGTAGAAAACGGTCGAAAAATGTCTAAACCGTTTTCTACTTTTACATTTGAAATACGAAACATCTGAAATGCGAAAGCGAAAACGATAAAGTCGGACAAGAAAATGCGGATTCGATCGGATTAAATATAGAAAACGATGCGGTTCAGTTCGGGATATTTCCGTTCCGTTTTCATCCTTAGTCACAGGGGTGCCGGGCCGCTCAGCTAGCTCGAGCGTAGGGTTGGAAATCGACCCAGCTCAGCTCGGCTCGGTCCAACTCGAGCTGACTCGTTAGGCTAACGAGTCAGCTCGGCTTAGCTTATTAATATTCAGTTCGGTTCATTTAGCTCGCGAGCTAATAAAAAAAATAGGACACACATGTTTATAATGTTTATGCTACATTAATTTCAGAAGACCACGTCCACCATTATATAACCATACATGATTAATACACATCAGGTTTATCAAAATTATCAACCATGCAACATAGTTGGTCCATCCATGATCCATGCACTTACAACATACTTACTAGTTGCTTGCCACCATAGACTTAGGAAAGTCCACAAATTCAATATCAGCATCATCATCTTCTCCTTGAAAAATAATCCATATATCAACATTTAAGTACCACGACAATTATAAAATCAAAATCTATATAAAATAGTTGAAAATAAGGATTACATATCAATAGAATATGTCGATATTTCTAGATCAGCGTCATCATCTTTTGATTCATGGTCGTGGGCGGATAGGTATCGGCTCGTTTCAGCTCGTGAGCAGCTCGCGAGCTGGCTCATTAAAACAGCGAGCTACACTTCCAGCTCCGCTCATAAAAAAATTAAAATGAACTAAGCCGAGCCGATCACGAGTCGAACGAGTTATCGAGCCGCTGAGTATTTTGTCCGGCCCTACTCGAGCCTGATCTGCACGGTGCCCACATCAATGAGCCTGCTAAGCTTGTCCTTGCAGTTCTGGAGCACGCCGTCTTCCTCATCTCTATCCATCTCCTGCAGCGAGTTGGTGTAGGCGTAGTAGAGTAGAGCCCTGAACGACGACGGATCCACGCCGTCTACGCGTATAGCACCGGCAGCTACGGCCGAGCCTAGGAGATCCGCGCTGATGACCGACGACCGGGCCGCGAGCACACACCGGTCCACGGCGAACATCTAGCCGCGGACCTCGAACACGACGTCAGCGCCCCTCCCGCTCAGGAGGAGGTCGCCAAGGTGCTTGTGCAGGTCGAAGGGGGTAATGGTGGCTGACGGCGTCGCCTCCTTCGTGCGGAAACCGACGACGACGACGACGTCGCACCTAATGGTGAATCGGTCTCCCCTACGGCAGACCCGCGTGGCTAGGATCTGCCTTTCATCGAACTTGGGGTACCCCCAACCACTCTGGCTCGCGAAATCGTGTTGCGTCTTTGGCATGGAGAGTAGCACTTCCTTGCGGTGGATGAAGAAGAGAGCCCGCGTCTCGGACACGAGTGTGAGCCGTTAGACCTAAAGCAGGATCTCTAGGCATAGAACTAGCGAGTCTACCTACACTTAGATAAATCGTGAGTCCTAGAACATCTACTAGTACAGTAACAGTAAATAGAACGACAGAAAGAGAAGAATAGAAGAAGAACGTGTCGAACCTGACACCGCAGAGGGAGATGGTCCAGAGGCCGCCATCTCGTTCGTCGATGAAGTCTACGCACGGGCAGCGATGTTCGGGGAAGAGGTCAATGAAGTCGTCGACGTCGGTGGAGCGAGGCGACACGGCTGGTGGCTTCCCGTCACTGGCTGCGCCCCTCTCTGATCGGGATTAGGGTTTAGGTTTCGGTGGGGAGCTCGGCTCAGGCGAACCTCGTACTTAGAGTCGCCGGCCCCCACCTCTATATATAGCGCAGTGTGACAGGGGTCCTCCAACCATAGTGGGCTGGGCGCCCCTGATCAGGGCGCGGATCAAAGGCCCAACATGGCCGTTGGGCCCAGTTTGGGATTAGAGATCAATCTAACAATCTCCCCCTTGATCTCCTACCATCTTTCAATTTCATATCATTTACTTTTGTTTATTCCATTACAGATTAGCGCATAGAGCATGTTTCATCGTCACGGTCAATTGCTAATAGATTTAACAACTATAACACACCACTCTATTCTAAAATAGATACTTAACTTTGGGCCTTCTTTTATCCAGGAATTATAGGCTTTCCATTAAACCCATGCCGGCTACATGTTCTCTGAACACGTTGGGTGGTAAGCCTTTTATAAGCGGATCCGTGAGCATCTTTTCGGTACTTATATGCTCAAGACTTATGACATGATCCCGAACTTTATCTTTCATAACATAATACTTTATGTCAATGTGTTTGGCGGCACCACTTGACTTATTGTTGTGAGCATACTATACTGCCAGATTATTATCGTAGTATAACTTAAGTGGTCTATAGATGTTGTCAACCACCTTCAAACCGGGTATGAACTTCTTTAGCCAGTTCACCTGCCCCGTTGCCTCATAACACGCTACAAACCCGACATACATTGTGGACGATGTAGTGACGGTTTGCTTCGAACTTTTCCATAAAATAGCTCCCCCTGCGAGATTGAATACATATCCAGACGTAGATTTTCTATCATCTCCCGCATAATCAGAATCTGAATATCCCACTATATGGAGTGAATCTGATCTTCTATACGTCATCATGAGGCTTTTCGTTCCTTGCAAATAACGAAAAGACTTTCTTTACTAATTTCTAGTGTTCTGTTCCAGGATTGCTCTGGAATCTACCAAGTAACCCGGTAACAAATGCTAAGTCAGAGTGCGTACATACTTGAGCATATTGCAAGCTTCCGACAGCTGAAGCATATGGAATCGTTTTCATTTGATCGATCTCATACTGATTCCTGGGGCATTAAAAATCCACATATCTATCGCCCTTGACTATAGGAGCAGGTGAGGGACTACATTTGTGCATATTGTATTTCTTTATGATCTTTTCTATGTATGCCTTTTGTGACAGTCCTAATACCCCTTTACTTCAATCTCGGTGAATCTCGATCCCTAGAACGAATGAAGCTTCACCAAGATCTTTCATATCAAATTTTGAGGACAAAAACTTCTTTGTCTCCAGTAGTAGACTGACATCACTACTAGCAAGTAAGATATCATCCACATACAGGACAATGAAGATAAACTTCCTATTCTTAAACTTTGCATAGACACAATTATCCTCTACATTCTCTTTAAACCCAAAATTCCTTATTGTCTGATCAAACTTCAAGTACCACTGTCTTGAAGCTTGTTTTATTCCATAAATGGATTTCTTTAGGTGGCATCCCATTCATTCTTTCCCTTCCATGACAAAACCTTTCGGTTGTGCCATGTAAATATTTTCCTCCAAGTCCCCATTGAGAAATATCGTCTTTACATCCATCTGATGTAATTCTAAATCGTAATGTGCCACTAATGCCATTATGATTATGAAGAAATCCTTACATGAGACTGGAGAAAAGGTCTCATTATAATCAATCCATTCTCTTTGTGTAAAGCCTTTTGCCACAAGTCGCGCTTTATATATCTCTATATTCTCTTGAGAGTCAAGTTTTATTTTGTAGACCCATTTATAGCCTACTGTTTTGGCTCCTTTAGGAATTATTTTCAAGTCCCAAACTTTATTGGCATTCATAGATTTCATTTCATCTTCCATGGCCTCAAGCCACTTTGATGAATGATCACTTCTCATAGCTTCTTCAAATGAGGTGGGATCATCCTCTATTTAAAATTCCTCACTGTTGTATACCTCATAGTCAGCAGGAATAGTTGATTTTCTAACTCTTTGAGACCTTCTAGGAGCCTCCACATTTGGCTCATCTTCTTTTTGAGGTTGTTGTTGCTCCCCCTCATGTGTGTCAATAGGTTCTACAGGATCCTGAAGAACAGGTTCCTCATCGTCATTCATTGTTGTCACAGGCGGAATAACAATAGGTGCTGACACCATAGTATCTTGCACTGTCGATGCAGCGACAACAGGTAGTGAGAAAAATAGCTCATGAATCATCGGAGTGGGCGCATCCACCTACTTCTCTTCAAGGTCAATTTCTTGAGCTACCATGCTCCCCCTCATCATTTCATCCTCTAGGAAGACAGCGTGTCTCGTTTCCACAAACTTTGTATGTCTGTCTAGACAATAGAAACAAAAACCTTTTGACTTTTCTGGGTAGCCAATAAAATGGCAACTTACTATTTTAGGATCTAGCTTTCCAATGTTTGGGTTAAATACTTTAGCCTCAGTAGGACTCCCCCACACATTTAAGTGGTTTAGTGATGGTATTCTTCCTGTCCACAACTTATACGGTGTTTTGGGCACCAACTTACTTGGTACTCTATTGAGAATATGAATGGTGGTTTTTAACGTCTCCATCCATAGGCTCAATGGTAAGGTGGACTAACTTATCATACCACGCACCATATCCATCAGGGTACGATTGCGTCTTTCAGCTACTCCATTCTGCTGAGGTTCGTCCGGTGTAGAATACTGGGCTACTATGCTATTCTCCTATAAGAACCTTGCAAAAGATCTAGGAACTTGGCCATATGGGGTATGCCGATCATAGTACTCCCCCCATGGTCGGACCTGACTATCTAAATTGTGTTGGTTTTCAACTTCTACCTTAAATATCTTAAATTTATCCAATGCTTCTATTCTTTCTTTGATTGGATAAATGTAGCCATAATGGGAGTAATCATCTGTGAATGTTATGAACGAATCATAACCATCCACACTCTTTACAGGAAACGGACCACAGATGTCTGTGTGAATAATCTGTAAAATTTATGTGCTTCGTTTGGCATCTTTCTTAATTTTCTTTACATACTTTCTTTTTATGCATTCTCTGCATTGTTCTAAATCTGAAAACTCTAATGGAGGAAGAATATCATTCTTAACTAGTCTTTCTATTCTCCCCCTCGAAATATGGCCTAAACGACAGTGCCATAATTTCGACATCGCATCGTGAGCTCTCTTTCGTTTTCTGTTTACATCCGCAGACGAGGATACATTCTCATTGTCGCACGCAACGTTCCCATCATCGCATACAACATTCACATCATCACGTAGTGATAACAAATAAAGCTCATTTTATAAGATAGCAAGACCAACACATGTATTATTAAATGTTATCTTACATTTGCCATTTCCAAAATGGCAATCATATCCATCATTGTCCAAGCATAAAACACTAATTAAGTTTCTCTGTAAAGAGGGAACACAAAGTACATCTCTAAGTAAAAGTGTGAAGCCATCAACAAGCTCTAGAGAAAGATCGCCAACGGCTTCAACATCTGCTCAGACTCCATTTGCAACTTTAACGTGTCTTTCTCTTCTTTGTGTAGTCCTCGTCGAACGGAATCCCTGTAAGGAATTAGCAACATGAACAGTTGGACCTGAGTCAATCCACCAAGTAGATTTCGAATACTGTACATATAGGGATTCATTTATGAACGTAATAATATTCTCACATTTCTTTGCCATGATCATCTTTAAGTAATCGGGACAATCTTTCTTATAATGTCCCGTCTTCTTGCAATAGAGATATTTGTCTTTCTCTACTGTGAACTTGTTCTGCTAAGGCTGATGCAGCATGGGGCCCTTTCCCTTTGACTTTGAGGAGGAGTTAGCATTATTATTCTTTTTCTTATTGTCTTACACATAATTGATAGTGCCACCATTGGCAACTTTCATTCTCTCCTCCTCTTACACACACATAGCCATGAGCCTCTCTAAGTCCCACTTCTCGGGTTGTATGTTGTAGTTGACAACAAAAGTGTCAAATTCCTTTGGCAAGGAAGCAAAAATCAGATGGATAAGGAACTCTTCCTTGAGAGCCAGATCCATTGGTTTTAGCTTGGATGCCAAATTGCTCATCCTTAGTATGTGCTCTCTTATGCCACCATTTCTAGAGTATCTCTCTGTCACCAGCTGCTTTATCAGCTGGGTAGCATATGTCTTTGAAGAGCTAGTTAACTGACTCTTTATTCTATCGAGGTACTCGGTGATCGTGTCACACTCTGGGATTAAGCCCACAATTGCAGGCTTAGTCATGTTCTTTATCACAGCCAAACATTTCTTGTTGGCAGTGACCCACTTCCTATGCTCAAGGTCATAGGACACCTTTTGAGATTCAAAATCCCTCTCTCTAGTTGCCCAAGTGGCATCAGCCTCATTTGTCTCCCTCACCGGTGCCACAGGCTCAGTGGGACACGGTGAGGTGACTACCCAGTCCACCTCAGCCAAGATGAAGGCCAGGTCAATCTTTTTCTTCCACTCCGTGTAGTTGTCACCTTTGAGAGTGGGGATCTCTTTGATACAACCCATCAAGTTGTATCCGCCTAAAAACACAATTCATATAGAGTGAGAACATAAATAATAACAACAATTGCATGCCTTGATTCTAACGTTGGTCAAAATTAAAATATACAACTGTTTATACATTAAATCTACATCACCGTTGGGCAGAAATAGAAATAATGCATAAAATCATTAAAATTACGACATTGTTATTAACAACGTTGGTCAGAAAATAACAACATCATAATCATGTCAAAATCTCTTTTTTCTCCAATTAAATATCACGTTGGTTCAAAATAACTGGAGAATAAACTATGTCTTTAGCAGCGGAAACATGAAAAAAATTCATTATCTATTTTTCAGAAGCATTAAACTTTTCTCAACTATTCTCTAAAAAATTATCCCATTGGTTCAAATCTTAACAAAGATATTAAACTAGACAAATATCATCAAAAAATTGCTTCTGAAAAAATAAAACTTAAACTCGTATGAACATTGTTCATTTGGCCCAAACCAGCTGAAACAGTGAATTCTAGCCCGACCTGTTTCTGTTCTCGCGCGCGCTGTGCTTCCCAGGCCACAACCTGGGCCTGGGCAGCAAAGTCGCCCACCACGCGGGCCCGCCTAGGCCGAAATGCGGTCCAGTCGCTGTCAGCCGTTCATTTTAAATGGACAGTCGCGAGCGCGGTTCGGTCGAACAAAACCCCCCGCGTGGTATCCTCCCCTGAACCCTAACACATTCAGCTGCCTCCCTTCCTCTCTCTTCGACGCACTCCTTCCCTCTCAGCGCAGCAACAGCGAGCGACCGAGAGCGAGACGCGAGACGCAGTGAAGCATGGCACCGTCGGCGGCCCCTTCGCCGGCGCGCTCGCTCCCCATGCGGATGAGCGCTCCACCGTCGAGCGGACTAGCGACGGTGCCCTTTGCTAGAGCTCACACGGCTCAACCGTCTTCCCACGCGCCGGCGAGGCGGCAACGCGGTGAATGGCGAGGTAGGCCCCTTCCCCTTTTCCCCTTTCTCCTTTTCTTCATCTATTTTTGGATCTTCTTCTTTGTTCTTCTCAGATTTCATCCGATTGGGGATTAGGGTTAGGGTTAAGTCAAGTTAGGGTTAGGGTTTGACTCACTGGAGTCACTATTCATCTTCCCCAGCGAGTGCTTCATGGGTTAGGGTTCGGCTTCGCGTGCCAAGACCCCTTTCTCTTCTCTTCTCAGATCCGAATGGATCTAATCTGTTTCTTACCCCTAACATGATCTACATCTAGACAGAGGGTTCCGATAGGCTAGATCTATACCCAGTGAGGCTCTGGTACAATTGTTAGACCTAAAGCAGGATATCTAGGCATAGAACTAGCGAGTCTACTTGCACTTAGATAAACCATGAGTCCTAGAACACCTACTAGTGTAGTAACAGTAGATAGAATGAGAGAAAGAGAAGAATAGAAGAAGAACGTGACGAACCTGACACCGCAAAGGGAGATGGTCCAGAAGCCACCATCACGTTCGTCGATGAAGTCTGCGCACGGGCAGCGACATTCGAGGAAGAGGTCAATGAAGTCGTCGACGTCGGTGGAGCGGGGCGGGGCGGCTGGTGGCTTCCCATCACTAGCTACGCCCCTCTCTGATCAGAATTAGGGTTTAGGTTTAGGTGGGGAGCTCGGCTCAGGCGAACCTCGTACTCAGAGCCATTGGCCCCTACCTCTATATATAGTGCAGTGTGATAGGGGCCCTCCAGCCATAGTGGGCTGGGCGTTCCCGATCAGGGCACGGATCAAAGGCCCAACTGGGCCATTGGGCCCAGTTTGAGATTAGAGATCAGTCTAACAATCTCTCCCTTGATCTCCTACCATCTTTCAATATCCCCAACCGGGCCATTGGGCTAGTACCTGATGTGCCACCGGTGGCCTCCTACGTTGAATGTTGAGGACGAGAGGAACCCCCCCTGCTCCGACGGGTGCGGCGGCGTAGAGGGTACTGGCATCGATCTGGAGCTCATGGCGCCCACACTCCTTGTCCACGATGATGGCGGAGGCGGAACACGACGACTTGCGGTGGTCGGAGGCGGACTTCATGGCGACGATCGGCTTGATCGTGGGCTGCAGGTGCTGCTAGCTAGCCCTTGATGAGGGTTTAGCGAGGAGAGAAGCAGAGTGGAGTGGGGGAACTTGGGGTTTTGGTGGAGGGGAAAGGAACGGGAGAGTGTTCGACTCGAACGCTCGGTTGCTTACAGCTGAGTCCTTTCCATTTTCGGTAAGGTTCATCCGTTCACGCGGACGCGGGTCAGGTCAAGTCATGGGCCCGCAGCCTGGCTTTGATCTGGATGGAACGCGGCGGCATTCACATGTGCCATGCTTGGCCTGGGCCTTTCAGTTTTTGCTGCTCACAATGTCTGGAAATCCTCGAAGGGGGGAGCATTTGGAAGTTGAAACCGAAGGACGCAGCGTAGCCCGAGCAAATAGCGCAGCGTAGCCTATTGCTTGTGAAAATTTTCATTTTTATATATCACCGTCTAATAAATATTTTAGAGTTAAATACATGGTAGGTCCATTAACTTTTGGTCATGTGTTATCTAGGTCCATCAACTTTCAAACTGCATTTTTGGATCCATTAACTTTTGGTGGTGTGTCGTCCAGGTCCATCAACTTTCAAACTGTATTTTTGGGTCATTAACTTTTGGTGGTGTGTCATCCAGATCCATCAACTTTTAAATTGTATTTTTAGGTCCCTAAACTTTTTCACTGGTTCACTGTAGGTGCATACCCCTTTATTTAGCGAATAGATCTGACATGGCACGTCAAAAAAGTAGCCACCGTGGAGTACATGACGAGATAATCTTCAATATGAGGAACCTGATGGGATCACCATCTAGGGTTTCTCGAGCGGTGGCTCGACGGGGAATAAACTCCACAATAAAATCCAGCCTAATCTACTCGGTACAAGGCCGAATGCCATATGTATAGGCACGCAGGCCACCTGACCCAAACAAAACTCGGACTCCACCAGCCCAACTAGGACCAATTGACCCTGAGTCCTTGATTCGGCTAACATGCACGGCACGTCCAAACGCAGCCACTAATTTGACTCACGTATGCACTAAAAGCTAGATGCTAGATAAAAGATCGCGTGTCACAACTGGATAGGAAAGTAATGCATGGAAATAATAAAATACTACGACAAGGATACTAATCATGTTGGAAAAATTTCATTGATGATCTCCACCTCTTTAGAATTAGTATTGATGTATTTTGTTGGCTTCATTTTCTCCTCCTTTCCACGCAATAATAAGGCACCTCTATAAAATATCTTTGATGACAGTCCAATAGTTGTAAATTTCTTCATGTCCACAATATATTTAACCTTAAAAATAATAGTCCTCAATATAAGACCAGAGGATATTAACGAATTACCAGATGCTACATTTGAATTATTGCTAGACAAGTCTCCATGAACATCTTGAGGAGCTATGGACTCATCACCTACCCCACGGTGGCTGCTTATTTGGTGTGCCATGTCCGATCTATTCACTAAACGAAGAGTATGGACCTACGGTGAACCAGTTAAAAAGTTTATGGACAAAAAAATACAATTTGAAAGTTGATGGACCTGGATGACACACCACTAAAAATTAATGGACCCAAAAATATAGTTTGAAAGTTGATGGACCTAGACGACGCATCACCAAAAGTTAATGGATCTATGGTGCATTTAATTCAATATTTTAAATACCATTCTTCTTCTTTTAAAAGATTATATATTCAACAGGAAAAGAAGATAAATTGAAACATGGTGACGAGCTGCAACGTCACTGTTAGGAAGACAAACACATACCAGCAGTCTGCGAGCAATCCAAATTACACTGGATGACGAGACGTAGTCTCTTTAGACCTTGTTCGTCTCATCCCAAATCATAAACCATGGTTTCGGAATGAAACAAATAAGGCCTCAGGAGGGCAGGAACAGGGGTACACGTGGATTCTACCTTACATAAGACAACGACAGAAAGAAAAGAAAAACAGCTCACAAGTTCCGTGAGCTCACATGTACTTAACCAAAACAAACAGACCGACATAAGTAAACCTGACATGAAATAAATGGAAATTCAACAAGAATCTAAGCCGCGTTAATATGCACGAGACATGATACACAAAGGCCCCGTTCGCTAGTCTGAAACTTGGCTGAAACTGACTGAAAAACATTGTTCCGTCTGAATTGTTGTGAGAGAAAAACATCGTTCCGGCTGAAAAAAAGAAGCCGAACAAGCCGAATTTGGGGTAAGCCGAATAGGGCCAAAAAACTAATGTATGTTGTTGAAAAAGAACAACACAACTAATCTGCATCGTAAACAAGCTAAGTATAAAAGTTTGAGGTTAAGCATACCACTTCTGTGAAGTTGATGAATATGAATCTAACTTTGTAGTTTATATCTAGAGGACTAGCAGAAGAAAGAAAAAGACGGACTCAAAATAATGGATTTATTGAGATAAATTCTACCCATATAAGGAACACGGCATCAATATCTCACTATTTATAACCCATAAAGGAAGTAGGAACATAGCAAAGTCACAATCCAGATTTAAAGCACTTCGATCAGGTAGCAAAACCACAACATTGAGTTTCAATTAAACTGCCCATATCACTACAGAATCGCCATCTGGCAGCATCATTACAATATAGAAAGAAACTAAGTTCACAGCGTACACATGTTTAACCACAGCGATCATCATGTTCTAAGCTGCCAAAAGTGTCAGCCCCAACTCCTGCAATAATTAAAATGTAGAGTAAATAACATACCAAAACTTTGATAGTCGATACATAAGAAAGTACACTCAAGGCTTGTTTGGAATGCAGGAATTTACATGAATTGCACAGAAACTTTATGGGAATTAGTTCATTTTCACAGGAAAAAAGCAGAAACATGGAAAAATTCCCATGTTCCAAACAGGAGCTAAATCATGATAATGAGAAACATTAGTACACTACATCGTACCAAGAATTCCCTGAGGAATCCGAAATCACCATGTGGGGCGCCTTTGGACGATGAACGCCGAACTCTAAAAGGAAACCAAGTTGGGGAGGGTACCGGAGCGGCATTTCGTGTAATGCAATGACGGCCTGCCTCAGGCTCTTGGCCTCATCGAGAAGGGTGAGAAGATGCGGGCGAGCGATGAGGGAGGCACGGTTGTCGAAGAGGCAACGCGGACTCGCAGAGACAAGTAACGACAAGTTTTGCCATCCCGAACACAAGTGCAGAAGAGGCTTCATGGCCTCGACACGGAGGCGGCAGCGGGCCGAGAGGCGCGAGCTGGCAACAAGGCTCCTCGCCACGTCTGCTCGTGGCCCCGCGCACTCTCGTCGTGCGGACGCCTGTGCGGTTCTATAAGGCGCAGCTTCGGTGACGTCTGTGTGAAGCCGAGGGCCCGAGGCAGGCCACCTTGTCCAACCAGAATACCACCGGGTTGAACACAACATCAGTCCATGAGATCAGAAAATTTGATATCCCTTCCTATATATAGTCACACAATAACTCAATACCACTTACCATGCATCTAAAACTCAATACCATTAACAGTACATCTAACTCTGCTATAGTTTATGTTTAGAGGAAGAAGAAAATGGACGAAATGGCTTTAACCAGATAATATACATTCCACTTTCAAAGGCACTTCAATTTGGCTAGCAAACACAACATCAATATCTCTCTATTCATATAGCCCAAAAAGGAACACATGAGCATAGAATCAATCAAAATTCACAATATCCTCACCCAAGGGACTTGGCAACCAAACACAGAGCTCGAGTTTCAATTGAACTACTAGTGAGCACTACAAACTGACATACTGCATCATCAATACAATAAAAAGAAGCTAGAGAGATCCACTTGTAGCAGGCTCAACTAAACATCCTCAAATTTTGATGAAAGGACCATTTTTCATTAAGCCCCTTCCTCCTACGAATGGCAGTAACCATCTCCGCCTCAGCAACATTGCAGTAAACTTGGGCGCAAGGTAGAGCAGGGACACCCCCCTAACTCCATCCAACATGAGGAAGGCGAAGAAAGTTAAATATACCTCTAAGGGCATATGCTCCCATCTGGGATGGGTGCACTACAGGAGTGAGAATTTCCAATGCGTGTCCAATGGCATTGGGGATGGGGGCATATGCCCTTGCGGGCAAAAAAATTGCGGCTAAGGAAGGTGAGCAACAGCGGGCTGAGTTTGCCGCTCTTTTTAGCATTGCACGGCTCGAGGGAGCTGCCGGCCACGATTGTAGGCGGGGCTGGGTTGGTGCTGGGGCGCGGAACCACGATTACGATTGTCGTGTTGGAGTTGGAGACGAGCTGCGCCAGCGATGCGGGCAGCGGCGGGTCCGGTGCCTCCCGCAACGCTAGGGCGGTGTCGGGGCATGGCACCATCATCACGTTGCTGACGAGCTCCGTAGCCGCCAGCGCGTCGGGCGGCGGCGGGGCTGCCAGTGCCTCCCCCGACGCTAGGGCTGTCGGAAGCACCAAGAGAAGCATGGTCACCAGGAACTCAAATGCTATGATGGTTTCTGACAGACTCTTTGGGATTGCAGCTCCGAAATCCACTCTAAACCATGGTTGTCTACATTGACGATCTTTTGGGCGCAGCCATTGGTGGCATACTGCTGGCGGATGCCAGCCCACTGTACATGGGTGCGCTCTAGCTTCAAGTGGCAATCGGCCTGAAGGCGACACATCCTCTCCCGGAGCTCGAGATTCTTAATACCGTCGCACCGGTGCTCCGACAAGGCGGCATGCATCTTGGGAGTCCATGGCATCGCCATGAGCTTATTGCGGCCACAACGATGGCAAGTCGCGCTCGCGCCCCAGCGAGGACGTTCGGGCTCCTGGTGACTGTAGGGTCGAGATGGCGGACTAAAGGGGGGTGAACAGTCCTTTCTTAAATTATTCACGCTGGCTAACCGAAACAAATACAGAATTAAAACTATCGGTCTAGCCATGACTACACCCCTCTATCTATGTTCTCAAGCACCTTATAAAAAATTCTAATTAAGCAACTAAGACACCGATCAAGCAAGAGCTCACCTAATCAATTATAGAAGCAAGGTCACACAAACCTATGCAACTAGTACTTCAAGCAACGGGGGAGCTCCTACACAAACTAGTATGCAAAAGCACCAAACCTAAGCTCACTAGCAATGCTCAATAACAAGGCTACTCAAGCCAAATTAAAAAGCTCAAATTACTTAGCTACTCAAATTAAGCAATGTGACTAACAAGGCTACTCAAGCCAATTGGTCACACAAGAGAGCTACTTCTATGCTACACAAGCAAGAAGGTAACTAGCAAGCTACACAAGCTAACTAAATACAAGAGCGACTACACAAGCACAACATATAAATAAGTAAATACAAGCTTATGTATGTAGGGTTATGAGGATGCTACGCTAGCCGGAAAACAAAAATTTCAACCTCATAAAACAAGATCTACTGCTAGTTATAGATCACGGGATTACCACTAGACGCGCAGGTGCAGCGGAAGTGACTCGATGTAGTCGAACGCGTCGTAGCAGTGCCATGCAGTTGCGAGGTCGTCCGTCCGTCCGTCCCCTTCGTGCGGTTCATCCTTGTGCTCCAGATGCAGCACCTCCGAGGTATCCACACGTACAGGGAGGAAGCGTTGCGCCTCCGGACTGCTAGGTCCACGAGGAGCAGCAGGTGCGGGCGTAGGATGGGCGGCGGTGGCTGCCAAAAGGCGTGGATTTATTTGCCCCGTTGCCCACCCCACATATTTATAGGCGTCCCTAATGAGCTCCTGAGTTGGAGGCCCATTAGTAACCCTAAGCCTTGTCTAATTCGGATCCAATCCGAACTAGGCTTCCAGCCCCTTAAGCGTGCGACCCTATGGGTTCACGCACACATAGACATGGCCCGAGTACTCCTACTCGGCTATTAGTTGATAGCGGCCTCTAGCAAGGCATGTCAACTCCTATGCGTACGCAAAGATCATATCAGACGAACCACCACAAAACCACATACTTGTTATTCCCTTGCCTCACGATATTTGGTCCAACTCATAGGTTAACACTTAACCCAAGCACGGCCATGCATTTCTTGATCTAATCATTAGAGTGATCCAGTGATATCTCTCTCATATATAGAGAGGGGCAAATTCCATCTTGATTGTCTATGTCTCATAGCATGTTTCCCGACAAACCCGAAAACCACATTTATAACTACCCTGTTACGGAGTAGCGTTTGATAGTCCCTGAGTAGGTCGTTTCACATCTTGAATACATACAACAATCTCAGGTCTAAGGACATAACGTACATGATGTGAATAGAGATAATAACGACATCCCATGTTGGGTCAGTCCAACTCCATGTCATACATGTGCCCACATTATTAGTTTGACATCTCCATGTCTATGACTTGTAAAACATAGTCATCAACTAATAATGTGCTGATCCATTATTCATGTGTGTCCTCACACGAACTCTGACCAGGGACAACATTAGAATAACCATTCAAGTAAAAGAGTTTCACAAACAATTCACATAATTGCTAATCGATACAGGTTGTCTTTAATGGAAATTCAATGAACTCATAATATATCAAGGATACAAGGCAATATAATCATCTCTATGATTATCTCTAGGGCATACTCCTAACAATGTAAGGGGATTGCAAACCAACGGGATGAATAAGGTTGATACAATGACATTTATCCCGAGGTTCACTTATTTGCCAACAAGCTAGTCCCCGTTGAGACAAGCTCAAAGGTTGCCGCCGGTCCTCTTGCTAGTGGTGACTGTTGACATTTCTTAGCATCACTCTTAACTAAGTTGTCATCCCTAGCATGATGCTAGAAATGTGTTGTTGGTAATTATAAGAACACTTGTAAACTATATATATAAGGTATCCGCAAGCGCACAGATAATATACCATTATAGCATTTAACCCGGGAGTATACCGAGTATCGTTATTTATATTTTATCCACGAGGAGAAGCCATGGGGTTGTGTTAGCATATTACTAGAGCAAACTATGAATATAATAAATAGCAACATAATATTTAAGTAGCACAAAGTCATAAATAAAGAGATACAATGGCTATACCAGTCTCCAGACGGCAGATCCGAAATCCTGAGCGATAGCCTAAACTCTACTTGAACCTTGCTAGCTAGCCTATACTAGAAACTTGAAGAATTGGAGTTCTATTCTCTTCTCTCTAGAAACCCTAATTTCCGGTCTACTCTTGACTTAGACAGTGTGTCCTGGAGGGGGGCAGGGGCTGGTTATATAGGCCGGAGCATCCAACGTGAGGCCTGGGATCAAACCAACTTAAAGGACGGCGTAGATGCATCCTAGGAGGCAGTGGGAAACCGACATATGAAGGAGGCTGATAGGTGGGTCCCCCAGGGGCCGAGCGGCCTCTTAGTGGGGCCGGCCGACCCCACCTGGCAGCGGCTTGGCCCTCGCTTCAGTGTGGAATCCTCTCGAGTCTTCTAGAACCTTCTGGAGTTGATTTCGCTGCGGATAAGCGTGATTTTATTTGACTATTTGATCCTCCTTGATGATTTTCTAAAATAACCCTGCTAAAAACATAGATTACCAAAACTCATGGAAATTGTCAGTTTAAACCCCTAAGTCTATGTTGGTGATCCTATTTATGCATGATTTTAAGTTATATTGACAATTCATGATGGATGGTAACTACCGTCAATAGTGACCCGCAAAGTCACACTCTCCTACATGGAGTGCTTACCACAAGCTCTAGCACTTGACCCGGCTGGACCACTTGTCGCTCTACGTGTCTCGCTCTACGTGTCTCGAGTTGCTCTTTGTGGCACCCATGGGGTGAGCATAATACCCCTCACAATCTCTTATCCGAAGTACCGCACAATCTTCTTTGCATGCTTTGATGGAGACCACCACCAAGCCATCTAGGAGGTGGCAACCTCCAAGAGTAATGAGCACCACTGGCTTGTAACTCGATCACCTTGTGCCAACACTTGCAAAATCTCATGTACCGCACTAGAATCGCTCTCTCACTTAGCGGATATGATTAGCACTAATCACAAGTAAGTTGGAGGGCTCCCAAGCACTCTCACACAAGGACACTAAGTTCCCAAGGTGCCAAGCACCTCCAATGGTCGGCCACCCCCTTTATTTATAGGGGGGCCTCAAACTAGCCGTTAGGACGCGTGCTGGAATTTAAACTACGGACAGTCTGCCCCCAGGGCTTGGATAGTCTGCCCTTATGCTGAAACGAGCCATTAGGTGCTGCACCGGTCACCCTAGATAGTCCGCCCCTTGGGTCCCAGATAGACCGTCGTTCACCTAAAACTAGCCGTTGGAGTTTAAACGGTTACCGCGGTCAGTCCAGGAATTATAGGGGGACAGTCTGCCATTCAAACTCGACAACGTGTCGAGAACCTATCTAGAACCTTTGTTCCTCACAAATTAGCTGGCGAACAGTCTGCCCTTATAGGCCCAGACAGTACGTTGTTCACCTATCAGCCCGTGAACGGTGCAAGCATCGCGTCCGATATCCCCGAATCGACAGCGTTTGAGGACTGCGGACAATACGCCACCAAAGGGCAGACAGTCCGTAGTTGTTCAGAAAGCAACCCAAGCTCCCTGCGAACTCCATAGGTTTTCACAAACATTTTTCCAAAGGATTAGCACTCTTCTTGCCACACCACTCGATTTTAGCCACGATGCAAAGTTAGATCACTCGAGTGGCACTAGATGACCGATATGCAAATAAGTTTGCCCCTCTTGATAGTACGACCATCTATCCTAAGCCCGGTCATAAACTTCTCTATACACCTATGACCGGTGAAATAAAATGCCCTATAAGTTATATCTTTGCCTTGCGCATTCCATTCCATCTCCTCCAATATCGATGCAACGCGTGCACCAACAATATCACAAATAAAGATGGCAACGGGTAAAATCTGCGCGGATACTAGTATCACAATCCTGCACCCACGACAAATTTTTTGTGCCCGTCCCCGCACCCGTTACCCGGCATGGGCAACACTATGCACCCACGCCCGCTATCCGCGAGCAAAACATGCCCGCATACCTGCCAGGAGCCACGACGCCACGAGTGGATGAGTGGAGGAGCGAGCGGGGACGACGACAGGGAGGCGGGGTCATGGGGTCACCGGGGTGCCGGTGTCCTAGCGTCGCCGCTCGTGGTGCTAGGGTAGTGGGGACGCGGGGAGGCCGGCAGCCAACATCGAAGAGCCGCGAGTGGGGGCGTCGGGGAGGCAGCGTCTGGGAGCCACGAGTTGGGGCATCAGGGAGGCACGAGTGGAGCCGTGGAGGATCCACGCCGCGCTTGCCGTGAGTGGAGGAGGCTGGACCATTGAAGGCGGGGCGCCGGCCTCAACCGTGAAGTGGGGAGGCGCCGAGGCGGGGTCACGTGGGTGAGGGTGACCGACGCCGTGAGTTGGGGAGGAGTCAGGGTCACAAGATGGGGAGGAGTCGACGTCTCGTCTTGCACTCGCGTGGGTGATGGCGGCGCTGGTGGGGATTTGGTTGGGAAAGGATTGAAACCCTAGACTCTTCTGCAGTGGCCCCACTTGTCAGTGCGGGTTTGGTGGGTTTGCGGATGCGGGCATGCTATTTTCTTGCCCGTTGGGCACAACTCTACACCCGCGCCCGCGCCAATGGGCATAGATTCGCTCCCGTATCTGCGCCCACCTGGTCGGGTGCCCGCGGGTACGCGGGTTTTTTCTACCCGTTCCCATCTTTAATCACAAATTATATGATCCACTTCATATCATCACGTGACCTTATTGGTTCATCAATCTTGACCTCACTTGCTCTTCATCGTTGCCTTCGTTCATCGGCGCCAAGTCTTGCTCAAGCTTCACCGCCACGCGGTCCTTCGCTTCAAAGCCTCCAACTTGCCCTTCACGCTTACAACCGGTCAATCAAGCCAAGTCTTGTGTCTTGATCTTCTCCACCTTAGTCACATGACTCAATGTTATGTCTCATATGCAGTGAGCTCCTTCATCACATGTGTGAGCCTTGTAACAAATCCAAGCCATCTTCACCGTCATGGCATGAGTTGCTCACACAAGTGTACATGTGGACTAATCACCTATGTATCTCATATTTAAACACATTAGTCCACCTAGGTGTCACTCAATTACCAAAACCAAACAAGGACTTTTCAGTGACCATGCTTCTCCTGGTGCTTACGACAGCCCTAGCGTCGGGAGAGGCACCGATGGCCCCGCCGCCGCTCGAAACGTCGGTGGCTATGGAGCTCGTCGGCAACATGACCATGGTGCCCGCCCTGGCGCTGCCTGAGCGTCGGGGGAGGCACCGGCCCCGCCGCCGCCCGTATCGGCGCTGGCGCAGCTAGTCTCTAAGGCGACCGTCGTGATCGTGGTTCCGCGCCCCGGCACCGACCCAGTCCCGCCTACGATGGTGGCTGGCAGCCCCTTTAGCCATGCAATGCTGAAAAGAGAGGCAAGCTCAGCTTGCTGTTGCTCGCCTTCCTCGGACGTAGTTTTTTTTGTCCTCAAGGGAATATGCTCCCATCCTCAATGCCGTTGGATACACATTGTGATGGATGATGGGGGCATATGCCCTTAGAGTTTAGTCGAGGAATCCATTGTGACCTATCGTCACTATGGAATTGTTTAAGGTGACTTAGAAAAGGTTCCGACATCCTACCTACAAGTAGGACAGTGGATTCTTCCTATATGAGTGCCGCATCGTTCAATAAACTGTATAGCAAGTCAAACACATCTATGGCTAAGTAGAGCTCTGATGTCACCGAGTAAAAAATCTGTGAGCTTCTAGTTGACCCAATTACAAGTGGTAATTTAGACAAGAAGAATCATGAGGTCACTTATATATTTATCATAATGACATGCATAGTTTGGATGTAAATTTATGAGATTATTCTGCATTATATTTTGTAACGGTATAGGTAAGTAATTTAGATACAGATCTAAGGGTTACTTTATGTTTTTTGTTTCCATAAAGATAGAGGTGGGTAATTTCTACCAAGGCATGGATGTGTTAGTGTACCTTAAGCCTTGTCTATATCAACTTAACATGGGTGCTCACATTTTTCTAGATTTATTTCAGGATTTACGATGCTATTCTTTCAACGGTAGCCAATGTGTCCGTCAACGAGGCATCTATGACGACATTGTAAATCTTGAGATCAATCGACCGAGACAGTCTTTTGGAGGTACTTATAGGGCCAGGGTGTGTGCACGTGTATTCATAGGAGCGTGTGTACACCTATTTAAGTGTATGTGTATGTAAGGGCCAAGCTACATAGGAATTAAATGCGCCTATAAAGAAAGTGAAAACGGTGATTAAGACTATTTTCACCATATATGCCAATGCTATGCATCCATGAGCCAAATGCACCCCTTTCCAATTTGCTCTAGTTTCACCACTGTACATTTATACTGTGTTTCGCAAAGAAATAGAAACATCTACTCAAGATTTGAGCGCTCAGCTCATTCACCGTTGAAACAGAATAAAGCATGCAGCACTCAAGCAATATGGTAACACACTTACATTTGAGACATGGTACACTGGTAAACCTTAATAAAAGCATGGCACAACTGATTTTGACCATATAGGGGTGTAGCAGTCCTGGTATCGGATTTGGACAATTTCAGGTGTACCTAAGTGCAAGGGAATTCAGGGATTCAACAGGAGGCAGGCGGAGGCGGTGGGTACCGCGGTACATAAGGAAGAACCGGAGTCCCGTGCTCAATCGGACCTGGCCTGATTGTGGCTTGGGAGCTTGGGCTCGGATCAGCAGGTTGGTAGTCGTCCGTCCTAATATTTTGCAGGCCCCTTGTCTTTCGGATGGTAAAAGTATGTGGTTCCTGAAAAATGATACATGGAAAGTCACTTTTAAGAACTATCGTTGATGGAAATAGCCGTGTCTAGCTAAAAAGATACTATAAAAAAGAATTACTGGTAAGGCAACACTAGCCACTGAGAGAATATATTCCAGCTATGTATTATCTTCTGGCCGTGTATATGCTTGTGCCGATGTGTGCGATATATGTTGTTCGAGAGCACACAGTTTCCTGCCGTTTAGCTCAATGCTTCCATGTCCTGGATCTACAATGAATTCAACTAAATGTCAGCAATAGGCCGATATATATAGTACTCGCTAAATATAATCTCACTAATTGCTCAATAAAAAGGTGCTGATAGAAAAACAGATTAATCAATCAGAAATACCATGCCCACAACTGTCAGAAGTACGTGGATAGTGAAACGGGTGTACCAGGTAGAGTACTCTTTCAATAGGATGTGCACGTATTTCTAGGATTAAAATTCCTTAATCGTTGATCAATAGGTAGCCAAATAATTCATAAATTACACTATACAGATTTAGTGCGATTGGATTTGATTTGACGTCAATTTCGTGGTCATGACAACATAATACATGAGGTATTAATGGTTAAGGTGTACTAGGATTGAAAACTGCACTGGGCCAAATCGCATCCTACTTTTTGAAAAGACGGGCAGTCGGGCACCAAGTCTTTTATTTCGTGCATATATACATGGAAGTTTGATGTTCACAAAAAAAAACATGGAAGTTTGCTACATATTGTTTGCTCAGTTAATAGAAATTGATAAGTGAATTCTTGAGGCAATTAAATTACTACGTAGTACATGTATATGGGCGTGTACTATGATTTGTATAAAAAAAATACTACAGGGTTCATGGAGGTAACTTTTGGTGACCTTTTCCAGTGGTGGTATTCTTGCTTGAAGAGAAAACCACTCAAAAGAGAAGGAAAGAACTAGCCTTCACATTATCTTGCCGAGCTATCAATATCAGCCGATGATTGGTCATCGTCTTCTTCTTTTCTTTTTAGTTCTGAGTACAATATCGGATCTCATTTAAAATTTCAGCATGATATCGTGAACGCAGGGACGAGATAATTGCTCAAGCTACAAGCCTAGCTAGAACTGTCACTCCTTTTTTTTTTTGAACCATAGAACTGCCACTCTTGGCTCCAGAGAACTGATGAGAAGAAGAAAGAGAACAGGAGGCGCACGAACAAACTGATAAGGGGGGGAAACAGGAAAATTGCCTGACCGGAGACAGATGATCTGTTGCATGTACGTGTACCTGTGGAGTTCTTGGCGCTTCTTGCGTTATAGGCGATGCCCATGAGAAGATTTCCTCCAACAAATGAGAATATCAGCAAAATCAGCACAGAGGGACGCTTCATCTCCTACCGCTGCTCAACTGCTCAAGCACAATCCTTGCAGAGCTTGAAATGCTTCCTTTGGCTTCCAGCAGCTCCTCTTCTTAAGATAGGGACATGTCCATGCGTGATGCAACTCCATTCGCATTACTGCTAGATGTCAGCATGCGGGTTTAAAAAATGTCATCGTCAACGACGAGGAGCTGCAGAAAAATGGCCGGGGAAAGCGAAGAAGGTGGCCTCGATGCATTCCACCCTCGCCCGGCACTTGCTCGCATTGATGGCCATGCTTGCAGCTGCAGCCTGCAGGTGTTGTTGGTCCTCACTTTCTGATTTCGGCTGTCGCTTTCCTTTTTTTACCTATTACCAATTACTAATTTCG
The DNA here is from genome assembly GCF_019320115.1 of Miscanthus floridulus. Taxonomy (NCBI): domain Eukaryota; kingdom Viridiplantae; phylum Streptophyta; class Magnoliopsida; order Poales; family Poaceae; genus Miscanthus; species Miscanthus floridulus. The sequence goes on along the minus strand of NC_089580.1, from coordinate 182,504,101 downwards.
CCAGTAGCAAAAGTGTCCTCAGCATCCTATTTTCCAGAAATTTCTGTAGAATGGACTACACTTCTGACTCATGGGATAGAGTAAAATGCACTATTAGTTCATTAACTTGTTCGTCGTGTCACTTTGGTCCATTAACTTTGAAAGTATATTTTTGAATCCAAAATCTTATTAAGTGTTACATAAATAGTCCATACCCCTTCGTTTCGCGAATAGATCTGACGTGGCAGGCGATGTCATCACCAGTGTGGCGCCTGTGTCACGTGAGGGCACCATATCCGATCCCCACCCTCGGAGGAAGCGAGGACGATGCCTACGCGGTGGTGAAGACGGCGGACGCCCTGCGCTCACGCATCGAGCCAGCAAGGAGCGCAGCAGATAGGGCGACCGTGTCGTGGGCTTCGGCTGGACTAGGTTGTGGCCGTCTATGGCCTAGCAGTCGCCAGCCTAGGTTATCTCGAGCACGCCGGCGCGCCGCGTGGCCCGCCGGCAATGGCAAGCGGTGGAAGGCCGACGACTTCGAGGCCACGTTCCGGGAGTCTCCGAGGAGGACGTGGAGATGACAAAGGCAGGGGAGGAGGAGGTGGACAGCACACCCGCCTTCGTCTTCCACGCCTCGTCCTCGGCGAAGGAGACGAAGCCCCGGGCGCGCCAGGAGCAGCAACAGGCCGTGTCGAGCCGGCGTCGGATGCCCGCGCAGGCGCAGGGCCGTCCAAAGCCGCCCGTGGGGCAAGGGCAAGTAGGCCGGCCGAGATCCATGACCCAGTCAAGGGCGTCTGCGTCTGCCTCGGCACCTTCACCTCCGCCGAGGCCGCTGCGCTCGCCTACGACACCGCGCGCGACATCCGCATGGCCCAGGGCACGAGGCGGTGGCGTTGAAGCACGAGGCTGCCGAAGAAGCAACTGGCGAGAGCTCGGGCTCTGGTGCTTTCCTGGCGTGTCGGCGTACGACGAGGCCCCCGCTCGTCGCTGCATGCACCACAATCCATTGTAGGCTCTGCTCGGCGCTCACCACCTGCCAGCGACCCGCCTCGCCCCGCGGCTGCGGCCCCCTCGCTGCCGCCACGCCGGCCGACGGATCCCGCGCCAACCGGCGACCGCCTCTTTTACCGGGCGGTGCTCTGCTCCAGACCGAGACGCGCCACCGACGCAAATCCGCCGCTGCTGCGCCGGTTCCCGGCTGTCCCGAGCCAGACTGAGCAGCGCAACAGCTTCCTCTTCCCCCTCCGCCCCTCCTTGCACAGTTTCCTGGCCGGATCCGCCCAGAATCGCCGCCCGGCTGTCTCCTTTGGCTCTGGCGAGCTTCCCGCCGTCCGCTGCTTCCCGCCGTCGCCCAAGAGCTCTGTAAGCACCGCCTTCTCCCGGTGAAGCTTATGCGCACGCTAGCCCGAGACCTCTGTCCGCTGCTTCCCCGATGCAACGCACGCTGCGCTCGCGCTGCCCACATCACGTGCTACCGCCGAGCGCGTCGTCTCCCCGTGTCCTCGTGTCGCCTCCCCGTGTCTTCGCGCACCATCGCCGCGCCTTGCGCGTGCACCCTCGCCGCTAACCTACGCTGCCGTTCCGCTCGCCGCAGCCCCACGCACTGCCGCGGCACCCAGACGTGACCTCCTGTCCACTTCAGCAGCCAGGTGTCCACTTCAGCGGCCAGGTGTATGCAGCCACGTGTCCACTTCAGCGGCCAGGTGTATTGTCCACGTTAGATCTATTCGCGAAACAAAGGGGTATGGACTATTTATGCACCACTTAACAAGCTTTTGGATCCAAAAATGCACTTTTAAAGTTGATGGACCAAAGTGATATAGACGAACAAGTTGATAGACTAATGGTGCATTTTACTCCCTGGGATATTATACAGAAATTCATGTAGAAAGGAGGACACTTCTTGCCCTCAAAAGGGGGACACACTTCTTACTCCTTGTTGTGATATTATATATTATATAAAAACTGCTCAGACATAAGACGGCTGCACAAAAATGAAAATCTGCACGGACTGGTACGGGGTATGGTTTGGTAGATAGAGAAAGCATCAGACATCAGACTAGGGCATAGACAGAGTACAAATATCAAGAGACATGTTCATATCTTTTACTACCAACGGTCCAACGCCAAAGGATACAGAAGCATATGGACGCCCTGCTATGTCAGCACGGAGTCCTGAATTCTCTTTCTTATCTCCCTGGTATTGCTCGTGTGCTCATCAATTAGTGGTATAGAAATCATCTATGGGGTAGAAAGTTCAAGCGATTTCTTGGCCATGTCATAGGTTTGGCATGATGTCGATGTTGCCTTCTAGATCACACGAGCGCTCAGGGCAATCGAGCTTACCCCATCGTGCAGTTACTCTTTGGCAGGGAAATATTGGCTTCCCTAGGCTGCAAGAAAAAACACAGACCAATCAGATAGGAAACACATAAGAACAGATTCATCAGGGGATTCCAGAAGCTCAAGATTCTGCAAATCATGGTATCAAGATGGAAACATCTACACTTAAAACATAGACATACCCCTTATTGCAGCAGTAAAAGGGCGTGCCTCAGTTTTCCTCTTTTTGGCCCTGAGACCTTAATTTTCCTATGATTCTATAGAAACAGGTACAACGCTACAATGCCTTGGATGATTTCAAAGGCAACAATAAGCAACTGCACAAAGCTGAGTATATATGGACTCACCTTCGATTAACCACGTTGTGCACATAACATAACCACTGGGAGAATTCAGCCTGAGATCCTGCCTGCACAGGATTTGCCCTACAAAAATACAACACAGTCAAGTCAGTTTAGTGTTCGGCAATTATTTCTATCACTGAACTGTAATATATTTAGCTTGATGAATGAGATGGCTGTCCTCTACATAAACCTTCAGATAACCAAAAATAAGATAAAATAACACACAACTCAGCCATGTTTTCATATCAGATATTCACAACATGGACCTTCATATCATAAATATAAACACCAATGGTCACTGTGATTCATTGTTATATTCAAGTCATTTATAGATATAAGAGCACGTAAGAATGTAATCATCATGTGCATCATATGGACAAAAACTGTGTAAACACAGAATGAATAGGTGTATTGTGTACAAGCCAAATCCATGACTTTAGAGCACCAGAACTAAGATTGAGGCACAGATTTCATATTCCAGAAAGTAGCAAGAGTTTGCCGCTATTATGTGATATTTTTAGATCATATTATAAAGCAGCAAACTGTCAAGGGTACCATGTGACCACTTCATAGAAAGAATAAACTTGTAAGTTGTAACACAAAGAAATATCAAGGAATCAAGCTATTAAAATGGATATTACTAGCATTTATCCAAGTTGTTGGTGAGCAATGCTTACTTCAAAACTTCTTTGAAGTGATCAGCACATTCTTTGCAAGGATATAGTCTCGAGATTATATGCATCTGAGCATGTGACCAGCAGTAATGTTATTTTTCCTGTGCATATCAAGCAATCAAAGAACAAAAACACTGCGACATAGAGAAGGTACAAACTTTCTGGGGGGGGGGGGGGGGGGGGGGGGGGGCGGGGTACATGTTTCCATTTGTTTTGTGAACATGCTAATGTCTAATTACTCTGGTGATCCTGTCCCTCCTAAAACATGTTTTCAGTTTACTATTCCTGACGGATTTAGTGGTCATCTGCTAATATATAGCTTATGATCTTTTATTTCTAAATGTGCCATCAGAATCATGCTAAACCATGTGTGCCCCACGCTAATCTGCCTAAGTTGGGAATGAAGAAAGAGATCATAAAGGATTAGAGTCTCACCCTTGGAGGATTTTATAAATGTACTCAGATCATGAAACCTATTATCTGTAATTTTCAGGATGTAGCTAGCAGCATTTCCAAATTTACAAATTGTGATATCTAGTACTTGACCATTACAGTAAATTACAGTTGCAGCAAGTCTTTAAACCTCTTCACAACAGCGGCTTTGGTTTCCCAAGTCCCAAGTACTCACATTCTAAACAAAGTTAATAGGGTTGTCTCTCGTGCTTACCAATTCCTTCGCATCCCGTTTTTGCTGCCTAGTGGGTTCGTCAGGGAACTGAAAGCAAGTCACATAGTTGATCATTCTAAGTAATTCAAATACAAAAAATAAAATAAAATAAATCTCATTCCCCACCCACAAGTGTACTAATCAATCTAAGTAAATGTGCTATGATACATGGATAACATTTTTGCTCTCCATCTAGGCTTGCATTTTGATCATTCTATAACGTGAGCTAGTATAATAGCATTGGCAGATTAGGCAAATGCTAAGCTAGTTTTGTGCTTCGGTGTGCTACTCAGCAATAGATCGAGCACCTGCGCTGCGATGGTGTGAAGCAGCATCCACGTGGCCCGGCCGACCTCCTCCTTCGTCAGGGGCGCCTCCTTGGCATCCTTATCCTTCTGCGCATTCACTCGAAACCCTCACGAATCACCTCCCCATCAAACCAAACCAAACCAAACAGAAGGCGACATCGGCGCGAGTACGGAGAAAACACGACTTGCCTTCAGGACCTCCGGCCGCGGTGGTGCCGGCGAAGGCGGGGAGAGGGAGAGCGCTAGGAGGGGGCGGAGGCGGTGGTCGTCGGGGCCGGCGTCGGGGGCGATGAGGATGTGGCGGGAGAAAGCGGCGACGGTCTGAAGGACGGGTGCCAGCGGGTTCCAGCCCAGCAGTGGCATCGAGGTGATAGCCCGCCGGCTCGCGTGCGTGTGGCGACCCGCGGTTGCAAGCGCAATCGTGCGAAAAGGCGGTGGATGGATGGATGGGGTGGGGTGCACGAGGCGACGCCGGCCGAGGCGGGGTGCCAAGCAGGGGAGGGGAGCAAGGAAGCACGGTAAATTCGATGGGAAAAAAATTCGTGAGTACCGTACTAATCTTGGGCCTGATTAGCTTGCGATTAAAATTTGCCGAGCTAAAGCTATGTAAAAAAATTACCATAGATTTGGTAAGTTAGAACGTGAGAGGTTGACAAGTTTTGTTAGCTAACTAAGAGCATCTCCAAGAGTTTTCTACATTTTTCTCCTAAAAACTTATAGTTTGGCGACTCCTAAAAAGATTTGGGGAGAAAAAAAGAAGGTCATCTCCGAGAGTTCCTAATAAATGACATCTAAAACATTAATTTTGGGGCTTGCGGCTTGAGAGGAGGAGCTCGCGCACGTCGTCGGCAGCTTGCGCTTGAGATCCAGCAGACGAAGATGCACCAGCAGCTGCAGCTTGAGATCCAGCAGCCAAAGATGTACCAGGAGTAGACATTTTCCCCTTTCTTGAAAGAAAAACACCAATACTCAGTATTCACATACAGTCACAGTGACACACAGAACGCAAAGCTTCTCAACACAGACGTGTAGGCAGGCGTGTAGCCGGCCAAGAGCATTACTTGAATATACACATATACACAGGAGCAAATGGTACTTGAATACCAGTACGACTCGTCGCTGTGGGTGTACGATCCCGATTCCCGCCAACGCGGCCACCACGCTGGACGCGCGTGAGCTCATCGACTACCTCTACGTCCGGGCGATCATCTCGTCGGACCCATCGGACGGCGACTGCGTCGTCGTGCTCGTGTGCTGGCCAGATTACCAGCTGTGCTTCGCGAGGTCGGGAGACGCGCACTGGACATGGATACGGCCTCCGACGGAGAACACCCAGTACAACTGCGTCCGCGTCCGCGGGGCCGTCGCCGTTGCTGCTGCAGTTCACCCACACGAGGTCGCTGCCGGTGTCGGCGATGGCAAGCAACTGCGTCGGCGGCGTACCGACGTTCACGGACATCAGGTACTCGAACGACCTGGTGATGATCTTGGACTCGACGCAGCCGTCGGCCGTGGACACGGGCGCGGCCGGGGGAGACGAGCCGCTGTAAGAGCGCCCGAGCACCTCGCCCTGGAGCGAGCGGTGCGCGGCCGCGAGCGCGTGGGCATGCGGGGACAACGCGGGGAGGCGGAACGGCGACCTGGCGGAGTCGTGGTGGATGAAGTCCACGCTGAACCCGCCTTCACCGGCAACAACAGAGGCCGTGCAGGTGCAGCCTCGTTGCCCGGTGAGGAGGAGGGTGAACAGAAGAAGCATAGTCCTCGCTTCCATGCGAGGTGGCGCCGCCGGCTGGCTTCAGGTGTGGAGGAGGAAGCCGTATCCGCGCGAGTCGCGTCCGCGTAAAGTTACGCGAAACGGGGAAAGATTTACCAAGTGCGTAAATTTTAGAAAGAAGTATTAGGAGTTGTTGGAGAGGGATTTTTTCTAATCTTTCTAAAAACTTAGGATTAGAAAGGGGTTTAGGGAACTCTCGGAGATGCTCTAAGGAATAGTTAAAACCATGGCTTGCTAAATCTTTGGTTTAGTAAAATTTGGAGTCTAACCCATTAGACTTTTTTTTTTCCAAATCGTTGGACGTGGTCACGTGCATCTCATGCGAAAGGCAGTGGATGGGTTGCGCGGCAAAATCCAGTGGGCTGCACCGCTGCACGGCAAAATCGGTGGATTGCAGGCGAAGTCCAGTGGACTAGATTCTAAGGGGGGTTTGCGGTGGGCCGTGCCGGGGGCTTGGTCTCGTCAGTTCCAGATTTCGGTGATCGGATTATGTGCACGGTCTAGAGTTCACATGACGGCCTACCGCGACGCCCATCAAAAGTCATGAGCAGATCCAAAGTCTCCTCACGCAAATAACATCCAAATTAATTTAGGCAAGACTATATGCAAGGAGGTTCTTAAAACAACTCTACAGTCTGCAATTTTGTATCTCTATCTAAAGTTAAGTATTTCTTACATCTTCAATAAGGCTCTATAAATGACAAATATGTGTGTGGGTTTTGGTTTGCTACCTGTTCGTCGGATGCTACCGTGGTTTTCACCAGTTTTTTTTTCAGTTTTATGCCTCGTTCGGTTATCTAGAATTGATTCCCAGCCAAACATTTTCCTTCACTAATTTATACTAGAGAGGAATAGTTCCAGACCCAGAATGGCCCGTTCCACAACAACCAAACGAGGCCTTAGAAACTATTTGACAAATGTAAAAATAAGTCTCTCCCTGTTCATTTTATTCAATTAGCATAATTATTGATTTACCAAGAACTTCGAAAATGATTCTAAAAAAAACTTCAAAAATACTTTTGAAGAGGCATTGAGTTGAGGTAGAAATACCCAGAGACTTCCTGGAGGATTATTCTAATCTCCTCCAGATCAAACATTATGAGCAGCAGCAACCTTAAACTTTCTGTTCAATGGACTAATGTAGGCATCTTGCTCTCGTAAAGTGGCAAACGTTGTTCCATCCTTCCCTTCCATGGTGTAAACACTAGTACTATCTCTCTATCTTTCTCATCTTCTTTGCGCGCGGTGAGTTCGTGACAACTCGTCGCATGATACGATAATGCAGTCTGACAGCGAGGCGCGGGCCAATGCGGAGCCGGGGCCCGGGGACCATGCGGCCGTGCCCATGTCCAGCGACCCGGGAGCGAGGGCCGCGTGGCATGAGAGATTGATGAGGGCGTGGGCGCTTGTGCGGAAACCGGAAAGCGGCGTGGCCGGCCTCCGTGGCAGAGATACTTGGTGAGAGACCATTACGGGAAGTGGGCTTCGACGGAACGCCATCCCGTAACGGGGCTTCGCCAGGATGCTATTATCAAATGCGACACAACCGCTAGGATACCATCCGAGGGAATTTAGAGCCTTTTATTCCCCTTCTACCCCTCCCTTCTCTCTTTTCCTTTCACGGTCGCGATTGGGACCGGACAGAACGGTAGCCACGAACGGATCGAGCTCTCGGGCTCTTCTCCTCCGTCGCCGAGGTACTCCACGGCCGCCCGCTCGATCCGCCTTCCCACGCCCGGCCAACCCCCCGCAACCGCGCGCTCCCCCACGCCCGCCCGCGCTCCGCGAGCTCCCCCACGCCCGCCCGCTCCGCGCGCTCCCCCACGCCCGCCCGGCCAAGCTTCTCCAAGCTCTGATGCAGTGCCAGTGACCTTCCCCATGGAATGCAGATGGAGTAACCTCGTTCTGTAAGATTTCTCTTTCCTCTTGTATTTCTCTAACTCAGTTTGGGAAGCCAATACAGTCACCTCGTCCAATAGGTTTCTAACACGGTATAATTTTTACAATTTGTCCAGGCTCGATCCGGAGCCTGACGATAGTGTAGATGCAGTAGAAGAAACTCCAGATATTGGTAGCAATGATCCGCCTCAGCTTGTAGATGAAACTCCAGATGTTGGCAATTCACAGGAATCATGTGATTTTCTTGGTAGTTCACGGGCTGCAGGGCATTCTGGAGCTGTTAATTGGGAGGAACTACAGATTGAAAACACATTTGATAGAGAGGGTGAGGGTATGCTAGATATAATTGATGAGGATCAGTTGTTTCGTCTTTTGGGTTTGAGAGACGAGGGTGATGAGCATGATAAGCCTAGTGAGGCTGATGCTGAAGTTGCCGCTGAGAGGGACAGTATAGCTGAAAATAGAACTACTGACATTGATATTGACACAACTGGTGCTGCAATTCCAGTTGATGATCATGTGCCTAGGGAAGGACTCTATGCTTATGATCCTAACAACCCTTCTATGGATATTGGCACCGTGTATTCAAACATGCAGGAGTTTAGACTGGCCATGAAACAATTTGCAATAAATAAGGAGTTTGAATACCGCATAGTTAAAACAGATCCGACGAGGTACATTGCCAATTGCATAGATGATGCTTGCTCATGGCATATTAATGGGCGTAGACAACCTGATGGGTCCACCGTGAAGGTGTATAACTATTTACTATTTCCTAACTATATGTCACCATTTTTTGTTTGTATATATCTTATATTTTTGCTATTTGCTTGTTGCAGGTTACAGCTTTGATTGCATAGAGAATGCTTTAGGCATCTAATGCAGAATTTTATTAAAAGATTTGGGGGAGATACATATTCAAAGATGTATCCTGCAGCAAGAACATATAGACCTAGAGTTTTCAAATATTTTTTCAACCAAGTTGTTTCAGCTAACCCTCAAATATTGGAATGGCTTGAAAACCATCACAAATTGTTATGGATGAGAAGTGCCTTCAACCCTGAGATCAAGTGTGATTATGTTACCAACAACCTTGCAGAGAGCTTCAATAATTGGATCAGAGATTGGAAAGACCTACCTATAGTTGAGCTTGCTGACAAGATTAGAGAGATGATAATGACACTGTTTCATAAGAGACGTGCAATTTCAGAGAGGCTTCATGGTAGGATCCTACCAGCAGTACTTCGACAATTGAGAGCAAGGACTAGGGGTTTAGGACACCTAACAGTTGTGAAGGCAGGTCTTTTTGCTGCAGAGATACATGACACAACCAGCACACATAATAGGCATGTTGTGAAGTCACATTTGCATGAATGTACATGTCTTCGGTGGCAGGTGCCATTGTATGTTGCAAATTGTCACCTTCACTGTCAATTTTTCAGTCTTACATTTTTCCATCTTAAGGTGCCATTGTATGTTGCTTGGACATGGATTGTTTTGCTTGCAACATGCTGTAAAACCTGCATTACTGTAAATTATTTCTCCTTGGTGGACTCCAAGTAAGACAGGAACTATATTTCCATGTCACTACACACTACTCCCTCTGTCCATCAATGTAGGATATATTTTGATGAAGTCTTCAAAAGGAGGTTACCACCTTTAACTGTTTTCAATAGATTATCAGTTGCTACAAAATACACAAGATCCTTGCCTAATACAACCCAAACAACTAGAGACCCAGACTTGGAGTCCAAATACAACTCCATAGCCCTGGCCAACCTCTATACAGAGATCAGGCTGGCTATACATAACATTGCAGCAACAGAGAAAATAATTTGTCACTTGAGAACATAACATTTCATTGATTCATTGGCACCGCTGATACATTTTGGTACCAAGTACACAAGATTCATCCACTCCTCACAATTGCATACAAATTGCTAACTAACACTAGTCCACAGACAAGAATCAAATACTTCAGCAACATTGCTATCTCCCTAAGCTGCTTTACTTGTTCATCATAGTTTGATTCTCCAGAATTTGGCTTGTCTTCGACAATTGGCCGTAACTTAGTAGACTCGAAAATAGGTTGATAATCTGGAGGCACCAATTTTTGGTCAACCAAGTATTGCTCATATCCCTCTTCCCACTCCCAAAATGGACAGCCAGCACCTTCTCTCTGTCGCCACATGAATGGAAATCAATCAAATTGATTCAGTCATCAAATCACACAGCAAGGACTACATAAAGAATTTGCAGCTAACCATTCTCACCGTTCGAGTTGGACAAACATAGAACTGGCGATCGTAGTTCTTCTCTGTCTTCGATGTACAGACCTTCAGAAACCGACACATACAGTCTGGGCAATGAATAAGAGGGATTTCATTGTTTGAAATCCTTCGGCTTCGCGGTATTGTGTACTTGTTCGTCCTTGTGGGCGTCGTTGCCGTGGTGTGGTCCATGGCCGGCGTGGAGGCGCTGCTGCCGCGCCATGGAGAGCTGGAGCCGGCCATGGCGTGCAGGCCGCGCAGGCGAAGCTTGGCCAGGCGGGCGTGGGGGAGCTCGCGGAGCGCGGGCGGGCGTGGGGGAGCGTGCGGTTGCGGGGGATTGGCCGGGCGTGGGAGAGATCTCGGCGTGGGAAGGCGGATCGAGCGGGCGGCCGTGGGGTACCTCGGCGATGGAGGAGAAGAGCCCGAGAGCTCGATCCGTTCGTGGCTCCCGTTCCGTCCGTCCCAATCGCGACCGTGAAAGGAAAAGAGAGAAGGGAGGAGTAGAAGGGGAATAAAAGGCTCTAAATTCCCTCGGATGGCATCCTAGCGGTTGTGTCGCACTTGATAATGGCATCCTGGCAAAGCCCCGTTGCGGGATGGCGTTCCGTCGAAGCCCACTTCCCATAATGGTCTCTCACCAAATATCACTCCGTCGCAAGGCCGAAACAGCAAGGTCCCGGTCGGTGGATTCGGCGCGGCTGCCGGGGCTACGCACCCGTAGCACGATACTCCTCGTGTCGAGCAGGCACACTCGCACACTCACCGATCGATTGGGCGACATGTCTGCGATTGGGCACGCGGCAGGCAGGAACTGAGGATGAAGAGCGAACGTCGGGGGGGGGGGGGGGGGGGGGGGGGGGGGGGGGGGGGGGGGCGGACGCTGAGATGGACGATGCCTAACGCTTAAAAACCGGCCGTCTGCCGGTGCAAACCTGACGCACAGAACGGTGAACACTTCACTCCTGTGAAACGGACTCGATCGTCGGTCGCGACAATCCAGTTTTCTCTCTCTTACAAGTCGCCCATATACAAAGAGCATACATCCGTGGAGCTGCGAGATAGGCTATACGGCCGCCTCATCTTTGTCATTTTATCTATAGGAGCTAGCATAACTAACCTGGATTTTTTACATTAAATAAGCTGCCGACACACAACGAGCAAAAGCATGTAAGGCATATGTGCCACTGGAAATGCAAGATGCCTGAACAGGGCCGCACCCCGCACGCCAAAAAGACGGTAGCCGCGACGTACGTGAAGAACCGTTGTTGCGTCCCCATCAGCCTCGCCCGGCCGCATCCTAGCTTGACGCCACTGGCATTGCACAGCGCCCGTTCGGCCATTGATTGGAATGTTCGAATTGTTTCGCGTATATATATTCATTCACGAGTATACAATCAGCTACATACCTACTCGCATTTAGCTAGAATCTTAGGCAACGATAGACCTAATCTAACGCGAGGAGAACGGCCTTGACGACCGTCCGGCGTCTGCAGGCATTAACAATCTTTCAAAGAATAATCAGACAAAATAAATAAACACCATGTCCATTAAGCATGCATGTATATGTCATGCAGGATAATGTTTCGTCGAGTATCAATTTAGAATACTAGTACTATCAATCTATCATGATATCGTCCTAGCGACCTACTAGCTCCTCCGGGTAAAAGCTTGACAAGTCCAAGGACCACTCAATCATCACAAGCCCGGCGGCTTTATTGCTTTCAATTCATACACGAGGCGAGAGAGTGCGGTGCGGCAGGCATCAAGCATCGATCATCAACGGTACGTAGTGTGCCGAATCAATTGAGCTCGGTCGGTCGGTTCTCCAGTTGCGGAAGCCGGCGGTCGGGCGTTCGAGCGCTGCTCGGCGCTTGATTCTCACCGGGGATTTTTCCCTAATTTCTCCAGCCTCACATTTGAATGTACCACAATGATCAGGGTGACGTGGTGAGTTGGTAGTGAGTTCAGATACTAGTTTGTACTTGAAAAGTTGAGAAAAAAAAAGCAGACCTAATCATAGCGCCCATTTTATTGGAGAAAGGACCCATCAGCCAGAAAGATGTTGCGCCTTGATGACATTCAGTCAGTTCACTTGTTGGTTTTAGCCAGAGCTTATCAATCATGATATAGTTTTTTTTCTCACAACAAACTAACACCAGCCAAACTTATTAGCCCAGAAATCAATCGGCGCTCATTGTGTAATTTCTATCCCAGTTTTATAGGTTATGACTTGCTAATCATGACACCGACAGGCTAGCTACTGGCAAAATTCGCATCAGCTGCGCTCTACCTCTACTCTACTACTAGTGTTTCTGTACCTACAGTTTTCACGATACAGGAGCTCCGCACGGTACACTGACAGGGCGAGAGCAGTCGCTACTCGCTACAGTAGTCGGTGTATAGGTGTCAGTTTCCCTGTGATCTGAATATCCGATCCCTGGCCGGTGAACTGAAACCGCACTGTACATGTGCCCAACTATCACGTAACAGAGCACCAGGAAACTGCTTGCACAAAAGGACTTCACTAGTTCACTTAATCTAAGTTTGTGGGTGCTAAGTGACAGGAACCCGTGCGGCCGAGCGGATTTCCGCGGGAGACAGCAGCATCCGAGCAGAATCGGAAGAACCCGCAGGAAACTGTCGTGGCCGCCCGTCGGATAGGGTGGTTTGGCTTGGTTTGGAGATTGAGCAATTAAAAATCAGGACGGCTTGCCCCCGCTCCTCGTCTTTTGCCAAGAACCAAGAGATGCTAAAGCCGAAAAGTCAGTCCAACGACAACGACCGAAAGCTCTCTGTCTCTGCGCATACATCTTTCTTTAATTTTCTTTTGGAGAATACTGGTGGGAGAAGGGAAGGAACAGGTGTGGTTGTGGTTGCGCTGCTGCTGCAGCTGATAGTGTTCAGTAGCCTGTAGGTATCAGCTATTCAGCTGAGGCTAGATGAAGTGCGCCTGAAGGGACACACCGTTCACGGGTCCTTAAATTCGGCTTGATCCGCTTCTTTTTTTTTATCTGAAACAGTGTTTTCCTCTCACAAATTTCTCCAGATTTTTCCCAGCGAACGGGACCAGCTTGGAGGAATTCTGGAGGAATCTGGATAAATCTGAAAGAATTTATGAGAGAAAAATACTATTTCGGATGAAAAAAGAAGCGGATCGAGCTGGCTTTAAGGGCACGGTAACAGGGCCATTGGTTGGGTAAAGGAACACATCACACGGTGATGGTTTGCGATACTGATCGATCGGCTGCAGTGAGCACCGAAAACTACTGCACACAGCTGCATCAAGGCGGGTCATCAAAGCGAGCGAGACGTCGATTCTTAGCGACTGCTGAACGATGATGATGGAACTAGAACTCGGATTATATATCATCAATCGGCGGTCAATATGGGAATATTCGTTTTTTCGAGCCTACTCTCCCTTCTTCCCAACACCATTATAATTTTCGTGGTCGGGAGAAACGTCATTCCCAACACCATTATAATTTTCGTGGTTGGGAGAAACGTCATTATTATTCGTCTATTTTAAAACATGCCATTATAATTCTTCGTTTCCCACAAAAATGCCAATGAATACGTATGAACACAGCCTGAGCCCAGCTGCAGGCGTATACAAAGACGTATACTTCATCTCCCCTGTCACTGACACGCGGGCCCCACATGTCATCTTCTTCCTCCTCTCATCTCTCTTCGGCTCGGGACACAGTGGCCGCTCGGGACCGAACGGGAACTTGCTGGCGCGGGCATGCTCGGCACCGACGATGAGGGCAAGCCCTACTCGCGCTGTACGCGCACGCAAGGCCTTGGTAGAGGCGAGCATGACCTCTACTTGAGCTCCAGCCATGGGGGAGGGGCGAGCTCGGACCTGGCGGCCACGACGAGCGCAGCACGGCCGCGGGCGAGCTCGGCCCCGGCGGCCATGGCGAGCTCAGCGCCGACGCAGACGGCCCCAGCGAGTTCGGCCCCGACTGCCCCGGTGAGCTCGGCGCCAATGGCCATGGAGAGCTTGCCCCGGCCATGGCGAGATCGTCCCCAACGCAGGTTGCTCGCCCGTGGCGTGCTGCTGGACGTGCAGCTGCTGCTGCTGCTCGTCGGGATGGAGAGAGAGGAGGAGAAGAGAAAGAAGAAGATGACATGTAGGGCCCGTGTGTCAGTGACAGGAGAGATAAAGTATATGTCTTCGTATACGTCTGCAGCTGTTGTCTAGGCTGTGTCCTTGCGTAGCATTTTGTGGAAAATGAATAATTATAATGACATACTTCAAAATAGATGAATAGTAATGACGTTTCTCCGAGCCGTGAAAATTATAATGGTGTTTCTCCAATTAACCTTTTTTTTTTGTAAAACTAAAGATGCCCTGGGCCCTCCTCAGATTGAATTGGTTTGCCTGAAATTAACCTGAATAAACAGGCTGCATAAAGTAAGATCTACTTATTGAGTCTTGAGATCATACCCTAATACTCTACACCTTTTTTTTACAGATAAATTCATCATCAAGAAAGGATCGAAAGGGGGGAAAAGGGCATGATTTTGCAACACAGAGATGGAGAACTAGGTGGTTTAGTAGTAGAAACAAGACACAATAATAACCCGACCGAAATATCTCTGTTCATTCACATACCCCGGTATCATCATCTGCAGGCGGCGGATCGAGACGGATACACGAGGAGGAATGGAAGTACATCTCAGAGCCCGGAGGGATCGACGATACATAGATACAAGAAAAGTCAAAAGAAAGCGGAATCACTACCGTCCCGCAGCAACAGCAGCGGAGCTGACGCGGCGGCGGCCTTGATCTACTAGAAGCCCCGGCAGAGGCGGAACCTGTCGCCCCACGGCCGCGGGTGCGGCCGGAACCGGCTGGGCCGCCTGGGCGCGGGCGGCGGCGCCGTGGTGCGGCTCAGCATCTCCCACATCACGTGCACGTCCTCGTACTCGCACGTGCTCACCTCCTGCCGCAGCCTCCACAGCCCTGCAAGCAACCAGCGACGGGGTCAGTCAGGCCAGCGCAGCGCAGCCGAGGGATCGTACGAGAGCCGCCGCCGACGTCGAGCCGCCTCGCGCCGCCGCTGTGCCGTACATACCGGTTTGGCGAACACCGAAGCGGGACGCGACGCCGAGCCAGGCCCGCCGCACCGGCAGCACGACGCGGTCCCACCAGTAGCCCATGGATTCGCCGACGCAAGGCAGTCAGTCGCCGGTGGGACTTGCGCCGCAGGAGACAGTACGGGACTACCCTAGGCCTCCTTGGCCGCCTCCCTCTCGCTTCCTTCCCCTCGCTAATCAGTAATTAGACCGGGGTCCGGTCGGTCGTCTCCTCTCTCTCCCTTTGCCCCTATTTGTACGCGCGGGAGAGAAGGAGAACCGCGAGGCACCGATGCTCACAGTCAACCGACACTGACGCGCGGGCCCGAGTCACGAGTGGTGCGTGGGGGCATCGGCGTCAGTCGGGCTGGTGGGTAGGGTAGTTGCGGGCAGTTAGTTAACGGGGGGCGGCGGGCACGTGCCAGGAGGCGGTAGGCGGCGTCTCACACGTCGGCGCGAACCCCTGATAAAGCGGGGCCCAGATGGGATTCATGGGCGCGGCGGGTAAAGTGGCGGAAGCGGTTGAGTGGTGGTTGCGGCCTTGCGGGGGTCTGTCAGTGGAAGGAGTTAGGTCATCCGCGCGAGCTGTTGTGTTGGGCTGGGCCCAGAAGCCTGACGCTGCTTAAATTCTCGACTCTGTTTCCAAATTCCTCCATGTTTTTTACGAATATATAATCTAAGTCCGTTGGGTCCACTAAAAAAAATCTACTCCCTCTGTCCCAGATTAAATGGACGTCTGGAGTTCAAATTTTTTCCCAATTTAATCGATCACATAGGCGTGAAGTCCAATGTATGTAGCAGTAGAAGACAAAAGTTTATGGAACGGCGTGGGACCAACGGAGGGAACTGACGGAGTGCGGGTGCTCCCATCCACTCGTTTTTGCACTGCGGCACCAATCGTCTGTCCTTATCCCCTCACACAGTAGCGTTGCAGCTTTTGCATTCATGTCACCTCATACCAGTATAGGGGCAAAAACGTAATTTTCCAGCAGCACTAATTTGCAGCTTCGTATCCCAGACGTGTGATTATTACGGGACGGAGGGAGTAAGTCCGTTGGTTTGGCGACTAGATGCGGATGGACTTGTCATTCCTAGTAGGAGAAAAAAGGGATACCACGAGCCTACGACTACGAGTATGTTTAGCTCTCAAGCAATGCTCACGAGGTCTTTTTCTATGGAGTGAGAGAGTTCTAAGGATACCATGTCTTTGTAAGAGTCTTTGGTTTCACACGGTACCTTATCTAGTATTGCTTTAATTTGAAGCGATGGAAACAAAGCAACAAATATGATAGGTTGTTCTGTCTATCAATAAGCATGCCTTTATTGGAAAGGATACTATGTCCTTGTAAGAGTCTTTGGTTTCAAGTAGTACCTTATCTAGTATTGCTTTAATGTGAAGCGATAGAAACAAAGCAACGAATATGCATGATATGTTGTTCTGTATATCAATAAGCATATCTTTATGCAACTATAAAAGACAGAGTTGGAGTAGCCGTAGGTCGTAGTGCATTCATATTGAAGGATTTGCTATATAAAAAAACTCGACCTATAGGGGTATGACGGCCCCGGGCATTTTATAAGAAGGATAATCTTCTCACACGGATCGAGAAAACCCCCAAACCCCGCCCCCATCCTGACGTAGCGGAATTCGTTGCCCTGTAAGAATCGGGCCGGGCCGTTCTACGCTTTGGCTTATGGGGACAGGCGAGGGGATTTTTTTTACCACGAAATTCGCTCCCACGGGGAGTCAAACTCAGGACCTGAGGAGTGCCGTCGGAATTCCCTAACCACTTGGGCTAGAGTCCTTTGGCAAGGATTTGCAATATTAGTTGTATACGCACACTATTATATATATAATAGAGAATGCTTTGTATATGAACGATGAAATGACATAATTCTATGTATTTGGGTTAAATAAGATTAATCTATACATGTAAGCACGATGCTTTGGACTTCCTTTATTCCCGTATACCTATGACAAAGAGTCTGGTTATCTCTTTCTAAGGAAAGTGGACCCTTAGTCTATTTAGTTTGAATTTTAGTGTTTGATGATCAACACAACTAAATTGGACTAACATATTTGCAAGTGCTTATTTTGTAGTCTAATAGGTTGCAAGACGGACATGGACAGAGATTTGAACACAAAGATATGATAAACACTCAAGGAAGACATTAGAGGAAGTGTTAGACAACCTAAAAGCAAATTAAGAAGTCCAAGGCGGGGCGCGTGAGGCGTTGGGTGGCGTGAGGCCAGCGCCCGAGATCCGCCCCTTCTTCCCCATTGTTGGCGCCTCCTTTTCGCCCATTGTGAGGCCAGCGCCAAGGCCAGGGTCGAGCTCCCCCATGGCTGGGTCGAGCTTCCCAGCATTTCAATTCCATGTTTTTGCATCCAAATAGGAAACATATTTGAGTTACCTGATAGGGTTCCAAAAGCCAATTCAATGGTCATCCAAACAACAATATTCAAATTGTGGCCATTTCAGTACCATGGCTACTTTGGTATTGAACCAAATTCAATTCTTGCTCCCCCAATAGATCGGAACCAGGAGGTGGTCGGCGCCGAACCAGAGTGATTAGAGCCGATTCCGCGAGGGAGAGGCAGTCGACGAGCTTCTGGCCGACTTGATCGATGGATGCGATCAGATCGTCGTTGCCGACCTGCTTCCTCGAGTAGCGGGGCAGTAGGCGGCGAGTTGTTGGTGAAGACGACCTCGGAGGCGGTTCTGAGATCGGATCTGCTGTTGCAGGTGTTGGTGTGGTTGGCGTAGAATCGATCTGCACCGGCTTGATGATCTCTCCGTCTCCGTCAGCATTGATGACCCAGGAGATCGATCCGACCGTAAAGATCTGGCCGGGCTTTGGAGAGGACGAAGAGCCTGAAAAGTGTACCATCTTGTTCGTCATGGAAACAACATTCACACCCCTACCTGGCGCGCCAACTATCGACAGAATATCGTCGACAGTCATTCGAGGGGTATCCCACGAAGGTAGATTGATCGGCAGAGGTGCGCGTAATCAAGATCAAGAAGACAACAGAGACACAAGAGTTAGACAGGTTCGGGTCGTCTGCACGACGTAATACCCTACTCCTGTGATGTGTTAGTTTGTATTGGCTATCGTATGATATTACGTGTATTTTGAGGGGTCCCCTACCCGCCTTATATAGCCGGAGGGTAGGGTTACAAGTCGGTTAGATTTAGGAGATAACCGGTAAGTAATAACAGATTACAAGAATCACGGGATCGAGCATATCCTAACATATTTCGTAGCATCTTCAGGATATCGCCCTAGATATCTTGCGGTACACGCAGTGTAATACCGTGCCCCGTAGGTCTTCGTCTTGTGGGTTGGACCGTCCCTGACAGCGCAGCCCATATAGTCTGTCGTGCATATCTGGGGTCCTACCCCCACGGACAGTACGAGACTATGGCTCATCATTTCTAGTTTAACCTGTGAAAAGGAAATAGGGAACGGCCTGTTTGGCAGATGCATTGCTCTGAAACGTTGCTGTTGTATGCGGTACTACTATTTACGTGCCCTGTAAAATGCTTGGAACTGAGTTTTAACGTGTCCTGACTCCTGAACCATGTATATTGCAAGTGAAGAGGAGGGGTAATGGTGCTGAAGAATGCGTAGCAGTTCATTCTTCATTGGCAGGACTCACTTTCATATTCTGTTGCAGTTGACCTGATCTTTGTGAAGAAGTATCTAAATTCTCGAATGCTTCATCTCGTGATTCAAGGCTACTCGTGATCGCCCTCCACAGCTCCTGTTAGAGACTTAGAGTGACAATGTGAAGCCTTGTTGCTACCTTCTGTTCCTATCAATATTTGTTCTGACCTGTGGATGCCCACATTTTACAGGAGCAAAAGGGCAAAAGGCCATGACACAATCTAGGTGTCATCTGTCACTTGTCAGTTGTCACCTGTCACGAGCCGGGGATGCACTTGTAGCCAGGAATACACCACCATAATCTTCCGATAATAGAGGATATAATGCCGCGCTTGCAAGGCCGCCGTTGCCTGACAGGCGCCATCCACATATGCTGGGGCATCTATGTATACAGTGGAAACTGGAAACCACATTTTTGTGCCCATGCACGAGCTTTTTGTACAGCGAAAATGATACCGCTTACCCTTGTGCAGTTTTACCACAGCGACATCGTACTTACAGAGCTACCAGCTTCGTTTTGCACTGAAGTTAAGTCCAAAATTTACATAAAAAGTTCCCTTGCTTGCACTAGGATTTAGGTACAATGCAGATTTACAGCCCAGTACAGCCATGCTACTAACATAGCATAACGCTTATTTATGTCCAAGTGAGATTGCTACCTATATTTACTCACAACTCAAGCCATTCAATCCGTGACCGCGAGTCATTTTTTTGTTCATCAAGTGAAATAGCCGTCAAGAAGATTTCAAGACGAAAGAAGCCTGCCACATGAGCATGGCCGCATGGGCAACTTCACCAATCACCATTCGATGGAGCGCCTCCGCCTCCGATCCTTGGGCGGCTCCGTGCCCACGGCATCAAGCCGCAGGAACGGGTTCAGCCGCCCGAGTTTCTTGGACACGTTGTTCATGAACCCTCCGCTGCCGCCTGCGGCCTTCTTCGGCGGCGGGCGGCGCCCCGACGGTGGAGCGCCGCTGGGCTGCGGGAGCGCCGCGGGCGGGTCCCTCAGGTGCATCTTCAGCCGCAGCAGCTCCATCTTGAGCTCCTCGTTCTCCCGCTGTAGCCGCGACACCTCGTCCGGTACGCTCCGGGCGTGCTGGCCCAGGAGGCTCGGCGTCGGCGCCGGCCTGTGTGGCGGCGACGGGGCCAGGGAGTCGCCGCCGTAGAACGACGACACGCCGCTCGGCGGCGGCGCGTGCTTAGGGGCCTCGCGCAGGCGCCGCTGCTCGTGGTAGAGAACCTGCACCACCGTCTGCACTGGCAGCCGATCGTTCTGCGCCGCGTGCGCGCACGCCTCGCGCGACAGCTTTTGGCAGTCCATCACCCGGCACACCTTCTTCCGCTCGGCCTCGCTCAGATGCGGATGCGCCTGCATGCAGGAATCCATAGTCCACAGTGAACGATCATCTAGTTGAGGAAAAACCCATAACCAATATGGCAGTAAAAAAACAATTAAGATCTCTGTGTTTAATTTCTCACCTTCAAGTAGATGTCGATGGCACGGTACATGCCGTCCTCGTTAAACCTGGCGCGTTCCGGGATCATCTCGGCGAGGTCGGTGAACTTGTCAATGGGCAAGTTCACGTCCGACGCGATCTCGGCCAGGTACGACTCCATGAGCTTGCCGACCATTCCGACGTCGTTGGGCGGCGACGCCGTCGAGATGAAGTCGTCGTCGGTGTTGTAGTCCAGCCGGGCCGCCTCGGCCTCGTGCTCCAGGTACCCGACCAGGATCCTCTGGACCGCGTCGACGTCGAACGTGGTGCCGGCCTCGGGCGAGGAGGACGGGATCAGGAGGTCGTCCAGCACGGCCTGCCCGAGCTGCGCGGCCATCCGCTTCTCGAGGTCGAGCCGGCACGCCAGGGTCGTGTCCAGGTACAGCGCTGACCGAAGCAGCATCGAGAGGAAGCTCACGGACATGGAGTTCTTCTCCTTGGGCAGCAGAGTCACGATGGTCTCAAGCACCACACGCTTCTCGTGTTCCTGCTTCGGGTCCATCTTTTTCTTCTCCCTTCCGTGTGTGTCCTGCAACACACAAGCTCAGAAATTTGTCAGGTGGTGATCATGTACCAGATCTTCCTGTACTTGTAGATACATTGCGCAGGAGTTGAGCTCACCAGTCTTCGCAGCGACTTCTGAGCATAGAGCATGATGAGCGTGCCCAGAGCAATGCCCTTGAACCCCCTCGCCTTCATGGCAATGAGGACTCTCTGGAACGTGTCAATCCGCAGCGACGTCAGCTCGTCAGCCAACCAGTCATCGACGGCCTTGGACGACGACACGGCCATGCCGTTACCGTTGGTGGTGTTGCCCACGGACATGTTGAACTGGCTGTCGCTGCAGGTGATGTACGCGATGGCGTCGACGCACCTGCCGACGAGGTCCACATCCTCGGACACCGGGAGGAGATCCTCCGACCTCCGGAGCACGGTGACCGCGCCCGCGAGGCTCATCAGCGCCACGCCCTCCAGGTAGGCCTCCGTCCTGGCGGCCAGGTTCCCGCCCATGCTGTTGTCGGTCATCTCCAAGTGCTCGGCGGCGCACCGCAGCATGGCGACGTTGCCCTCCGTGATCTCGAAGTCCTCGCCGTAGCAGAACTTGGTGACGAGCTCGAACGCCGCGGCGCCGCCCGGCATGCCCGTAAGGTCGATGTGGGTGACCCTGGAGCCATTGATCCCCGACACCTGCTTCCTTATGTAGCCGCACCTCGATGCCAACGGGAGCTGCGGCAGCGTTCGAACCGCTAGTCAGAACTCAGAACCCAAGCTTTCTATACGATCGATGATCCCAAGAACACGCATGGAAAGCTATGATATGGAAGCGCTGTGATTCATATGTACTAGGAGTATTATTTACCTTGTGTAAGTTGAAGGTCGCCTCCCCAACCTGGATGGTTATATCGCTTGGGAATTCTTGTGACATTATCCTGCAACAAGCAAAGCGAAACAAAGAGCTTCAAACTCGGCAAAACTTTCCTTTTGATAAATTCCATTTGCAGGGTTTGGCTTCGCGAACGATTCAGTGAGTACGATGTGAGATCTGAAAGCACAGTCACGTGTTGCTAGCTTGATGGCAGTTGCTGTTTGTTTTCGAGTGTGTCTAGCCAACGACCGGTTGTTTTAGCCCCTCCCATTAACCAAATTTTCAGTTCAAAATCGATCCGAACAAGCTGTCAGCGATGGTTAGGGAGTGTTGATACCAACAATCGAACACGAACTCGTCGAATCAAATGCGATACAGCAACAACAACATGCCAATGGAAAGTAAAGCAAGGATAAGCGGCAGGGGAGGAGGAGAAGGAACGTATACCAGTCACTGATTCTCCTCATCGCCGGCGTGTCGAGCCGGCTCTCCTCCATCTGGCGGCCCTCACAAAAGTCACCGAGCAGCCTGTTCACCTCTCCCGCTCCACCCCTTCCCTCTGTGTCATCCCGGGCGACGTCGACGTCAGAGGAGATCGCGGCAGTGCGGGAGAGCGAGTGACGCAGGTGCGCCGGCTTCTGGATCGCGCTCGCGCCGCGGCTGCCTTCCGCCCTTCCACAGTGGCCTCGGTGGCCGGAAGCCACACAGTGGCGCCATCGCACGCGTGCCGTCGATGATGGATAAAATGAAGCGGATAGACCGATAGAGGAGCCCGATCAATCCGGGGGATTGTTCCTTTGGCGTGTAGTAGCTGAAAATCGCATACCTTTTCTGCCGTCGCTTTCCAGCGACTTGTCTTGCGCTGCATGGGGCCACTGAGGCACTGAGCCGTGCGTCACTTCGCTTCGTACTGTACTACGCTGTATGCATGCCTGACAGGCGGTCTGACTAAGGTAAGGTAGTGTTTGGTTGTCGCTCCTAAATTTTAGTCGATGTCCCGAGCAGTGGCGGATGCATGATGCAGGACAAGGGAGGCTAAAACAAAGGAGATGTTGATTTGCATGAAGATTTAATGGTGAAATCAATCTTTTACTACAGTAATTAGGCTTGAAATCAAGAAATTAGGGGGGGCTGGAGCCCCCCAGCCCCCCCTTTGGATCCGCCGCAGGTCCCGAGCGAATGTTTGGACATATATAGAGTATTAAATATAGACTAATTACGAAACTAATTGCATAGTTTACGACTAATTTACGAAACGAATCTTTTAAACCTAATTAGTCCATGATTTGATAATGTGGTGCTACAGTAAATAAGCGCTAATGACAGATTAATTAGGTTTAAAAAATTTATCTCGTGAAGTACTGACGGATTATGTAATTTATTTTTTTATTAGTATTCGAATACCCTATGCAACATCCTCCCAACACACCTCCTAATTTTTAGTCGTTAGATCCAAACACCACCTAAATAGCGAACGTTGGTTCGTCAAATTAAATTTGACGAACCAATTTCCAACATGCATTTGTTTCCTCTTTTAAGAAAAAATAGTTTTATCTTTTTCTGTTTTGGATGGCGAGGCGTGCACTGTCTCTAGGGATGAAAACGGATCCGATACGGACGGATATCACCGATATTACATTTGTTTTCATATTTCTGTCCGGATTCGGATTTGAATACGGATAGTGTCAGCTATGTCGGATATGATACGATTGGATATCGACATCATAAATATACGATTTGAGTATTCGGATACGGATACGGTATCGGATGTTAGATATCCGGACTCGGATACAGACAGATCTCAACCCCTCTAAACGGATTCGGTTTCGAATACGGTCGGAAAATATCCGTACCGTTTTTATCCCTAACTGTCTCCAACAAAGAACCTATATGGGCACCCAAACTCAAAATGGATAGCAAAAGATCTAAAATCAGCTTCTAACAGAGTACCTATACGAGAGACCTATTTTAGATTACTTGAGAGGCACAACCCAAATATGAGCATCCTCTCTCCTAGAAACCCATTTACAGAAAGAATTCTCTTTCGGGTCTTGTTGTTGGAGAAGATGTCGAATAGTTATTGAACCTTTTGCCTGTAGCGCTATCCAAAGGACGAATGTGTCTTATATTTTAGGTGTTATTGTTGGAGATAGCCTTAGTCATTCTCTTTTGACGTATCGGCTGCGCGCTCACCCTAGGCATACTTATGTCAGCGTTGACATAGTAAAAAAAAGAAAACATTTTATTTAAAATTGCTATAATTTATAAACTTTGTATCCGTTTTTAATTCTGTTTGCACTAGTGTGTTCGACTCGATGAGACAAATAAAACTAGACCCCACTTACATATGTGTCGGGTACCATAAAAGAGGGTCCTCTAAGTAAAAACCGAAAAATCGCTTAGACCCTGTAAAAATCGAAGCTAAGAGACAACTACTGGCTAACCCCCACCTTGTCCGAGACCCGGCTGGACCGCCTGGCCCACCTCGAACAGATTCTCCGCCTCGCTCGAGGCCCCGCACGTAAGGCCTCGGGCGAGGTACCGATTCTCCGTCTCGCTCGAGGCCCCGCACGTAAGGCCTCGGATGGGGTACCGATTCTCCGTCTCACTCGAGACCCCTCACGTAAGGCCTCGAACGGGGTACCGATTCTCCGTCTCGCTCGAGACCCTGCACGTAAGGCCTTAGACAGGGTACCGATTCTCCGTCTTGCTCGAGGCCCCGCACGTAAGGCCTCAAATGAGGTACCGATTCTCCACCTCGCTCAAGGCCGGCTTAGCGACAACCCCGTCGCCTCCGCCTCGACCGATTTCCCTGACAGAACGTCACGTCCAACTAATGTGACCAACCACTCCCGCGATGTCAGCCGAACGACAGCTCGACATAGTGGAGTGACCGACGAGATGGGAGTCGCATCAACACCATGCTGTTCGGGACAGGACGGGGCAGGGGTTACCGGCCGCTGTGCTCGGCACTGTGCCCATGACTGACACTAGTATTGCACTGTGCTACCTAACCCCTGCTCCGAGGATAGCGCGGCGTGGGGAGTCAAGTCCGGGTACCTATAGCCTCGGAATCAGTGTATAGGACCAACTGCTCCCTCCGAGCCTCGGCAATCCACTTCGGGGTCTCGATAGCCTCGGGATTCACGCCCGCCGAGCCTCCCACGATGGTTCGACCTCTGCACCGACTGAGCCTCGGCTCTCTACGCTATCAACATACAGCGACCGACATGTCGTCCATAGCATATGACATGCCCTATGTCAAGCTATCACTGGAGCTCCCACGTCGCACAAGATCGGGCGTGACCGGTGCGTCGCTCCAGTGCATCAAGGACAAGACCGCTCCGTCGACCATGCCGCCACAGTGACAAGCCATAGGGATGGGCATACCGCCTCCGCTCATGAACCGCCACGTAGCGAACACATGTATCGCCCCTATCCCCCCTTCAACTATAAAAGAGAGTGATCGGGGCCGTTTCTAGGGGGACGAAGGCAGATAGACGCTCAGATGCACG
The DNA here is from genome assembly GCF_019320115.1 of Miscanthus floridulus. Taxonomy (NCBI): domain Eukaryota; kingdom Viridiplantae; phylum Streptophyta; class Magnoliopsida; order Poales; family Poaceae; genus Miscanthus; species Miscanthus floridulus. The sequence goes on along the minus strand of NC_089580.1, from coordinate 182,478,712 downwards.
CACAGACGAAGACATCACACGCTGTTGACACCATTTTTTGCACGTGTCAAAATGATCAGAGTGGGCTAATCGGCAGAGGAAAGTTATTGTGTACGCTGACAGCCGATGAAAATCAGTTTGTAAAGATGGTTGCTGATGAATGGTGGTGATCGATGAAAAGGTTGATTTAGACTCGGGCGTTGCCGATAAGGTTGGAGATGTTATTGTCGATGCCGATGAAGGAAGGCTTGAAGACTACTGCCGATGAAACAGGGAGTATGTCGATGGAAAGGAGGACGGTGAGATTTCCATCGTAATTGAGGCGGACAGGGAAATAGATAGGAGTTGATTTCCTTTTCTATATTTGTTAGAGTATGATTCATGTAAGAGTCACGTGTTTCCTTAGATATGGGCTTGGTGTCCTAGTTGTGTTTGGTTGTGTCTCTTTAGATCAGAGTATAAATATGGAGTGAGGGGCAATGTAATAAAAACATCAATCAATATCAAAACCAATTTTTACTCCTATTTGCATCTACTTACTTTTCGGCGACTTCGTCAATTTGCATATTTTTCCTTTTTACGAGTTCTCATTGATTCGGCGAGTTGCATAGCTTCAGTGCGACCTTTGGCGATCCTCGAGTTCCGTGTGAGTACCTCTTGGCCGTGACTTCTGGGCGTATTGCTGTTGTCAGGACCAAAGTGCTCGTATTTTCATCCTTGTCGATTAACAGGTCAAATCGACTGGCACGCTTTGGATATCGATTCGGGTATTAGCCCTTTGTGTTTGCAGATCCACTTTTGCATCAACACATCTTTTGGCACGCCCGGTGGGACCAATCAGTCCGATCAATATGTTCAATTCCGAGATCAATTTAGAGAACATTATCGCGGTATCAGAAGAAGATCTTAAAGAAGAGCAGAGGCAGGCTATGGAAAAGGCTGTAGAAGAATATAGGCAGATTTGTCTGAAATCATTTAGCCTGAACAAGAGTGGACAAGTCATCTAGAAGCAAGATTTGCCATTGCCCCGGCAGGTTACCTTTGACTCCAATCCTGGTAAACTTCAAGAGATGGTTAATTCTGCAGTAAATCATGCTTTGATTAATCATTCCAATGTGCTGTCCAATACTGTTCATAATGCTGTGGTTCGAACTCTCAAAGAAGGACAAGCGTCACCGCATTACGTTGGGCCTACCTATCACCAACCAGAGCCGGCGTCTGTCAATACTCCATCGGCTCCCTCGGCCGTTGTGGGTACAGAAGTTACTCCCCCTTCAGTATTGGCAGGCTTACCTAATATTCAATCTACACCGATACGATTAGATCAGGTACTACCAGGAGGACGAATTCAGCTTAATACAGATCTATCGGCATCAGCTATGTCAGGCCCTGTGTCTCAGAATAGTTAGATTTCTGCTAATTGGTGGGGATATGGTATGCCTCCGGAGTCATCTACTTTCAATCCTAGGTTACCTCAGGTGTTTGATGCAGTAGGAAAAGTTCCCATACCATCGGCTATTTCGCCGATAGCTCAAGTGCCTCAATATGCCACAGCAACTACTATGCAACCAACTCCAGGAGGATTCCAGATGCCTTTGGTTCAAACACCCAACTCAAGTCCATCGGCAAGCTTAATGCCGATGCAGTAGAAAGCCCCTGCTATGAGTCAAACTGGGGTTCAGTTCATGCCTCAAGCTGGTTATAATTATCCAACAATATCAGCAAATTACCAACCATCGGTAAGTTTTGTACCGATGAGTTCTAATAATGGTTGGTCAGGACAGTTACCTGTTCAACATACAGTTCAACAAAATCAGTAGGTTGCAGGGATTCAACAAGGTAATATGCAAGCTGGTTTCTAGAATCAAGCATCGGCAGCTCAGCCGATGAATCCTTTCCAATAGGTTAATGGACCACAAGTAACGGCAAATATGCCGATTGCTGGAGATCATGGGCCACAAAGATATGTGGAGGGATATCAGCAGCCACCTCCTGTAGAAATTCAGCCAGTTCGTCAGCAGGAGGCTGATGCTTTTTGGGCCGATAAGATAGCAGAAGTTATGAAGGATCAGTTTGGGATAAAACCTAAGGTCAATACTTATTCTTATCGGACTCCATACCCTTCTGCATATGATTTAATTCCTCTCCCCAATCAGTACAAGGTACCAGATTTCACTAAATTTTCTAGGCAAGATGATACATCAACAATGGAACACGTCAATCGCTTCATTATTCAATGTGGAGAGGCAGCTGGCAGAGATGAATTAAGAGTTCGATTATTTTCATCATCTTTGTCTAGATCGGCATTTACATGGTTCATTTCATTACCACCAAATTCTATTATTACTTGGGCTGATCTAGAAAAACAATTTCATAAGTATTTCTTTGCTGGAATCCATGAAAAGAAGCTTACTGATTTAGTAAAATTAAGACAGCGTAATGATGAATCGGTAGAAAGCTTTGTGCAAAGGCTAAGAGATGTAAAGAATAAGTGCTACAGTCTGGTGCTGGATGATCGGTAGCTTGCCGATCTAGCTTTCCAAGGGTTATTGCCACATCTTAAAGACAGATATGCTTCTCAGGAGTTTGAAAGTCTTAGTCATCTCGTGCAAAGGATTTCTGATCAAGACACTAGGGTTTTTGAACCTAAAAAGAATTGGAGTAAAAAAGTATCATTTGTTGAAGAAGTAGGAGATTCTGATTCTGATGAAGAACCAGTTATCGGTTTAGCTGAGTGGGTTAAGAATAAAAAGCTGATATCTTGTCCCTTTGGCCAAAAAGGGCCAGAAAAGTTTACCTTTGATATCACCAAGGCTGACAAAATATTTGATCTTCTGCTTCAAGAGGGCCAAATTAAGCTGTCACCTAATCATGTGATCCCATCGGTAGAAGAGTTGAAGAAGATCTTGTACTGCAAATGGCATAATGCAACTTCACACAGTACAAATGAGTGCAAGGTGTTCAGGCAACAGTTATAATCGGCTATTGAATCTGGGAGAATTAAGTTTGGTATTTCCAAGGCCCAGAAGCCGATGAAAATTGATCAACACCCTTTTCCAGCAAATATATTGAAGGCCAAAGGGAAGACCAAGGTATTAACGTCAGAGGCTGCTGAGAAAAACACATCAGTGGATCCCCAACATCGGATAACTACCGATGATGCAAAAAGTAAGGGTTTGCTGGGAGAAAGCAGTAGTTCCAAAAATCATCCTCGACCTGGCATTGTGATTACTCATCGAAGGCAGCAGGAGAGTTGGCGTCAGTGAAATGACCGATATCGACAACAGCAAGAAGAGAGACGTCAGGAAGAATGGCATCGGCATAAAGATCATTGGAGGTGCCCGTTTTTCATCCATTGCTGGGAAGAAGGTATTAAATTGCCAACTGTTGAAAATTACCCTGAGTGCAATGGTTATTATGGGGTCAATCGGTCAGAAAGGAGGTTTCAACCTGGTAATCAGGGTTTGTTTATCAATGAGCCGATTAGAGGCAGAACATCAGTGCATGATCGGCTGGGGGGCAGACTTAGTGTACATGAAAAGCTTGGTAAACACGCTGGATATTTTCCAAGGAATCAAGAGGAGCTTGAGGAAATGGCAAATGCAAGAGTTCCCGATGAGGAAATATTCTATAGGGACCCTAATATACGCCGTGTAGAGTCAACTAGGACCTGTTATCAGCCGGTTTGTGAAACCAAGTTTCCTCGATGGTGCCCAAAGGGTCTGACAAAGACGCAGAGAAGGAGGATGCAACGTGAGCGTCAGGAGGATTTATACCAAGAGGAAAATTCCTCCAATGAGAGGTCCGGTCATCAGCAGTAGCAGGTAAAATACAAAAATAAGGGTCCATCAGTAGATGTTAATATGGTATTCATGTTGCCAATGGAGTTTTTGGCACTATCTGATAATGAGGAAGAAGTTGTTCTCTCTGATCAAGTAGCTCAGTTGACACTAGATCCAATGATGGCTATTTTTGAGAAACCTACCGATGACGAGAGACAGCATCTTAAGGCTTTGTTTGTGAAAGGCAGAGTTGATGGGCAGCCTGTATCTAAGATACTTATCGATAGAGGGGCTACGATTAATATTATGCCTTATGTGATGTATCGGAAACTTGGTAAGGGAGATCAAGACTTGACCAAAACCGATATGATGCTGAAGGATTTTGAAGGCAATGTGTCACCGGCTAAAGGGGCAGTATGCGTTGAATTGACCATCGGCAGTAAAACCTTGCCGACGACGGTCTTTGTTATTAATGGCAAGGGTGCATATAGTTTGCTTCTAGGGAGGGATTGGATTCATGCTAATTGTTGTGTTCCTTCTACAATGCATCAATGCCTCGTACAGTGGATTGGGGATAAGATTGAGATTGTCCCTGGTGATTCTTCTTATATCATCGCATCGGCAGATTCAGATACTTATGAGCGAACTAAATGCATATCAGGAGAAATTTGGGAAAAAGAGTTTCTTAGAGTTGCTGATTATCAAATTCCACCGATCCAAGCAGTCGGTTCTGAAGAAGAGTTTTAATGGATAGGTTTGCCAATGATGGGAAGTTAGGTCAAGGGTTTACGTCGGCAGATGATTTAGTAGAAGCAGATATTGGTGATGGCGATAGGCCAAGACCTACTTTTATTAGTGCTAAGTTAGATTCCAAGTGTAAGCAGCAAATAATTGATTTGTTAAAAGAGTATAAAGATTGTTTTACTTGGGATTATAATGAGATGCCTAGATTAGACCGATCGGTAGTTGAACATCGGTTACCTATCAAATCTGGATTTCGGCCACATCAGCAGTCAGCGCGCCGATGCAACCCTAATATACTTCCTGATATTAAGGCCGAAATAACTAAATTAATTGAGGCAAAGTTTATTCGGTAGTGTCGATATGCAGAGTGGATCTCTAATGTGGTTCCTGTTTATAAGAAAAATGGAAAACTTCGTGTTTGTATTGATTTCAGGAATCTCAACAAAGCCACACCGATGGATGGCTATCCAATGCCGATTGCTGATTTGTTGATTGATGTTGCAGCCGGACATCAAGTTATCAGCTTCATGGATGGTAATGCAGGTTACAATCAAATATTCATGGCTGAAGAAGATATTCCCAAGACTACTTTCAGATGTCCAGGTCATGTGGGGTTGTTTGAGTGGATAGTCATGACGTTTGGTTTGAAAAATGCCGGTGCTACTTATCAAAGAGCTATGAACTTTATTTTTCATGAATACATCGACACATTAGTGGAGATCTACATTGATGATGTAGTGATTAAGTCTAGAGATGTCACAAAACATTTAGCCGATCTACGAAAGATACTGGAGTGCACAAGGAAGCATGGATTGAAGATGAATCCTAATAAATGTGCATTTGGTGTATCGGTAGGTCAATTCTTGGGTTTTATGGTGCATCAACGGGGCATCGAAATCAGTAGAAAGTCTATTGATGCAATTAACAAGGTGGTTGCTCCTGCCAATAAGACTGAATTGCAATCTTTGATCGGTAAGATTAATTTCATTAGAAGATTCATATCTAATCTATCGGGTAAGATCAAGGCTTTCAGTCCACTACTTAAATTGAAAGCCGATCAGGAATTTGTATGGGGAGCTGAGCAGCAGTTAGCCCTCGATGAAATTAAGAAATATTTAACAAATCCTCCAGTGCTAGTTCCACCTCAACACGGGAAGCCTTTCAGGTTGTATTTGTCAACTGATGATACCGTTATCGGTTCAGCTCTTATTCAAGAATTTGAGGGGAAAGAACGTGTTATTTATTATTTGAGCAGAAGATTAGTGGATGCTGAGACAAGGTATTCGGCCATCGAAAAATTATGTCTGTGTTTATACTTTTCTTGTGTCAAATTGAGACATTATTTGTTATCTGCCGAATGTACGGTCATATGCAAAGACGATGTAGTCAAGTATATGCTGTCAATACCGATATTAAGTGGTAGAATCGGCAAGTGGATTTTAGCATTATCAGAATTTGAACTATGTTACGAATCAACTAAGGCAGTTAAGGGGCAAGTTATGGCTGATTTTGTCACTCAGCATTGTAATACAGTGGACTCTCTGGAGGTTGCTCCCTGGACACTTTTCTTCGATGGATCCACATGTGGTGAAGGAGCAGGTATCGGCATTGTGTTAATTTCACCTCAAGGAAGGAAATATGAGTTTTCATTGCCGATTGTTGCTACGTCGACAAACAATCAGGCTGAATACCAAGCCTTGATAAAAGGGTTAGAATTACTGAAGGAGATACGTGCTGATGCTGTTGAAATCTTTGGTGATTCTATGCTAGTTATAAATCAATTGGCTGGAATTTATGAATGCCGAAGTGAAGTTTTGATTTCGTATTATGAAAGATGTTTGCAATTGTTGAAAGGATTTAGAGATTTTCGTCTTGAACATATTTCTCGACTGCATAATGAGGAGGCTAATCGACTAGCTCAGCATGCTTCAGGGTATCAGCCTATTCAGGAAGTGCTAACATCGGTAGTCGATACTGATGACTGGAGAAAGGAGATTGTCGATTATTTAAAGGATCCATATAAAAAGGTTGAAAGACGTGTAAGGTTCCAAGCTACCAAGTATGTGCTCCTCGATGATGAATTATATTATCGAACTATAGATGGAGTTTTACTCATATGTGTTAGCAGTGATGAATCAAAAAGCTTGATGGGTGAAATTCATGAAGGAGTGTGTGGGGCGCATCAATCGGCTTTCAAAATAAAGTGGATGATCAGAAGGAATGGATACTATTGGCCGACTATTCTTGAAGATTGTTTTAAATATTTTAAAGGATGTCAGAAGTGTCAAAAGTTTGGTAATATTCAAAGAGCGCCTGCATCGGCTATGAACCCTATAATCAAACCTTGGCCGTTCCGGGGATGGGCTATCGATCTCATCGGTCAGATTTATCCGCCATCGAGCAAAGGACATAAATTTATTCTGGTTGCTACCGATTATTTCACAAAATGGGTTGAGGCAATTCCTTTAAAAAAGGTGACATCGGTTAATATGATTGATTTTGTGAAAGAGCATATTGTTTACCGATTTGGTATTCCTCAGACTATTACTACCGATCAGGGCACTATGTTTACATCAGGAGAATTTGATGAGTTTGCTGTAGGTATGGGAATTAAAGTTTTAAATTCTTCTCCATATTATGCTCAAGCTAATGGTCAAGCTGAGGCTTCTAACAAAGGGATCATCAAACTCATTAAGCGCAAAATTGAAGAAAATCCTAGGAGGTGGCATACAGTATTAAATGAAGCCTTGTGGTCATACCGGATGTCATGTCATGGTGCAACCAAAGTAACGCCTTATCAGTTAGTATATGGACACGATGCAGTATTGCCTTGGGAAATTAAAGTTGGCTCTAGGCGAATACGTTCTCAAAATCAGCTGACAGCCGATGATTATGATACTCTTATGAAAGATGAGTTGGAAGATGTGGCGGGTCATCGGTTAAGGGCTTCAGTTAGCATCGAAGAAAATAAGAAAAGAGTAGCCAGATGGTATGACAAGTAGGTGAAGGTAAAGGAGTTTGCCGATGGAGATCTGGTCTGGAAATTGATTTTACCGATTGAGACTAAAAGTTCAAAGTTTGGGAAGTGGTCTCCTAATTGGGAAGGTCCATATCGGGTAAATCAGTCTGTTCCTGGTAACGCATATATTCTAGAAACCCTCGAGGGGGTTGTGTTTCCCAGAGCATTAAATGGAAAATATTTAAAGAAGTATTACCCTAGTATCTGGATGGATGCATAAAAGTATAAGTGCCGATAACAGTCCTATCGGCTAGAATTATACAAGGATGTCAATGTCCCATAAAGTGCCGATGCAATAGACAAGATTTACAAGTTTAACAAGGATTGGATAGCCAATATCGCACGCAGGCGAATCTGGTCGGCTTCCTTCATTTCTTTGATGTCTTCATCGGCAGCACCCTCCACAGGCTTGAGTTTTTTCTTCATGGCCAGGGCTTTGCGAGCCTGGATGTCTCTTTCTTGCTAAAGGGCCTTGATGGCATCGGGTAGCTGGCTTTCTTCTTGTTGGGCATGAGTTAGAGCTGCCTCAACTTCTTTCAATTCAGCCAATAAAGCCATTTTCTTTGCTGATAAATCTAAGATTTTCTGCTTAAGTTCAGCGCCCGAAGTCTACAAGTTGCCGATGCCCTTGTGCTTCTCATCGGCAATCTGTTTCAGTTGTAGCATCTCTTCTTTGAGTTGAGCCTGAGCTGCTCTATCGGCAATGCGTTGAGCAACCCGTTGATATTGCAATTGGCGGCTTTCTAAATGGGCTGCTGGGAAGAGTACTTCTTCGACATCGGTAGGGACCTGGCCACAGATTGTTTTGAAAATTGCCTTTGCGGGGTCCGAGTCCTCTATCAGTTGGGCGGTATCCTGCTGTAATAAGTCTAGGAGAGCTTCCAACTTAGACTTAATTTCTGCCGATATTGTTCCCAGTGCAAGGGAAGAACTTGTTTCCTCTCCATCATCATCGGAAACGTCAATGGCAAAGGAAAATAGACTGTTTGGGGAGTCTTGTTCCTGAGAAAAGGAAAAAGAGGTCAGTTAAGGGCAAGTATGAATATTATAAATCGACTAGGTCAATCGGCTTACCTGTTTCAAGGCGATTTCCTGTACTTGGCTGGAGGAGGCAGCCTGGAGTATGTCGTGTGGAGGATCGGCTGAGCTTGTCGATGGGATATCTTCTGTGGCCTCATCGGTGGTTGGCCCTTGGGGTATGATGACCGATGGTATGTCCTGTACAGGAGGATTAACTGCTTGCTCAGTTGCATTGATTGATTCTGGCCAGCTTGCAGACGTTGGGGCAGATGGGGGGATCGGCATGGACTTCTATCGTTTTGGCTGTGCCTCGGCATCTGTTAAGGCTTTGTGCTTTGCTTGGACCTCAGCAGCGGTTGGCTGGGGGGCATCGGCACTTGTTGATTGCAGAGCTTGAACGTCTGGTACGCTTGCCGATGTACCCATTTGTTGCTGCAAAACAAGTGTAAGGTATGATATTTAACAGATAAAATGTAAAATCGAAGGAATACCTCTGAAGGTTTGTCAGAAGTAGTGGTGCTTGATGTCGGAGGAATTGCCGATGACGATCCAGCAGAGGCTCTTACACCCTGATGATTAATGTTAATACAGTATGTGATCGGCATGAGTAGAAATAAACAGGGTTGTTACCTTGAATGCCTTGATCAGGGTTGTAGCAGCAGCCGATGGAGTGGCCCTAGCTGTAGCCAACTTGGACTTGGAGGTGATGGTCTTGGCGCGGGTCTTCTGGTGAGTCAAAGCATCTAAGGTGGGGGCATTGTAGCCGATCGGTGATATCGGGGAAATAGGCTGAAGATTGAAGGGTTTCCCACTTATGCTCATAGATGGTGCTGGGTTGTTAACCTATCACGAGAAAGTTAGTTACCGATATACGAAAGGAAAAAGCAGAAGAGAGTTAAAAGAAACTTACTGCGTCATCAGGAATGGCATATTCATGGTCGATCATGTGCCGATATGAGTGAGCAGATGTTGCAAACAATTGTTCCTTCCACTCTCGCCACCATTGCTTATATGATTCGGTAATGAAAGATACTGGCGTCTAGTTGGATATATCGACATCTGTAGTATCGGCATCGGGGGAAAGTTGCACTACCCTGCTCCAATCTGTTCCACAGGTGATTGTTTCTCTGGGTTTGATCACATCGGCAAAACAAAGTTTGATTGACAGTTGCCCAAAAGCCAATTGACTGAATACTGCCGATGGATTGTAAAATTGATACGTGATATTGGTGTTTTTCCCGCTACCGAATGTGTTTACTGGAATTGCCCTGGGAGTAATGATGGCCATCATGAGTTCATTATCCTGATTCAGAGTGTCATCGGCAAAGTTGAAAAGAAGGGGGAATCTGTTTTCTTCGTTGATATAAGGAACCCAGGCCCTATGATCACGAGAAAGACCATTGTAGAAGTTTTGGAAGAATCTGCTGATCTGGTCTTCATTGGCCTCTGTTCTAGGGAGGACAATTATGGCTTCACCAAAATTGAGGGGTGAGCGTGTTGCCGATTCCTCATCCCCAAGCACGTGGTCTTCAGCAATTTCTCGTGGGAATTGTTGGGCAAAGAAGTCCCATTGCAAATGCTTGTGCATATGGGCATTCAGCCACATGTTGATAAACCACCACGGGCCTCCTAAGTTGCCAATGGGTTCGCCAAGCAAAAGTTTCTGAGACACTTGATGGAGAAGATGATAAGTGGAGCTCAGAAGGTATCGACCAAGAGGGAACCTTACACCATTGGCCAAGAGTTCAGCCATGGGGAGGAAGGCGTTGGTTGGTCCTATTGATCGACCATAGAAGATAAATTTTTCTAACCACATATTCAAGAATGTGGCATGTTCCCTCTGATTAATTGTCCCGGTCTTCTAGCATTCTTGAATGTATCCCGTCCAACCGCCGATGTTGCGGGTATTCACCCTATATTCAGATTTTCTGCCATAGATGGAGCCTTCATCGACAGTTGAAATATCCAAGCTAGTGAGCATGTGGACATCGGCAAGTGTGGGAGTAGCTGGGCCATGTCCAAACATAAAAGTGTTTGTTGTGTCTGACCAGAAGTAAGCAGCTGCAATCATCATTGACTCATTCTTTTGCATATCAGCAATAGATAGCCTAATGCATTGGTCTAGCTTCCGTTCTGCCCAGTATACTTGCATCGACCTATTGACCCTTAAGTACCAATCTTTCCACCCTTTGGTGGTTTTGGGCCAAGATTGGAATGTATCTTTCCATAAATTCAGAGAGAAATTTTGGGCTCTAAAGGGGATTCTATTGACTTCTGCATTAATCAGATCGGTTGGATCTGGGTTACCCATTGGTCCTAGGCATTGGACATGTGGCTGATCGGTTGGAACAACTAATTTGTTGCGCAATTTCTAAGTTTAGAGAATCCGAAGAACAAAAGAAAAGGAAAAAAGAATTACCGACTGTATGAACTCGCAAAGACCAGAGGAATCGAGGTAAAAGGTAACGAAAGTGGAACGAACCGCAGGGACGTCAAAGTTGATTGCCATTATCTTGAGGTAGATGGGGGCACGAGCCGGAGACTCGAGGTTGACGCTGGAGAAAAGTTCTTGTTGTTTGAGGTCGCGTAGTTGTTCGTCGGAGTCGCCGCCTGAAAGAGAGAATGTCAAAGATTAGGGTCTGAGGGTAGAAGACGAGCGTTTTGGAGAAATCTATTTATAAGTCGCTTGGAGTAGGGGTATTTTGGACTTATCTCTATACCACGCGCATGTAGGTCGAGGTGGTTCAGATGGATATGGTAACTGTTCGCACAATAATCAAGGGATTGTGCAGATGATTTGATGGCAAGTAATCATGACTTGGAAGAGATATTGATACAGGATATTCTAATTCTGAAAGTGGCGACATTATTATGTTAGGGTTTTGCCGATGGATTATTGTTTTGGTATCTTAACCATAATCAAGACAAGAGTGGTTGGCAATTGTGCGATATTTACTGAGGTGCGTGAATCAGGATTATATTTGATTAGATTTGATAACAGATCAAGTTTTGGCTGGAAGGATGAGTTACGGTAATTGGGCGAAGGCAAACGTTATCTGGAGTAAATTTCGGAGCATTAATGATTTTATACTCCAAAATTGGGGGGCATGTGTTGACACCGTTTTTTGCACATGTCAAAATGATCAGAGTGGGCTAATCAGCAGAGGAAAGTTATTGTGTACGCTGACAGTCGATGAAAATCAGTTTGTAAAGATGGTTGCCGATGAATGGTGGTGATCGATGGAAAGGTTGATTTAGACTCGGGCGTTGCCGATAAGGTTGGAGATGTTATTGTCGATGCCGATGAAGGAAGGCTTGAAGACTACTGCCGATGAAACAGGGAGTATGCCGATGGAAAGGAGGACGGTGAGATTTCCATCGTAATTGAGGCGGACAGGGAAATAGATAGGAGTTGATTTCCTTTTCTATATTTGTTAGAGTATAATTCATGTAAGAGTCACGTGTTTCCTTAGATATGGGCTTAGTGTCCTAGTTGTGTTTGGTTGTGTCTCTTTAGATCAGAGTATAAATATGGAGTGAGGGGCAATGTAATAAAAACATCAATCAATATCAAAACCAATTTTTACTCCTATTTGCATCTACTTACTTTTCGGTGACTTCGTCAATTTGCATATTTTTCCTTTTTACGAGTTCTCATTGATTCGGCGAGTTGCATAGCTTCAGTGCGACCTTCGGCGATCCTCGAGTTCCGTGTGAGTACCTCTTGGCCGTGACTTCCGGGCGTATCGCTGTTGTCAGGACCAAAGTGCTCGTATTTTCATCCTTGTCGATTAACAGGTCAAATCGACTGGCATGCTTTGGATATCGATTCGGGTATTAGCCCTTTGTGTTTGCAGATCCACTTTTGCATCAACACACGCACACACGCGCAAGCAACGCGCAACACTCTGTAATACGCGCACTCCTCCACACTGCCTGAGATCAATATCTCAAGCAATTCACACCGCTCCACGTAGAGACCTGGGACTAGCTCTCTCTCTCGCCCTGCTTGTAAACCCCTACTACAAGCACCTCGGTGCAAGGAATACAAGATCGATCTCTCAAACTGGACGTAGATCACCTATTACCTGAACCAGTATAAACCTTAAGTCTCTTTGCATCACCATTCAGGATTAGGGGCACGCAGTACACTTTCACTAGTTGGTTGAGGGCCCGCCGGTCCAAAACACCGACAGTTGGCGCGCCAGGTAGGGGCTCTACTGCGTGTCAGCTTCGTCATCCCAACAAGTTCCAGATGGCAGGCCCCGTACAACCACTATGTCTTGGCATGGTGATCTGGTTTGGGAGCCTAGAGTTCCTGTCTCTAGGATGTGAGTACAATATGGTACTCCTCACACCCAGAGCCCCACCGACCGACGACGACACCACGCACTAGCAGCCTAGGCACAGGCGGCGCCCGGGCCGCCGCTCTTGTCGCGCTCGCTAGGCACGACACGAGCAGGACCACCCCGACATCGCGCAAGCTTAGGGCGACGCACTGCACTCCGCCGGTACCCCATGCCTAGCTGTTGGTATAGAGTCCCTAGTTGGGGACCTATCCAGCTTAAGCCTGGGCAAGAGAAAGATGCCGGTGGCGCGCAGCGACGCCCCGTCATCAAGCTCTACCCCGCCACCTCATGAGGGGTCGACTCTGGCGAAGCGAAGCCCAGCGATAGCACCATCCCCGTACCCCTTCGGGTTGACTAATGCCACCGCCTACGCTTCCGCTCACACAGAGCCCTCAGGACGCCACCAACGCTTCACCCTCGACCTCAATGCCACTACCTCGACCCGCACCCGCGCCGACTCCTTAGAGGAGGATGAGGCGTGGGCCGGAGTGGACTTCTCCGAGCTTCGCGACCCTAAAGCCATGCGTCGCTTCCTGGCTGTGAGGACTACTGCTTCGGCTACTTCGAGTTCGATGACAAAGGCACTTACGACCCCACTCACGAGTGCTTCCACATCGAGCTTGGGATGCCGATAGCGAGCGATGAGGACAAAGGGGCAGGCAACCGCTCCCCACTCCGTGAGGGGGCAGGCGACGCCACACCTCCACGCGATGAGCCCCTGGCAGCGCAGAACGAGAATCCTGCCCATGAGAAACTTGGATACCTTGACTTGGAGCAGCTCCGTGAGCTTCAGGCCAAGGTCGAACAAGATCGATTCCTTCTGCAGCAACTCCGAGACACTCTTGAGCGAGAGCAGCGGGGTCACGGTGATGGCGGAGCAGCCCGGCAGAGGGCTTGCGACGTCAACCACTGCATCAACAACGACGAAGGGGGCGAGCAACCCCCTATCTTCAATTGCACTAGCTAGAACATCGTGGCAGCGGCGATGCTACTCCGGACGATGCCTGAGCCCTCTACCATGGAGGGGCGATGGGCCCATGGCGAGCTTCAAGACCTCCTCGAGACTGCCACGGTGCAACAGGCCGAGAGTTTTGCCTCTCGACGGTGCGGAGGCGCCTCGGAACTTCCCACTGCACCGCCTCAGTAGGATAAGGAGGCCTCGGTTCGTCCCGAGCCCGCTCGGGCACCGACGGCCAACAGGGCCCCCACGGTGCATGATCACCTTGGCGACCGTTGCGAGGCGTAAGGCGACCACAACGTGGTCAGCAGGCGACAACGCCATGACAACGAGGGGCCCGCCTGAGGCTACCACCCACACCGAGGCAGTCGCCACGATAGTGGGGAGGACCGCAGTCCTTCTCTTGGGCCACCTGGTCCTCGAGTGTTTAGCAGGGCCATCCGCGGCGCTCACTTCTTGGCCCGGTTTTGGCAACCGGCCAACCTCACAAAGTATAGCGGCGAGACTAGTCCCGAGCTTTGGCTGGCTGATTACCGCCTGGCTTGTCAGCTAGGCGGTGCAGACAATGACCTGCTCATCATCTGCAACCTCCTGTTGTTCCTGTCAGACTCAGTGTGAGCCTGGCTCGAACACCTCCCTCCCTGGTAGATCCACAACTGGCGCGACTTGGTAAAGGTCTTCGTCGGGAATTTTTAGGGCACATACGTGCGCCCTAGGAACTCCTGGGACCTCAAGAGTTGTCGCTAGGGGCCAAATGAGTCTCTTTGGGACTTCATCCGACGCTTCTCCAAGCAATGCACCGAGTTGCCCAGCGTTGGTGACTCAGAAATTGTCCAGGCTTTCCTCTTCGGCACCACCTGCCAAGACCTAGTCTGAGAGTTAGGCCAGAACGTGCTGACCTCGGCTACCACGCTCCTCGACATCGCCACCAACTTTGCCTCGAGAGAAGAGGCCGTCAGAGCCATCTTCCCCAACAATAACGCCAAGGGGAAGCGGAGGGACGAGGCCTCTCCAAGAAAAAGAAAAAGGGTCGCTAGGGGAAGCAGGAGGTCCTTGAGGCCGATCTAGTCGCAGCCGCAGAGCGCAAGAATCCCCGAGGCCCCAGAAGCCCCGGGCTCTTCGATGATATGCTTAAGAAGCCCTGCCCTTACCACTAGGGCCTGGTGAAGCACACCCTCAAAGAGTGCACCATGCTCTGGCATTACTATGCTAAGCTCGGACTCCCCAACGATGATGCCAAAAAGAGGGACACCGGCGATAGGGACAACAACAAGGACGACGGGTTCCCCGAGGTGCACAACGGCTTCATGATCTTTGGCGGGCCTTCAGCGTGCCTCACGGCACACCAACAAAAGAGGGAGCACCAGGAGGTCTTCTCGGTGAAGGTGGCCGCTCCCCAGTACCTCAACTGGTCTTGGGAGGCGATCACCTTTGATCGGGATGACCACCCCGATTATGTCCTGAACCTAGGGCAGTACCCACTTGTCGTTGACCCGATCATCGACAACACCTGTCTCACCAAGGTGTTGATGGACGAAGGCAATGGCCTCAACATCCTCTACGCCAACACCCTAGAGCTCCTGGAGCTTGACCAGTCGTAGCTCTAGGGTGATGCCACGCCTTTCCATGGCATCGTGCCAGGGAAATGCACGTGACCCCTCGGGCGCATCGACTTGCCCGTTTGCTTCGGCACTCCCTCCAACTACCGCAATGAGGTCCTCACCTTCGAGGTGGTTGGGTTCAAGGGAACCTA
The DNA here is from genome assembly GCF_019320115.1 of Miscanthus floridulus. Classification (NCBI taxonomy): domain Eukaryota; kingdom Viridiplantae; phylum Streptophyta; class Magnoliopsida; order Poales; family Poaceae; genus Miscanthus; species Miscanthus floridulus. The sequence continues at coordinate 182,463,108 of NC_089580.1, read as the reverse complement.
CCACGCCATCCTAGGGTGGCCGTGCTACACCAAGTTCATGGCGGTCCCCAACTACACCTACCTCAAGCTCAAGATGCCGGGCCCCAACGACGTCATCACTGTCGAGTCCACATACAAACATGCATACGACTGCGATGCCGAGTGCATCGAGTACACCGAGGCTCTTGTGGAGGCCGAGACCCTCATCGTCAACCTCGACTGACTTGGTAGCGAGGCGCCTGACTACAAGCATCGCGTCGAGACTTTTAGGCCCGTGAAGGCCGTCAAGCTCATCCCGGTCGACCCCACTTGCCCCGATGACCAGGCGCTGAGGATCAGCGCCACCCTCAACATCAAATAGGAAGCCATGCTCATCGACTTTCTTCGCGCGAATGCCGATGTATTCACGTGGAGTCCCTTGGACATGCCGAGCATACCGAGAGAGGCCGTCGAGCATGCCTTGGACATCCAGGCCGGCTCCAGACCAGTGAAGCAGTGCCTATGCCGATTTGATGAGGAAAAGCGTAGGGCCATTGGCGAGGAGGTGCAGAAGCTTTTGGCGGCCAAATTCATCAAGGAAGTGTCCCATCCAGAATGGTTAGCTAATCCCGTATTAGTAAAGAAGAAAAATGGGAAGTGGAGAATGTGTGTAGATTACACTAGTTTGAATAAAGCATGCCCAAAAGTCCCTTTCCCATTACCTTGAATTGACCAAATCATTGACTCCACTGTAGGATGTGAAACCCTATCCTTCCTTGATGCGTATTTCGGTTACCATCCAATCGAGATGAAAGAATCCGACTAGCTCGCGACTTCTTTCATCACACCATTCGACATGTATTGCTATGTGACTATGTCGTTCGGCCTCAGAAACACAGGGGCCACATACTAGCGGTGTGTGACCTAGGTCTTTGGTGAGCACATCGGGCGAACCATCGAGGCCTATGTGGACGACATCGTGGCCAAGTCTAGGAAGGCCAGTGATCTCATCGGTGACTTGGAAATGGCCTTCAAATGCCTCAAAGAGAAGGGCATCAAGCTCAACCCCAAGAAGTGTGTCTTCGGGGTCCCCTGAGGCATGCTCTTGGGGTTCATAGTCTCGGAACATGGCATCGAGGCTAACCCAAAGAAGGTCTCGGCCGTGACCAATAAGGGACCGATGCGAGACCTTAAGGGAGTGTAGAGGGTCATGGGATGCCTTGTGGCCCTGAGCCGCTTCATCTCGTGCCTTGGCGAAAAAGGCTTGCCTCTGTACCGCCTCTTGAGAAAATCCAAACGCTTTTCATGGACCCCCGAGGCCGAAGAAGCCCTCGCCAAGCTCAAGGCATTGCTCACCAATCCTCCCGTCCTGGTACCACCAGCCAAGCCTAAGGCCCTCTTACTCTACGTCGCTGCAACAACCTAGGTGGTCAGCGTGCCCATGGTGGTCGAGTGGTAGGAAGAAGGGCATGCTCTACCCATCCAATGACCTATTTACTTTATCAGCAAAGTGCTCTCCGAGACCAAGACACGCTACCCCCATATCCAGAAACTAATCTATGCCATAGTCTTGGCTCGACGCAAGCTGCGTCACTACTTCGAGTCCCACCCGATGACTGTGGTGTCGTCTTTCCCTCTGAGAGAGATAATCCATAACCGGGAGGCCTCAGGTAGGATAGCCAAGTGGGCCGTCAAACTCATGGGGGAAGCCCTGTCTTTTATGCCTCGGAAAGCAATGAAATCCTAGGTCTTGGCTGATTTTGTGGCTGAGTGGACCAACACCCAACTACCGCTTGCTCAAGTCCAGGTAGAATGCTGGACCATGTGCTTCGACGGGTCCTTGATGAAGACCGGGGTAGGCATGGGTCTGCTCTTCATCTTACCCCTCAGAGTGCATATGCGCTACATGATTCGGCTCCACTTCGCCGCCTCCAACAACGTAGCCGAGTACGAAGCCCTCATCAACGGCTTGCAGATCGCCATCGAACTTGGAGTATGGTGTCTTGACGTACGAGGAGATTCACAGCTCGTCGTCGATCAAGTGATGAAGGAGTCGAACTACCATGACCCCAAAATGGAGGCGTACTGCAAGTTGGTACGTCGCCTAGAAGACAAGTTCGACGGTCTCGAACTCAACCACATCGCGCAAAAATTCAACGAGGCCACGGACGAACTGGCAATGATGGCGTCGACACGGGCCCCGGTCCCCCCCCGAACGTCTTTGCCAGAGACCTCCACAAGCCTTCCATTGACTATGCCTCGGCGGCGGAAGAGGGCCCACCGGTCGAGCCCACCGTAGGGCCCGAGGCCCCCTCTATCTTCGAGACCCCTTCGGTCAAGCTTGAGGTCATGGAAGTCAATGCGGAGCCTCCCGAGGCCAACCAGGGCATAGACTAGCGAGTCCCATTCCTTGATTGCCTTATTCGAGGAGAGCTTCCTGCAGACAGGACCAAAGCCCGATGGCTTGCGCGATGAGCCAAAACCTACGTCCTCAGCAACGGCGAGTTGTACAGGCGAAGCTCATCTAGCGTCCTCCAACGATGCATCACCACCAAGGCAGGCTATGGCAGAACCTCCTAAGTTATAGGGCCCACATGCACCTGTCACTGTCCGACGACCTTTGACATTTATGCATATGTTTCCATTAACTTAAAAAGACTATTGGGTGTCCTCAAGGAACCCCGAATCATCCATGATTTCCGAGCAGGATCACGTTATAGAGTCATTGCAGTATTACAACATTTATTCAAATATCTACACCAGAGTAAAAACAGCGGAAGTCTTACGATAACATAGTTTACAAACCAGTTATTTCAAACCTAACAAACTAAGTTCGATAATTATTACAAACCATAGTAGTAGTGGAGTGGCATAATTAACATATACATAACACACAAAATAAACATCCTGCCCAAGGATCACACATTTACTTCTCATCGTTAGAACGAACAATAGTCATGCAGCACGATCCAAAACAGATCTGCTCATGAGGCTCACCTGCAACAAGGGTCAACGAACCCTGAGTACAAAAGTACTCAACAAGCCTTAACCGAAATATTAACTGTTAAACTTAGGAATGCAGGCTCAGGGATTCAAGGTATAGCTTTAACAATAATCAAAGTTCTTTTGCGTAAAAGCTCTTTTAACAAAATTCTTTATATAGAAAACTTCATAAAAATTATATACAAAGTTGACACGATCCGTGTTGGGATCATGAAACTTCATATCCAACACCTTCACAAGCCTTATTCGAGTTCCAGTTATTAATACTACAATGATGAATAGTGAGTTGAGTCTCCATGACCGAGGAGCAACGACGATTCAAACTGATTAAAACCCAGCTAGGAATTCTAGACCACACAACATATGCAGGTCCCCAACCTACATATACCAACCTGCACTCAGATCCTCTAAAACAAGAACAGATCCGTGCCACCCGAGAATATAGTACTCCACCAATCCAGCCCATGGCCACGTGGGTACACGCTATTCCCGCCATCTCTCCACTCCCAGTGCGCGAGTAGCCATTCTTGTACTAGAATTGCCAAGTTCAGGCTTAACGGAGTATGTGGTTAGTACTACAAATTCTCACCTCATGCAATTCAACAACGGACGTGCCATAATCAACACAGGCGGAAAGAACCCACTCACAAGACCTCCATGTCTTGTGGCTCACATACACCGAGTCCGCCCGGTCCAGATTTATTACTCCACATTCCCATATCACATGATAACATAAGTTAACCAAAATTCCGTTTAAAGTTCGCAGGTGGCAGGTAATCACCCGACTTTCATCGTTCTAAGCATAGCTAAGCAAAACTAGGCCCATACGAATTTAAAACTAGTAATATGGTAAATATGGAATAACAAGGTTGGTAATGCACCAATTTGTTTTTCACTTGACTCCTAATCACTTAATGTAGTAAAGAGAAGCAAAAGCGAAATCAATTTGTAAAATACAAGGTAGGGTTGTATGCATCCGGGGCTTGCCTTCGTTGACGGAAAAGTCTAGTTCCTGCGACGTTTCACAAGTATTCGATCCGACCTCAATAGATGGATTAACCTCCTCAACAACTTGATTAACTACAACATGTTCACCTTCGTTCACTACACGTAATAACAATGCCATGTTTAACATGATACGGAATACGAAACATGATGCTCGATGATGGATGCAAAATTTAACAATTTGAATACAACTTTCCTTCACGGTACAGTTGCAAGTCAAACAAACTAAATCTTTTTCATAACACATACATCAATGGCCAAGGATCATTATCAACTAATGACCCAAGGACATCACTCAATCAAAAATTCAAACAAAACCTAATTCATTAAAGGTTACTATTTGCTTTTATGAATTAATTATTTAATTCAAAATTATGAAATAAATCAACTTATTCTAATTGAGCTCAAAATTTTTTGTAAATGTTCATTACATAATAAGTAAGTGGCAAAACAAATTTCATAATTTTTGGACAATTAAATAAGCCTAGAAAAATCATGGAAATCCATTTATTAAAAAAATTGAGTAATTTTTATCACATTCAAAAAGTACTGAAAAACATTATTTCATATTTTTCTTAAATACTATGCATCACAAAGAAGTCACACAAAAATTTTCATAATTTTTGGAGCTCTAAATAAATCTACACAAAAATAACAAAAATAGACACTATTCATTCAAATCTGAAAATAGAAAAATCCATTTGAACGCTGAGTCGCTGACAACCCGACCCCACCTGTCATCCCTAACCTTGCGCGTTTGACCACGACGGCGACGGCGCTGACCGACGTAAACTCATCGACGGTGAGTCCAACGGCGACGGCCAAAGTACCAAAATGATCACCAAGACTAGGCGCATTGATTGACGTCCCTATCAGTACTGATTACGGCCCTATACTAGCTTGACATCGGCAATGGCGGACACGGTGGCACGGCAGCGCTACGCCGGTGGTGTGAAACCAGTAGAGCTCAAACAAAGGATCCAGGAAGCACCAGTGGCTCACCCCAAACGCGTTGAAGCAAGGAGCGAGGTCGGAGAAGCAACAGAGAGGCGTGACGACGATCACGGTGATCACGACGGAGCAAAGATCGTCGGTGTGGAAGAACCAGCGACTGCAGTGGTCAAAATGAGCAACTAACTATGGATTAAGTACCACAGCATCGAGACGAAATGGAATCAACCAAAACCAGGGATGGAGATGCACCGTGGAGCTCTGGCCATGGCGAATCGTGCTCGGCGGAGGAGTTGCTGGCCGCGAGGAAGAAGACAATGCAACTCGAGTTTTCGGTGAAGACAAGCTGAATTGGTGGGTCGGCTGGATGCGCAAGGAGTAAGCAAAGCTGGAACTAGCTTATCAGCAACGGTGGAGCACAACAATGACGGCGCGGGCTCGCCAGAGATGAGCAAGGCGACGGGAAAAACAGAGCAAGGAGAAAGGGCAAAGACGACAACGGCTCAGGCTATTAAGGGGGCCAGGAAGCTCAAGGAAGCTATGTTGTGGCCTTCACCGCGCCAGCGCGATGCCAAAACGGCCACGACCGCGCCTGGAACGTCGAAGAAGGAAACGCCGGCAATGTAGCTTCGGCGGTGGACACTGTTCACCAAAATTACAGATTTGTCATTCGCCAAATTTCACAAATTACTCCCAAATTTTCATAACAACTCAAAAATCTCCAAAAACAAAAGTTGTTCAAAATCAAAAGTTCTACAACTTTGCTTTTATAAACAACCCCTAATTCGGTCTACATTTTGAAATGATCTTTTAAATTCAAATAGGGGATATTTAGCGAATTACGCCTTTTTGAATTACTCCAAATTTTTCTAAACAACTTGAAAAACTCCAAAAATAAACTTTGTATAACTTGTCAAGCTCTACACTTTTGCTTTAAGGCTCAACCCCAAAATATACTTAGATTTTAAAATGGATTTTTAGGGTAGGATTTAAATATTGAAAATCAGGGTTTTTGGAATTTCAAATCAATACACAGGTTTCAAACTTGATTCAAACAATACCAAGCAATACTTAACACATAAATATAAACTTGTTTTAGTGTGTGCATACAAAATTTTTAATATGACCAAATGCCTTGCAATGCATATGATGACATGGCAGTTTTAGTATTTAAACACCCGAGGTGTTACACAGGCCAAGCCCTACTTTGGGACTTGCACGCGGGAGCCTACGGGCACCATGCAACGCCTCGGACGCTTGTCGAAAACGCCTTCCGCCAAGGGTTCTACTGGCCAACGGCAGTTGCTGACGCCACCAAGCTCATATGCTCCTGCGAGGGATGCCAGTACTACGCACGGCAGACGCATCTCCCAGCCCAAGCCCTCCAAACCATCCCCATTACATGGCCAGTCGCCGTGTGGGGGCTCGATATGGTTGGGCCTCTGTAGAAAGCCCCCGAGGGCTATACCCATTTGCTGGTAGCGATCGATAAGTTCTCCAAGTGGATCGAGGCTCGTCCGATCAATCGAATCAAATCCGAGCAAGCGGTGTTGTTCTTTACTGATATCATCCACAGGTTCAGGGTTCCAAACACCATCATCACTAACAACGGGACACAATTCACCGACCACAAGTTCCTGACATTCTGTGACGACCACCACATCTGTGTGGCCTGGTCGGCCATAGGACACCCTAGGACAAATGGCTAAGTAGAGCGTGCCAACGGCATGATCCTACAGGGCCTCAAGCCAAGAATATACAACCGGTTGAAGAAATTTGGCAAGAAATGGCTTGCCGAACTCCTGTCGGTCATCTGGAGCCTGAGGAACACCCCGAGCCAAGCCACAGAGTTCACACCATTCTTCCTGGCTATGGAGCCAAGGCCATCCTCCCCACTGACTTGGAGTATGGTTCCCCAAGGCTATAGGCCTACAACGAGCAAAGCAACCACACTGCCCACGAGGACGCCCTCGACCAACTAGAGGAAGCCTGAGATGTTACGCTGCTACATTCGGCCAAGTACCAGCAAGCCCTATGACGCTATCAAGCCCGCCGCATTCGAAGCCGAGACCTAAAGGTGGGCGACTTGGTGCTGAGACTGAGGCAGAGCAACAAGGGCCGCCACAAGCTGACCCCGCCATGGGAAGGGGCGTACATCATCGCCCAAGTGCTAAAGCCCGGGACCTACAAGCTAGCCAACGAGAAGGGCAAAATGCTCACCAACGCTTGGAACATAGAACAGCTACGTCGCTTCTACCCTTAAATTTCTAAGCATTGTATACATTGTTTCTCGAAATACAATAAAGAAGCATTCTTTAGTTATTCTAATTTTTCGAGAAACCCCCTGAACCTATCGATGGGGGATCAGTGTTACGATAACGCTACAAGGGAGACTCGACTTTGCCTCTGTAGAGGTGCCCACCGTGGGGCTCGAACAAGACTCAGCTCTGCCTCTGTAGAACCGAGCCTCCCTCGGGGGCTAGAAAGGGGGAACCCCCCTAAGTCCTAGGTCCCAGGCACCATTTTTAATCGTTTTTCGAAAAAAATTCTACGCCAAACTCTCTAGCGTGCTCTGACAAATTGATTGTAAAAACCTAAGGACCGAAAGTCTATCTCAGGGCCAAAAGGCCGGCCAAGCCATGAGACGGCCTACACCTCCGGGCTACGGCACTCCCTCACCACCTTTTGCCTAAGGGGTAGTTTAGGTTCTAAGGAAGTTTTTTGCAAGTGATATGTTCAGAGACAAGACAGAGGGTAGAGGCTCGAAAATATAATAAAAACGATTAAAAAGCAAGACGCATAAGTACTTTAAAAAGGGCCTCGACGGCCACAAGCGTCATGGTACGATAATAATCCTAATCTGTTTACATGCCCCCTTTGGCCCAGGTCAAGGCTCAGGGTCGCCAGCGTCGGCGGACGACGTGGGAGGGACCACCTCCTCTTTGAACAGCTTGGCCAGCGCCGTGCCGAGGTCCTCAGCCACCTCCACCAACTTCGTGACCTCCTCATTGGCCTCCTCGTCATCCTCAGCCAAGATGTAGCCATCACTGACGGCCTTGAGGTCGATGCCAGCGTAGTGCGAGGAGACGATGGCCAGGGCGCACTTGGCCGCTCAACGCGATCAAGCGGCTCCTAAGGGAGCTACCCGACTCGACCCCCTCAACCTCTAGGGCCTTGTAGGCGGTACGGGCGGTGCTCTGTAGCGCGTTGTGCTCCCCAATCTCAGCCACAAGCACCGCCTGCACTTCAACAGAGGCCTCAGCTACCCAGGAGACCTCCTTCTCCAACCCTGCGCCAAGACAAGCAGGATGGGGTTAAGCGCAAAAGAAAATAAGCCAAACAGGGGCGAAGGCCTATGGGACTCACCCTTGGCTTTCTCTTTCCAGTGCTAGACCTCGACCCGAGAGGCCTCGGCCACCCTAGAAGCCTTCTTCTCTAGCTCTGCATCACATCGGGGAGTTAGGGGTCGAACGCAAGAAAAACAAATAAAACAAGGGGAATAGGACTCACCCTCGGCCTTTCCCTTCTAGACTAAAGCTTCGGCCCAGGAGGCCTCAGCCACCTTGAGGGCCTCTGCTAGGGCGCCTTTCATCAGTAGGTGCGCGCCCTGCTCCGCCCCCAGCTGCCCAGCGATGGCCTTGGCAGAGGCCGTCGCTTCTTCAGCCTGGGACCTAAAGGTGTCCCGCTCACCGGCCATCCGGGTCAACTCCTCCTCTAGCTCCTTGATCCGCGTCACCAAAGGGGCAGCCTGCTCCTGAGCCGTGGCCGCCTTGGCCTTCATATCAGCACAGCGAAGGTGGAGGTCCTCCACCTCCATGCTCTACGCCGATAGAAGCTCGTTGGCATTGGCGAGCAAGTCCTTCTGCTCCTAGAGCTGGTCCCAGATGTCTCTCTCCTGCCAGAGGAACAACGACTTCCTGAGGGACCGGGCCTCGAGCTCCTAGATAGGTAGAACGGACGTCAAGCACTGTGAGAAAACTCGGGAAAAAGATAACACCGCACGAGAAAAGAAGGTGTGTACCTAGGCAATGCCGGGCAGATCGTCGGCCATGACAGACAGCGCTGTCCACAGCGACCGCTCCGCCAGCTGGTGGAATTGCTCAAAGGAGCCCCAGCGCCCCCCTCGGCCACGTCCTCGAGGGTGAACAGAGGCTCCCCCACAGAGTCGTCCTGGTTTCACCACAATACACGTGGGTGATCCCACCCATGGGGCTCGGGTTGTACCCGCACGAGGGCTGAGCTTCCCTCGCCAGAAGTCAAAGCTGGCTGCTCCACGATGCTGGCCGCCTCAGCATCTACCACCTCATTCCCCCGGGAAGTATTGTCGGAGGAGATCGAATGGACCTCCGCTTCCCGGGCGCTCTCCTACGAGTGGCGGGTCTTGGACCGGGGGCGGTACTGAAGCTTGCCCCGCCTCCGTTTTCGCTTCCTGGGCCGCCGGTTCTATCGCGCCCACTCCGGCCTCCGCCACCTCAGCCTTGGTAGTCCTGGACACCCTGGCCTCCATAGCCTTGGCCTCAGAGGTCCTAAGGGCCTCGGCCTCCACCACCTCAGCCTCGGAAGTCCTAAGGGCCTCGGCCTCGGCCTCGGTGGCCTCAGCGATCGAGGGCGCCTCGACTCCATCTGACTCATGGGCCTTGGCCTCATGGGGCGTCGGCTCCTCCTCCTCCTCCGCTTGCTCTGTGGCCGTCTCGGTAGCCTCTCCCTGGGCGACCGGCTCCTTCAGGTCAGCCCTCACTGACACCGCGCCACGCTGTATGGTGGCTTGCGCCTCCACCACCCATTGGGTGGTGGAGCTGGTGCTCACCTTGAGCGCCTTATGTGGTGCCAGGGCGGACGCTTCTACCTGACGCTTCTGGCTAAAGGCAAAGCACTCACAAGGTCAGCATACGACTAAGGGATGAGCGGGAGGTGCTACAACTCCAATGACAAAACACTTACCTCAAACGGGGGACACAACCGCTTCTACATAGCGTCCCTCATCCTCTTCAATGGCGGTGGCAACGGTGGTGGCATGGCCTCCGTGGCCACCGATACCAGCCAGCCCTCGCTGGACTACGGTGCCCCCTCGACCCTATGTGGAGGTGGTCGCATCGCCCCCACCGCCACTTGCTCCACCTCCGCCGTCGAGCCCACTGGGCTGACGACGTGCTTCCCTAACGCCCGTGCCTTGGGCGCGTCGGCCTCGGCCCTGGGGCAGGCGATCGTCGACCCCGAGGCATCCTCTCCTCCTCCTCCTAGAAACATTGGGCTGCTCACCGATGCCCCGAACGCCATCCCCCTGATGTTAGGGAGATGGTCTAGGATACCTCACCCCGCCTCGCTCTCATCGTCATCGCTCGAGGAATTTGACAAAGACAGTGATGGAGACGGCTCCACTGGGAGACCCTCGTGCCTCTGCTGCTGGTGACGTTTCTCTAGCTCTTCGCGCTCAAGGTTCTTCCTCTTGCACCTGGCCTCCTTGGCATCCTTCCGCTTCTTCTATGCCTCAGCGTGCGCTCGGTTCACCACCCGCCGCTCTGCGTCCTCGGGAACGGGCGGCAGGGAGGCTCGCACATCCCTCATCCCCTGTAGGAATGGTGAACACAAATAAGGGAACAGAAAAATGCGAGGAGCAAGGAGGCCTCGGGGGCCATAGCGGCGCGTGACTTACTAGAGAAAGGTACCCCCACGATGGGCGCATCATGAACGGGGTCAGACCACCGCTCCTCAGCCGCCCCTCCACCGTCTCTCTCACCCAACGTAGAATCTCCTCATTAGAGAGGGCGATGGCGGACATCCAGACGCCCTCGATCGGCTCATCCGGTGTCATGTTGAATAGGCGCTGCCGCCGAGCCATCAGCGGCAGCACCCTCCTGTGGTGGAAGGCCGCCATGACCACTGCCGCTGTAAGGCCGCAGCTGCACAGCCTCTCCAGCCTCTCTAGGAGCGGCCACAGCTTGGGCTGATCAACCACCGGGACACCGTACCTCCACTTCTTCGGCTGGCTCTCCACGACCCGCCCGGTGTAGGGGGGAAGTCCGCCGTCGTTGTTGTGGAGCTACCGGTCTTGGCACACTTGGAGAGTGCAGCCGTCGGCCCTCATCGCCTTCTGCGTGCCCATCGGCTTGGTGGTGAGCCTTGCCCAAAAGAGGTGGAGCCACGGCTCCTAGTGGGGGGCAATGCCTAGGTACCCCTCATAGATGGCGACGAAGATGGCCGCCTGTGCAATAGAGTTGGGGTTGAAGTTATGGAGCTCCATGCCATAGTAGTGCAGGAGCGCCCGCATGAACCGGTCTGCCGGCAGGCCAAGACCGCGCTCATGGAAAGCCACGAAGCTCATGATGTACCCGTCGCGTGGCCTCGGCTCTAGCTCGGCCCCCTGAGCAATCCACTCCGGTCTAGTGGGATCAGTAACCGGGCGGAGGAGGCCGTCGTCGACAAGCGACTACAGCTCCACCGCGGACACGTCGGACGGACCCCAAGGGTCCACCTGAATGACTATAGCACCGCCGGCCATGGATGCGGTGGAGAATGCGGCTACGGTGGTAAGGCGAGCTCTCGCTATCCCTCTCTCTTTCTCGCGCCTTTCCTCTCCCTTCTCCCTTCTTCTCCCCGGCGCTCTCTTCCTCTGTTCTTAGCAACCGCTCAAGGGTAGAAAAGGTGAATGCAGGCAAGGTAAGGAGGGGAGGGGCGAGGCTCATCACATATTTATGAGGGAAGGGGGCGAAATGGACGGGCGATGAAACCGGAGAAGTTTCCCACAAATCTAGCATAGTTAATCTAGATCCGATTAAACCACCCACGTGCCCACCTTTTCCATATTATTCGTGCACACACAGTAACGTCCCATCCACTAACATCACGTTGCATCCGACCACAGCGATGGCAGGCGCCGTTCCGTCTCCCCGAGAAACCGCCTCAAATGGCGCACCTGTTGTTGTCAGCCGATGGGAGGGGAATATCCCCCACCCGATTCCTTTCAGACGAAGGAACTGGGCATCGAGCCCGTTACGGTCTAGGGGTTCAAAGGCTGGGCCCCCGAGGGTCTCGATAGTCGCCCTAGGACAACAGAGTCAGGGATGACTATGGACGAGCCCGTACATGGCCGAGGCCCGAGCAAGCGATCGCTCGGGATGCCCTAAGTCATGTCCGAGACCAGCAGGGAGGTCTTTGAATGGGATCCCACCATAGGGAGACACCGAGCCCCCGGGGCCCATCAAACGGCCCTAGGACCCACTAGAGAAGCCCACTAGTACTTTTGGAGTGTGTCTCTGGACCACCAGCCGACCCTTATCGAATGGGGCACAGGCCTCCACTTGGACTTACTCGATAACAGCTCACCGGAGGTGTCACTGCTCGCGCCCACCGAGGGTAGCCTAGCATACTCCACCCCTCCTTCTGAATGAAAAGGATGCGCGAGGGTTGCACAAAAAAGATAGGGAAACTCTTGATCGCCCTCTCGCTCCGTGCAGAGGCTCGGGGGCTCTTCCTGCAACCAAGCCGAGACCCAGCGACCCAAACTCGCACTCGAGGGCTCGGCAAACAACCCCTTCTTCCGAACGAAAAGGACGCGCGAGGGTCACACAAAAAAGACAGGGAAACTCTTGATTGCCCTCTCACTCCATGCAGAGGCTCGGGGGCTCTTCCTGCAACCAAGTCGAGACCCAGCGACCCAAACTCGCACTCAAAGGCTCGGTAAACAACCCCTCCTTCCGAACGAAAAGGATGCGCGAGTGTCGCACAAAAAAGACAGGGAAACTCCTGATCACCCTCTCACTCCGTGTAGAGGCTCGGGGGCTCTTCCTACAACCAAGCCAAGACCCAGCGACCCAAACCCGCACTCAAGGGCTCGGCAAACAACCCCTCCTTCCAAACGAAAAGGATGCGCGAGGGTCGCACAAAAAAGACAGAGAAACTCCTAATTGCCCTCTCGCTCCGTGTAGAGGCTCAGGGGCTCTTCCTGCAACCAAGCCGAGACCTAGCGACCTAAACTCGCACTCGAGGGCTCGACAAACAACCCCTCCTTTCGAACAAAAAGGATGTGCGGGGGTCGCACAAAAAAGACAGGGAAACACCTGATCACCCTCTTGCTCTGAGCAGAGGCTCGAGGGCTCTTCCTACAACCAGGTCGAAGACCAGCAACCCAAGCTCGCACTTGGGGGCTCGACAAAACGCGATAAAGGGCATCGAGCCTGTTACGGTCCAGGGGTTTGAAGGCTGGGCCCCCGAGGGTCTCGATAGCCGCCCTAGGACAATAGAGTTAGGGATGACTATGGGCGAGCCCGTACATGGCCAAGGCCTGAGCAAGCGATCGCTCGAGATGCCCTAAGTCATGTCCGAGACAAGCAGGGAGGTCTCTGAATGGGATCCCACCAAAAGGAGGCACTGAGCCCCCGGGGCCAATCGAACGGCCCTAGGACCCACTAGAGAAGCTCTCTGGTACTTTTGGAGTGCGTCTCTAGCCCACCAGCCGACCCGTATCGAATGGGGCACGGGCCTCCACTCGGACTTACCCGATAACAGCTCACCGGAGGTGTCACTGCTCGCGCTCACCGAGGGTAGCCTGGCATACTCCACCCCTCCTTCCGAACAAAAAGGATGCATGAGGGCCGTACAAAAAAGATAGGGAAACTCCCGATCGCCCTCTTGCTCCGCGCAGAGGCTCGATGGCTCTTCCTGCAACAAAGCTGAGACCCAGTGACCCGAACTCGCACTTGTGGGCTCAGCAAATGCGATAAAACCCCTCGCTCAACATAAGAAAAGCCCCTGGAGGAATAAATCCACTCCTCTAGGGCCTCGGGGGCTACACCCGGCGGGTGCGCTCACGCGTACCCACCGAGGCCTCGAGTACAAAACACCATCCCGCTAGGAGCTGCCACGAGCCAAGTCTCATCAAAACCTAAGGGAGAGCGCTCACACTCTCCCCAAGGCTCGGGGGCTACTGTCGGGTACCATAAAAAGGGGTCCCCTAAGCAAAAACCAAAAAAATCGCTTAGACCCTGTAAAAATCGAAGCCAAGAGACAACTACTAGCTAACCCTCACTTTGTCCGAGGCTCGGCTAGACTGCCTAGCCCACCTCAAACAGATTCTCCACCTCGCTCAAAGCCCCGCATGTAAGGCCTCGGACGAGGTACCGATTCTCCGTCTCGCTCGAGGCCCCGCATGTAAGGCCTCAGACGAGGTACTGATTCTCTATCTCGCTCGAGACCCCTCACGTAAGGCCTCGGACGGGGTACCGATTCTCCATCTCGCTCGAGGCCCCGCACGTAAGGCCTCGAACGGGGTACCGATTCTCTGTCTCGCTCGAGGCACCGCACGTAAGGCCTCGGACGGGGTACCGATTCTCTGTCTCGCTCGAGGCCCCGCACGTAAGGCCTCGGACGAGGTACCGATTCTCCGCCTCGCTCAAGGCCGGCTCGGCGATAACCCATCGCCTCCGCCTCGACCGATTTCCCTGACAGAATGTCACATCCAACTAACGCGACCAACCACTCCCGCGACGTCAGCCGAACGACGGCTCGACACAGTGGAGTGACCGATGAGATGGGAGTAGCATCAACACCATGCTGTCTGGGATAGGACGGGGTAGGGGTTACCGGCCGCTGTGCTCGACACTGTGCCCACAACTGACACCCGTACTGCACTGTGCTACCTAACATATGCTCTAAGGATAGCGCAGCGTGGGGAGTCAAGTCTGAGTACCTGTAGCCTCGGAATCAGTGTACAGGACCAACTGCTCCCTCCGAGCCTCGACCATCCGCTTTGGGGTCTTGGCAGCCTCGAGATTCACGCCCGTCGAGCCCCCGACGATGGTTCGGCCTCTGCACTGACTGAGCCTCGGCTCTCTACGCTATCAACATACAGCGACCGGCATTTCGTCCACAGCATGTGCCATGCCCTACGTCAAGCTATCACTGGAGCTCCCACGTCGCATAGGATCGGGCGTGACCGGCGCGTCGCTCTAGTGCATCAAGGACAAGACCGCTCCAGCGACCATGCCACCATAGGGATGGGCATACCACCTCCGCTCACAAACTGCCGTGTAGCGAACACATGTATCGCCCCTTTCCCCCCTTCAACTATAAAAGGGAGTGACCGGGGCCATTTCTAGGGGGGATGAAGGTAGATAGACGCTTAGACACACGCACAGACAGAGACATCACACACACGCGCGCGCAAGCAACGCGCAACACTCTGTAATATGCGCACTCCTCCGCACTGCCTGAGATCAACATCTCAAGCAATTCACACCGCTCCACGCAGAGACCTGGGACTAGCTCCCTCTCTCGCCCTACTTGTAAACCCCTACTACAAGCACCTCGGTGCAAGGAATACAAGATCGATCTCTCAGACTAGACGTAGGGCACATATTGCCTGAACCAGTATAAACCTTGTGTCTCTTTGCATCACTATCCGAGATTAGGGGCACGCAGTACACTTTCACTAGTTGATTGAGGGCCTGCCGGTCCAAAACACCGACAATATGTTTTGAAGAATTTCATAACTTAAATGTATAACTTTTATGTGTAACTTATACATATAACTTTATGTGATAAGTTATGCACATAACTTATACATATAACTTACTACGCGACAAAATTAGATGGCCTACATGTAAAAAGTTAGATTTATAAGATATAGATGAACAAACATGTACGTACAAGTCAACATTGATAACTTATATTATAATAACTTATTTGTAAAACTTATAAGTTAGATGAACAAACTTGTATGTACAACTCAACATTGATAACTTATATTATAATAACTTAGATATATAACTTGATAAAGAACTTAGATGTGCAAAATTAACCTCATAATATATTAGCAGAAATATAAAAAGCATGGTTGAGAAATTTATATTAATCATATACTAGCATGTAAAATACATAAGTTAATGTATAAAAATTTAAAAGGCAAAGAAAAAAAGTAGAAATAAAAAAAACTTAGAAACACAACTTATGTACAAAAGTTATAAGTTATATTGTATAAGTTAATATACATAAATTGGTTCTAGAAAATAAAATTCTTCAAAACATATTCAAGTGGGGTCTCGTTTTGTTCGCCTCATCACGTAGAACACACCGGTATAGACAAAATTAAAAATAGATACACCGTTCAGAAGTTATATGTAAGAAAAATGGGTCATAGGCCCATTTAGTTTGGATTTTGGTGTTTTGATGATCAACAAACCAATTTAAACTAATGAATTTGTAAGTAATTGTTTTGTAGTTCAATAGGGTGCAAGATGTGACTTGTACGAAGGCGACATGATGATCCTACAATCAACACCATAAGCAAGACCCTAGAAGCACAAGAGAAAACCCAAGATATCAAGCAAAGTCCAAACACAAAGATGGGAACTAAGCCGGACGCAAGATCGCGAAGAAACGAACTCGACAGTGGTGACCGGACGTGGCCCTAGGAGGACCGGACGCGTCCAATCAGTTGCTCGGCAATAGCAGGCGTCAGTAGCAGTGACCGAACGCTGAGTGAGGCAGTGACCGGACGCACAAACTTTATTGTTCATCGTCGCGGCAACAACTCAGTGAGGATCGGACGCAGCGGCACTGGATGATCGGACGCACAAAATACAATGTCCGATCATGTCTAGAGAGGTTCCAGAGCAGCGCAAATGCGACCGGACGCGTTCGGTCGATGATGACCGACTCGGCAGTGCATCTGATCTCTACGCGTGCGCTCAACGATCGGGACGACCGGACACGTCCGGTTAGAAAGACAGCAGCGTCCGGTCAGTAGCAGAAAGCTGAGTTTCATCCCCTATGGCTACTTTCTCTATGAGGCTTATAAATAGACCCCCAACTGGTCATTTGATATGTGAAGAGCTGAGGAAATATACCAATGGTGTTGATACACCATTTTAGTGATCTTCACTTGTATAGTGCTTAGATTGATTAGACCACCGTTTATACGCTTGCTTTAGGTTTAGGCCTAGTGTTTAGTGTGGTTTGCACACCTTTTATCACTCGTTGCTTGCGCGCACCATTGCTGTACATTGGAAGGGCTTGTAGTCTTACGAGATCACACCAACCATATTTGTGGTGTGGCTATCATCGTGTACCGAAGAGAACAAGGCCCGCGACGGTTTGACCGGAAGCTTGATAGTGAAGACGGCAGGGAGCGGTCCGGGAGAGACTTGTCGAAAGCACACCGGAGACCCACTTGCGTGTGGGAAAGGCCCGGGGCTATCCACGGAGTTACCCGACCTGGAGCTTGGCCCTTGTGAGGGATTCTTTGCGAGGGGCTCCAACGAGGACTAGGGAAAGCTTGCGCGCTTCTCGATACCTCGATAAAAATATCGGAGTCGTCGACGAGAGTTTGCATATCTCTACCTTACTCTTTAGCTTCCGCATTTACATTGCAATATTTGTGTGTGTTTTACTTTCCTAGCTTAGTGATAGGCTAGTTGATAGGTTTGGAACCTAGATTGCATAACTTCTTTTGCGGTAGAGATAGCAACACACCTAGCAAAACCGTAGTTGCACATTTAGATAGTTTATCTTTTATATATGTTTTGCTAAGGGTAGAAAAAGTGACCATAGTTTAGAGTAGAATTTTAAGTTGCCTAATTCACTCCCCTCTTAGGCGTCACGGTTCCTTGCATTATAGCCTTTTAATATAAATGCTTTGCTATTTTTTTCTAGGTCAACAGTGACGTCACAGCTAGGAAATGAGCGGGGTGAGGGGAGCCAACGACACGGACGACTGCGCACGTGGTCTGATCGTTCACGCGATTTGAAACGGGTGATCGACCGTCCAATTGGAATTGGGCCTGACAGGCTGACACGGTCGATCAGCTGGCAAGGCAACCTCGGTTTGGACTTTGGGCCACGTTTAGTTGGCCGAATTTGGCGCCGCAAATGTACTGTAGCACACTGTAGTGTTTTGTTTGTATTTGGTAATAATTATCCCACCATTGACTAATTAGATTTAAAACGTTCGTCTCGTAAAATAGAATCAAACTGTGCAATTAATTTTTGATTTTGTCTATATTTAGTATTTCATGTATTAACCGCACTACAGTGAATTCGGCGGCGCCGCCAACTAAACGTGGCCGGATAGCTTTCCCTGCAGGGCAGGGATGATGTCGGGTCACAGCCCGTTCAGTACGGGCCGAAGGTCCAGCGAAACAGATGGGTCCAGATCATGCGGAATGCCTGTCTTGCCGGTTGCCGTCCCCCTGAAGCGTGAACGGCCGGCCATGACCGGTCGACGACGAAACTCCCAATCAACTGAAATTTCCAATCCAGCGCGGGCACCCGTCGCCATCACCGTCTAGTCCACCGGTCTTGGCCTCCGTCGTCCGTCCCACGCCAGAAGCCACGCCACGCCACGCCACATCACGGTGCCTCCTCGCAGCTTCCTCCTCCCCCTCTCACCCCAAAACCAGCAAGGGAGCAGATGGGGGCAGTGGGCAGGCGGCCGCTGCATTAAAAAAAGGGCACTGAAACTTAATCCAATCCACCGAACCCAAATCTCTGTCTCGCGCTGGCGCTGGGCACACCACCACGCGCGCCTCATCCGGTACCGCCATGACGAGCGCCTCCGAGCTCTTCACCGCGCGCCGCGCCACCCGTGGGGGCCGCCTCTCCGATCCCGACCCGGACCCGGATCCGCACGCCGACGCCCTCCGGGACCAGCACGGACTCGGCGGCCGGCGTCGGCGCCGCGGGTGCCGCCCGCGACGCCAGCTCGACGCCGCCGGGGACGTACGCCAGCACCTGCACACCGGGGCCCCGCCACCGCGTCGCCGCGGGTCGTACACCGTGAGAATCCCTCGCCCCAATCTTCCTCCGGCTTGATTATTGTCTTATCAGTGTTGTGGCTGGATCGGAGTATCTCCGGCGTTGGCTTGTACAATTCGTGGTCCGGTGGTCACTATTAGGTTTTGGCCCGCGCGAAATTCAATGATGACTTTGAAATGCCGATTTTATTATCATGATTACATAGCTCGGGAAATGGATACCAATAGGGATTTACGCAATTGCACTTGTTACTGGGGTTGCACTTTTTTTTTTTTTTTTGGTCATACCGGGGTTAAACTTCAATGTACTAATTGGTGAAATATATCGGATTGTAATCCTATCTGAGATTCTGAACCAAGCTTCATAATCCCACTGGCATTGCCATGTTGCACAAAGAGTTGAAATGAGCCTTGTTCATTGTAGTAGCAGTGGTTGGGCTTGTAGTCTTGATGGCTTTGTGGGATTGTAGCCCTACCATCAGTCAAAGGTTTCCTAGATGGCGCAGGTTCGTTGCTAGCTGTGGTTATATTTTTATGAGATATAGTTATTTGCAATTTTCTTAATTACCTCAGCAATTTTATTTTTGCAAGGCTTGATCTATGAAATAGGCATCTTTTGTTACAACCTTTTTTTCATACAAATGGGAAATGTAACAATTGCCTCGCCTAGTCATGGACTAGCTGGAATCTACACTTGAACCTTTTTTTTCTGCTATGCTGTGTAATTGTGTGCATATCATCGAGCGCAGTAGCTTTGCTCTTATATCCTTTGATGAATTCCACTTGAAATAATTGATTCATCAGCCATGTAATCTGGGGTGTTGGCTAGTAACTTAAAATCATGACCAAGCCGATGCACCTATTTGCCCTTTTGTTATCTATACCAAACCAGCTTCATTTCAGGAATCATGCCATGGGCTACCATTTTCATCCTGATTGTTTGTGATGGGTCATCAAATGATAATATCTCTCTGTTTTGCTGTCTGCAGGATCAGATCTTATCGTACATAGACAATAACAACATTGGGGATTCTGCAGCTCGGAGGAACAGACTTGATAGGCTGATGTTCAGGACAAGTGAGCGGCTTCCTGGTGCTGTACTGCAAGCACAAGCACGTGTCCTAGAGAGACTCAGAGGCATTTCTCTAGGTTCATCTGCCTCTAGGCCATCCATCTCATTGGATGAATTTTCTGCTAGCGATGTGTTTAGAATCATCGACTTCAGAAATAGGGAAACCCGGCACGAGGCAAATCGGCCCCACTCATCATCGTTCCACCCGAGCAGTGAATCAGATGAAGAAAGACCAACCATCAGTTCCAGTAACTCCAACCGGTCAGCTGGACTTAGCAAGGCGGCTTTCCTGCGTCTACAGATTGAGATTTTTGAGGCTAGCAAAGATGATAAGAGAGAGGCATCACCAGAATGTTCTATTTGCCTTGATGGATTTTACGATGGAGATGAGCTGATAAGGTTGCGCTGTGGCCACAGGTTCCACTCAACATGCTTGGAGCCATGGGTGCGGAAATGTGCAGACTGCCCATACTGTCGAACAAATATATGGTCACGATCCTGATGGCAAACCCTTAGTTGGAAATAAAGACTATAACCACCATGGAGTTGAACTGTTGTATAATTCGCTGTTGTGGGCATCCCAGTTAATCCGGTGCTCCTATGGCAACATGTCATTTCTAATATCCTGAATATTTTGTGTTATGTGTTGTGTCGCTCAAAGAGGTTTATGGTGTTGTGCGTGAGTGGTGGCTGATAGTACAGCTTAGAAAACACCCCATGACTTTGCTATTTCAGAACCGTATAAAATGATGAGCCAATAATGCAAAGAAATTGAGTAAATTAAAACGCAAGAAGCACTGCTATGATGCAGATAAAAATGCTCTACAAAATACTGAGCTGAATGGCTCAATGAGTCAATGTCAGTAGCATCAGCTTTGGGCCTGTTCGCTTGAACTTATCAGCCGGCTTATCAGCTAGAATCTATAGTATTTTTCTCTCATAACAAATCAGCTTCTGTCGGCTTATCAGCCAGCTAGAATCTACAACAAATCGAGTATTTTTCTCTCTGAACTGATTTTTAAACCCTTTTTACCGGAATGCTTATATTTCTCTCTCTCGACTGATTTTTAAACCCTTTTTACCGGAATTCTGGAATTCGAAGCATTCGGTCGAACGTCAAAGGCTCAGAGCCGGTCGATCTGTTCACTCCGCCAATGGATAATCCAACGCTAGCAGTTGGTCTCGTCAACACACCGTAGCCTAGCCGGCTCCAGCACAGAGTTAACGCGGCCTGAGCTCGATATTGCTCGAGACCCCACGGGAGCTCACCATTTGCCGAATGCTAGGGGACGATCGTGACTAGTGAGGATGCAGCAACGGGGTTGTATCTCCTGCCGAAGTGCCGATGCTACAGGAACAGGAGAGCATTGGTGTGCTCCGCCAGCTGACAACCGTGCGCTGGATTTCAGCTGCTGCCGGCTCCGGTGGGTGAAAATTGAAAGATGGGGAAAAAGATTGCAAGAGGCTAAAGAACGAGAACTGGGCGGCCAGAACTGTCGACTGTCGTGCCCGGAGCACCTGTGCTGACGACAGCGATGGTCCATGGACGCAGTGGACAGGCGGCGACGGCGAGCTTCCTTTTGTGAGTCCACGCAGAAGCTCCCAGTTATGCTACAGAAGCTGCGGGAAATAAGAGCCTTTGCATGATTTCTCATAAACACTCGACCAAAAATGCTTTCCTTCGGAGTATGGAATATCAAGATTGGTTGGGGCAAATACATTAGCATGCACAGTAAAGTGCTACATTTCTTCACTGAATTTAGCCGTAATGCAGGTTCTACACAATCAACACAAACTGCCACCTTACAACTCCAGCCGATTACTGCCGGGGACTTCAACATTCTCTAATTTCAGTGTACAGGGTACAGAGTACAGACTAGGCTGCCAGGCTCCTCATTGGGTTGTAGGTGTGGCAATACAAGCAGATACAGTAAAGTAATTTTCTAGTGCCTTTTACATTCCGATCAGAACCTACCCCCTATGAAGCTCTACAGTTCAGATGGCAACTCCTACAAAAATTCACCACCCTTCCGTGTCAGGCAGTAAAAGCAATAGCATTGATGCATGATACAAGTCTTGCAATTTCGGTTGCTAGCAGCATGATCACCAGCCCACTGCACCAAGAATTTATGCTGGGACTATTACAGTACATAGGTGCCAACCAGCCACCACGGAGGATTGAGTTCTCGAGGTGCATCAAGTGTTCAGGGCACCATTCAGAATATCCAAGTATGACAGAAGCAATCTTGATGCAAGGATTGCCCTGAAGATGTCCTTCCAAGGACGAAGCAGACTGCCCTGAACATGTGGCAAGATTGTCCCAACCAGATCACTATGCATGCCTTTCAACCTTGATTACCAAAATGTTCTGCCATAGTTGCCACATGTGCATGCCTCAGGATCCAGTCGACCAAAAGTAACTTAACTGCCAGTGAATTTACCATACAAGCTGCTGATTTTGTGAGGCTAGAAATCCAATCCTGAGCCAACAAATATAGTCACCAGATTGTCCACACTATGCATACAACTGCAAAGCAAAAGAAATGATAAATACATATGCAATGGGAAAAACACAAAGTTGTGCAACAGTTAAGGATAACTGACAAGGTAACAGAAAATGGGTCAGGTCACGATATAAGATACAAATTTGATAACAAAGATTCAATATGGATGTAAGTGCTATGAAAAAGGTAACAAATGTGTGTAAAAAGACAGTAAAAAAGCTACACCGCATGTGTCGGTACTCAGTATATATTGAAAGGACACTATTCAGTATATACAATCACACCAGTGATAAATACTTAGCCAAGAAATATGAAACAAAACACTCCGCAAGATTATTCACCAATGGCTCTAGTTAATTAAGTAATAAACATATTCAGAATGAACAAATTGATAGCACGTGAACAAGAATACAAGATGACTATTGGTATAGGTTACTCAAACATCTACAGATATTTTTTTATTGGGACAGGAAAAAAAAAAAACAGACATGGTAAACAGACTTACTGATTACAAGAGCAGCAAGTGCCAAAAGAATCAATTGAATAGGATGCCCATATCGAATCTGATACTGAGATCTTTGAAATTGTCTATGAAGGGCTCCGAGCCAACCATAAAGTTTCTTATTGTATGTATGCTCATCACAGGAACTTAAGCAACTCTTGTTCCTTTCAAAGCATCCCTCTAAACCCTACAATGAGGAACAGGAATACAAAGGTTAGAGCACTAAGATATAACCAAAGAGAGAGCTACAGAACAAATCATCTTTGCATCATTTGAGTAAGATCCAGTTACCTGACTCAACTGAGAAGTACTCAGAGGGATAGCCTCTTCAACATCCTGTTGGTTAACGCCTGCCCACCTAACAGCTCCATTTTTACACTTCGTTCTAGGCTTAGGTTGCAAGGTACTCGTCAAAGCACATGTTTTCACTATCTTGAGCAAAGGCATTTTGTCTGAGCCATCAGATAATTGTTCTGTAGTTCCTTCACATTCGTTAGGAATTGACATGCTCCATGAGCCTATATCAGCACTGGCACTAGCTGCTCTTCTGTGCCCACGATGCAAATCTTCCTTTGCTCTTGCTGAAATCAAATCCATGGAACCAGCTGAATCCTTGGAGCTGTCAGTTGATATATCATTTTTCATCCTTGCTTCATTGCTGCCCACTTCAATATCACCTGCTGAAGGAATTGTGACCACTTTGTCTTTCTGTTGAAAAGGACTGGCAGATAGGAAAGCTGCAAGGTCGTCCCGTTCATCCTCATCCAAATGAACCCAGCTCAACGGCCCCCTCCCCTCTGCAACATTGGATTCTTTCAAGTTTTTCTCGACCTCTAATATTCGATAGCCAATTGCTGTAACAAAGTCATCATGCCTAGCTCTTGTGTCTTTTCCTGCTGAGATAACCAGGTCGTTCGATCTGATTGCCCGCGACAGTTCATCAAGCTGAAAGAAGGACAAACCAAATCACAGAGTGAGCTTTTGAATCGAAGATACTAGTAGCATTAATCTTCAAATTGTGCCCTACAATTACAACTATATTTTTTATAAAGTTTGGCCACTGACATAACTGGATGGGTACATTATCCAACCAAGTCCTGTTATCACCTCAATCACATCCACATTTACATGAATGTGGTTGTTTAAACATCATGCTAATATGGCAACTCTTTCTTTTTTTAAAAAAAGGACGGGGAGCTGCCTACTACATATATTAAAAAAAGGAGGACCCGGAGGGAATATGGCAACTCATAACAAGTAGAAGAAATGAATCAAACACCATGCTAAGCTCGATTGTCAGTGATCGTTTAATCAAGAGAAGTTTTTACACATCTGAGTGTCAGGATATACCAATTACGCTATAAAACGCTAACGAATTTAGCAAGGGGACTACAGCAATCGGACCGTGCAATAATATAACCTCGATATGAACGATGAGGGCGACAGATTTACCTGCCACATGGCGGTGCCAAGCGCCGTGTGCAGCTCGCGGCGAAGCTCCGCAGCTGACGGGCCTCCACTGACGCTTGCCCCCTCCGAATCGCCGCCGCTCCTCTCCTGCACCCATACCCTATACACCAACTCCATCCTGCGTGAACGCAAACAGAAAACCGACAGAGGTGAGCACCAGATCCGCGATCGCAACGGAGCAGAACAAACCTAGGCCAACCCACCAAGAAAATAAGGGAAAAGAAGGGCAACGCACCGATCGGCGGATTCCTGGACCTCCTCGGCGGCGAGGAAGAAGGGGTCCTTCTCCCAGCGGTCGAACGACGTCGCCATAAAGATCTCGCCCGCCTGCCGGATCGAAACCGAAAACCTCGAGAGAGATCGGATTTAGGATTTGTGCTTTGCGGCTGGTGGCGCGGTGGGGGAGCGGCGAGCCTGGCTTTCCTCTTCTTTCCGCCCGCTTTTGCTCGCCGCTAATTTATAGCTGGTGCTGGGCTGGTGGGGATGGTGGTGGCTGCCTATTATTATTGCGTTACGTTTTGCGGGGGCCGGCCGTCGGCGGGCGCGCGCGCGCGTGGGAATGCCGCGCTGGGAACGTGGCTATTCTATTCCTCCACTGCCGTGTGGTGTGGGAATGCCAATGTCAGGGCAAACCAGCGTGATTTCTATCCCTATTAATTAATTTGTCAGGGAGGCATTTTGCTGATATAGCAGTCAATTTAACGAGGAGAGAAGGAAAAAAACTTACGATCTGTTCACTTACTCATATACAATTGTGGATTATAAATTAAAACAATACTTTTCTATCGTACCAAACCAACCTACACTAAATAATTTATGATCGTTTACGAGCAATCAAACATGCTGTTAGAAACGACGTCCACACGCGCGACGAGGCAGTCGAAACCATCGCATACAGCGTTGGGAAGGAGGGCTCCGTTTCCATCGGGCGGATCATGTGCGCACCACCGGTGGGAGCTCGCATCGCTGGTGAAGCAGAAGCACCGCTCGTGCGGCCGCCGCCGCGGAGCTCGCACGGACGCCAATCCCCGCCGCGACGTTGCACGGACGCGACCTCCCCGCCGTCTGCACCGCACGGCCCTTGCTCCTCGTCGCCCCCTGCATCCCTTCCCGCGCACGCGCCCGACCCTGCTGAGCGGATGCCGCCGAGCAAGACGTCGCCGAGCACGAAACGACCAATCCGCGCGGACGCCACCGAGCGAAACCCCTCCCCCACCGCCGCGAGCACGGGAGCTCTGGCCATGGCCCGATGCCGCCTTCCCTGCCATGGCTCGACACCCATCCCGGCGTCGTCGGCTTGCCGGGGCACGGCCCCGCGCTGGCTTGCCGAGCCCGGAGAACTCCGACGCACGCGAAGCTCATCCTCGCTGCCGCCCATGGACGCGAACTGCTGACGGGGAGGTCGCTGGCTTCGGCTTCAGCGCTGGTGGACCTCGCGGCGTCGTCTCCTAAGGCCGCCGCCTGCGTTGATTGTTTGCTTCAGCGTTGCTCGATTGATTAATCTCATCCGCGGTTTCTTGCTTGCTTGCTCAAAGCTTGCGTTGCTTGCTTGCTTGTGAGGACGCAGCTGCCGGTGCTGGCTTGGGGCTCGCGGAGCTTGCGCCGCCGTGGAGGTCACGAGTCTCGCCGCGGAGCTCACGTAGCCTCGCCGTAAGATGGTCCGCCTCGCCACGGAGCTCGCGCAACCTTGCCGCAGAGCTTGCGCAGGCCGTCGCGGAGGTCGCGAGTCTCGCTGCACAGCCTCACCCGCGGAGCTCGCGAGGCTTGCCGCGGAGGTCAGGCTGGCCGCCTCGCCTCGCCGCGGACCAAGCGCACCAGCTTGCCGTTTTCCTTTCGCCGTGGAACACACGCACACCGTCCGCATAGGATCCGAAGGGATGGGGGAGTGATTTTTTTTTCTGATACTGTATAGTTTGGTGTCTTACGATATTGAACCGATAGTTTTTGCATTAGGAGTGCCCTTACCATGAGATTGCATTAGGAGTGCCCTTACCATGAGATTGCACTACTGAAAGCTGTTGCCATCGAAAATGCGCGTATCTGCTGGTGCTGTTCGAGGTGGAAAGTGGAATTGCTGTCTTTCGCTAGGGAATGTTTATTCATTTATCGGCACGGCAGTCAAACACCACACGATGGTGTTGGTAAACGAAGCCGGGTGGACAGTGGACTGGAGGCTGCTGTCGCCTGCTCGGCTGCCGTGTGTGAGATTGGCGTGGCTGGGGTGGCTCCTCGCGTCGGCTTGCCCCCGCGTTCATCGACGGCTTCAACTATGTCTGCTTCAACGTCAGACCGTTGATTCGCGGATATCTTCGAGTAGTTCTTTTATTCGCACAACAGCAATACTCCCTCCATCCCAAATTGTAAGTCATTCTAAGAATCTTGGAGAGTCAAAGCTTCTCAAGTTTGACCAAAATTATAAAAAAAATTACAAAGATTTATGACATCAAATAGGTATACTATAAAAATATAATTAACAAAGAATCTATTGGTACTTAGTTGGCATCATAAATATTATTATCTTATTATATAAATTTGATCAAACTTGAGATGCTTTGACTCTCCAAGATTCTTGGAATGACTTACAATTTGGGACGGAGGGAGTACAATACAACTATGAGAGTTTTTTTTGTTTTGTTTACAATAGCAATACAATTATACAATTATGCGTCCGGGAAGAATAAGACTAACCTAATGATGATTGACTGGGTGACTGTCAGCATATTGTATGGCTGAATCTGGTGACGGTTCCAGGCATCCATTTTTTCCACTTGTACCAGTACCAGCGATAAAAAAAAAAAAAATCATTGGTCATAGACATAGCATAGCAAAGTTCGTGTTCACAAAATCTCGCGAGCTCAAACATCAAGGTACTGGTCTAATATAGGAGACAGATATCACCAGGCTGATATGTCAAATGTGACGGCCTGGCACTAACAAGAAACTCCAAGTGTATCTATGTTATTACCAGATTGTACTCGGAACAAAAGGTGCAAACAGTTTGGCTATTGCAATAGGCTAGCATAACGGCTGCTCTACCAAACTTACTGACACAGCTGACATTTTCTGCAATCACCCCACCAACAACACTGAAACACCTTGTCTGGTAGCTTGGCTCACATCTTCAGTTCCGTCGTCCACGTCCCCTGAACACTGGGTCGTTTCGTTACGTGTCTTGTTCGCAGCTTCACCACTTTCCTGCCCAGGGAGTTCCTTAGCCTCGTGGCTTGCAGGAGTATTTCTTCTGGCGGTAAATTTCTCACACAGACCACTCGCTCGTTATGGTTTTCTGCACAACAACAAGGCTAGTTAGAAAATTGAGAAAATACAAAATCAGCGTAGCTGTGGAAATTACAAAGATAAGACAACAAGAAAACAGCAGCCATAGGACAGCTGCATTCGAGGAATTGTACTATCCAATCCCATAGTAATTTTTTTCACTAGTGGAAAATACCAATCCTATCCTACAGGATCTTGCTTGCGTAGTGCATGCAATATTGTAATGGCCCCATATATAGGATCAAATTGACAATAGAAGAATCTGTATCAATCCACAGAATTGTTGGTTTGACGCCCCTCTTATCCCACAAAAATTGCCACCTGATCCTATTCTGTCCAATCCAAGATGGGCGTAACCATCTATCCTCCCAACATTGATGAGGATCATCAAATGTGCATAATTCTAATGGAGGTTTTATCTTGACCGTGATAAATTTAAACTAAGATACGTTCACCTTCAGGCGTGTTATTCCGAACAGGTATTCAAGCTTGTGCAGATAGAACAGTGAAAAACAGGGCAAATAAGAATTCAAGGAGGGTTGCTATCACAACCTGGACACATAGATGATAGACGGAAACAGCAAGATGGAAGTTCAAGTTCAAATTCATATGGTGAGATTCAAGGCTGATTTCCATTTCTTTTTTATTTCCCTTTACTTCTTTCTTTCTTATCCTGTCATGAGGTTTTCCTTTCTTCTTACTTTCTCCTCTCTCTAACTTTCCTTTATTTTAACATTCTTTTACTCCTCATCCTTCTTTGTGCTTGCCTGTTGCACTTATTTTGCCACTTCGGTTTATACATTTACAGCTCTCTTCTTTCATTAATGAAATTAAGGCAGGGGCCTCCCCTCCTGACTTCCACTCTTCCAGAGAGAGGGAGAGAAGAGGAAGACCCAGAAATGGCCATGCTGTGCAATTTTCAACTGAACATGGTAGGTTAAGCTACATTGTATTCCTATAGCGTCTTCTCAATGCCAATCCATACCATAAGTTGTATCCCTATCAGGAATAAATTGCAATGGAAAAGAAAAGTAACCAAGATCTTACTGTAAATTCCCTTCAAGTTAGGATGTTGACCGCAGACAACCTCTGCCACCACTTCTAAGTGTGGATTCTTTTCCTTAAAGGCTGGAAGATGTGCCTCCATGAAGGACCTGCAATCAGAAAAGGTGCTAGTTGTTAAAGAGCAGATCCAGTAATGAATAGTACTAACCAGCACCATGTTTGATCTGAAGCCCATACAGCTGCCACTAAACTATAGTGTACTGCTGTACAAGGAAAGCACTATAGCTCGAGCTAAAATCTGATGAACGAACACAAGCACAGGCATAGAGTGCCTGATTCTATTGTTGCAACAAATAGCATGTAATTGCGCTAAATTGTGACTAAATGGGCGGCGGTGGCTCTTTTAGCTCATTCACAGACATCAGTACCGCTAGTCGCACAGCATATTTCTGTCTAGAAATGAAATTTCAATGCAGTAATGCCCTAGAAAAGCTAAAGAGGCAACAGGATAGTTGTCTTCAGTTCCAACTAGCAAATTGTAACTACATACACACCACGCTCATCTGCAACGACAAATCCATGGCTGGACACAGTCGACCAACCATCCGATCAATTCCAGCATTGAAGAACATGTACCAGCAGGATCTCGACTAATTTTCGCAACAGAACTAAGTAAATCATACGAAAACACTATGGTATAATGGTACTACTACCGAAGTGAGGAACAAACTATTTCATCATACCTGATGCCCCTGCTGCTCCCTCCCCAATCACAGTAATTTACCACGAGCTTCTGCAGCTGCCAGACCCCCCTCAGCGCCATCCTGCCGCAGGGGCGGCCACAATAAAGCACATAAGCGTACACATGTACAACCGATAAAAAAAATCGAAGTAAGCATGATTTGTATATATTTGTTTCAAAAAAAAAGCATGATTCATATATACACTTGTGATTATATCAGATCCGAATACAGATAGCCAAATAGATTAAGTTAGGGTTCAGGTGCTCAGTTATGCAAAGTAGGAGGGAAGGAGAAGGGGCGGGCATACCTTATGCGGTCGGTGCTCGCCGCCGGCGAAGGGCCCGACGAAGACCTGGGCAGCTGGGTATAGGGCGGCGGCGGTCGCGCACGCGAGGTGAACGCAGGAGAGCAATATTCTTCCGGGCCTGTTTACAGCTATCTTCTTCGCGCGCGCTAATGGGCCGACCTCACCTTTGTTTTTTCTTTTTCTGAGTACACGAGAATGACTACGCTGGTTCGTTAGGGAGAGCGGCCCATGAAACTGGTTCATTCTTTCTCCCTTTCCTTTTTATTTTTTCCTTTCTTTTTCCATGACACTTGGTTCTTCTCTTTTTCTTTTGCTTCTAATTATTTTTATCCTTATAACTCTTGTCATTAATAATCATCTCTTTTCAGATCCATTAGTGAAGCTTTTCCCTGTTTGTCACTAGACTAGGAGTAAAATCTGTTATTAGCCTTTTTAAATTTGTGTTCTAATCCATTTTTATATTCCTTTTGTTTCACATGAATATGTCATCAGAATTTTCTACAAAATCTGCAGAATTTTTTTCTTGTGGTTTTAGATTTTTTTTATGTTGGAACAAGTTTTCTTGTGGTGCCATAATAAATTTTTCCTAAACGTACATGAAACATTTTGGTCATGAAGTAGGAACATTATAAAGCTACAACATTTTCCTAGTGAATCTATAAAATTTTATTCACAAGCTAGAACATGCTTTTGCCTTAAAAGAAGGAATATTTTTCTTCTTAAGTTGGAGCATTTTTCTTGAAGCTAGCACATTTTCATGTGAAAGGTAGCACATTTTTCTAATTTTGTTTTAAGATAGAAACACCAGAAAATATATTAATTAATATCAATACTACTCCCTCCATTGCAAATTATAAAACACTTTAGCTTTCCAGATATATAGGTTTTGCTATGCACTTAGATACACACTATCGAAACAACTTATTATGTGTCGAACGTAATAAAAATGATGTATCTAGAAAAACCAAACCGTCTTATATTTTGAAATGGAGTAAAAGCCTTAGAATTTGCCATTTTTGGAACTATTGAAACAACGAAAAAAAGGACTACACACATGTGAACTATTGAAACCGCATGCTCCGTGTTGAATCCAAATGGTAGCTTCGTTGTTGATCAAGTACAGTGAGCTAAGTGGGCTGTTGGAGTGGCACCCTTGTTAGCGAGCCTAGATTCAGAACATGTATACAACAATAGGATGTTTCGTGGAGAAATGAAAAGGAGAAGATGCTTAGTGAAAAAATAGCTTTTTCCACTATACTATACCAGCACCTGGTGCTTAGAGGTGGATAAGATACTTAAATTTAAACGGGGTGATTTGTGTGTGCTAACAAGATAGTTTTGAGCCTACCTAAATACCAATCTATATTATAGTGATTAACTTTCTATGCCGATGCTTGATGATATGATAATATTCTCTCTTCTTTAAGTACCAGTGTCTAAGTACCTTGCATTGTACATATCCTAATGCATCTTATAAAACAAAACAGAGTGACTGAGTGAGATCGATTGGTTCACCGATGCTAGCATATTTGTCCAATTGTCCTGTGGAATAATTTCAAGAACATGATGGGATAAGAAAAGTCTTTTGATAACACCGTATTGCCATTTCTGTAAAATGGATGAATTCGTCTGTTAGCATGGATAATTTTTTTTTCTGTTCTGTGTACTAGTTCAACCTATACTCTGTGTAGACGAAGAATTTTAATAGAAATAACTGCCAGAGATTCAAGACTAAATTTAGACCCCACGACTAATCATTTGCTTATCTTTTCTCTTTCTATTTTTGTGAAACACAGGCGATAACCCATGCAAAATATAGGGCTTGAATCCTAGCGGATAGGTTTCATCATAAGGATCTAACCAAACGTTTGTTTGGTTCTTTTTTGCTGCAAGAAATTATTCATATAGATACTTTCTTATCTTTGTGCTGCTACGATAGATTTCAGTAACCAATTAGTCTATATATTTTTTATCCGTATTCGAAGTTTTTTTGCTTTACATCATATCTCCGCTTGTGTTCGACATGTGTTTAGGTAAAACCTTAGGTCTTATTTATCTACACTCGTATCTACCCCAGTCCATATGTGTTTCCATATGCGGATTGATGTAAATATGTGTACAGCCAAACAAAGCCCTTAAGGATCTATATGTGTTGACATCAAATAGATACATGTGTATGTGGTGTGAATTATGTTACACGTCATGTGTATATACCATATCCGGGATTAATAATAACAAAAGAGAAAATTTAGAAGTATATATAGAAGCACTTCGTCTAATGATAGACATAGATAATTTAGACACAATTTTTTAATAATAGTGGGTGCGGGTACTTTATTCACAAATTTAGGGGTTACTTTATATTACTTTTATAATGACGCAGATTGGTGTTGCTTTAGGTTATCGGTAATAATGATGGATGTAGCTAATTTATATGCAGATTTAGAGGTTGCTTTAAATTATTTTTTATAATGGCAAATTAGGTGAAGATTAGGAGTTAATCGAAGTTATTTTTCATTAATGCAAAGTGGGTAGTTTAGATATAGATTTAGGAGTTACTTTATAGTATTTTTTTTCGAAAAATAGAATCTATATCCATGATAAGGGCAGTTCCAATGGTGCATTGATGATGATTTCTATCCTCATTAAATGATTTGCCACGTAAGCAAAACGCTGACATGGCAACGTAATTAATGAAGAAAGAGAACAAAAATCATAGAAATGGTTTCTTCGTGAAGAAATCAGGTCTACTCTTGACCCAATGCACCAAAAAACCATGAAATCGCCATTGGGGAGAAATCACCAGTTTCTAGGGAGCTCGTGTCGCACTCCTATTGGAGTAAGAAGATAGAGTTGGGAGAGAGAAAGAGAAAATAATTATTACTCATAGAAACCATGGGTTGAAAAGCAGTACTTTTTTAGTGCGGTATCCTATGTTATAGAAACTATTAGTTTCTTTCACTGGGACTGCCCTAAGAGTCTACCATATTGATGTCCAAATGATAAGACTCTTGTGAGAATTGAGATGGAGGCTTAAAAGAAGATTTAATAATTAGTAACAGTGTGATTCGGTCTAAGAAAATACAAACTTTTAAACTTCGGTCAAAAGGCAGAATCTCATAACACAAGCTTAGCTTCTGCCGGTGTTTTCCTTTCCGGTGCTAAGCAGACCGACGGTAGCTGAAAAAATCTGAACATGGTCTAGCCCGACATGCTTTGGCAGTGTGAATGGCGAGTGTGTCCTCTCGAAAGCAGAGAACAAAAGATATGAGTCCTATATGTCCACAGCATCCATATCCTACACCTGGAGGCCACATCTGTGTCAGGTACTCAGGTGAGATACGCGCCATTGTCCTTGAAAGTCAAAGGGAGGAGATTCAGATACGCGCCTGAAACGCCCAAAGCAGCGTCGGAACCGTGGCCCCTTTTTCCAACGGCACCAGAGATCGGGGCCGGGGTCGCCCCCGTTCAGATGGGCATTTGCATGCATGCCAAAGCGGCGAACAGAAGAAAAGAGTGTAAAGGCAGGCACGACCCAGAAAAACGCGTCTTCCAGCCCACCCGTCCGTCCCGTCGTGCCGTGCTCCCGCGGTCCACCGGTGAGCACGCGCCGAATCGGCCGCTGCCGCCTGCCTATACACGACCGTCACACACCGAGCAGCAAGCACTTCTTCCACTCGCACACCACACCCCGACAAAGCGAGCCAGAGCAGCCTCCGCAAAACCCCCGCGTCCGCGTCTCTCTCTCGATCGATCGCCGGGGTGGGCAGCAGCGACGCGCGCACACAAGTGAAGGGAAGTGAATCAGTGGTTGGGGGTTCTCGTCCTGGCTATGAGAGGTTTAAGGCGGTGGCTGCCGTTCTGCGGCGGCGGCGGCGGCTGCTGCTGCTGCGGTGAAGGCGCCGGCAGGGGAGGGGGCGTGACGGACGGACTGGTGTGGGACGTGGCCCTCAAGGCGCACGCGTCCGGTGACTACTCCATCGCCGTGGCGCAGGCGAACGAGTCGCTCGAGGACCAGGCGCAGGTGCTCGCGGCCCCGGCCGCCACGCTCGTCGGCGTCTTCGATGGGCACGGCGGGCCCGAGGCCGCGCGGTTCGTCAACAGGCGCCTCTTCTCCCATATCCAAGGTGAGCTCGATCGATCGCTGCTGGAGATGATCTCGATATGCATGTTGCACTACTGCACCTGTTTTTCTGACTGACATGTCGACACCCTGCGCAGGCTTTGCGGCTGAGAACGGGGGCCTGTCGGCGGAGGTGCTCCAGAAGGCGTTCGGCGCGACGGAGGAGGAGTTCATAGGCCTGGTGCAGAAGTCGTGGCCGTCGCAGCCGAGGATCGTGTCCGTGGGCTCCTGCTGCCTGGTGGGCGCCATCGAGGGCGGGACGCTGTACGTGGCCAACCTCGGCGACTCGCGCGCCGTGCTGGGCCGCCGCGGCGGCAAAGGGAACAAGCGGGTGGTGGCGGAGCGGCTGTCGCAGGACCACAACGTCGCCGACGAGGACGTGCGGCGCGAGGTGGCCGAGATGCACCCGGACGAGCCGCACATCGTGCTCAACAGCCACGGCGTGTGGCGGATCAAGGGGATCATCCAGGTGTCGCGGTCCATCGGCGACGTGTACCTCAAGAAGCCCGACATCTGCAGGAACAACCCGGCGCTGCAGCAGTCCCTCTGCCCGTTCCCGCTGCGCCGCCCCGTGATGAGCGCCGTGCCGTCCATCACCACGCGGGAGCTGCGCCCCGGCGACCGGTTCCTCATCTTCGCGTCGGACGGGCTGTGGGAGCAGCTCAGCGACGAGGCTGCGGTGGGCGTCGTGGCGGCCAGCCCGAGGAAGGGCGTGGCCATGCGCCTGGTGCGGGCCGCCCAGCTGGAGGCGGCGCGGAAGAAGGAGGTCAAGTACGACAAGATCCGGACCATCGAGAAGGGCCAGCGCCGGCACTTCCACGACGACATCACCGTCGTCGTGCTCTTCCTCGACAAGTGCAGGGGCGCCGCCAGGTCCGGCCCCGAGGACATCGACGGTACCTATGCGCCGCTGGACGTGTTCTCCTACAGCCCCGCCGGCGATCACGAGGACCCGACTAAGCCCGTCCTGCGTCGTTGATACGGATCATCGCTTGGTGTTCCGCGTGCTGTCAGAGACTGAACAAACATACTCTTCTTTCCAGTGTTCTTCCATTGCTTTGCTTCGCTCTCTAAACGAGAGAGGTGTACATATGAACCATGCTTGAGTTGTTTCGTTTGGAATGCACGAATCTTTGCCGATTCTTGGATGAATTGAGTTCTTTCCCGTTCAAGGACAATTCGCTTGTAAAGAAATACTAGTGTCAGGTCATGTGTCATAGATTGTAAATCTTCACCCATCTCTTCTCACTTTTTTTTTTAAAAAAAAAGAAAATCTATTGCCTCCAACGGTTCTAGCTACTATCTACTTTTATGCTGATGCTTATGCTGAAATGTTGTGAAAGAAATGCATAGTTTCATGGCTGAAAAGTAGCTCAAGCGAACAGGGTGAACGTTATGGCGTTATGTTCTTCATAGCTGTCATCAGTGTCAACCAAAGGAGAAGATGAATATACTCATCAGCACTTGCTGGTTAGCAGCCGGCCGCCGGCGACCTCCTTCCAGCAGACTGAACTGCATGTGAGGCAGGGCCGGTCGTCACTCGTCAGCGGTCATGGTCTCGGCGACGGTCTGCTTTGGAATATGGCGATGTGGAAAGACGGCCACAATCGTGGATCGGTTCAACCAGCAATATAATTCTTGACCTCTGAGTCAAAAAGAGTGATGGCATCGATGCCCTGATGTCCAGGATCACGAGAAATGGTGGACGATCTAATCATGGAGTTTTCTTAATATAAAAAATCTGCCGGCAGAATTGTGCCTAGCTTGTATTGATAAAGAGGGGATATTAAAAAAAAGATATTTATAGTCAAAATAGCAATTGGGGAAAACTTAAGAAATGATGTCGCTCAACAACACTGTTGTAATGCTGCTCGGTGGGTGCTCTTGTCTCGCTGGTGACTCTTTTTTTTTTTTTTTTGTAAATACTTCGCTTCATTGATTAAGTAGAAACATTACAATCAAGTTGCAGGCATTGCTGCAGGAAGCTAGGATCACTAAGCCAAACAAAGTTCTGCTTACAATCAAGAGCTTGCTTAGCGCAAAGATGAGCTGCAAAATTCGCTACTCTTTTCGTGAAGACAACTCTAAAACTAGTGAAAGTTGAGGCTAATGTCCGATATAATATGGGCTTGGCCCATATAATATTTAATGAATCAAATAAAACTCTATGGTACGTAACATTAAGGGTTGCATGGTTTAATACCATACAAGATTTTGACTGAACGCTGACTCAGCTTATATGGTTGAAAATTATTCATCTAAATTGAGAAGCTGAGAAAAGGATAAAGGCGTGCCACGCGCGCGCGCGCCGCCGGCCGGGCCGTGGGTGTGGCAGGCGGCGGGTGTGGCCAGTCTTTTGCCACTTGATCCACATAACAACGGGAGTTACTCCCCTTGATGGTGGAGGCGAACTAATTGCGGTCGTTACTGTCTCTTCCGCATCCGGTCGTTACTGTCTCTTCCGCATCCGCACCTCTCTGTCTCCTGGGATTCTCCGTCCGTCCATATATCCGAGTCCTCCGTCAGTTTAGACCCCGTCTTCTTCCGCAACCACTCCCGAGAGAGCCACACTTCCGCAGCCTTCTGGTTTTCCCGTCCCGTACCTCTGCGCGCACGGAGTAGCGGGAGAGCAGGTGCCTCCGGAACCCTCGTCCGCCAGAGAACCTTGCACGGAGTGCGCGGCGATTAGGTTTTTGGAGAGCGATCCGCGACTGCTCGTCCACGTATATCTTCTTCTCGGTGATTGCCTGCGGAACGTCAAGGCGTCTTCTTCCTGGTGATCCGTTCGTAGGACTGCACTGCGAACATTTTCCTACATCAACTGTGGTCCGCGACTTCAAGCAACACACTATGTCGACTAGTGCGAATGGAGCCTCCGATGCCCTCGGCATGGGACCCTCCGCTGGGTATAGTCTAATCTCTGTGATTTTTATACTTTGTGTTTTTACTGTATTCACGAGTATATCATCTTTGCATGCTGTAGTGTTCATAAGAAATATACACATGCACATATATGTCGTCACAAACATGCTGATGTTATTTTTCTAGATTAAACTGATAATGAAATTGCCTAAATTCCTAACAATCCAAAAACCTAATGTTAGGCAATTTTCTGTTACTGGTTTTGCTGCTGCTTTAAAGCCAAATAATTTTGATGGCAAGAATTTCATGATATGATGTGCCAAGATGGTATTATGGTTGACTGCGATAAACTGCTATCACGTCACGCAGGGGAAGCCTGGACAGTTTACTCTGAGGAGGAGCGAAAGTTCTTGGCTGCCAATAACCTGTTTCGAGGCGCCGTGATTAGTGCACTTCATCCCAAGTATGAGAAAAACTACATATCTTGCACATCAGGCAAAGAGTTATGGGATGCTCTTGAGGCAAAGTTTGGGGTTTCTGATGCTGGCAGTGAGCTGTACCTTATGGAGCAGTTGTATGACTACAAAATGGTTGAAAACCGTTTTGTGGTCGAACAGGCTCATGAGATACAGGCGCTAGTGAAGGAACTAGAACATTTCCCGTGTCTGTTGCCCGACAAGTTTGTGGCCGGCGGTATAATCGCTAAGCTGCCACCTTCTTGGGGGGATTTTGCTACTTCTCTAAAACACAAGAGACAAGAGTTTAGCATGGCTGAGCTTATTGGATCTCTTGATGTTGAGGAGAGGGCGAGAGCAAAAGACAACCGTGGAAAAGGAGTTGAGTCTTCCGCTGCCAATATGATGCAGAAGAAAAACTCATTTGCATCTCGTAATAAAAAGAAGAAGAACATGCAAGAGAACAACAATGCAAAGCCTAAGCAGACTGCACAGTTTAAGAAGAAAAATAACAAAAAAAGGTGGAGGATGCTTTGTTTGCGGGAGTGATGAGCATTGGGCAAGTGCGTGCCCAGACCGCAAATATAAGCAAGAAAAGAAATCAGCAAACATGGTAATTAGCGAAACTAGAGGAGGAACATCTGGGTATGGTAATTCTTTACCTTTTGTTCTTTCAGTTTGTCTTTCACCTGAGTGGTGGATGGACAGCGGTGCTAATATTTATGTGTGTGCTGATGTTTCTTTGTTAATTTCCTATCAGGCTGGCAGGAGTGGAGCCTTGCTGATGGAAAACGGTTCGCATGCGCATGTTCTTGGTGCTGGTATGGTCATTCTGAAGTTTACTTTGGGAAAGACGGTGCTGTTAAAGAACGTGCAACATGTCCCCTCCATAAAAAAGAATCTTGTTAGCGCTTCTCAGATATGTCGCGATGGCTTTAAAATTGTGCTTGAGTCCAATAAATGTGTTGTGTCGAGACATGGAACTTTTATTGAAAAAGATTATGATTGCGGAGGCTTGTTCCGCTTATCTTTGCTTGATGATGTGTGTAATAAAGTGGTGAATAATGTTAATGTTTCGGATGAGTCGAATATATGGCATTCACGACTTTGTCACATTAATTTTGGCTGTCTCACGCGGCTTGCAAATCTGAATTTAATTCCAAAATTTAACTTAGTCAAAGATTCTAAGTGCCAGGTGTGTGTGCAATCAAAGCAACCGCGCAAGCATCACAAGGCTACTGAGGCGAGGAACTCGGCATCATTAGAACTCGTTCATTCTGATTTATGCGAAATGAATGACGAATTGACTAAAGGTGGTAGACGATACTTCATGACATTTATAGATGATTGCACTAATTTTTGCTACGTGTATTTATTAAAAACAAAAGATGAAGCGTTGCATTACTTTAAAGTCTATAAAGCTGATGTAGAAAATCAACTTGAGAAGAAAATCAAGCATTTGCGGTCCGATCGTGGAGAAGAATATTTCTCAAATGAATTTTCTAAGTTTTGCGCGGTGCATGAAATTATTCATGAGAGGACGCCACCATACTCACCACAGTCCAATGGGATTACAGAGAGAAAGAACCGCGCTCTAACTGATTTAGTTAGTGCCATGTTGGAGACTGCAGGACTATCTAAGAAATGGTGGGGTGATGCTATATTGATAGCATATCATGTCCTAAATAGAGTGCCCACAAAGAACAAAGAAATCACACCATTCGAGGAATGGGAGAAGAAGAGATTAAATCTCTCTTACCTGTGAACTTGGGGTTGTTTGGCAAAGGTGAATGTGCTAATAAACAAAAAGCGAAAGCTTGGGCCAAAGACTGTTGATGGTGTCTTTCTTGGTTATGCTATTCACAGCGTGGGTTATAGATTTTTAATTATAAACTCTAGTGTTCCTGAGATGGCTGTTGATACAATCATGGAATCTAGAGATGCTACATTTTTTGAGAATGAGTTTCACATGAAAAATGCACCTAGCACAACTGGTCATGAATTTATAATTCCCTATGAGCATGAAAATTTTACTCTGATAGAACAAATTGAGGAACTCTATGTGCAAAATCCTGAGGAGGATGACACTATAGTCACTAGGAAAAGCAAGAGACAGAGGACTGTAAAGTCTTTTGGTGATGACTATATTATGTACCTTGTGGATGACACACCAACGACCATTGAAAAGGCATATTCCTCTCCTGATACTGACTTATGGAAGAAAGCAGTACGGAATGAGATGGATTCTGTTATGTCTAATGGAACTTGGAAAATTATTGATCATCTCTATGGGTGCAAGCCTATAGGGTGCAAATGGGTGTTCAAGAAAAAGCTGAGGCCTGATGGTACTATTGAGAGGTACAAGACAAGTCTTGGCCAAGGGTTATACTCAAAAGGAAAGTGAGAATTTCTTTGATACTTATTCATCGGTTGCCCGATTGACCACAATTCGAGTTTTGCTTTCCCTGGCAGCCTCTTATGGTCTTATCATTCATTAAATGGATGTTAAGACAGCTTTCCTAAATGGAGAGTTGGAGGAGGAGATCTATATGGATCAGCCTGATGGGTTTGTAGCAAATTATCAAGGAGGCAAGATGTGTAAATTATTAAAGTCGTTATACGGCCTAAAACAAGCTCCTAAGCAATGGCATGAGAAGTTCGATAGAACTTTAACATCTGCTGGCTTTGTTGTGAACGAAGCTGACAAATGTGTGTACTATCGGTATGGTGGAGGTGAATGAGTCATTTTGTGCTTATATGTTGATGACATACTGATCTTTGGATCTAGCCTCAAAGTGATCGAGGAGGTGAAGTAATTTCTATCTAAAAGTTTTGAGATGAAAGATTTGGAAGAGGCTGATGTTATTCTTAATATCAAGCTTCTAAGAGAAGGTGATGGTAGGGTAACTTTGTTACAAACCCATTATGTGGAAAATGTGTTGAGTCGCTTTGGGTTCAGTGACTGTGCACCTGCTCCCACACCTTATGATCCTAGCATGCTATTGAGGAAAAATCGAAAAATAGCAAATGATCAGTTGAGATATTCCCAGATCATTGGTTCGCTCATGTATCTTGCTAGTACAACAAGGCCTGACATCTCATTTGTTGTGTGCAAGCTGAGCCAGTTTGTATCAAACCCGGGAGATGATCACTGGCGTGCTCTTGCGAGAGTGTTGCGCTACCTAAAAGGAAACATGAGCTATGGTATTTGTTAACCGGACATCCGAAAGTGCTGGAAGGCTATTGTGATGTCAACTGGATTTCTGATGCTGATGAGCTTTATGCCACAAGGGGATATGTGTTTTCGCTTGGAGGTGGTGCTGTTTTCTGGAAGTCTTGCAAGCAGACTATCTTAACGAAGTCTACAATGGAAGCATAACTCACAGCATTAGAAACTGCTGGATCTGAGGCTGAGTGGCTTCGTGATCTCCTTATGGATTTACCGGTTGTTGAAAACCCCATACCGGCTATTTCTATGAACTGCGATAACCAGACTGTGATTACAAAGGTTAATAGTTCTAAGGATAACATGAAGTCCACAAGGCATATTAAGAGACGACTAAAATCTGTCAGAAAATAAAGAAACTCCGAAGTAATAGCGTTGGACTATGTCCACACGTCTAACAATTTGGCAGATCAGTTCACTAAGGGTCTATCACGCAACGTGATAGAAAGTGCATCGAGAGAGATGGGTTTGAGACCCACTTAAAATTTACTATAGTGGTAACCTGTTCTATGTGATCGGAGATCCCATGAAGTAAGACGGTAAAACAAGCTAGTAGTAAATTATGAGGAAAGATTCTTAGTAAAACTAATTTCTGATGCATATCTTTCCTTTCTGTAAGATAGGCTGGCTTTTGCCTTAATGCGTTCTAAATGGCTTGTCAAAGCAAAGATGTTGTCCTACAGAATATCTTTTGAGGAACACACCTATATGAGTCAGACTGCTGGTCACAGTCTATGAGATTTGAGTGATCTCTAAATACTCATGAAAGACACTGAAGTATGACTTATATGCTTCAAATAGAGGGGATGTCTTTTGCTACCCAGTATCAGTTAAGGACTTTAGTGACATTCACCTCACACAAAACTGTCAATTAAAGGCTTAGTCCATTATTCAGTTGTAACTGAGTGAAACTATTGTTTTAGATGGATGTTCAACTTAACAGTCTCCATCGAAACACTGGTATATAAAAGAAATGTGGTTCTGAGAGTACTTTGTTACAAACCCTAGAATTTGATGGGGATTGTTGGATATAATATGGGCTTGGCCCATATAATATTTAATGAATCAAATAAAACTTTATGGTATGTAACATTAAATGTTGCATGGTTAATACTATATGGGATTTTGACTGAACGCTGACTCAGCTTATATGGTTAGAAATTATTTATCTAAATTGAGAAGCTGAGAAAATAATAAAGACGTGCCACACGTGTGCGCGCGCGCCGCCGCCGTCGGCCGGGCCAGGCCGAGGCGTGGCAGGCGGCGAGCGGGCGGGCGTGGCCAGTCTTTTGCCACTTGATCCACATAACAACGGGAGTTATTCCCCTTGATGGTGGAGGCGAACTGATTGCGGCCGTTATTATCTCTTCCACTTTCGCACCTGTCTGTCTCCGTCTCCTGGGATTCTCTGCCCGTCCATATATCTGAGTCCTCCGTCAGTTCAGACCTCGTCTTCTTCCGCAACCACTCCCGAGAGAGCCACACTTCCGCAGCCTTCTGGTTTTCCCGTCCCATACCTCTACGTGCACGGAGTAGCGGGAGAGCAAGTGCCTCCGGAACCCTCGTCCTCCAGAGAACCTTGCACGGGGTGCGCGGCGATTAGGTTTTTGGGGAGCGATCCACGATTGCTCGTCCACGTACATCTTCTTCTCGGTGATTGCCTGCGGAACGTCAAGACGTTTTCTTTCTGGTGATCCGTTTGTGGGACTGCACTGCGAACATCTTCCTGCATCGATTGTGGTCCGCGACTTCGAGCAACGCACTATGTCGACTAGTGGGAATGGATCCTCCGATGTCCTCGGCATGGGACCCTCCGCTGGGTACAGTCTAATCTCTATGATTTCTGTACTTTGTGTTTTTACTGTATTCATGAGTACGTCATCTCTGCATGATGTAGTGTTCATAAAAAAATATACACATGCACATATATGTCATCATAAACCTACTGATGTTATTTTTCTGGATTAAACTGATAATGAAATTGGCTAAATTCCTAACAGCTAACGCCGCAACTTCATGATCACTCCAACTTCGGATCGATGCTTGTCCCTGTCGCGCCAGAGGGAAACTAGAACCTGTGAGTCAGTCTCCACGATGATGTACTCTCTCGTTCCGACCGGAATCAGCCAGACACCATCACGTAACGCCTCGGCCTCCGCCAGCAAGGCCGAGCCCACCAAGTGCATCCATCGTGCCGAGGCCATGCGTAGATTGCCGTCGCTGTCCCGTAGCACTGCCCCCGTTGCGCCTGATTCAACACCCGGGAGGAAGGCCCCATCTGTATTAACCTTCAAAGTTCCGCGATCCGGTGGTTGCCATTTTACCGCTTGCTCCGCGATGATCTTCCCCGAAGGGCACACTTCTACAAGCTGAAAACAGGCCTCCATTGCCCAGTCTATTGCCGATCGTGGATCAATCGGCGTCTTCTCATGTTTCCGGTCGTTCCTGCTATTCCATAGCGACCACATCCCACAGAGAATTACTCCTCTATCTTCCTCGCAGTGTGAATTCTCCAGCAAGTCTCTCGTCCAAGACCGAGGACATAAACGAGGAAGTTTAATCCCTGTAAGTCGTCTCAGTCTGTCCCAAAAACTGAGGGCAAAAGAACACTTCGTCAAGGCATGAAAGGTGGTCTCATCCTCCGCTCCATAGAAAATGTAGGTCCCTGCTTGTTCAATATGTCGTCGATGGAGGTTCTCACGGCACGGGATAAAATCATGAGAGACCCGCCACCAGAACACCCTGACTTTTGGTGGGACTTTGCATCCCCAGAGTTTTTTCCAGTGTGGATCATCCTTTGATAATAGGATGCCCATATCGAATCTGATACTGAGATCTTTGAAATTGTCTATGAAGGGCTCCGAGCCAACCATAAAGTTTCTTATTGTATGTATGCTCATCACAGGAACTTAAGCAACTCTTGTTCCTTTCAAAGCATCCCTCTAAACCCTACAATGAGGAACAGGAATACAAAGGTTAGAGCACTAAGATATAACCAAAGAGAGAGCTACAGAACAAATCATCTTTGCATCATTTGAGTAAGATCCAGTTACCTGACTCAACTGAGAAGTACTCAGAGGGATAGCCTCTTCAACATCCTGTTGGTTAACGCCTGCCCACCTAACAGCTCCATTTTTACACTTCGTTCTAGGCTTAGGTTGCAAGGTACTCGTCAAAGCACATGTTTTCACTATCTTGAGCAAAGGCATTTTGTCTGAGCCATCAGATAATTGTTCTGTAGTTCCTTCACATTCGTTAGGAATTGACATGCTCCATGAGCCTATATCAGCACTGGCACTAGCTGCTCTTCTGTGCCCACGATGCAAATCTTCCTTTGCTCTTGCTGAAATCAAATCCGTGGAACCAGCTGAATCCTTGGAGCTGTCAGTTGATATATCATTTTTCATCCTTGCTGCATTGCTGCCCACTTCAATATCACCTGCTGAAGGAATTGTGACCACTTTGCCTTTCTGTTGAAAAGGACTGGCAGATAGGAAAGCTGCAAGGTCGTCCCGTTCATCCTCATCCAAATGAACCCAGCTCAACGGCCCCCTCCCCTCTGCAACATTGGATTCTTTCAAGTTTTTCTCGACCTCTAATATTCGATAGCCAATTGCTGTAACAAAGTCATCATGCCTAGCTCTTGTGTCTTTTCCTGCTGAG
Source organism: Miscanthus floridulus (assembly GCF_019320115.1). Taxonomy (NCBI): domain Eukaryota; kingdom Viridiplantae; phylum Streptophyta; class Magnoliopsida; order Poales; family Poaceae; genus Miscanthus; species Miscanthus floridulus. The sequence goes on along the minus strand of NC_089580.1, from coordinate 182,419,235 downwards.
ATAACCAGGTCGTTCGATCTGATTGCCCGCGACAGTTCATCAAGCTGAAAGAAGGACAAACCAAATCACAGAGTGAGCTTTTGAATCGAAGATACTAGTAGCATTAATCTTCAAATTGTGCCCTACAATTACAACTATATTTTTTATAAAGTTTGGCCACTGACATAACTGGATGGGTACATTATCCAACCAAGTCCTGTTATCACCTCAATCACATCCACATTTACATGAATGTGGTTGTTTAAACATCATGCTAATATGGCAACTCTTTCTTTTTTTTAAAAAAGGACGGGGAGCTGCCTACTACGTATATTAAAAAAAGGAGGACCCGGAGGGAATATGGCAACTCATAACAAGTAGAAGAAATGAATCAAACACCATGCTAAGCTCGATTGTCAGTGATCGTTTAATCAAGAGAAGTTTTTACACATCTGAGTGTCAGGATATACCAATTACGCTATAAAACGCTAACGAATTTAGCAAGGGGACTACAGCAATCGGACCGTGCAATAATATAACCTCGATATGAACGATGAGGGCGACAGATTTACCTGCCACATGGCGGTGCCAAGCGCCGTGTGCAGCTCGCGGCGAAGCTCCGCAGCTGACGGGCCTCCACTGACGCTTGCCCCCTCCGAATCGCCGCCGCTCCTCTCCTGCACCCATACCCTATACACCAACTCCATCCTGCGTGAACGCAAACAGAAAACCGACAGAGGTGAGCACCAGATCCGCGATCGCAACGGAGCAGAACAAACCTAGGCCAACCCACCAAGAAAATAGGGGAAAAGAAGGGCAACGCACCGATCGGCGGATTCCTGGACCTCCTCGGCGGCGAGGAAGAAGGGGTCCTTCTCCCAGCGGTCGAACGACGTCGCCATAAAGATCTCGCCCGCCTGCCGGATCGAAACCGAAAACCTCGAGAGAGATCGGATTTAGGATTTGTGCTTTGCGGCTGGTGGCGCGGTGGGGGAGCGGCGAGCCTGGCTTTCCTCTTCTTTCCGCCTGCTTTTGCTCGCCGCTAATTTATACCTGGTGCTGGGCTGGTGGGGATGGTGGTGGCTGCCTATTATTATTGCGTTACGTTTTGCGGGGGCCGGCCGTCGGCGGGCGCGCGCGCGGCGTGGGAATGCCGCGCTGGGAACGTGGCTATTCTATTCCTCCACTGCCGTGTGGTGTGGGAATGCCAACGTCAGGGCAAACCTAGTGCACAAACCAGCATGATTTCTATTCCTATTAATTAACTTGTCAGGTAGGCATTTTTGCTTATATAGCAGTTAATTTAATGAGGAGAGAAGGAAAAAAAAACTTACAGTTCGTTCGCTTGCTCGTATACGATTGTGGATTATAAGCTAGAACGATATTTTTCGTCTATATTTAATACTTTATGCATGTGCCGCGAGATTCGATGTGATAGTTTAGGGTAAAAAAATTTTGAAACTAAACCAGGCGTAAAAGCTGTTGCCATCGAAAATGCGCGTATCTGCTGGTGCTGTTCGAGGTGGAAAGTGGAATTGCTGTCTTTCGCTAGGGAATGTTTATTCATTTATCGGCACGGCAGTCTAACACCACACGATGGTGTTGGCAAACGAAGCCGGGTGGACAGTGGACTGGAGGCTGCTGTCGCCTGCTCGCATAGGAGAGGCTGCCGTGTGTGAGATTGGCGTTGCTGGGGTGGCTCCTCGCGTTGGCTTGTCCCCGCGTTCATCGACGGCTTCAACTATGTCTGCTTCAACGTCAGACCGTTGATTCGCGGATATCTTCGAGTAGTTCTTTTATTCGCACAACAGCAATACAATACAACTATGCGAGTTTTTTGTTTTGTTTTGTTTACAATAGCAATACAATTATACAATTATGCGTCCGGGAAGAATGAGACTAACCTAATGATGATTGACTGGGTGACTGTCAGCATATTGTATGGCTGAATCTGGTGACGGCTCCAGGCATCCATTTTTTCCACTTGTACCAGTACCAGCGATAAAAAAAAAAAAATCATTGGTCATAGACATAGCATAGCAAATTTCGTGTTCACAAAATCTCGCGAGCTCAAACATCAAGGTACTGGTCTAATATAGGAGACAGATATCACCAGGCTGATATGTCAAATGTGACGGCCTGGCACTAACAAGAAACTCCAAGTGTATCTATGTTATTACCAGATTGTACTCGGAACAAAAGGTGCAAACAGTTTGGCTATTGCAATAGGCTAGCATAACGGCTGCTCTACCAAACTTACTGACACAGCTGACATTTTCTGCAATCACCCCACCAAGAACACTGAAACACCTTGTCTGGTAGCTTGGCTCACATCTTCAGTTCCGTCGTCCACGTCCCCTGAACACTGGGTCGTTTCGTTACGTGTCTTGTTCGCAGCTTCACCACTTTCCTGCCCAGGGAGTTCCTTAGCCTCGTGGCTTGCAGGAGTATTTCTTCTGGCGGTAAATTTCTCACACAGACCACTCGCTCGTTATGGTTTTCTGCACAACAACAAGGCTAGTTAGAAAATTGAGAAAATACAAAATCAGCGTAGCTGTGGAAATTACAAAGATAAGACAACAAGAAAACAGCAGCCATAGGACAGCTGCATTCGAGGAATTGTACTATCCAATCCCATAGTAATTTTTTCACTAGTGGAAAATACCAATCCTATCCTACAGGATCTTGCTTGCGTAGTGCATGCAATATTGTAATGGCCCCATATATAGGATCAAATTGACAATAGAAGAATCTGTATCAATCCACAGAATTGTTGGTTTGATGCCCCTCTTATCCCACAAAAATTGCCACCTGATCCTATTCTGTCCAATCCAAGATGGGCGTAACCATCTATCCTCCCAACATTGATGAGGATCATCAAATGTGCATAATTCTAATGGAGGTTTTATCTTGACCGTGATAAATTTAAACTAAGATACGTTCACCTTCAGGCGTGTTATTCCGAACAGGTATTCAAGCTTGTGCAGATAGAACAGAGAAAAACAGGGCAAATAAGAATTCAAGGATGTCACAACCCGTGGCCGCCGGTGAGATCAAGCCGACGACGTGAGTAGAAACAGAGGATTGCAGAAGATCTCAGATACCAGGAGGAGCATTGGCTCCTTACCCGAGTACTCTTTTCTGAATAACTTGTTCGACCCTTCTCCTCTACTGCCTCATCCCTTTTGTAGCTCTTCTCTTTCCCAAAGGTTGGCCCCACATGGCAGTCTAATACAAAGGAATATATGTGATAGGTTGGCCCACATGGTAGTATGATCCCAGGGCATGTGTATGACATTATCCCCCCCTGAAGATTCAGCTTGCCCTCAAGCTGACGCTTTTGTAACTTTAGATGTGTAGATAGCTTGAACTGTGACCGCCTGGGTCCCATGGAAAAGTCAACCTCAGTTTCTCCATCACTGAAGTTATAGAAATCAGAGTTTCCAGAATCTCATGTCCAAGTAGCACAAGACAGAGCTTAGTGCATTTATATATTGGAATTGTTAATACCTCAGTTTTTGCACCAACGAACTGATATAGGAGCATTTGTCCACCAACTTGCTCTAGTCTATCTTGAAATTTTTTGTTTACTTTAGACCCGAGCAATGGGATCAAAGCAAAAAAATTTATTTTGAAGTGTTGTTGCATGCCATCTCCAGGGTCGAATACATTTATATTCCAAGGTGACATTTTCTCAGAACAGTACCAGACCAAATTAGATTTCCATGGGCTGAAATGTTTATGCCACCACTTCATTGTAGCCATGACCATTTGACAAGCTGCACTAATTTCCCACATATTCCCTGGTTGACCTTGTAAGTGATCTGTATGAATTACTGCATGTTCTAGGAACAACAAAGGACCACCAAATAGGGCAAGTATGTTTTCTGTCTCCTGATTAGCAAGCCTGGGCATCGTAACATCTGGGGTCACAATAAGCATTTCTGTAAACTCCAGATCATTAGCATGAACAGCAAGCTCTAGAATTAATGGCAAGTCATTAAGCTCAAGCGTCAATTTGGTCTTCGTGTTATCTGTGCACACCTGAGCGCATGTAGGTTGCTGTAAGCTGAGGTCATGTGGATGCTCCTCATTCCACACAGTAGGTGACTGCACTATCATCAACACAACAACAGATATATGCAGGTTGTTCATTACAATACCAGGATCTCGAGGCCTTTCATCAGTATTCAGTTGCTGAAAATGTCCAGGGCCGAAACCACCCGACAGCTGGTCAAGCACTACACAACTATTTACCATCCTCAAATGTTGGAGATTGCAGACACCGCGCTGCCATGACAAGTGCTCATCCCATACAAAGTCCTGACAGTGCATTTCCTCAGGTACCTTGGGTATAAGTACAGTTGGCCATCCCCTCTGCAACAGTGGCATACCTTTTCTTTCCTCTCCATCTTTGTCAGTTATCAACCCATCTGTATGAGGTATTGTATGTAGCACCCAGTAATCACTCATTTGACATGGCATTCCAGCAAATGTCTGGTGAGTAGGACACATTGCAGATCCTGGCAGTTGCAACATAATGTGCCCATCTCCCAATATCAAATCACTGGGTGATGTTGAATGAAGAGGGCACCCCATCATTGTCTCCCTGCTGCCCATGCACTCTCCACCTTGAACGAGTTCATGCCATAAGCTGTTGTGGTCATCTATGTCAGGCAGGACCTTATTCCATACCCCATCTGAAGAAGCCATCTCATTGAACACTCTGAGAGCATCACACTCAGACAATACATATGTCTTGAAATCGATCGGCTTGCAATGCATCTGGTCATCTATCCCTTGAGCAATCTCCACTGTAGACGTCATCAAAACTCCGTGAACACCAGACCAAGGGTTGAAACCATAATGATGCCGTGGAAACATCATAATAAACACCAAGTGATCCCAGAGCTTCCAAGATTTCCAAGGACTGAAACCTCTTCTTTGCCATATGTCATCAAACATGGGATGTCCAACAGCGATTGGATCATGCTGCAGAACCAGCACGCCAAAGTGTGCCAGGTCACAGTTGTTTCGGTTGACGATGATAACAACCTCGATGATCTCCTCTGCGAGGTTCTGCACCTTGTTAGCAGCATCAATAGCCTTTTCTAGGCAAAGGTAGGAGCCTTCGACATTGGAAAGTACCTGAAAGTCCTTGGTGAGTGGCTCTACCACATGAGCTACATCCAAGTCCATGTCATCCATGGGTTCAGTATCATACTGTGGATCATCAGCCCACATAGGGCTTTCATCAAAAGACTCCTCTAAAACATCCTTTGTTGCCACCGAAGCCTTGCAGGAGATTGGCTCGCAATTGGTTTGCTGTCCATGCAAACTGAACGCTCTCCATGAGCTATTAGCTCGAATAAACTGTCCTCTGACCCAACACCTTGCACCAACTCATCATCCCTAGATAACAGGCATATGTGAATCTCCCTTTGATGTCACTGGATCCATGAACTGATCGTACTCAGGCATTGTTGCATGGTTATCCTCAAGATGTATTTCATCAGACTCATACACTGCTTCAATACCAAGCTCCACGAGACTAGAAAGACCCACTGACATGAGTGAGAACATCATATATGGAGTGGCTCAGTAGTCGGCTTCTTCTCCTCACCAACAAAGTAATTACCACCTTGAGCTAGCTGCTTCAGCAAACCAGGATGGTCGAACATATGTTGCTTTTCCTCATCCCACAAAACCACACTAGGCATTTCATCGAGCACCTTCTGGGCATCACTGGTGGACAGAATTGGTGCCTTAAACATGGTGTGCTTGCACTCCAGCGGGTCATCCATCTCTCCATCTAACTGCTGCGGTTCCTCATCCCAAACCACTTCTGAATGAGACGACAAATCAAACATTGGGTGCTGACTCTCTTGATGTGACATTCCAACAAACACCTGGGGGGCAAAGCACAGAGCAAGGTGCTCACTGCCAGTTGCCTGCTCGGAGAAGAGGCCTCAGATCGAAGGAAATCGTCTCACCCCCAATCACGTCGCCCGCCGAATCAAAGAGAATCGAGGAAGTACGCCGATGTCGCTTGTAGGAACTTGTGGTGGTCACCACCGCCAGCCGTCGGGGCGCCTCGAGTGGAAGCTGGCCGACCGTCGAGAGTCGCCAACACCAGTACGCCACCGCTCCAAGCCCGCCGTCGCACACCGCCGCCCACACGCCGGAATCTCCGCTACTCGCCACTGGATTCCACACAACGAACCCGTGTCACCACACACCACCAGAAGATGCGCCGCAGGGAGTCGCCACTGCAGCACACGCTTGATGAAGGAGTCGCCGCCGCGGAACAAAATGGAGCCCGAGCCGAGTGCTACCGGAGCCGAAGAAGATGGAACGCGCCGGATCGATGGAGTCGCCGCGCCGGACCACTGGATCCGCCGCTGACGCGCCAACAATCGTCGTCGTCACCGATAACTAGCGCGGAGAAGAGGTGCGGTCGCCCGTCGCCCCCCACACCGAGGATACACCGGCTCTGATACCAACTGTCACAACCCGTAACCACCGGTGAGATCAAGCCGACGACGTGAGTAGAAACAGAGGATTGCAGAAGATCTCAGATACCAGGAGGAGCATTGGCTCCTTACCCGAGTACTCTTTTCTGAATAACTTGTTCGACCCTTCTCCTCTACTGCATCATCCCTTTTGTAGCTCTTCTCTTTCCCAAAGGTTGGCCCCACATGGCAGTCTAATACAAAGGAATATATGTGATAGCTTGGCCCACATGGCAGTATGATCCCAGGGCATGTGTATGACAAAGGAGGGTTGCTATCACAACCTGGACACATAGATGATAGACGGAAACAGCAAGATGGAAGTTCAAGTTCAAATTCATATGGTGAGATTCAAGGCTGATTTCCATTTCTTTTTTATTTCCCTTTACTTCTTTCTTTCTTATCCTGTCATGAGGTTTTCCTTTCTTCTTACTTTCTCCTCTCTCTAACTTTCCTTTATTTTAACATTCTTTTACTCCTCATCCTTCTTTGTGCTTGCCTGTTGCACTTATTTTTCCACTTCGGTTTATACATTTACAGCTCTCTTCTTTCATTAATGAAATTAAGGCAGGGGCCTCCCCTCCTGACTTCCACTCTTCCAGAGAGAGGGAGAGAAGAGGAAGACCCAGAAATGGCCATGCTGTGCAATTTTCAACTGAACATGGTAGGTTAAGCTACATTGTATTCCTATAGCGTCTTCTCAATGCCAATCCATACCATAAGTTGTATCCCTATCAGGAATAAATTGCAATGGAAAAGAAAAGTAACCAAGATCTTACTGTAAATTCCCTTCAAGTTAGGATGTTGACCGCGGACAACCTCTGCCACCACTTCTAAGTGTGGATTCTTTTCCTTAAAGGCTGGAAGATGTGCCTCCATGAAGGACCTGCAATCAGAAAAGGTGCTAGTTGTTAAAGAGCAGATCCAGTAATGAATAGTACTAACCAGCACCATGTTTGATCTGAAGCCCATACAGCTGCCACTAAACTATAGTGTACTGCTGTACAAGGAAAGCACTATAGCTCGAGCTAAAATCTGATGAACGAACACAAGCACAGGCATAGAGTGCCTGATTCTATTGTTGCAACAAATCGCATGTAATTGCGCTAAATTGTGACTAAATGGGCGGCGGTGGCTCTTTTAGCTCATTCACAGACATCAGTACCGCTAGTCGCACAGCATATTTCTGTCTAGAAATAAAATTTCAATGCAGTAATGCCCTAGAAAAGCTAAAGAGGCAACAGGATAGTTGTCTTCAGTTCCAACTAGCAAATTGTAACTACATACACACCACGCTCATCTGCAACGACAAATCCATGGCTGGACACAGTCGACCAACCATCCGATCAATTCCAGCATTGAAGAACATGTACCAGCAGGATCTCGACTAATTTTCGCAACAGAACTAAGTAAATCATACGAAAACACTATGGTATAATGGTACTACTACCGAAGTGAGGAACAAACTATTTCATCATACCTGATGCCCCTGCTGCTCCCTCCCCAATCACAGTAATTTACCACGAGCTTCTGCAGCTGCCAGACCCCCCTCAGCGCCATCCTGCCGCAGGGGCGGCCACAATAAAGCACATAAGCGTACACATGTACAACCGATAAAAAAATCGAAGTAAGCATGATTCGTATATATTTGTTTTAAAAAAAACATGATTCATATATACACTTGTGATTATATCAGATCCGAATACAGATAGCCAAATAGATTAAGTTAGGGTTCAGGTGCTCAGTTTTGCAAAGTAGGAAGGAAGGAGAAGGGGCGGGCATACCTTATGCGGTCGGTGCTCGGCGCCGGCGAAGGGCCCGACGAAGACCTGGGCAGCTGGGTTGGTATAGGGCGGCGGCGGTCGCGCACGCGAGGTGAACGCAGGAGAGCAATATTCTTCCGGGCCTGTTTACAGCTATCTTCTTCGCGCGCGCTAATGGGCCGACCTCACCTTTGTTTTTTCTTTTTCTGAGTACACGAGAATGACTACGCTGGTTCGTTAGGGAGAGCGGCCCATGAAACTGGTTCATTCTTTCTCCCTTTCCTTTTTATTTTTTTCCTTTCTTTTTCCATGACACTTGGTTCTTCTCTTTTTCTTTTGCTTCTAATTATTTTTATCCTTATAACTCTTGTCATTAATAATCATCTCTTTTCAGATCCACTAGTGAAGCTTTTCCCTGTTTGTCACTAGACTAGGAGTAAAATCTGTTATTAGCCTTTTTAAATTTGTGTTCTAATCCATTTTTATATTCCTTTTGTTTCACATGAATATGTCATCAGAATTTTCTACAAAATCTGCAGAATTTTTTCTTGTGGTTTTAGATTTTTTTTTATGTTGGAACAAGTTTTCTTGTGGTGCCATAATAAATTTTTTAATAATTGAAACCGCATGCTCCGTGTTGAATCCAAATGGTAGCTTCGTTGTTGATCAAGTACAGTGAGCTAAGTGGGCTGTTGGAGTGGCACCCTTGTTAGCGAGCCTAGATTCAGAACATGTATACAACAATAGGATGTTTCGTGGAGAAATGAAAAGGAGAAGATGCTTAGTGAAAAAATAGCTTTTTCCGCTATACTATACCAGCACCTGGTGCTTAGAGGTGGATAAGATACTTAAATTTAAACGGGGTGATTTGTGTGTGCTAACAAGATAGTTTTGAGCCTACCTAAATACCAATCTATATTATAGTGATTAACTTTCTATGCCGATGCTTGATGATATGATAATATTCTCTCTTCTTTAAGTACCAGTGTCTAAGTACCTTGCATTGTACATATCCTAATGCATCTTATAAAACAAAACAGAGTGACTGAGTGAGATCGATTGGTTCACCGATGCTAGCATATTTGTCCAATTGTCCTGTGGAATAATTTCAAGAACATGATGGGATAAGAAAAGTCTTTTGATAACACCGTATTGCCATTTCTGTAAAATGGATGAATTCGTCTGTTAGCATGGATAATTTTTTTTTTCTGTTCTGTGTACTAGTTCAACCTATACTCTGTGTGGACGAAGAATTTTAATAGAAATAACTGCCAGAGATTCAAGACTAAATTTAGACCCCACGACTAATCATTTGCTTATCTTTGCTCTTTCTATTTTTGTGAAACACAGGCGATAACCCATGCAAAATATAGGGCTTGAATCCTAGCGGATAGGTTTCATCATAAGGATCTAACCAAACGTTTGTTTGGTTCTTTTTTGCTGCAAGAAATTATTCATATAGATACTTTCTTATCTTTGTGCTGCTACGATAGATTTCAGTAACCAATTAGTCTATATATTTTTTTATCCATATTCGAAGTTTTTTGCTTTACATCATATCTCCGCTTGTGTTCGACATGTGTTTAGGTAAAACCTTAGGTCTCATTTATCTGCACTCGTATCTACCCCAGTCCACATGTGTTTCCATATGCGGATTGATGTAAATATGTGTACAGCCAAACAAAGCCCTTAAGGATCTATGTGTTGACATCAAATAGATACATGTGTATGTGGTGTGAATTATGTTACACGTCATGTGTATATACCATATCCGGGATTAATAATAACAAAAGAGAAAATTTAGAAGTATATATAGAAGCACTTCGTCTAACGATAGACATAGATAATTTAGACACAATTTTTTAATAATAGTGGGTGCAGGTACTTTATTCACAAATTTAGGGGTTACTTTATATTACTTTTATAATGACGCACATTGGTGTTGCTTTAGGTTATCTGTAATAATATGGATGTAGCTAATTTATATGCAGATTTAGAGGTTGCTTTAAATTATTTTTTATAATGGCAAATTAGGTGAAGATTAGGAGTTAATTGAAGTTATTTTTCATTAATGCAAAGTGGGTAGTTTAGATATAGATTTAGGAGTTACTTTATAGTATTTTTTTTTCGAAAAATAGAATCTATATCCATGATAAGAGTCTACCATATTGATGTCCAAATGATAAGACTCTTGTGAGAATTGAGATGGAGGCTTAAAAGAAGTTTTAATAATTAGTAACAGTGTGATTCGGTATAAGAAAATACAAACTTTTAAACTTCGGTCAAAAGGCAGAATCTCATAACACAAGCTTAGCTTCTGCCGGTGTTTTCCTTTCCGGTGCTAAGCAGACCGACGGCAGCTGAAAAAATCTGAACATGGTCTAGCCCGACATGCTTTGGCAGTGTGAATGGCGAGTGTGTCCTCTCGAAAGCAGAGAACAAAAGATGTGCACGAGTCCGAATCCTATATGTCCACAGCATCCATATCCTACACCTGGAGGCCACATCTGTGTCAGGTACTCAGGCGAGATACGCGCCATTGTCCTTGAAAGTCAAAGGGAACGCGCCTGAAACGCCCAAAGCAGCGTCGGAACCGTGGCCCCTTTTTCCAACGGCACCAGAGATCGGGGCCGGGGTCGCCCCCGTTCAGATGGGCATTTGCATGCATGCCAAAGCGGCGAACAGAAGAAAAGAGTGTAAAGGCAGGCACGACCCAGAAAAACGCGTCTTCCAGCCCACCCGTCCGTCCCGTCGTGCCGTGCTCCCGCGGTCCACCGGTGAGCACGCGCCGAATCGGCCGCTGCCGCCTGCCTATACACGACCGTCACACACCGAGCAGCAAGCACTTCTTCCACTCGCACACCACACCCCGACAAAGCGAGCCAGAGCAGCCTCCGCAAAACCCCCGCGTCCGCGTCTCTCTCTCTATCGATCGCCGGGGTGGGCAGCAGCGACGCGCGCACACAAGTGAAGGGAAGTGAATCAGTGGCTGGGGGTTCTCGTCCTGGCTATGAGAGGTTTAAGGCGGTGGCTGCCGTTCTGCGGCGGCGGCGGCTGCTGCTGCTGCTGCGGTGAAGGCGCCGGCAGGGGAGGGGGCGTGACGGACGGACTGGTGTGGGACGTGGCCCTCAAGGCGCACGCGTCCGGTGACTACTCCATCGCCGTGGCGCAGGCGAACGAGTCGCTCGAGGACCAGGCGCAGGTGCTCGCGGCCCCGGCCGCCACGCTCGTCGGCGTCTTCGACGGGCACGGCGGGCCCGAGGCCGCGCGGTTCGTCAACAGGCGCCTCTTCTCCCATATCCAAGGTGAGCTCGATCGATCGCTGCTGGAGATGATCTCGATATGCATGTTGCACTACTGCACCTGTTTTTCTGACTGACATGTCGACACCCTGCGCAGGCTTTGCGGCTGAGAACGGGGGCCTGTCGGCGGAGGTGCTCCAGAAGGCGTTCGGCGCGACGGAGGAGGAGTTCATAGGCCTGGTGCAGAAGTCGTGGCCGTCGCAGCCGAGGATCGTGTCCGTGGGCTCCTGCTGCCTGGTGGGCGCCATCGAGGGCGGGACGCTGTACGTGGCCAACCTCGGCGACTCGCGCGCCGTGCTGGGCCGCCGCGGCGGCAAAGGGAACAAGCGGGTGGTGGCGGAGCGGCTGTCGCAGGACCACAACGTCGCCGACGAGGACGTGCGGCGCGAGGTGGCCGAGATGCACCCGGACGAGCCGCACATCGTGCTCAACAGCCACGGCGTGTGGCGGATCAAGGGGATCATCCAGGTGTCGCGGTCCATCGGCGACGTGTACCTCAAGAAGCCCGACATCTGCAGGAACAACCCGGCGCTGCAGCAGTCCCTCTGCCCGTTCCCGCTGCGCCGCCCCGTGATGAGCGCCGTGCCGTCCATCACCACGCGGGAGCTGCGCCCCGGCGACCGGTTCCTCATCTTCGCGTCGGACGGGCTGTGGGAGCAGCTCAGCGACGAGGCTGCGGTGGGCGTCGTGGCGGCCAGCCCGAGGAAGGGCGTGGCCATGCGCCTGGTGCGGGCCGCCCAGCTGGAGGCGGCGCGGAAGAAGGAGGTCAAGTACGACAAGATCCGGACCATCGAGAAGGGCCAGCGCCGGCACTTCCACGACGACATCACCGTCGTCGTGCTCTTCCTCGACAAGTGCAGGGGCGCCGCCAGGTCCGGCCCCGAGGACATCGACGGTACCTATGCGCCGCTGGACGTGTTCTCCTACAGCCCCGCCGGCGATCACGAGGACCCGACTAAGCCCGTCCTGCGTCGTTGATACGGATCATCGCTTGGTGTTCCGCGTGCTGTCAGAGACTGAACAAACATACTCTTCTTTCCAGTGTTCTTCCATTGCTTTGCTTCGCTCTCTAAACGAGAGAGGTGTACATATGAACCATGCTTGAGTTGTTTCGTTTGGAATGCACGAATCTTTGCCGATTCTTGGATGAATTGAGTTCTTTCCCGTTCAAGGACAATTCGCTTGTAAAGAAATACTAGTGTCAGGTCATGTGTCATAGATTGTAAATCTTCACCCATCTCTTCTCACTTTTTTTTTTTAAAAAAAGAAAATCTATTGCCTCCAACGGTTCTAGCTACTATCTACTTTTATGCTGATGCTTATGCTGAAATGTTGTGAAAGAAATGCATAGTTCCATGACTGAAAAGTAGCTCAAGCGAACAGGGTGAACGTTATGGCGTTATGTTCTTCATAGCTGTCATCAGTGTCAACCAAAGGAGAAGATGAATATACTCATCAGCACTTGCTGGTTAGCAGCCGGCCGCCGGCGACCTCCTTCCAGCAGACTGAACTGCATGTGAGGCAGGGCCGGTCGTCACTCGTCAGCGGTCATGGTCTCGGCGACGGTCTGCTTTGGAATATGGCGATGTGGAAAGACGTCCACAATCGTGGATCGGTTCAACCAGCAATATAATTCTTGACCTCTGAGTCAAAAAGAGTGATGGCATCGATGCCCTGACGTCCAGGATCACGAGAAATGGTGGACGATCTAATCATGGAGTTTTCTTAATATAAAAAATCTGCCGGCAGAATTGTGCCTAGCTTGTATTGATAAAGAGGGGATATTAAAAAAAAGATATTTATAGTCAAAATAGCAATTGGGGAAAACTTAAGAAATGATGTCGCTCAACAACACTGTTGTAATGCTGCTCGGTGGGTGCTCTTGTCTCGCTGGTGACTCTTTTTTTTTTTTTTTTGGGAAATACTTCGCTTCATTGATTAAGTAGAAACATTACAATGCATTGCTGCAGGAAGCTAGGATCACTAAGGCCTTGTTTAGTTGGCGAAATTTTTTAGGAAATGGTACTGTAGCACGTTCGTCGTTATTTGGCAATTAGTGTCCAATCATAGTCTAATTAGGCTTAAAAGATTCGTCTCGTGAATTTCGTCTAAACTGTGTAATTAGTTTTATTTTTTATTTATATTTAATGCTTCATGCATGTATCCAAAGATTCGATGTGATGGAGAATCTTGAAAAATTTTGCAAAAATTTTGGAAACTAAACCGGCACTAAGCCAAACAAAGTTCTGCTTACAATCAAGAGCTTGCTTAGCGCAAAGATGAGTTGCAAAATTCGCTACTCTTTTTGTGAAGACAACTCTAAAATTAGTGAAAGTTGAGGCTAATGTTGGATATAACATGGGCTTGGCCCATATAATATTTAAAGAAATCAAATAAAACTCTATAGTATGTAACATTAAGTGTTGTATGGTTTAATACCATATGAGATTTTGACTGAACGCTGACTCAGCTTATATGGTTGGAAATTATTCATCTAAATTGAGAAGATGAGAAAAGGATAAAGGCGTGCCACGCGCGCGCGTCGCCGCCGGCCGGGCCGTAGCAGGCGGGCGACGAGCGAGCGGGCGGGCGTGACCAGTCTTTTGCCACTTAATCCACATAACAACGGGAGTTACTCCCCTTGATGGTGGAGGCGAACTGATTACAACCTTTACTGTCTCTTCCGCTTCTGCACCTCTCCGTCTCCGTCTCCTGGGATTCTCAAAGTCACACTTCCGCAGCCTTCTGGTTTCCCCGTCCCGTACATCTGCGCGCACGGAGTAGTGGGAGAGCAGGTGCCTCCGGAACCCTCGTCCGCCAGAGAACCTTGCACGGGGTACGCGGCGGTTAGGTTTTTGGGGAGCGATCCGCGACTGCTCGTCCACGTACATCTTCTTCTCGGTGATTGCCTGCGGAACATCAAGGCGTCTTCTTCCTAGTGATCCGTTCGTGGGACTGCACTACGAACATCTTTCTACATCGACTGTGGTCCGCGACTTCGAGTAACGCACTCTAATATCGAATGGAGCCTCCAATGCCCTCGGCATGTGACCCTCCGCTGAGTACAGTCTAATACATGTGATTTCTGTACTTTGTGTTTTTACTGTATTCACGCGTATGTCATCTCTGCATGCTGTAGTGTTTATAAAAAATATACACATGCACATATATGTCGTCACAAACCTGCTGATGTTATTTTTTTAGATTAAACTGATAATAAAATTGCCTAAATTCCAAACAGCTAACGCCGCAACTTCATCCATGATCACTCCAACTTCGGATCGATGCTTGTCCCTGTCGCGCCAGAGGGAAACTAGAACCTGTGAGTCAGTCTCCACGATGATGTACTCTCTCGTTCCGACCGGAATCAGCCAGACACCATCACGTAACGCCTCGGCCTCCGCCAGCAAGGCCGAGCCCACCAAGTGCATCCATCGTGCCGAGGCCATGCGTAGATTGCCGTCGCTGTCCCGTAGCACTGCCCCCGTTGCGCCTGATTCAACACCCGGGAGGAAGGCCCCATCTGTATTAACCTTCAAAGTTCCGCGATCCGGTGGTTGCCATTTTACCGCTTGCTCCGCGATGATCTTCCCCGAAGGGCACACTTCTACAAGCTGAAAACAGGCCTCCATTGCCCAGTCTATTGCCGATCGTGGATCAATCGGCGTCTTCTCATGTTTCCGGTCGTTCCTGCTATTCCATAGCGACCACATCCCACAGAGAATTACTCCTCTATCTTCCTCCTTGCAGTGTGAATTCTCCAGCAAGTCTCTCGTCCAAGACCGAGGACATAAACGAGGAAGTTTAATCCCTGTAAGTCGTCTCAGTCTGTCCCAAAAACTGAGGGCAAAAGAACACTTCGTCAAGGCATGAAAGGTGGTCTCATCCTCCGCTCCATAGAAAATGTAGGTCCCTGCTTGTTCAATATGTCGTCGATGGAGGTTCTCACGGCACGGGATAAAATCATGAGAGACCCGCCACCAGAACACCCTAACTTTTGGTGGGACTTTGCATCCCCAGAGTTTTTTCCAGTGTGGATCATCCTTTGATGCCGAGTGTGACGCCCGCTGCTCGCCATGGTCCCTCTCCTGAGCCTCTTGTTCAATTAGCAGACGGTAGGCTGATCGCACCGTGTACAGGCCATGACGTTCAGCCGACCAAGCCCACATGTCTTCCCGGTGTCGCCCCAGCGGTATCCTTTTTACTGCCTGGGCGTCCATGTACAGCAGGTTTTCAGCAAGAGCCCCTTCATCCCAGCTCCGGCCATCCACTGATAACAGCTCGCTAACGTGCATGGCTGAAGCGCCAGATTTTGGGCAAATGGGTCTACCACCAATAGCTCCTGGGATCCACCGGTCCTGCCAAATATTCGTTGTAACCCCATCACCTATGCGGCGAATCAGGCCGCATTGTAGAGCTTTTTTTTCCCGTCAAGAGTGCACGCCAAGTATGGGAGGAATTCCTCTTATTTTTAGCTGAGAGAAAATCCCCATTAGGGTAGTACTTGCCCTTGAGTACACGTGCACAAAGCGAGTCTGGGGATGTCATAAGACGCCAGCCTTGCATGCCAAGCATTGCAACATTAAATTGCTTTACATCCCGAAACCCCATACCACCGTGGCACTTTGGCATAGTGAGTTCCTTCCATCTTCTCCAATGAATAGCTCTGTTTTCAGCTGCTCCTCCCCACCAATAATTCGATATAGTCGATGTAATTTTCTTTCGTGTTTTGGCCGAGAGGATGAAACAACTCATTGGATAAGTGGCAACTGCTTGAGCCACCGATTTAATCTGAACTTCCTTGGCCGCGCTGCTAAGACACTTCTCACTCCAGCCTCCTACCAGACCCCGTATCTTTGTCGAGATAGGTTCAAAGGCCTCCGTGGTACTATGTCCCACCGCAGTGGGGAGCCCAAGGTACTTCTCCCCCAAAGCTTCTGTAGTGAGTTTCATCTCCTCCTTCACAACATCGTCACAATTTGTGCTAAAAAAGATCGCACTCTTAGCAAGGTTCACCATCTGACCAGAGCCTTTCTGGTAGGAGTTGAGAATGCCCGCAAGACGCCGCCCTCCGCGATCACTCGCTTGAGTGAAAACTAGGCAGTCGTCTGCAAATAGCAAGTGGGAGACCCAAGGAGCATGGATCCCCACCTGAACACCTTTCGCCAGAAATTGGGCTCCAAAAATTTCAGCAAACTCGATAACCCTTCAGCACATAGGAGAAATAAATAGGGAGACATCGGGTCACCTTGTCTAATTCCTCGAGTTGGAGAAAAGGTGTTAGACATATGTCCGTTCACCCTTACTGAAAGCTTAACAGTCCACACATTTCATGATCAAATTCACTAGGTTCAAATTGAATCCTAGTTTGAGCATGACGCTGCGGAGGTAACACCGCTCGACTCTATCGTAAGCCTTTGCCATGTCCAGCTTAACTGCACACGCACCAGTTTTGCCTTTCTTTTTCTTCAGGTAATGGATATGGTCATAGGCCACCAACACATTGTCAGTGATTAAACGCCTCGGAACAAAGGTCGATTGCTCCTCAGAGATAATATCATCTAGGACCAGCCTGAGTCGATTAGCGATCACTTTGGAGCAGATTTTATACAAAACATTACACAGAGCAATCGGCCGAAACTGTGTCAACTCCTGTGGATTCTTGATTTTTGGGATGAACACAATCACTGTTTTGTTGACCACCTCCGGCATATCCCCGCCATTCAGGAACTCTAGGACTGCTCTGCAAATATCATCACCCACAAGGCTCCAATGTTTTTGATAAAAACCAGCCGTAAAGCCATCCGGCCCCGGCGCCTTATTTGGTTTCATAAAAAAGAGCGCATCCCTGACTTCTTCCACTGTAAATGGAGAGCTTAAGAACTCATTCTGAGCATCAGTTACTTTCTGGGGCACGTACTCACCACATCATCCGGCCGAGTAAGCTCCTGTGCCGAGAACAAATTTTGGTAAAAGAACGTCGCCATCATTTCTAGCTCATCCTGGTTTGTACACACTGATCCGTTCCGGCTCTTGAGAGCAATGATCTTATTTGTACGCGTGTGACAGAACCGTCTAATCTAATGCCTCCTATAAATACTTGTCTTTCATTAGACACTAAGTACTCAAGAGATGACACTAAACTACGTAGTTCCGTCGAGTACACCCCAAGAAAGAACTTAAAAATCTATATTTTTCTATCAGGATCATAAATGAGAGAATACAGTTTACAACATTCTTAAATCATTTCTTGCGTCACTTTATTACAGTAACAGAATATTACCACAATTGATTATAACAGCGAAATATAATAATGTTATTAGAGTTATAGAGAAAACAAATATTAATTTAATGACATGGTGGAGCATTAACGTAGTGGACATTTATATACAAGAGATGTTATCAGATTTTACATCTTTTTTATTAAAACATTTAGTGAGGGGTATAAATAAACACTACGGTCGTAGCGTGAAGGAATCCTCTCTGAGTCCACCAGGAGGTTTCCACACACAAGAATCAGCTCTAAGTATCCTCCGATCACTTGCAACAGAAAAAATAAAACCCTGAATACTCGATTGTACTCAGCAAGACTTACCTGACAGGAGAAAATAAAAGACTCCAAAGATATGCACGGCTTATTTGGCTTGTGGGTTATTGCATCTGCTGAAGCATTACTAAACATGAGTTCTTATATTAAATTTTATTAGTAGTCATCATTAATCCATTAACTATCCATTCTATCTAAGCACTTATGCTACTTTCAAGCAGGTGGTAAGCAATCAGAACTATTTTATCATCTTTCAAGTTCTAGTTCTTACTACGGTGCTAGATCATAGCCAAGTCGTACTGTCTCACAGAAACGACGATCCGCGTATCAATGTATCCCAGCTGGGTACCCCTGAAACACACGCCGTATTTGTACCCGAAGCACAAACAAGACCAACCCATTCCACTCCTGTCAAGGGGCCTAGATCCCCGTCCAAACTTGGACTCCAAGCCCCACACTTGAGACCCGATCTCATCATGGTGCTTAGACCTCCACATTTTTCCGTCTCCAATCAGTAGGTCCAGAAAGAGCTGAAACCCACTGACAAGAGCATAACAAGCCTTCCCGCTTCCATAAGCAAGTATGTGCTCAGGATAATAAATCTGTGACCTAACTACCATCCTACAGCAATGGACGGTCCTCAATCGACATAGGCGAACGTGCAATCCGAGCCTCGCTCGAATGCTTAACCAAGTCCAGATCCAAAGTACCATTCCGCCGGTCTTCAATTATCATTCATATATATTCTATGTGATAGTAATATAATAACAACAATAATATTTTTTCTATCTCTCGCGAGTGACAGGTAATCACTCGACTTCTACCGGGTCCTATAGCAGAGCAATCTACATGATCCTGACATACTAGTAGGACTTATAGGATAAGGATATATATATATGAAGTGGTTTCATTCAACTCCTTAAAACTTAATGCACAAGCATAAAATAAAGTGTAGAATAGTAGGGGTTATACATCAGGGCTTGCCTAGGTAAGATATAACCAAAAGTTAATATTCCATCTTGGTGACATGATCATCAAGGCACCATCCTTTCCGCTACCCCGATCACCTGCATGATCCATCATTGTTCCTATTATGATATACGTGGATGCAACGCAGAGACGTAAATAATCAACGGCAACCAAAACTCTTAGAAATACGATTACGCCTCGCAAGCTAACGAGATAGCTTTAATAACTAACATGCTAGGCTACATATTCATGTTGTCGAATAAGGCGGTGTTTCCCGAAAAATGTTCTAGTTTTAAAATCCCAAGGTATTTCGGCATTTTATTGATTAAATATATATTTTTAAACTAGGGCTCATTTAGGCTACCTTAGAAAACTAATTATTATGAAGCTACAAAAATTACAGTGAGCACCTAATAATGTTAGAAATTTACTATGAAAGTTTCAGAGCCAACACTATCACTAATTTATCACAAAAATTTAGATAACTACTAAAAATATTATAAAACGATGTGAACAAATTATACTAGCAGATAGATCATGATTTTATGAACCTAAAAAATTGGTTTCATAATTTTCGGTTAACTACATAATTTTATATTGAATTTACAAGTTTAACTTAGAAACAAAATTAGAAAATGCTTTAGAAAACAAAAAGAGCCGGTGGCAAGCATTCAACCCAGTAGCCCGGCTTGGTCCAACATGGTATGCGGGCGCGCGCAGCAAGCCAGCCCAGCAAACAGCTCAACGCGGGACACGGGCGCGCGCGGCAAGCCGGCCCAGCAAGCGTCCCAACACGGGATCCCTCGCGCACTGGCTATTTTGTAGAAAAGACCTTGATATATCAATTTATTATGTGGCACTATATGCACTATTTCTATCGTCAGTAATCTTGCAACCAAACCCTCGGATGTTTTCACTTTTACCACGGGAAGGTCCCTAGAAACCCCCCGCGCACCGGCGCGGCGGCCGACGGCATAAGGCGATTACGCCGAGCAAACTTGGCTCGCTACTGATAGGAGTAAGGAGCTGACCACCATCTACAGCTGAATGCACAAGGATGGGTGGCGGTTGGTGACTTGGAGGTGCACTGTTGCGAGCTGCAACGACGAGCGGCTATCCGTAGTAGTGGCGCGTCCTATTCCGACAAACCTACGTACGCTCAGTAGAGTAGAGGTGGCAGATAAGCATCAGTGGCTCACCGTTGTGCAAGCCCTACTGACGGTTGAAGCAGGGGATCGCTGCGACAGTCTAGCCATGTGCGAGCCGCCGGGGCGGCGGTGCTCCGGGATGGACACCCATGCATCACCGTGTCTCCAGTAAGCGCCCTGGCCAAATGGCGTGAGCACCAGATAGAGGAGGTCAAGGTGAGCTCATGGATACAAATAATTGAACCAATTCGGACCTTGCCCAAATTTCACTGGCACGGACAGCGAGAAAAATGCTAAATTGGCGGCCAGTAGTGCACGATTGCGCCAAGGCAAGGGTGGGGCTACTAGCTAGCTTTCCTGTCTAACTTCTGGAACGCCGAATTGAGGCGGGGTGCCTCGAACCGCACGTATTTGTCGTGCGAAGCGGGGCTATTCTATCGGCGACAAGGGTAGGCGGAGAGCAGTAGCTCTTCGAGGCTGTGCCTGCTTCGGTCGAGGCTACGGTAATGAAGCGAGGTGTCCGCAAGGGGAGGACTCAGAGAGAGCATCGTGGAGCGCTATGATGGGACTGCTTGGCCATGGCGGGATGCGGGCGGTGACAGTGAAACAGCGATCACGCACGGGGCCGTCTCGCATGGCCAGTGCAACAAAATGACATGAGGGAGGGCAGTGATACTGCGACATGGCATTAGTGCGATGCGACCATGGAGGTAGGCAGCGGCTCGGTGAGTAGGTGATTCGAGTGGCGGAACGAGCACCACGTTGGCTAGACAAAGGCCACCGTGACATCGGCTTGGCCGACAGCGAGGTGGGGCAACAGCGCGCCGGCCAGTAGCTGCAGGGTGATGACAGCAGCCCACTGGGGTCAGCCACGACCAGCCTACATCTAGACAGCCTGACCGAGCTCAGTTCCGCGGTGCGCGGAATGCGGCCAGCCGCACGACGCCGAGCGGCCGTGCGAGGTGACCGTGCACACGGGCTAGGCACATGACGTGCACGAATTTTAAAGCGAAGCAAAAACTACTAGTGATCACAAGTGAGGCACAGCTAATTCCCCTATCCTATAGTCAACATTACCAGTGACCTAGTAAAGCCATCGCCATGGCCAGAGAGCAACCAGAGAGGGGGATAGGAGGATGCCAACCTGAGCTCGTCGCACTGAACGCTAGTTCACGAACAGAGCGCCAACAACGTGGTTTACAACGCGTTCCAATGAAGTTTGGGGAATTTTTACGAGAGCCATGTGGCACCCAACATAACAACCACCTATGCCATGCTTAAGTACTCACTTTGATGCAATCAACAATACCAAAACATGCAGCTAGTGTTTAAATATTTTTGCTAGAATTTAAATGTCAAGATAGCATTCTCTTACTACTTTTCCCATACTTAGAAAAGTTAAGGTTCAATTTGAACTAACAGCTATTAACACTTTTGTTACAATTTTTAAAAGGCCTAAACCCTATTAACTTCTACCAACAAGTATTTCATGCAATAGTCCATACCTTATACTAACCCAATGGAGCAAAATATTTAAGCACCATTTAACTATTTTGCTCAATATAATTCACAAAAAATGGTATTTTACACTAAAAGGACCTAGGATGCCGCCTAGAGGGGGGTGAATAGGCATTTCTAAAAATTAACACCTTTAAATGCGGAAATGATTAGTAAAGGGGGTTTTCAAAATGGAAACTCCAAATAAAGAGTAATACCACCCCTCACAAGTTAGACACAGAGTATACAAGGTATAAACAATATATATACAGAAGCTACAACCCTACAACACAAAGTTAGAATAGAGAACAAATATATTCTGCACAGGCAGGAAATACCGGACGTGTCCGGTATGCACGGTTTCTGCAGAGCAGCCCCAAACTTGCTCCTTTCGATTTCTATCTTCAAACCAAACTGCAGGTATCTACTGGAGATGAGAATATACATAGAGAACCTGCACAAGAGCTAGAACAACACAAATATTAAATGAAATATGAATTGAGACATAATATTTGTCTTACTGAAGGTCAGACTCATTTGAGTCCTACTCTCCGTTGAGGGGGCTGTGGGCAACCAACAAAGGTCAGCCCTAGAGGGTACCACGAAGGTCACTCTAGCCGGAGTCTTTTCTAACTCCTTTTCCTCCTTCCACTAGTTGATTTTGAGGCGACGGAATCGATCATTACAAACTTTCTGAGGCACACCACAATCTCTCGGGTGCTCTTTGGTGACGCCTAACTAGTCTAGGACCGAAGAGTCCAAGAGTAACAAATGTAAATCACGAGATTGACAATATACACAAGTGCTCAAATGGTGCCTTGCTCTCTTTTTCGAAATTCTCTCTTAACCCACAAATGGATTTTGTGATTTGGATCACACACTCACTAAGAGATGGTTTTGGAGAGTTGGCAAGGCTCAAAAATGTGTATTGCAACCAGCAGAATCAGTAGCCTCCAAAGGTGGAGGCTTGGGGGTATTTATAGCCCCCATGGAAAAAATAGCCATTTTATAGCCGTTGCCATACCGGACACGTCCAGTATGACTTATACTGCGCCAACGGTAACTGAGTTACAGTGTCATTGTGAGGCGTCGAAACTCCTAGATGAATGCTGGAACTTCCGACCATCGGAAACTCTCGACCCTCAGCTTATTTGAAAACTATGGTAACTGAAGTTAAAGTATGTGAGAATGTCAGAACTCTCGACGCATGCCTGGAACTCCCTGACCCTCAAAGTATTTGAAAACTAGCCGTTGGCATCTGGCCGTCCATACCGAACTGTTCGATATAACCACCATAGTGAACTCTCCAAGTCAGTTAAGTGTGAGACGTCGGAACTCCTAACTCACGTAGGAACTCCCGACGAACCTACCCTGAAAACAACAACTTTACCATTGCTAGGCAAATACCGGACACGTCCAGTATAGTATTGCTAGACCAACAAAAATAGGTTAGCTCTTTTGTCTCTCAAACACTCAAAACTCACATGGGTTGGCTTGAGCACTTATGAAACATTATCTATCAACATGATGCATCCCTCTTAATAGTACGACATTCCTATTAACTCAAATTTAAAAGTATAACTGAATTTAAACCTTTTGAGTTGATCTCTTTCAACCTGAAGCCGTGTATTCCAATCTTCATCAAGTGAGGGTGCCAACATGTCAACTTTGATCTTTTTCATTTGAGCATAGCCATCTTGAGCACGTGACTTGATTCCATTCATTAAATATATATAACTCCAAATGCATCAAGTCACTTTCAACACTTTATCCAATATAGATATGATCTTCCACATCAATATGACCATCATAGCTTGATTAGTACCTCAACGAAATGCAAGTACTTTTTTCTTTACCCTAGCTAGGTTCTTCGCCCACCAAGCCGTTGCTTGCTCTTCACCCTTGCTTAGTACCTCGAAGCCTTTCCATGCTATCTTCACCATCTTAAGCCATCAAGTCACATCTTGTGTTGAATCATCCATTCATTTGTATTTGTTATCTTTTTCATTTCAATTTAGCAAGCTTTCAATTATGAGACCATTCCATATGCAATCCATCATGTCTCATCAACTAATTTTTACCAGGGCTTGCTTTCATATAGTACATGAAAATCCCACAATAAATAAACCTTTGACATGAATTCTATTTGCATTGTTGTCTTGTGCTTGAACTAGATTCTTTATACAACAACACACCATTTTGGCTTTTCATTAAGTACCTAGTGAGATAACCTATTACCTATCTACACTTAGCAAACGGGTTAGACCTTTAATCATATTGTCATTCACTCATCCAAAACCCACTAAAGGGCTAGATGCACTTTCAATCTCCCCCTTTTTGGTGATTGATGACAACTTGATTAAAGCTTATAAAAGAATATAAATGTTTAAGCTTTTGAGTTCAATGATTTATGAGAGGCTCCCCCTTAATATGTGCTTATGATTAGAATTCACAAAATGACATCAAATATCATTTGCACATACTAAAACATATAGGAGACTCCTCCTAAATCATTGCATCCAGTGGGATGCATGTGTGTGTGATAAAGTAAAACCGTGATGCATATAACAAGATATATCACACAAGAATAAATATAAAGGCATCACATCAAATATTTTCATTCTAGCATGCATAGTCCTTATAAAAATAAATACAACACATGTATGTCACACATAGCACTCATTACACATTTTCTCAAGTCTACAAGCCACTGATATATAAATAAAGATCATGTCTCAAGAGATACATAGATAAAGCATAAGTAAGTCTTGTCTCTCACATGATACAATCTATCTTAAACTCAAGATACATCAATGAAGCTCAAAAACTAAAATGAAGCTCAAGAAACTACAACCCATAGTACATATCTTCAGGTACAAAGATAAGCAAATGAAACAAATATCCTGAAGCTTTAATCAGTCTCTCTCCCCCTTTGTCATCTATCACCACAAAGGTCCAACAATGATATACTAAGGACAAAGGGGCTGCAAGCTATCTCTGAAAGCTATGATCACTGATCATCATCTTCATCTCCACCAACATCCTCATCATTTGAGCGTGGAGCACCGGCTGGACGAGAATGACCCGCACCAGATAGGTCATAGCCACCAGGCCTGTAGTAGCCGAAAATACCTGTGAGGTCACTCCACTAGTCTAAAGCATACTCGTCTGCTGCACTGGGACAGTGACTGAGAGTGAGTAGGCACACGAGCCTATAGTGGTAAAGTGTCAGGGTGCTCTGGTGCCTGCTACTACTGCTGCTGCTATCACTGAAGGAACTCAGCAAACTCTGTGTCGTACCTACCCTGCTACTGCTCCTTAGTCTTAGGCTCACTAGCTGCCTCATCTGATAGTAGAGACCTAGGAGGATCAAGCTCAAGTCTAGCAGCAATCTGCTTCAAAGTTCAAGTGTCCTTCCTCCTAGCCTCCCTCTCCTTCTGCTAACAGGTCCATATGTCCTTACATATCCCAAAGATAGCACTGAACATCTTGTGAATAGGAGAAGGAGGTCTGCGGTGACATGAAGAAGAACGTGAAGGAGCATGTGGTAGAGGGGAAGCTCCTCCTCCTACTGCACCACCTACTGGTGCATCTACCTCTTGTGCTACTGCTGCTCCTCCTAGTCCGTTCTAGAGGTACCCCAACCTCAGGCAAGTTTGCAACAATCTTTAGGGCCTTATGTACCTTGTCATACTCAAAGATATGCCCTGTGACCTGCTCAATCATGTGCATGATGTAGGGAGCAAAACCATAGCCCTTGAGGGGCCTCTCTTCGACACTCCTGATCTTGCACCAAATGAAGTCAAAGACACTAAAAGGTCATGCATCAGGTGCCATCCTATGGAGCAGATTCCTAGAATAATCTACAATGTTTCCCTTGTCTCCACCCTTGCAATTCAATGGTCTTCCTGAACATCTTGTCCAGGTATCTATAGGTAGGGTGAAGACCTAGAACCTTCCCCACTGCTCCTCTCTCACACCCTGGTGGGTACATGTAGGCTAGCTGCTCTAGATGGAGTACCTACTCTATATGGATCCTATCTCTCTTAAGATCCTCTAAAAAACCAAGCAGGGCGGCGAAAGCGTCATAATCCACATTGTACCACTGGCCCTCAACATCCAGTGCATACTGCCTCTCATCCTCCTCAACATACAGGGTTTTGTAGAACTAAGCTACCACCTCTATGTTCCAGTCATGCTGGAACTCCATTATCTCATAAACCCCTATATGCTGGCAAATGGCAATAGCGTGATCAATGGAGGACTTCTATAAATCTCTGATGTACTGCTAGTCAATCCACTAAGACCTGTCAATCATTGAGTTCCTGGTGAGGATCACATTGGTGTAGAAGTCCATATGAAAGGTTGTCTGAAATCGATGATCAAACTAAACCCTAGGCAAGCCCCTTGGATCAATTCTCCTCTCATCTCTGGCCCTTCTGGTCATGCCTTTTCCTCGATAGTCAACTCTAGAAACTTAAGAGGGTACACTAGGTGGATGTGTCTCAAGTAATCCATAGTGCATACCCTAGCCTAGGCTGGTGCTGAGCTGGAGGTACTAGGCTGCTCCTCCACAATCTCCTAATCATCATCTGAGGTGTCATCATCTGAACCTTTGTTAGTGCTCTTCCTCTTTCTAATACTGGGCTCCACTCTATACTCCTCTATATCTGTGTCAGAGGAAGAACTGCTATCTCCCTCTCTATACTATGGAGCACCCCTGGTAGCCCTAGAGAGTTCCCTACTGTTGCCCTACTCTTGCTGACTATATCTAGGATGCATGTCCTACTTTGCCTTCTTGTATTTCTCTAGAGCTAGATCATGCCTATGCTTGGACCTAGGCTCCTAGTCTTCCACTCATGGCTAATGTCCTGTATCCAAAGATTTGCAAGGAATTTTAGATATATGCCCAAATGATGGCTTATTTAGTTGAAACAAAGAAATAAGAATAATTATCCTATGCTTTGTGATCACCTCAACCAAACTAGGTCACAAGGTTCACAAAACACAATAGACAATTAAACTTAGTCCTAAGAATCAACTACTGAGAAGATTGAAACAAGGGAGCAAAACCTGATCTGTTGTCCCATATCAGGTATGCATAAGCGGACAGCAACCCTAACCTGGGGTCCTTCGCTCAATCTTCAACCAATCCAATCCAAACTTTGGTCATTGCTTCTAGATAGGTAATGTAGCATCTCTACCGAAGGGATTTTAAAAACATGCCCTAACCACTTAGATCGGAAGAGGTTTGGGATTAGGGTACCTTGAGAGAGTAAATGAAAATGCGATTGGAAAACCAAGTCCTAGAGCCTTCGATCTTGATGCAAATCTCCTTCGATCCAATCTCCCTTACTCCCTTTGTCATGGTGGAAACTCAAAATCGTCAATGAAGGTCGAGGAGAGGCGGCTAGGGTTGGCTGGAAGGAGGAAAAACTAACTTGGCCGAAGGGGTACCGGCCGTTTTATAACCCCGCTCCATATCAGACACATTCAGTATTTGCAGGCTGGTTGTTCTTGTTCCAAATTTCATTCACTTTATTCCAATCTCCTTCTCTATCATTTCTTGATCCAGAAACATGTATGTCCTTGATCCAAATAAGGTGTAAATACTTTTATTATCCAAATGCCATGAGTATCACTTCTCTTTTCCAAATATTTGACATATATAGATTTTGATTACTTGAGAGAGATATAGTCAGACATAGTAGAATGTGGACTTTAAGAAAGCCATGTCATGTGTGATTAGCCAATCAAATAATCAAGGAGACCTATAATCATCACATGACAAGGCTAGGTCACAAGGACCAAAATTCAAATATTTTTTCAAATTCACACCACCTACACATGCTAGTAATGGGTTTTGAAACACATCTCTCCTATGTCACACAAATGCACATTCTAACATATCAAGGGCCTTAGATGCACTTACAATGTGTGTATGTAAATACATACCTTTGCCTTGAGCCCACAAGAATCCCACTAAGAAGATACATAGCATGATAATCTTTATGTTGACCTTAATTGCCAAATAATCATGCTAGATATAAATCAATTTTCATCCAAAGGACTACAAAGAATGCTAGGTAAATTTGTTAGTCCATAAGGTGCAAAATAGAAACTAAGCTCCCCCTAAATAAGTGCTTTAAGTAATTTGAATGTCGGTGCAGAAAGTGACGAACTACGTAAATATTTGTAGTTTTATCGTACGTTATGATCGGAGGTGGATTAGCACTCAATGACACAGGGTTTATACTAGGTTTAGTCAACGTGCCCTATGTCCAGTTTGAGTCGATCGGTGGCTTTATTCCTAAGCTCAGGTGCTCAAAGTTTGCAGTGGGGTTACAAATGAGAAGGAGAAAGATGGGGAGGGGGTACAAGAGGTCCGGTCGGACTCTGGTCGGAAGAGCCGAGAGTGACGGGAAGCCCCGCTATGAGCTAAGTGTTTGAGCGTGTGCTCGTGGTTTGAACCTGGTGGTTCTGTTGTTGTGTACTAGTGAACTTGATCAATCTGAATCAACCTATCTGTTGGGAGAGAGGCACATCTCCTTCTATAGATGAAGGGGATGGCCTTACAAGTGAGAGGGAGGGAGTACGTTCGCTGCTAAGTCTTGCCACCCATGCCAGTGGGTACAAGATGATGGTAGGTGCCCACAATACTGTTGAATGTTAGATGCACGTGGGAGATTGCGTCGTCTTCTTCATGTATGATAGATGTCAGTACCTGCTATACTATTGATCCCAGAGGCATATGAAGGGTTTTATCGTGTTTGCTTGCTATGGTAAATGCCGACGCCCACAACATTGTCGATGCCTCAGAGGCACATGAGGTACCATATTTGTCTAGAATGGGAGTTGATGGCTCCCACAACACTGTAGGAGAAAATGTCGATGCCTACAACACTGCTTGGGCTCTGTCATGCCAGGGAGGTCGTAGGGTACTGTCCTATAGGTGTACATGGCATGTTCCTCGGTATTGCGGTTGACTCGAGTGCCCTGCCTTACTTTCTCTGTTCGTTCCCTAGTCCTCACCGAGCGGGCGTCCCTAGTTGGTTGGTCCCAATTGGCTCTGATTGCGCCAGTCGGAGAGGAGCCATAGGTAGGGGTCCGACGCATCCCTAGTCGGAGGAGCAGGCCAAAGTCGGAAGTGGCATTTTGGCCAGGCCTTCCAGTTAGAGAGACCGTCCAGAGGCGGGCTGGAGACCAAAGAGAGTGCTCCAGTCGGAGAGGTGGGCCGGAGTTAGAAGTGGGCACCGTTCCTCCTCGGTCAGGCCTTCTGGTCGGAGATTGGATCATTCTTCTGGCCTATCGTCTAGGTTTTTGGGCCAACCCATGAGTTGTGTGTTGCTCGCAACGTTGTCTGTTGGGCCGAGCTTTTGTTGGGAAGCCAGTCCATGAGGGACCCCAGGTTTATAACCTGACATTGAATGACTTTCAACTAGCACTTTATTCTATTAAGAATTTGGGAGTCAATTTTCTATTTTGATCCACAACCAAATGATTTGTCATATTTAAATTTGAGTTCAAGAGATGCTCATAATCCATTAAGATTTGATAAATCACAAGCTTCTAAGTAAATTGAGGATATATGAAAATATATAAATCAAAGACTCGGTTGCAATCCTATTAGTGTTCTGGTTCCTGCAATACCGGACACGTCCAGTAGGTATACTGGACACATCCAGAATACGCAGAACAGAAACACTTTCTTTCTATCTCCGGCCATACCGGACACGTCCGATAGGTGCAGGACAGAAACAAATAACCTGCTTCTTGTGATTCTTTGTTTTAGCTGTAGTATTTATTTTATGCCCTGCATCTCAACAAATAAATTGCTCTACTAGAGAGCCATTTAAAAGCATCATATGGCAAAATAAAATACTTTTCAATTGAATTGAATTAGCCACTTTCCATATTTCACAAATATGCCTATTTGTGAACTATTGAACACAAAATGAACAAAGTAGGTTAGCCTATAAGGTTTAGGTACTTGTTACCAATGGTGAGGATGAAATAGATGATATATTCATTGAATTATCTTTGGATCAACCATATAAGAGATTATGATAAGAATTAGTTGATAGATTGACTGAATATTTTCAATTTACTTGCTCAACCACCCCGAAGCCTTCATCTCATCACCAAGTACCTACATCATTAACCTAAGCACACTTTGGTACCCAACTCTTGTTGGGTCCTTTTGAGTTAGTCAACAAGTGCTTAGGCACCCAAATGGCTTTAGCACTAGTTTGTGGTGAACACATCACCTTGCTAGTGCTAACTCCATTTGTGATCTTCCTAAGCATATCATTATAAATAAATGTGTTCGGCTTAGGTGTGTTACCATTTGGGCATTCATAGCTTAAATGTCCCCTTTCTTCTACAAGCATAGCATATGCGACCTTTGTTTGCTCTATGCTTGCTTTGCTTATATGGACATCTATCAACCTTGTGGCCCATCTCATTGCACCCATAGCATCTTATTGTTGCAACTTGGGCTTCCTTTCTTGCCTCTTTATACATTGGGCATTTCTTGGTAGGATGCCCTAATTTCTTACTCATGAGACAAGCAGCTTTGTCCATCACTTTTCTTTTGGCTGGCCAACTTGTTTGAGGCCTTTTGTTTGGCAACTTCACACTTGTCGGCCCAACTCTTATGTGGACACATGGCCCACTCATGTCCATATAATCCACAACCATAGCATAACCTTTTTCCATGTTTCTTGCTCTTGGTTGTGTTGACCTTGCTTGAAATGTGATTCTTTTGTTGGGTTTTGGAGGAAGCAAGGTTTGAACCCTTCTCAAGCTTCTTCACCATGTTATCATGGTTATCTTGAGAAGGTTGTGCTTTCTCCTTACCCTTCAACCAAATCACATCTTTCTTTAATCTTTTCACCTCTTCTTTGAGCTCTATGTTTTCTATGAGATTTAGCTCAATCGAAGATTGGCTTGCTTGAGGAGCACACTCATTAGTACAAGAAATATTTAATTGAGATGGTGTACTAGTGAGTGAATGTGTAAGAGGTTGAGAATATTTTACTGATGTGATCACAACCTCATGAGCTACCTCAAGCATGATGCTTGATTCTACTACTTCCTCATGAGAGCACTTTAGATGAACATAGTTTGCTTGTAGCACATTATACTTGCTTGATAGTTCATCTAGCCTTGCCTTGAGCTCAAAGTTTTCCTTCTCTAGTTGTGAAACTACTAGAAGAGAAGTTAGTAACTAAAGCATGCTCAAATGACAATTTTTCATACCTTTCACTTAGAGCCTTTAGTTCTTCCATCTTGGAGATGAGAAACAATTCTTGCTTTTGAAGTGATTGCTCTTGCTTCTCAATCTCTTTTTTAAGCTCATCATTCTTTTCAACTATCTTCATGATGATGAACTTGTCCTTACGGTTG
This sequence comes from Miscanthus floridulus, assembly GCF_019320115.1. Classification (NCBI taxonomy): domain Eukaryota; kingdom Viridiplantae; phylum Streptophyta; class Magnoliopsida; order Poales; family Poaceae; genus Miscanthus; species Miscanthus floridulus. The sequence continues at coordinate 182,388,110 of NC_089580.1, read as the reverse complement.
AGATGATTAAGGTTGTAGTTGTCTTCAACTTCAACATCACTCTTATCTTCATCATCCACTTGTGCTTTCTCCTTTTCTTGATCTTTCTTGTTACTCTTCTTCTTGCTTTTCTTGGCCATGACACACAAGTGATGAGTATCATGAGATACCAAGGTTGACTCATCACTTGGTCGCCACTAGGCTTGAGCCTCATCATCACAGACAGCCTACTGTCCTACTGCCACGGCCATACCAGACACTGTCCGATAGGCATACCGGACACGTTCGGTATGTGCAGGCAGACAATAGGTCATGCATTGCTTGCACTTCTTGCTCTGGCTCGGCACTCTTGAGGTCTTGTGAGGCTTCTTCACTGCATGAAAACACAATGGACAAATTTTCCATTGACTCAATCTCAAGTGCATCATCACATTTGGATTTTCCATATAACTCAGCAAGCCTAGTCCAAATGAGATGAGCACTCTCCGGAGGTGGTTGTCCATTGAAGATTGCCTTATCTTGAACCTCTACATGTAATGTACTCAAAATGACATTAATAGCTTGAGCATTGAGTTGCACGCATATCTCTTCCTCTTTTGACAAATTTTTGTAGTTGCTCCAATCAACTATAGGAAGAGGTATGCTTGCATCTACAATATGCTCAACAAGAGGACTGATATCTCTAAAAGCACTGAGTACGTGAATTGACCATGGTAGAAAGTTTGAACAATCATTTTGGAGAAGCACCGTCTCCAACTCGATAGGCGTCGACATCCTTTTCTCACGGCGGTGAAGCTTTAGGTGAGAACCTTGCTCTGATACCAAATGCGGAAATGATTAGTAAAGGGAGTTTTCAAAATGGAAACTCCAAATAAAGAGTAATACCACCCCTCATAAGTTAGACACAGAGTATACAAGGTATAAAAAATATATATATAGAAACGACAACCCTGCAACACAAAGTTAGAATGGAGAACAAATATATTCTGCATAGGCAGGAAATACCAGACGTGTCCGGTGTGCATGGTTTCTACAGAGCAGCCCCAAACTTGCTCCTTTCGATTTCTATCTTCAAACCAAACTACAGGTGTCTACTAGAGATGAAAATATACACAGAGAACCTGCACAAGAGCTAGAGCAACACAAATATCGAATAAAATGCGAATTGAGGACACGATATTTGTTTTATTGAAGTTCAGACTCATTTGAGTCCTACTCTCCGTTGAGGGGGCTATGGGCGACCAGCGAAGGTCAGCCCTAGAGGGTACCATGAAGGTCACTCTAGCCTAGAGTCTTTTTCAACTCCTTTTCCTCCTTCCACTAGTTAATTCCGAGACGGCGGAATCGACCGTTACAAACTTTTTGAGGCACACCATAATCTCTCAGGTGCTCTCCGGCTAGGACCGAAGAGTCCAAGAGTGACAAATGCAAATTATGAGATTGACAATATGTACAAGTGCTCAAATAGTGGCTTGCTCTCTTTTTAAAATTCTCTCTTAACCCACAAATGGATTTTGCGATTTGGATCACACACTCACTAAGAGAGGGTTTTGGAGAGTTGGCAAGGCTAAAAAACGTGTATTGCAACTAGCAGAATCAGCAGCATCCAAAGGTGGAGGCTTGGGGGTATTTATAGTCCCCTTAAAAAACTAGCCGTTTTATAGCCGTTGCCATACCGGACACATCCAGTATGACTTACACTGTGTCAACGGTAACTGAGTTACAGTGTCGTTGTGAGACGTCGAAACTCTCGATGAATGCCAGAACTTTCGACCGTCGGAACTCCCGACTTACGTCAGAACTCCCGACCCACAGCTTATTTGAAAACTATGGTAACTGAGTTAAAGTATGTGAGGTGTCGGAACTCCCGATGCATGCCAGAACTCCTGACCGTCGAAACTCCCGACCCTCAAAGTATTTAAAAACTAGTCATTGGCCTCTAGCCGTCCATACCGGACACATCCGGTATGACCACCACAGTGAACTCTCCAACTTAGTTATGCGTGAGACGGTCGAAACTCTAGACCATTACTGGAACTCCCGACCGTCGGAACTCCCGACAAACCAACCCGAGAACAACAACTTTACCATTGCTAGATAAATACCAAACACGTCTGATATTGCTAGACTAGCAAAAATAGGTTAGCTCTTTTGTCTCTCAAACACTCAAAACTCACATGGGTTGGCTTGAGCACTTATGAAACATTATCTATCAACATGATGCATCCCTCTTAATAGTATGACATTCCTATTAACTCAAATTTAAAAGTATAATGAATTTAAACCTTTTGAGTTGATCTCTTTTAACCGAAGCCGTGTATTCCAATCTTCATCAAGTGAGGGTGCCAACATGTCAACTTTGATCTTTTTCATTTGAGCATAGCCATCTTAAGCACGTGACTTGATTCCATTCATTAAATATGAATAACTCCAAATACATCAAGTCACTTTCAACACTTTGTCCAATATAGATTTGATCTTCCACATCAATATGACCATCATAGCTTGATTAGTACCTCAACTAAATGCAAGTACTTTTTTCTTTACCCTAGCTAGGTTCTTCAGCCGCCAAGCCATCGCTTGCCCTTCACCCTTGCTTAGTACCTCGAAGCCTTTTCTTGCTATCTTCACCATCTACATCGGGTCTCCTCTAGCTGGTGGCGCAGGTGCCGCAGCTCGCCCCGCACAGAGCCAAATTTCTCGTTCCCATGTCTTCAAAGTCACTTGCATCTCATCTAGATTTGAGAAAACAACCATGAGAGAAGTGCAACCCTAGAACCCATGCCGATGAGACCGTGTTTTCATATAACTCATGTCACCTCCACATATTCTCATATCGGAAGGGTCGTTCGTGCCATGGACCCTGCAACATTCCGCTATGTTGTAACTTAATGAGAATCCCATAATGGTCACTCTCTGTGGTTTGTACACGAGTCACCCCGAGTCACCATATAGGTCCATCATTCCTTCATTCATGAGTGCGTGATCAAGGCGTACCTTGACTTTGCGCCTCCCTTCCTGTCAGTTATCCCAAGTATACGGGAGGCCACTGTAGCCTAGGTCCATGAACCCACAATAGGCTACTGCATCCCAAAAACCCTCCATCATCCACTCCTCACGATCATTCCCCTCAATCTATTCATGCTCATGCAAAATCTCATTGAAATCGCCATCACACGGCCAAGGGAGATCGTTCTCATTCCAAAGAAAATGAAGCATTCTCCATGATTCCTTTCGATTTGCTCGAGCCGGGTCACCATAGAAGCATGTAAACCACCATGAACTGGTAGGCACATACATTCCTGAGACCCAACTGTCAATATGATATTTTGAGCAGGACTTGATGTCCACCAAAACATCATTTTTCCACATTACCACCAAGCCTCCACTAAGCATTCGGGTAACCCAAGCGCCATCTAAGCTCCTAGGAGCGATGGACACTCATCTTCATTTCCGATAAGAAGAGCACCATGAGTTTTGTGGGGGGTGCGACCCCAAATATCCACGATAGACCACATGGGCTGTGCCCCTAGGGGTGGCCCAGCCCACAAGACGAAGCCTTGTGGGGCATGACAATGCTTGGTGTCTCCCGCAAGACACCGGGAAGATATCCTGAAGATACTACGAGATCTGTTAGGATACGTATGATCCATGATTCCTGTAATCTGTTATTACTTTTTAGTTATCTCTTAGATCTAACCGACTTGTAACCCTGCTCTCTGGACTATATAAGGCAGGACAGGACCCCCTCCAAACACACGTGATATCATACGACAGCCAATACAATCCAATAGATCATAGGAGTAGGGCATTACGTCATACTGACAGCCTAAACTTGTCTAACTCATGTGTCTCTGATGCCTTCTTGTTCTCGATTACACACATCTCTGCTGATAAATCTACTTATGTGGGATACCCCTTGGAGGACTACCGATGATATTCTATCGGTAGTTGGTGCGCCATGTAGGGGCTCATGCGCGTTGATGCATGGCAGGCCAGATGGGATCTCAAGATCAACCGTGGCAGTAGCAATTTGCCGTCTCGCGATAGCTAGCCAAGATATTCAGGATATTACGGCTTCACGTACGTGTGCAACTTCTCATGACAAACAAGCAAAGTCGAATTGTTATGCCTGCATCTACCTGTGCCGTATGTCAGGCATGCAAGTCAATCATGATCCATTATGAACAAAAGCAATCTACAGTACCATGAAGATGACATCATGCAAGCCAAACTAGGATATGGCTGAGATCAACTTGCATGTACATGCATCATGTGCAGGCTTCATGTACTTGCATCTACATGACCACGCAAGCAAGTAACAGGCAACCTAATTGGATGCTTTCCTGTGCAAGCTACTCGGTTCAACGTAGAACTACTCGGGAACAAATTCGATGCGATCAAGACCTAGTCAGGGACGAGTCCTAACTGGTTTACTTCATCAACATCCATCTCCTCAGATACTATGACTCGTCGACTCCTCCACCCGGCCACAATGAATCAATCTAAGTCGTGCTTTAATATTCTTCTAAATATTCTTCGATCTTTGTATATCGCCGTAATATTTCTTCAAGTTGTTTTCTCCATGTTTGCTCTCCAAACGATTTTCTAAATCCCCAAACAGTCATGTTGATGCTCGGATGTCCCTAGAGATGGCCCTGTCTCTGGCTCCTCCCTACACGTGCACGAGCGTCTACCCTCTGCGTTATGGGTGGTCAGCAATGGCTCCTTAGCGACGCTTTGTTCTTCCTACACACACACGGGCTCCGCGCTCCGTGTTATGGTGAACGAGCTAGCTAGGGTTGAAGACTCAGCTACACACTAACTGGTCGGGCGGTTTATATTAAATATAAATACTTATTCACACCAACTGATCGTCGAGCTACATACGCTTGTTTTTTCACTATTACTGATTTTTCTCTAGAGTTCATATACTTTTACATCATGTACTACCTGTTCTACATATTTGTATCACAGGATCATCATCCAGGTGATCAGACCACCTGGTGCTCGGACTTCTCCACCGATCAACTAGTCGAACCGCTAGGTTCAGGGACTTCATCACTGACCAGTTGATCAGACTGTTCGCCGATCGCTTCTACTCAATGCTCACTTCATCGCCGACCAGTTGAACATACTATTCGTCACTCGTGCTTTATCGGCAGCTATGCCGAGGGCTCCTCAGTGCTCGGACATCGCCAAATACATCGGGGACTCCTCGGTGCTCAAACATCGCTAGCTACACCAAGGACTCCTTGATGCTCGGATTCTTCATGCTTGAGGACAAAGGGGGCACACTTCACCTTGCGAACATCACCAGCTACGCCGAGGCTCCTCGGTGCTTAGACATCGCTAGCTACGCCAGGGACTCCTCGATGCTCGAACGTCACTAGCTACACCAGGAACTCCTCGGTGCTCGGACATCGCTAGCTACGTCGGGGACTCCTTGGTGTTCAGACATCGCTAGCTACACTAGGGCTCCTCGGTGCTTGGACATTGCCAGCTACACCGAGGACTCCTCTATGCTTGGACATCACCAGCTATGCTAGGAACTCCTCGGTGCTCAAACATCGCCAGCTACGCTGGGGGCTCCTCGGTGCTTGGACATCGCCAGCTATGCTGGGAACTCCTCGATGCTCGGATATCACCAGCTATATCGGGGACTCCTCGATGCATGAACATCACCAGCTACACCGAGAACTCCTTGGTGCTTGGACATTGCCAGCTACGCTAGGGACTCATCGCTATTCGGACATCGCAAGCTACGCTAGGGACTCCTCGGTGCTAGGACATCACCAGCTACGCTGCGGACTCCTCGGTGTTCAGACATCACCAGCTACACCAGGGGCTCCTCGATGCTCGGACATCGCTAGCTATGTCGGGGACTCCTCGGTGTTCAGACATCGCCAGCTATGCCGGGGACTCCTCAGTGCTCGGACATCGCCAGCTATGCTAGGGACTCCTTAGTGTTCATATTCTTCGTGCAAGCATTGCCAGCTAAGCTGAGGACTCCCTTGGTGGTCGGATCTTGCTATGTCTCATCAGTGTGCTATCAAGCTGCTCCATGCTGTTCGAATCAGGGTGCTGATCTTGGGCAGCACGTTTGGGGTCTTGATACGCTCATGTTAGATGACGTCGGCAAGCTTTCATACTTCTTTTCTTTGACCCTGCTACAAGATTCATTCTTCATCTTCCAGCAGGCTCAGGGACTAAGTGGCTACACTTCACCTGGCGATGACTGTAGTGCTTATTTCTTGATTTACCCTCCTTATTGACGAAGTCTAAGTGGCTACACTTCTCCTAAGTTGAAGAATTTTCAAATTTTATCTTGAGCCTCTTACATCCTTCTAGCAAGCATTACTTGGCTAAGTCTGAGGTCTCCTAACCAGTTAAACTGGTCGACGTTGACTTTCATCGCCCAGATCACCAGTTAAACTGGTCGGCTTCGACCTTCACTGCCCAGGTCACTAGTTAAACTGGTCGGTTTTGACTTCCACTGCTTGGATCACCAGTTAAACTGATCGGCTTCATGTCAAAGTGCTCGGACTTGTTCAAGACAACATTGCTCAAAGAATACAAGGCGCTCAGGGACTAGCTATGGGGGATATGACCCCCGGTATTCATGAGACAAGACATGGGCTGCACCATCAGAGGTGGCCTAGCCCACAAGATCAAGGCATGCACGGCACTGGTTGACTTGCACCACAAGATATTGTATAGTACCAAATATGATACTTTCCTTATAACCCTACCCCTCCAGAGTATATAAGGAGAGGCAGGGGTCCCCTAGTCGACGTCTCAATATATCTCATATCCAATATAATACACCAAAGACACAGGACATAGGGTATTACGTCGATCAAATGGCCTAAACCTATCTAAATCGCTGTTTCTGTGCCTTGTGTCACCATCCGGTTCCTGATTACACGCACCTCCACCGACAAATCTACCATCACGGGATACCCCTTGGTGGACTGTCGAGCATCTTTTGTCGACAGGCTTGAAAAAAATCTGTAAGCTTGTAGATCTCTCAAACTGCCTCGGACCGCCCACAGCCCCGACAATTTAGGCATAAAAGACTCATTGTGCCCAGTGGGGGCCGCTGCCCATGACCGCTGCCGATCTTGCACATTGGGTTGAGTGTACCTTCTACTCAAAAGGCTTCAGGATCACTGCATATCTGTCCACCATCCATGGAATGCCAGCAAGAGCCCGTTCCATGTCTACCTTGCTTCCACCTCCAAACGCCGCCATGCGATCTGATATGGAGGGGAAGAAATAAAAGGTCTGCACTGATGAGTGATGCAACCACAAAGTGATCCCAACCCTAGCACCTAGGTAGCGTTGAAGCACTAGATGGAAAATTTTTTACCGAAGTTTGTGACCGGGGCCGAAGTGGCTAATCGGTGATCTACGAGGCCATCGTTGATTGGTCCTTGAGGGTGGCGAGGACACCATAGCCAAAGTGGTCTACAGCGATGTGGACTAGATCCACCATCGTGGTCACCGGCGGCAGGTCTAGGAAATTCTGGTGCGAGGACTAGGCCGGTGGGATGGCGATCGCCCGTGGGATCGCCCTTTCCATGATCTGAGAGTCATGGAGCGTTTGCATGGCTACGTGACTCTATTTGTCTCGCTGGTGACTCACTATTGAACAATACAACCTAAACATTAAGTTGGGCCCGTATTTCATTAAGAAGGCAGGAATGTTCAGAAATGTTTAATACAACCTAAACATTTCTGCCTTCTTAATGAAATATAGGCCCAACTTACTCATGAAGAAGACTACACCACAACCTAACTATCTCTTTTAGTTTTAGGTAGTCCATAAAGTGCTCCTAGAGTGACATCAAGAAAGGGGAGAGAAGGTTGGGAAAAAATCCTATGCAACACTATCGCACAGTGCATCCATGTGACATGGTGTAATCGCGTGACACCGTCGATCTATTTCTCCATATCACACGGATTGGCTAACCACGCGAGGAAACTACTAGGTGGGACCTATAGCTGTAGTCCACTGGGAATCGCCTTGGCTGGTGGGACCTATAGACACTGCAAGCGGAGGGTGTCGCATGCGATACGCTGTGCGATGGTGTCGCATAGAATTTTTTTGAGAAGGTTTCGACACCACTTTTCACTGCAGCTGCTGATGCCATAGAGAAGGTTATGGCACCACTCTTCTCACTTCAACATGCAATGCCCATTGTAGTAAAGCCAAGAAAACACATAGCTCACAGACTACCAGTGAAGACAAGGAGTACATGCTCCGTTTGGTGCTCACTATTTGAATCGATGATAAAAGGAACCAATGACGCGACTCAAAATGATATGTAATTGAGAATACTCAAACATCATGTAATAAACTATTGTATTTTTTCGATCTAAGCTATGCCAGCGAGGCCAATAAAGTATATATATCTAGGGAGATCCTCCCTCCCACAGGTCGAATTTATCAAAAAAGGAAGAAAACACGGAGCGGTGGACCTTCTTTCCCCGATTCCCATGGTTACCCAATTAATAAAGAATGAATTTGGTGGTCTTTCCATGCTCATGCATAACCGTTGGCGAAGAGAGATATTGGTTATTTTAATTTATATTTTTTTAAATAATGACAAAAGCTCTGCCTTTTAATTAAGAAGAATAGAATTGACCTAGTTTACAAAGGAAATCAGGACTCAAAATCTTAAATACGCACGGATTAACACACAGAAAGTACCCATACAACTATAACACAATAGTCCAGCCGACTAACCCGTGATTATTTTAATTTATGTTTTATGTAGGTACAGATATTTAGATAGATTGGACCTATCTTATTCTAGGCACCACTTACACGCTGCGGAGGGTCTTATCCTCTGTAACCAACGCTTGGGGGTGTTGAAAGACATACGTAACCGTTGATGAAGAGAGAGATAGTGGTTATTTTATTTTTATGTAGGTCTACATATTTAGATAGTTTTTATCTCTTCTGGATCTATCTTTTTTAGACACTTATTGCATGCTGTGGAGGGCCTTATCCTCTCGAGTAACGCTTGGGGCATCGAAAGGCACCATTCACGAGTATGTTGTTCTCCTTCTCCCTCCCTCTTCCCAGTGCAGTGCGTCCTATGTCGCGTGGTCTGTCAATTCTTCACTGAATGCAACGACTACCTCTCTGCCTCCGCCCACCTCTCTGCCTCTGCCCACCTCTCCGCCTCCGTTCACCTCTCTGCCTCCGCCCACCTCTCCGCCTCCACCCACCTCTCCACCTCCATTCACCTCTCCTGCCTCCGCCCACCTCTCCACATCCACCTCTCCGCCCCTGCTCATCTCCACTTTGCTTATGTGGGGGACTATCATCGGAGTCACAGATCTGCGCATGTTGGTTCGAGGTTGGTGCGATTGTAATCATTTTAAGGAGGTGGAGGGGAGCACATCCAATGGTGTCTGCTGAGCAATGGTGAGGAATTAGCGGGACATCGGTGCAGATTTCGTAGGTGTCAGAGGTATTTCTCGTTTCCTTGTGGTGTGTCGAGAGGTGTGGTCGCGGTGGTCAGAACATTCCCAAAAGTTGAGTGTAGATTTGGTGCATCATTCATGAGGAATCATAGGCTTACTCTAGCTTTTCCGCCATATTCGATTTCACCGTAGAGTTCTCCGAAGGGTAGGTGTAAATAGTTGGAAGGAGTTGGAGGTGGATTTGGAGGATTGGTTGAGTTTTGATCATTTTCCGCCTTTGAGTTCTAAGCAGAGATCTCCAAAAGTAGCGTTCGGGTTACCTAAACATTCGTAGTTGAGTGATTTGGATAGAGTTGAGCGCCTTCGTCATGGCAAGTTACCTCCAGTTGCTGCAGTGGATTTGAATTCGATTGCAATTGGGAACTTGCCAATTCATTTCTCATGGAGTAGTAAATCTAATATTGCTTTGGGTGGTGGAGAGGTACAGAAGTCAATAGAGCAAATTGTTCAAGAGTTGCAGCCTGCCAGTGATGAAGCACAAAAGTGAGTTTGCCGCCATTGTTGAGGTCTCAAGCTCGAAGAATCATTGACAGTGATGTCTGGGTGACGACTGTGGGGAAGAAGATGAAATGGCCCAAGGCTAAGGAAAAGGAATGCTTAGTTGGGCTAGTCCTAGTTAGGCCCGTCTATTGATCACTTGTTCGCTCATTCTTATACCCCTCTGCCTAGTCGAAAACCACAGTCATAGTCGTTGTCGCATTGTTAAGTCCGCCTCGTCTTGGGTCTAGGGTTGCCTTCGCTAGGGTTTGGGATCCAGCCGCAGAGCAGTTTTCCTAGCGAGTGTGAGGGACATCAGGAGATTTGGGACTCAGGCGAAGTTTCTCTGTCGTGTCCTGTCCTAACATGACGGACGGGCGGTCAGTTCGTTGAGGTCACCATGGATAAGAGGTAGCAAAGTCGAGAAGTTAGAGATGGAGATAGATTTAGAGATATTAAAGATGGGGAGAGATTTAGAGATGGACGCAGTAGCCATGATGGATTTTAGGGGTCTAGGCATGAAGGATGGGATTCCCAGGCTCGAGAGGGGCGGGATCTGTGATTTGCTCATGATCAAGGGTACTGGGAGTCAAAGCAGGGTCATCAGCAGTTTCAAGGTCAGGAGCATGTGGAAGGTCCAGAATCGCAAGAGGATGGGGGATCAGTCTAAGGAGTGAGATGTGTGTTAGATGACTAAAGAAGATCTACGTCATAAGATTGAAGTTTGGAGGAAGGGGTATAATGTTCAATAGAGTTGGGGTTTGGGTATAGGTCAGTCTTTAGGTCTTGCTATGAAATGTTTTAATTGCAATGATTATGGTCACCATCATTCTACTTGCATGGAATCTCCATTCTATTATAGTTGTTGAGAGTCAGGTCATAAGTCCAATCAGTGCCCTTTGATGAAATCGAACAAGGGTTTGCGTCTCTATGCATATGGTATGCCTGGTCAGATCTTTTATGCTCTAGATTTACCTAAGCCTAAGGCTGAAGCTAAACCTGAAACAGAGGGTCTAATTAGAGCTATTGTGTCGATTTTTGAAGGAAGGGGTACTAAGTTTAGAGTTAAGACTGAGTTGCAATATTTGATGGATTCGAATTGGGATTGGGATGTCAAGCGCATCTCAGGAAGTGAGTTTCTGGTGAATCTACCTTCCAAAGTGGCTTTGAACCTACTAATCAAGATGAAAAAAATCAAGTTTATCACGTCTGATATTGTGGCTATGGTTGAGGAGTCAGATATGGATCCGGAGGTGTTTCAGGTCCTTCAGTCTGTCTGGGTTAGAGCTATTGGCATTCTAAAATTTGCTAGAACTAAGTTTGCTGTTATGGAGCTAGCTAGGTTGGTGGGTGACCCTAGAGGAAGTGCATGTACCATCTCTGCAATGGAAAGCGGTGTGGGTAAAGGTGTCATGCTGTAATCCTAACAAGACAGGTGGGGACATCTGAAGTGTTTATTAACAAGAAGGGTAGGAAGATAACTTGGTATTTTTCAGACAAGCTCCAGAATTACCCCCCATCCAAGCCAGATGATGATCTTGAAGATGAAGAAGATGATGTTACTGATGAAGAAGACCTAGAATCATAGGACAACCATGGATGGCTAGAATCGGGCAAACCTACACTGGTGATACTAGTCAGAATATGGGTCTGGTTCTTCTAGTCATCAAAGGCAGGTTGCTATGGGTAGTTCTGAAAGTACTGGTCCACTTGCTGAAGAATTAGAGATGAATACTCAGGGACCTAACTGATGGTATAGATGATTATCAGAGGTTGATAACCAAATCTAACATTTTTCAGGATATGCATGATTTAGCTGCTAGTCTGTGGTGTCATCTGGTGGGGGTTAGAAATCTCTTTTGGAAGGTGTGGTATCTGATGGGAGGCTAGTCTGTAATGAGGAAGACAAAGTAGCAGTTCCTGAGTCAATCTTGACTTATACAGAGGAATCATATGAGGTTTCCAAACTTCAGCCAGTTAAGAGTGACCTGGTTAATTTCAATACCACGCACAGTTCGAGAATTCAAGAGAAGAAAGGAGCAACTCAAGATAAACTAAATGCTAGGACAGCTGATGCAAAAGGTACTAAATCCATTCCCTCATCTTCTTATTCTACTGATACTTGCTCCTTAGATTCTATGGCTAGAGTTTGTGGTTTCTCATTGGGGCAAGATGAGATTTCTAGAATTGCAAACATTTCTTTGATACAAGCTAAGGAAGATGCTTTCATTGCTTTGCAAAAAACTAAGCAAAAGATTGAGTCAAGTTCTGTGATCCCAAATGATACAAATATTAGAGTTCCTTTGGAGATTGAGAGTTCTATGGATTTGAGCCCCCAGGTGTTAGAGTTGATGGGTGGTGGTGGTGTTGATACAGTGAATAAATTATCTCATAGAGATCAAGGATGAAGATTCTGTATTGGAATATTAGAGGTCCGGGAAATGCAGGGAGGAGGAAGTTGCTTTTAGAATTAGTTAATAAGCATTCTTTTGATTGCATCTGCTTACAGGAAACCTATTAAGTCTTCTTTTAGAAATAGAGAGTTAGAGAGGTTCGTTGGCCAGAAGGATGTGTTTTGGTCCTAGTTGCCTTGTTCTAGGACATTCAGGTGGTTTACTCATGGGTGTGGATAAAGAGCTGGCTATAGCTACAGCTGAAGATGTGGGTAATTTTTACCAATGTTTCAATCTTACCATGAAGGCAGATGGTTTTCAGTGGGTGATTTTCAATGTATATGGCCCTGCTCATGATAATAGAAAGTTAGAGTTCTTAGGATGAGATTCAATCTAAAGTTCAGTCGGTGGAATGCCCTATGATTTTGGGTGGAGATTTTAATTTGGTGAGAAGAATTGAGGAGAAATCTAATGGAAATGTGAATGTTCAGATAATGGAGGCATTTAATGAAATGATCAATAATACAGCTCTCAGGAAACTTCACAGGTCTAGAAGTCATTTTACCTAGACAAACAGACAAAATCCTCTGATTATGTGTGTTCTAGATAGAGTTTTGGTGTCAAATGCTTGGGAAGATAAGTTTACTCTAACGTCGGTGGTAACTGGTCCTGAGGCTAGGACCAGATCATAACCCTATTATAGTAGATACGGGAGGCAATGTGCCTAGGTCAGCAGTTTTATTTTAGATTTAGTGCTCATTGGCTCCAACAGGAGGGGTTCAGAGAATGGGTGAGAGATAAATGGCCTTCAAGGTTTAAATATGATCCTTTAGATCATTGGCATGTGATTTCAAGTAAGTTGAGGAGAGCTATAAAAGGTTGGGGTCAAAATCTGGATAGCAAGAGAAGAAAACAGAAGGAAGAAATTATTAGAAGAATTGCCATGTTGGATGATTGGAGTGAGGAAAGAGAACTGGCTCAGTTGGAGTGGGAGGAAAGATATGCTTTGGATCAGACTTTTAATCAGATGCTGTTAGAAGAAGAGTTACAATGGCAAATAAGAGGGGGTGAGAAATGGATGTTGGCTAGTGACTCAAATTCTAGCTACTTTCACAAATGTGCTAATGGCAGAAGAAGGAAAATGCATATTTCAATGCTGGAGGTGAATGGTCTAGAAGTGGTTGAGCATGGTAGCCTTAGAGATCACATTACAGAGTACTATAAAAAATTGTTTGGGAGTGAAGAGGTGGCTGATATGCATTTGGACAGGGATCTTTGGCCAAGTTATCAGCAAATTCAGCAAGAAGAGAATGAGTTTTTGACTAGACCATTCTCTTTAGAAGAACTTGATGTGGTGATTAAGGAGATGAAAAATAATATGGCTCCAGGCCCGGATGGTTTTTCAATAGAATTTTTCAAAGCTTTTTGGAATATGATAAGAGGGGATATCAAAGAAATGCTAGAAAGATTATATGATGGGCAGTTGGAGCTGTGTAGACTAAACTATGGAGTTATTATTATGTTACCTAAGGTTAAACCGGCGAATAGTGTTAAACAATTTAGACCGATTTGCCTTTTAAATGTAATATACAAGATTATCACCAGAACTCTCACTGTAAGGCTCTCATCAGTGGTTGGTAGGGTGGTGAGCATTTTTCAAACAACTTTTATACTTGGAAGAAATATTTTAGAGGGAGTGGTGATCCTGCAGGAGGTGATGCATGAACTTAAGGGATACAAAACAAGTGGGGTTATCATCAAGTTGGATTTTGAAAAAGCATATGATAGAGTTAATTGGAATTTTTTAGAGGAAGTTCTTCATAGAAAAGGGATTGATAATTCAATGGATGAATAAAGTTTTTAGAGGGGGAAAGGTGTGCATTGATCTAAATGGTGAAAGAGGGAACTATTTTAGAAGCTTCAAAGGACTTAGACAGGGGGATCTATTGTCTCCACTGTTGTTTAACCTTGTAGCATATGCCCTTTCTGCTATATTATCGAGAGCCTGTGCTGCTGGGATGATTAAGGGGCTTGTACCACACTTAGTTGAAGGAGGGTTAACACATTTATAGTATGCTGATGATACTAGTTCTGCTCCTACAGTTTGATTTACAAACTTTGCGAAATGTTAGAGTAATTTTATCTTGCTATGAGGCTATGTCAGGAATGAAGATAAACTTTGAGAAAAGTGAGATTTTCTCAGTAGGATTGTCTGCAGTGGAGATGAATGTTGCAGCAGAGTTGTTGGGATGTAAAAGTGGAGTTCTTCCGATGAAATATCTAGGAATGCCAGGTTAGTTGTCATAAGATATGAAAAGCACAAATGAGTTATGTTTGTGAGAAGATAGAGAAAAGACTGGGAACTTGGCAATGTGAGTATCTGTCATTAGGGGGAAAATCTGTTTTGATTGATTCTTGTCTGTCTAGCTTACCCATGTACATGATGGGTGTGTATCAGTTATATGAAGGTAATTTTTAGAGATTGGATTCTATTAGAGCTAAATTCTTCTAGGAAGAGACAAGTAAGAAAAGGAAGTATCATATGGTTAAGTGGGAAGCTCTAAACAGGCCGAAGCGGTTTGGAGGTCTTGGTTTTATGGACACTAGAGTTATGAATACTTGTTTTCTTGGTAAATGGATTGACAAGCTTGAAAGAGGAGATAATAGTTTGTGCTGTAACATATTGAGAAACAAATATTTGGGCCACAAAAGTATTTTCCAAGTTAGAAGTAGGAAAGGCTCTCAATTCTAGAAATCTTTGTTGGATGTCAGAAAGTGGTTTCAAATGGGAAGGTGTATTAGGATAAAATCAGCGATGCAAACAAGGTTTTGGCATGATTGTTGGTTAGGAGACTGTGTACTGAAAGTAACCTTTCCTAACCTGTTTCATATTGCTATTCACCAAGACCTAGTGGTGGCAGAGGCATGGGTGGAAGGTCAGTGGTTTTTAGAATTTAGAAGGCAGTTGAATGGAATTTTGTGGGAAGAATGGAGCAATTTGATGTTGTTGTTAGATGAAGTTTCTTTGTCAGATGGCAAAGATGAGGTGTTTTGGGCTCTAGAGAGATCTCAACAATATTCAGCAAAATCACTTTATAATTTGATGACCTTTGGAGGGGTTCAAGATGTGCAAAAGATGCTTATCTGGAAATGTAATATTCCTTTGAAGGTTAAAATTTTCTTATGGATGGCCATACATGATAGAATCTAGTGTGGGGTCCAACTGAAGAAGAAGAAATGGTCTGGGCCGGAGGAATGTTTCAGTTGTGATAAAACTTGAAACATCGGATCATATTTTGTTTCAATGCCCCCTTGCTATATTTTTGTGGTCCTTTTTCATGAAAGTCTTAGTTGGTCATTGTTGCCAACAAGCTGTTCAGCGCTATTTTTAGAGATCTTGACAAAACTTAGAGGGAAAAAATAGCAGGTAACATTGTTCCTATGTGCAGGGGCGTTATGGACTATCTAGAAGGCGCGCAATGATGTGGTGTTTAACAAGAAGACGATGACATCCCTGGTGGCAATCATTTACAAGACATTGATGGTGGTGAAGTCTTGGTGTCTACTCTTGAAGCCCATTCTAAAGCCTGTGGCGAACGAGATGATAAATCTAGTTGCTTCTAATGCCACTGTGGCGATGTAGCTATGCGCGAGTGTTTGCCTTTTGTCTGCTTTTGTTGGTCCAAATGTTGGTGGTTTCAAACTTGCTGTTTGGGTTTAGAGGTCTAATGGTAGATCTTTTGATGTGTAGTTTATAGAGTTCGTTGAAGGGTTTAGTGCTTAATCTGTAAGCTGGTTTTCCCAGTAGGATCTTAGGCTTTTGTTAAGCTTTCAATAAAAGCTGGGTGAATGCCTTTGATCTAACAAAGGCACCATTCACAAATTTGCATGTTCGACCATACTTCATCGGAAGACCGAGGATATGCTGAGCCATTACTTAGAACTCGGTAAGTTGCGATTGGCCAAAAATGGTATGCCAATAATATGCCATCCCAAATTCGTTCAGATTAGTGACAATGGGCGATGACCCATGAGGTGGACGACCGATTCATTTGTTGTTCGGAAGTGCTAGCGCCCGAACGTTCGAACCTGACGCTCATGCGCCACACTCCATTTCATGCTCCACGCGGAGGCCACACCTTCCGAGTGACAAGAGGAGAAGGGCACTTGGTGCCTCCAATTTGGAAGGACCCTGCGGCATTATATGGATGCCCTGCTGGCGCTAGGAGAGACGATGCAGTAGAAGGTAGAGAGAAGAGATACAACACCCGATCTACTTTTGAAACATACAAATACAACTAGTTGCGACATACTTCCTCCGTTCTTAAGTCTTCATCATATTAGCCTTCAACGCAATGACCAAGGAGCAGTAAAAAACACCAATTTTCATTTAAGGCAAGCAGCCAAGGAGTCACAGCCAATGAGCAGCCAAGGAGCAATAAATGCAGACATGGAGTAGCTAATGAGCACCAAATGCGCATCATGTATGAGAAACCAAACCCGTGGTCCTAGACTAATACGAAGGAGATTTTTTTTAAAAATTGCTTAGATGAAGGAGATAAATGGACGGAGGCAGTACGTCAGAAGACAGTTGAAACACTTGAAACATGCTTCTAAAACACTTGAAAAAACACCTGTAAAACACTTGAAAACCATTGCAACCATATGTAGACATCCAAATAAAACACATGCAACGTATGTGTGAAACATATGCAACATCTAAATAAACACACTTGCAACATGCGTCCACAAAACACAGATGAAACATACCTCTGAAAACATTTGAAACACTCAAAACATATGCTTGCAACATGCATGTGAAACAATTGTGTCGGATTGTATTGCTCCGGCAATATCCAACAACAGTGATCGCATAGATGAAATCAGATAGTAGCACACGAGATACAGAGATTTATACTAGTTCTGGACACGGTGCGCTGCTAATCCCTACTCTAGTGGTACGGCTGCTCTTGTATTCAGTATGCTCAATTAAAGGGGTTGTTGCTCCTAGCTACGAGATAGATGGAATAGGTGGAAGATGGATCCCGTGCCCGAGGTCTCTACCCTCCTTTATATAGGCAAGAGAGGTAGGGTTACAGAGAGGACTGATCGGGCTAATAGATTATATTTCTAGTTTGTTACAACAGATTGATCCTAGCTATCGTCCAGATACACCCGCCATGGTTTGCCTTGATCTCCATGTTGGTCGACCGTGTCAGCCCTCGCGGGCCTCCTCCTTGACGGCTGCTGGGCCAATAACTTGGCAATAGTCATATATACGGGCGGTGCAGGTACCCCTAACCCATATCTCTGACTAGTAGCCCCCGTAGGACTTAATGATAAGCTAGCACGTAGCTTTAAGCCCTTAGGATGTCGCAGTCTCCCCTATAAGCTCTACGTACTATAAGTACATAGTGAGCATCTTCGGGTGCCGAAGCTCTGAGCTATGTGCGCTTGGATGTTGACAAGTATTGAGGAGCCAGTATGTTGTCGTTCGAGTACCAAAAGCATTTCTCAGGTAGCGAGAATCTTCTTCAAGCATTGAGTGAGGCGGTGGTACACCGTACATCAAGGAACGTTATTCCCCTGGCAGCTAGTAAGTGCCTGGATCGGGTGGTACACCCAACATCGGGAAATGTAGTTTCCTGGGCGTAGCCCTCGGGACATTGTTAATGTCACATTTAGGTGGTGTACCCGATAACCGGAAGATAGCTTCCAGGACATCATAAATGCCATGTTAGGGTAAAAATATCGCTTGTACTCGAGAAGTTGGTTCCAGACGTATTCTGACGTGTAAATAGTGGTTGCGCATCATTAAGTCCTAGCCATAAAACAATAATGAGGATGGGGTAGGTGCACCTCCATCACCCACATGTCACTAAGCCAGTTGATTTTTAGTGTGACCTGTTGCAGGTCGTTTGTTAACAAGCACTAAGGGTGCCACGTTTTTCTTTGAGATTCGTCAAGTAATGTGATTCGAATTTTCATGAGCCTCATTAGTGAAAGAGAGAGAACGTTGTCTCGGAGCCCTAAGGCCAATATAATAGTGTCCTAGGCTAGGCACCACTAGTGGGCGAGTAACGAACGTGTGAGCAGCTGTCGGTAGTTGTGCTTATTTCTCTTCGAGCTGGTAACGGGTAGAACGAGTGAACGTCCGCTATCACTGAAAGAAAGCAGCAGGACAAAGCCTAACCAGTGGGGGCATGTCATAAAACTCTTTTTCTAGATTACAGGAGCTCATACTTTGGTTATAGCCATGGGCCAACTAGTTTTTCGGTTTCCCCCTGAAGGGGCACACATCCACTGAAATAAGGTACTTCGAGCTCGTCCTAGGTATTGGGAGATTTACGTGACACCGAGTGTCAGATGTTTTAGGATCAGACTGGTGACCCTCCTGAATACCCCTAACTCTAGAGGGGCAGGGTCGGTAGCGAATAAATCGCTACCGCTTATATCTACTCAGGGAGTGAGCCAGGCCAAGTACCCGATCTAAGTGTCAGATCACTCGCCTGTAGCAGCTCAAGTGACGGTGCATCGGATTTCAGACCATTTGGTCCCATGGCCTTCGTTGTTACATGGATGGGTTCCTTCTCCACGAAGCTGAGGCATCAGTTTCGGTGGCTCGTCTCCCCACGCGTCTATCTCAAAAGCTGTGCCTCTCGAAGATCATGGGGGCATAGCCATGACTTAACTCCTGCTTTTGCCCATGGAGATTGCTAGGATTCCATCGACCATGCATGTTCCCTGCCTATAAAATAGAGGGATAGAGGAGGGGAGTTAGTACATCTGTGTCGTAGCCTTTACATGCTCACCTTCCTTTGATCATCGCATCTCCCACAGTCGTCAGATCTTGCCTTCCATCCATGGCCGAAGAGAAGCGTCAGCAGGACGAGTTTGAGGAGGGATCTGCTGAGAAGGGCATGCCTCATTCCGCCTAGGCCTTCTGTCTAGGGCTTGATGGGGTTCGGGTAAGGATAGATCTATTGTTGACTTTGTTGGGGATGAATATGATGCGTTTCTTGTTGTAGTGGTTTCTCATCGACGCGCTCGATGTCATGGCCTGTAATCGTCTGAGAGGCCTTGTCGCCATCATGTCCCCCGGCAATGTAGACTGTGCTACCGCCGGCCTCGCCCTCCTCCTCCGATGATGAGGAGGCCGAAGGAGACGAGCACGACATCCATACTGTGCGAGGGGAGCTAGCCGTGTCTAGGCAATCCCTCTAGAATGGGTGTTAGGAGGTGGAACAGCTGAAGGAGTGCCTTGCGGTGGCCGAGACCGCACTCAGCGCCACGCATGGGGAGGCAGCCAACGGGGCGAACCACACTGAGCTCGTCAGTGAGTTGAACTTCTTTGTTTCCTTTGTGGAATTGTTTTTCGTCTTGACTTTGATCCTCTATATTTCTTAGCGATACAATAGAAGCTAGGCGCTGTCCTAGCCAAAGTGGCGGATCTTCACCAGGGCCAATGAGGAGCTAGCTGGCAGTGGAAGTGACTTGTCTATGTGATGAGTCAACGGATTAGGCGCGTGGCGGTGCTGCCATGGCGCAAATCAATAGCAACCGCTGCGTGGCGTTGGAGCGGGTAGTGGAGGCCATTGTTGAGTTGGTACAACCGATAGGGTCAAGCCTTCGCGAGCAGGCTCTTAGCCTCCTAGGCGTGAATCATGGAAGTGATGGCATACGACGTTCACCATGGGGCCACAGGTGGCAAGAGCCTGCCGCTCACCTTTGTCTTTAGCCAAAGGTGGACCTACATGTGGTAGAGCTTGGGTTCCCATCGCGGATAGAGGTCCCTGTGGACGTCAATGTTAGGCGGCTGATAGCCGACTTTGGTGCTGCCACCAATGACATTGTGGCGGTTGTAAATGTAGAGCAAGTCATCGAGGACACTCCTCGATGACGCCAGATCCTATTGGTTTGCTTTTGTGTAAAATGTTATATGAATAAAATTTCATTTTGCAGACCGGTAGTTGTGTGATTGTAATAGTAGCCCCTGAGCATTCGGGCAGGTTAGTATAACAAGTCTGAGTGCTGAGACCACACATATCACCACAACTATTTTGGCGTTGCCATGTCAGTACAAAGCCCCCGAGTGTACCGAACCAAATGTCGACTAGCCAGTATGGCCTTACATGGGAGGTGTCATTGCATAGCACTTAGGACATAGCCCCTGAGCCATTCTTTAGGAAAGTGTTTCCTTGGCTATCTGAGGCATAAAATCCTTTCGTGCATAGCAACCATTTTTTGTTGTTTGTTTTTTGAAAAAAGGGGGAAGACAACGGTTAGTGCATATTAATAGCACTACTAGGGTTTGCCCTATTGTCTATGTCCCTCCTCTACTCAAGACTGACCCAAGGTTTATTGCGAATATGCACCATTGGTGCTCTAGGCCTCGGTCACGGGGTCCTCCTCGACTGGCCAAGTCGTTTTTCTCTTCTTTTGGATTTGCTTCCTCGGGCAGACTAGGTGCCTCTGGTGGCAATGGTGTAGCAGGTGAAGCAAAAACCATAGAATCAGGAGGTAAAAACACTAGCTAGGGTTTCTAGCGTGAGCCTGGTGCTCTGAGGACTGGTGCGATTGTCGGGGCATTCCCGAACCTGCCTCCTAGTTTGTCCTTATCAGCGTGTTTTGGCTCATCTAGAATCAGATCCCAATGGGCCTGTTCTACAGCCAGCCTCTCACACTCGTATGCATCTTGAAAGCTACCCACGATGGTGATGACTGCTATGGGGGCCTAGCATTTTGAGCTTGAGGTAGGCATAACTAGGGATTGCCATGAATTTGGTGTAGCAGGGTCTCCTGAGGATGGCATGGTAAGGACCCTCGAAGTCTATGACTTCAAAGGAGAGTGTCTCCTTGCGGTAGTGTACCTGGTCACCGAACATGACAGACAGAGTGATCGTGCCGAGGGGCATAACCCATCATCCGGGGATGATCCCATGCAACAGAGAATGTGAAGGACACACTTGGCTCGCCTTGATGTTTAGCTTTTCGAATGCACCCTTGTAAAGGATGTTTATGTCGCTTCCTCCATCCATAAGGACTTTGGTCATTTTTACGCCTCCAACAACCGTGCTGACCACCAGAGAGAATCGACCAGCCTTGATGACATGATTGGGGTGGTCGTCCCTATTGAAGGTGATCGGGCGCTCCGACCACCTCAAATAAACAGGAACTGTAGGTGCAGTGGCAAAGACGAGATGCCAGGTTACCTTCTCACGATGGCAGTCCTCAGTAGGCCTAGCGGACCCCCAAATATGATCATGACTGTCCTCGATGTTGGGGTAGCCACCTTTGTCATCCTCATCGGTGCCGTCCTTCACCTTCTTCGAGTGGTCGTCCTTCGTCTTGTCTTTGCCAGCTTCGATGATCTCATGTTTGTAAGTATGGCAGTCCCTAGCCAAGTGATTCACTAGGAAGCCATGGTTTTGACATGTTTGGTTCATGATCTTATCGAATTTTGCACGGCCTCCATGGCTTTGTTTAGATTTATTGCCTTCTTGTTTCTTGGCGTTAGCCACGAGCTCAGCCTCTACGCTTACAATCCTTCTTTATCAATGGGGATTGGTTCACGTCGTCGATGTGTCACAATTTATATTTGTCGTTACTAGCATTAAAGCAATCTTCGCTATCGGTGTGCTCGTGGGCTAAGGCAAACATGTAGTGGAGACTGATGTTCTTCCTTTCGCCTAATGTCCCGAATAACGGGTTCACTGTCGATGCCAGCGGCAAAGGCGGTGATGATGCTAGCATCGGGGATGTCCTTGAGTTTATTCTTCGCTGTGTAAAGCGCTTTATGTAATCACAGAGACTCTTGCCGGTCTTGCATTTGCATCCTAGGAGGTTCCATGAGGTACCTGACTTAGTGTAAGCCCCCTCAAAGTGATTACATAATGCCTTCTTGAGGTTAGCCCATCGCTTGATCGTACCTTCCCCGAAGGTTGTTTAGCCAGTTTTTGGTAGAATGAGTGAGGTAGATCAGAAGATATTGAATCATGAAAAACATGTCCGGTGCGGATGCCGCTTTCATGGTGAGTTGGTAGTTTACCTACCAAATCTTTGGGTCTGTCTCACCATCGTATGTCTCAATGTTCAGAGCACAGAACCTATGAGGCGTAGGAGCCGACCAGATTTGGTATCCGAACATGGGGGGGGTCCTACCAAGTCATAGGGATCACCCTCAGCGGTGCGTGGCGTCGGCTTAGGTCGGTTCCTGGCATTTCTCCCATCATGACGGGTACCACCCTTGTCGTTAGAGTAGTAACTACTCCCTCGAATCGTTGTTAGCCCTGTCGTCTTCGTGACTCCTTCCATTGGCAGAGTGCCCACCGCCGCCACCTCCTCTCCCACCACCTCCCTGCCCGCCACCGTTGTCACCCGATTGCGGGGCAGGACCTTGGCAGTGTCTGGGATTGCGGCGTGGGGATCTGTTAGATCGATGTGGTGGTCGAGCCCCCAAGTATCGAGGTGCATGGCTACATGTAGCAGACGCATCACTCGGTGCTGGTATACTGGCCAATAGCAGCCGTTATCAGCCCTCTTCTACGTATGGCTGTGGCATCACTGCCGCTTCCCTCATGGCCTCGGACAAGTTTTGCTTAGCGTTAGAAAACACCAGATGCTCGCTAGAATGTCATTGTGGGCCTGTCGGCCCCTAGCTGCATTCTGCTATTGGAGCTAACATCAGAGTTTTTGATTTTCATCTACGAACACGTCGTTGTGATTAAGTAGACTGATCCTGGGCCTACTGGCTAGTCTTGTAAGGTGCTGCATAATCAAAATCAACATGATCGTGGGGGGAACATTTGGGGATGATGTACCCATTCCCCTTGTAATCATTTGCACCAAGATAGCAATTGCGCGAATGCAAGATGATGTCATCATCGTCGACATCCGTGTGGTTAACTCCATGTGGTCGGTAGCGGTCATAGAGAGAAAGGAGCGAAGTCGCGGTATTAATGAGTTCGGTGGCTCCAGTGTAGTGCAGCTGATCGCTCTCATCGGAGTGGTTTGATTATTCCAGGATGGTGCCGCCCTAGGCTAAGATTATGGATGGTGACCCCTACTAGGTTCAAGTCGAGGCCATCCTCGTTGTGATCCCGATTAGTATGACACGGGTTCTTTGGATTCTCCATGGGAGATCTAAAAGGTGGCGTGATAGCCTAAAGAAGCTAGATCGGGTGAGTCATCGCCACGTGTGTTAGTATTCCTGAGGGTCAGGAATGAATCGCATCAGTATCATATCCGTTGTTGGGACTGGATCCCTGATCTTGCGAAGGAAAAGAGTGGCGTTGAGTCTAGGCTCTTGGCCAGGTTTGGCAAAAAGCTAACACTGGTGGGTTAGATGACGGGCGATGGCGAGCGGTCCTCCGTCGATAGCCTCCTCTAGTCAAGCAGCGAAAGCTTCGAATCTAGAGCGACTGCTCCTCCTCCCGTTCGATCGGCTCAGGCTCCCGTAGGCGCAAGTCCCCAAACCGGTCGGTGATGAAGTCGAGCTTGCCGAAGACTGATCCTCGTGCCTGGCTGCATCTTCTCTGGTTCATCGCCGAAGTCAAAGATGATTCCCACCTGAAACACAAAAACAATTCTGAACGCGAAAGGCCCCTACCTGGCGCACCAACTGTCGGATTGTTTTGCTCTGGTAATATCCAGCAACGTGATCGTGTAGATGGAATCAAATGGTAGCACACGAGACACATAGATTTATACTGGTTCGAGGCGCGGTGCGTGCTAATCCCTACTCTAGTGGTGCGACTGTTCTTATATTTGTATGCTCAATTATAGAGGCTATTGCTCCTAGCTACGAGGTAGATGGAATAGGTGGAAGATGGATCCCGTGCCCGAGCTCTCTACCCTCCTTTATATAGGCAGGAGAGGTATGGTTACAGAGAGAACGATCGGGCTAACAGATTGTATTCCTAATTTGTTACAACAGATTCATCCTAGCTATCGTCCAGATACACCCACCATAGTTTGCCTTGATCTCCATGTTGGTCGGGCCGTGTCAGCCCTTGCGGGCCTCCTCCTTAACGGCTGCTGAGCCGATAGCTTGGCGAATGGTCATATATACGGGCGGTGTAGGTACCCCTGGCCCATATCTCTGACAAAATATAACATATGCAACATGTGCAACATCCTCCGATCTACTTTTGCAACATCCATATGAAACAAATGCAACATAAAACTGAAACGTTTGAAACACTTGAAACATACATATACAACATATGGGAGGAGAAGGCTGGCTGGTTGATTTTGGTCGCCGGGGTGGGGGGAGCTTGGTCACCAGGGTGAGAGAGGTCGGGCACCGCCGAGGGTGGGGAGGGCGCCACGCCGGGGTGGGGCAGAGCTGCCCACTCCCCTGCAACACCGCCACGTCACCTCCATGGATCTTGCTCGTGCTTCATAGATCTTGCCGGGGTGGGGGGAGGGCCACCGGATCCGCGGGCTTTGGGCACTCCCAGTGGGTGAGGACGCAAGGGTTGGGGTAGGGGCGCCGCCGGGGTGGGGGAAGGGGCCACCGGGATGGGGGAGGAGGAGGACGCCGACCATGGTGAGCACGGGATGTGCGCGGGCGGCCTCTGCCCCGGCCAGCCGCCGCGAGGTGCGTAGTCCTAGTTCAGCGCCTGCGATGTTTTTTTGTTCTTAGAAACTATGGTGACTCATCTGGACGAGTGGATAAGCTGGACGAGGCGAGCAGATAGGAGGTAGTCATTTGGGATGGCTATGCGGCCTATGAACAGAAGCTTCTGGGGAGACGGACGCCCTGTTACGAGTATTACCGTTTGTTGTTTGGCAAGTGCGCAAACTTGCAGGTTTGGCCATCCTGGAGAAGCAAGATGATCAGCCGTCCAGAGCTGGTTTTGGTATGCAATAAGGCACTCGAAAAACTTGCAATTCGGCAGCGCCCACGTTTTGCAAATCAGATCAGCTTTTCTAGTTCGTATTTGTGGAGCCCTGGATAAACTGTTGACAGTGGGCAGGGGGTCTAACCTTTTATGACCGTAAAAAAAAACCTTTTATGGCCGTGGTCAACAAAGTTTCTTCCGAGTTTCAAAAAAAAAAAGTTTCTTCCGAGTTTAAAAAAAAAAAGTTTCTTCCGAATTCAGACTCACGCAACTTGAGCGTAGACTGTATGTCCCTAAACATCCTTCTAATTTTGGTTTTTAGAAAGATGAAAAAAAATCCATCTCCAACAACTCCTAATATTTACTTCCTAATATTTTAGCACTTGAAAATTTCTCCTCCTTCCACGTAACTTTACGCGGACGAAGACACGCGCGGAGACGCCATTCCCGCGCGTTGTCCTACTTCCCGCGCCGTATTTTGCCTCGAGGACCACCTCGGCCTCGCCATTCCTGCTATCCGGCTTCGCACATTACGGGCCGCTGCACCACGGCGCGACGAGCCTGGTACAGCTCCGGGAAGGCAGCGTCTACGGCGGCGGCGGCGGGCTCCCGGACATGTCCAACAAGCAACAACAGCAGCCCATGCCGGCGCCGGCGCCGCCATGCAAGAAAGGGGGGCGGCGAGCGGGAGCGTCTGAGCGCGTCGCAGGACACGGGGCTGACCTCCGACGTGAACCCCGAGGTCTCCTCCTCCTCCGGCGCCCAACGGTTCGACCACGACCACCTCTGCTGGGGCTACTGATCGAGCCGCACATCATCACGTCATTACTAGCGATTAGTATAGCACTGCTGTAAATAAGCACATCTACTACATCCGTGTGAGGTAGATCGATCGATCATCGATCGCGGCATGCATCGAGCTACGTACCTCCATCGCTTGCCACTAGGAACTCGCCACTCCATCGCTCGCCACCAAGAAGAGGATCGACGCCGCCGCCGCCGCCGCCACCTTGGCTTCGTGCCGGCCGCCGCCGTCGTAGGCTAGGAGGTGGTGTCGTGCTTCCTTTCTTGTTCGATTGCCCCGCCGCCGGCCGGCCGCCCATTTGATATCAGAGTTGCATCAACATCCATCCATCTAATCGATCTATAGTATCCTGTATCGATCCCCTGTATACATCATCAAAGTTACGCACTTGGGAAATGCTTGATGGCCGGCTGCAAGCTGATGGCTACCTGCTGCTGCTACTTGATGGCCGGCAACCTGCTGATGCCTAGCTGCTGCGTACTGCTGCATGGTACTGTATGCATGCGTGGTACTGAACCACTACAAGTGCTGGGAGGAGACCACGGCCGGCTGGGACGAGCAGAGCTACGGCAACGCGAAGGAAGATGGTGGCGGCGGCGTAGTATGCGCGGGGACGAAGAGGTACGCACGAAAAAAAAAAGAACGTAAAAAAAGCTGAGTGGAACCCAAATTTAATTATTGAGCATTGAAATATTAGAAACTATTAGAGATGGTTTTCTTTTTTTCTCCTAATATATTTTTAGGAGATGGAAAACATGGAGTTTTTAGGAGAAAAATTTAGGAAACACTTGGAGATGCTATTAGTGTTAACACGTTTTGGCATCGTTGCAACTGAACATACATGAACTAGAAAAGTTTAGACTTTTTTTTAAAACAAAGAAAAGGCTAGACTTTTGGCGGAAGAACTTTGCTGAATCCGGACCCCTCACCTGGAAACAGAGGCGATCCCACGGCCTCCTCCGTCGTCTACGCAAGCATCCACTAGTCCGAGCCATCGGTATCTCCCCTGATCTGTTGACTAAGACCGTGTCCAGGACGGCAGGCCAGCGCAAAGAGACAGAGCGGTCCTTCCTTCTCCGATTCTGTTAGCATCATGTGTAGATGGGTGCCACATTTCCCCCGTTTGTTCCGGTCGGATCATCTGCCTGCGTGCGCGTGCAGGCCTGCGGAAAAAAAGAAAGACTTTGAACCGATCCGTTGTCCGTTGAGGCTGTTAGGAAGCCAACATATCTTATGCAAATCAACCAATACCAATCAAGACCACTAGATGCTGATCCAATAAATGGGATGAGTGATGGTACGATTTTGCGCTTATGCCCCCCCCCCCCCCACCCACCCACCCACCCACCCACACACCTTCTGGCCTTTTTTCCAAAAAAAAAACTGCGCTGGCGATTCGCGTCATTTTTTCTAGTTCCCCGTGCACAGAACGGTTCCCATCGCGAGCGAGTCGCCCCTGCCTCCGCCTCCACCATCGCCGGACACCGTCGCGAGTGCGCGGCCAATGGATTCCGCCGCCCGTTCCCCGCCGCTAGGGGATTCCGCCCCTGTCCCATGGCCACCATCGCCCCTTCCCCCTCCGGCCTCCTACTCGCCTCCACCCTCACCGGGCGCACGGGCCCCCTGCCCCCGCCGGCCTCCTACCCGCCTCCACCCTCCGTCACGAGCCAGCCGCCGAGGCTCACCGCTCGGATCCGTGGCCGCCGCGCCCCTGGCTCCGGCGCCAGCAGCGCCCCTGTACACGAGTCAGCGGATTGGAGGAGTCACAAGGAGAGAAGGATGAGAAGCTAGATCCAGTCTCGCTGGGCACCGCCGCCTAATGGCCAGGCTGCTGCCCCCACTGGCCGCCGATGCCTGATGGCCAGGCTGCTGGCCCTTTGGTCGCCGCCCTCGATGACTGATTGATTTGGAATTGATGTTGTGTCGTGATCTTGCTGGTGAAGAAGATGCAACTGATACTGTAATTGTGATTGTGAAAATTGTGAAGGTAGCTAGTTCTTGTGCAGGTACTTGTAATTGTGAAAATTGTTAATCTGCAGGAATTGTTTGCACATGGATGGACCTGTTTTGGAAGTTCTCAATAACTGTATTCTAATCACAAACGAAAACAAATATGATCAAATTGCAGTGAACTCCATGTCCATGTTGTATATGCAATGAAACACTGAAAATTGGCAGTAATAAGCTAAATGATGTCACTAGTAAAAAAGTGTTTACACGAACTTGAAAAATCAGCCAACAACATTGTTTGGGCAAGTGCGTGCATCATGATCCCCTACTTGCTTACATTTTCCACACGTCCGTTTACTTTTACCCTTGCTTGCAGCCTTCATCTCTTTGCTCTTCTTAATTTTTTTACATCTCTCTTTCGACTTGATATCATTTGGTGGATGTATATCGACTTGATTTGGGATTTTACTACCAAGGAAAGATTCATACTCATCCTGTTTATTAACTCTTGTAGCAGGCGTGATCTTTTGGAGAGGTTCTACTAGGTTGGATAAACTAAAAAATAAAAAGTCCATCCCTTGTTCAGAGTTCTTGGCCATCTGGATAAGATCTTTAAATTGGTTGCGTGAATCTAAAATCTTTTTCCGCATTGCCACCTCCATAGGATCTTCAGGCTTTTCATCAAGCATGTTACCTTCTTCATCAAGGAATAGATCCCTGTAAAATTGAATATCCGATCAAGACTATTATACAAAACAACCATAGAAAAAAATTATACAATACAAACCTTTTACATCTTTTCTCCCATCTCTTCATAATATAAATCGATGGTATCTCATTTTGCTTCTCGGCTCTAAGCACTTGTATGATATGACGGCACGGGATGCCATAGGACTCATATAATTTATAGGAGCACCTACCAAACATGTCTGACTTGTTCAACTGAACCACTCGCTCTTTTCCAGATAGACTGCTGATGGTGACAATTTTTATATCTTCACACTCTGTAATGCCTTGAATAATGCAATGGTCTCTTGCAGTTACGATTTGTTCCTGAAATTAACTGAAAACTTCGTGTGTATATATTACACTACATTGCTTCTCCATGGCTCATGGTGTCATCAATTTAGGAGTGGTGTGAAGACATGCATTGTCGGCTTTCAACTCCTCTTGGCGTTGGCACTCCAAAGCTATGTCAAACCTTCGCCAAAACTCAACAAAGGTCAATTTTCGATGAATGAAACGGTTAAAAAAAGAATTTGCACTCTTCGATCGTGACGTAGTCCTAAGGATTCCTGCTAGAGGTATGTCCCTAAAGTATGCCGGAATCCATGATTGACGCATCCCAAACTTTGTGGAAAACCTATCATTTCCATGAGTGCAAAATCTGTTATGATAGAATTTCAT
The DNA here is from genome assembly GCF_019320115.1 of Miscanthus floridulus. NCBI lineage: Eukaryota > Viridiplantae > Streptophyta > Magnoliopsida > Poales > Poaceae > Miscanthus > Miscanthus floridulus. Next base: position 182,358,756 of record NC_089580.1, on the reverse strand, counting down.
TGTGACTCAAAATCATCTGAAGTCTCAGAGCCCCCAACACATGTGTGTAGTCTATCCCAGAACTGTTCATCCTCTCTTATAGAGGCCCCGACCTTCTCAGGTACCTTTTCCATCATATGCCACATGCAAAGTCTGTGAGTTGTATCCGGTAGAATATGAGCAATAGCAGCCTTCATGCTCGCATCTTCATCTGTTATGATTAGATGAGGTTCTACTCCACGCATAGCCTTAAGAAAGGTGTTAAACAACCATTCATATGACTCAATCTTTTCATTTGCCAAGAATATTGCCCCTAGGAAAACACTTTGCAAGTGATGATTGACTCCAGTAAATGGACACAAAAATCATGTTATACTGGTTAGCGGTGTATGTTGAATCTATCGAAACCACATCACCAAAAACACTATAGTTTTTTCCTGCATAAGGCATCTGCCCAAAACACACGAACAAGTCATTCCTTGTTCATCCACCATAAAGTCATAAAAGAAGGCATGATTTACTTCCTTCTTTCGCTCAAGTTGTGCCACAAACATTTGTGCATCTGCATCCTTGATTTTACTTCTGATGTCACGGTAATAGTTTTGCAAATCCCTCAGCGTGCACCCAACATTCTGAAACCCACCCTCACTGATATGGAGAAGTCTATATGCCTGTGAGGTGCCAATGCTAGCCTTATGACAACTGGACAAGGTACTCTTTGCCCTCTCACTAACATTACGGTTGGATCTTAGCAAATGCCTCTTATTTGGTGACACAAAACCATGGTTGTGCTCCTCAACCATTGAAGCTATCCGATACTTCTTGTCACTACCAAGCTTGACAACAATATGTGCCTCACAACCACATCTGGTTTCCATCACATTATGTGTCTTTCTCTTTTTCTAGATTCGTCAGTAACATTTTTTACGTTCTCCTTTCTATAGCCTTCCCTTGAACAATAATACCGCTTGAATAATATTTCATTATTTTGTTTCTTGTGTTGACCAACACGAACAAAGAAACCAGCTTCATGTGCATACGATTTGTAAAATTTCTCCACATCTGTAAGTGTATCAAATATCATTCCAACCACATGCTTCAAATGATCCATGGCGGTGGCCTCAAAACTTCTTCCTGTAAGTCCCGCGACGGCGGGATCAACCGCGACAGCGGAGAGAGAGGGCGTCATTCCCTATCCATGGCTGGTGCAGTTCTTGCTGCTGTTGGCTGTCGCCGTCGTTCCGCATCGTCACGCCGTCCAAGTACGTTCTCTGGCAATCAGATTGATAGAACTTGCAGTCAAACGAAAAGGAAACCGGGCCATGAAAACGAAAACGAAAAGAAAGGTCACGAAAAGGAACTCACACACGCCTGCACGCGAGGAACGCAGAGCACCTGATCAGGCCGGGTGCACGGGCGGCGCACTGGTGAGGACGCAAGGCCGGCACACGAGGAACGCAGAGCACCTGATCAGGCGGGCACACGGGCGGCGGAAGAATCTGGTGGCGCAGTCGCGGCTCGCTTGATCGCGATGCAACCGCCTGGTGCAGGTGCATTCGAACCGCCAGGGGGGTTTTGGAAAAAAAAAGGCCGACAGGTGGGGGGTGCTTAAGCGCAAAATCGTCCCACCTCTCACCCCATCTATTGGATTAGCATCTAGTGGTTCTGATTGGTTAGATTTCAAATTTGCACAAGTTGATTAGGTTGCATATGATATATTGCCTGTTATGAATTGATTGACAGATGGGCTGCTTTGGATCGTCTAGACGTTGACGGCGATCGAGATGACGCTGAGCCTGAGGTGCCCGGGTTTGTTGCTTTCCTATAGGACGCTTGTTGCTCGGCACTCGGCAGTCAAGTCTCTTCCGTATACGGTCGCCTAATGTGTTATCATGTACTAGGAGTACCCATGCGTCTGCCTGCATTCATGTCATTGGTGTTTTCATGGAAATTGCGGTGCAGGCGAGAGGCGACTGATGGGACTACAGGAGTACTCCCTCTCCCTAAATGTTTGTCGCCATGATTTACGTGCCGATAATTTTCACCCTATTCGCTTGTTGGTTTCAACCAGCCCAAACCAGCCAACCAACAGTGTTTTCCTCTCACATAAAACCAGCACCAGCCAGCCCAAACCAGCCCAGAAACCAACCAGCGAACAGGCCGTTTAACTCGATTTATAGAAAATACGTGTAATATTTCTATCTCCAAATAAATTTATTAAAAAACTTGATTCAAATATCTATCCAATGATACTAATTATGTATCATAAATATTAATATTTTTAAATATATATTTAATCAAAGTTGTTTCTCGAAAGCGAAAACAACAGACATTTAGGGACAGAGAGAGTAGTACACTTTATTTATTTCATACTATGTTATTTATAATTATAAATGTATGATTATTAGACAATACATTTGATTAGAAATCTGATAGTATCAAGTTTGTATTATAATGGTATTAAAAGTTGTTAGTTAATTGGTCATAAATTATAAAGTTTGACTGTTGACCTACACGAAATGTCTTATAACTGGATCCAAGGGAGTACATACTAATAAACAATTATCAAGCCACAATAACAATCTAAATCTATCAAATCATGTTATGATATGAACGGTCAAAATTCACATAGAAATTCTAAGATACATTATATTTGATCATAATCAGGAATAAATTTATTTTTTTAATATAATTCAAACCATTGAGACAAGAAAACATAGAGTATCTCTCTATCCTACATAGCCTTGCACGTTAGCGCGGTCTAAATTGTTATTGTTTGGAATATCTATCGTGTCTTGCATAAAATGAAAGACTAAAAATATATATAAACCACATATCCGATTTTTGTCTTTTTGTCCAAAAGCTAACACTGTTAAAATGACTTAACAAAATAGGGGCAAACTCTTCCTTCAATTTTAAAACGAGGGGTAAACTTACAAAGTTTAAAAAACAAGGGTAAATCCGTCATTTTCCTTCAAAAAGAGGGCATGAATGCCAAAGCCCCTTAAGATTATGTTTTGTTACTTACATTGTGTTGCATTACTCATCTCTATGTATTCTAGTAGAGATTAGACCTCATCAAAAGTCAGGTCGAGTCGGGTTCGACACATAACGGATTGGGCTATATTTCTCTTTTTTCTACTTTGTGTCGGGTCATGGGTAAAAAATCATGGCTTGAATTTGATCTGATGCATTGGCGGGTCAGGTCATATTTTTTGGATGGGTTGGGTCAAGTGGTCTATGCTTTTTTAGAAAAAGGTTCAACCATGCTTTTATAATGCGAATAAATTTTGTACTAGTGCTGGAGATACCAGCTTACGAGAAAGATAGCAAGAAGTGTTGCCATGCTGGGTCTCAAACCCACCCAAGTCTCGAGAAACAAAAAAACGAGTTCGCAAAAGTATTTCCAATGAAATCTTCTTCAATATGTTGCTTTGTAGTATGCTTCAAAAAGGTCTTCATCGGTTCCTCCAAATGAATCTTTAGCTTGTCCATCGATATGCCATCAGAATCCATCAATTGCGCCCGTCACATCTAGAGATATGATCAATTTCAAATAGATCTAACAAAAATGATGCGGACGACGTGGGTGTCTACTAAAACTTCAGTAGTGTCTACTAAAATGGCACTCCTACCTCCTTGATCTGACGAGGGCACAAGAGAAGAGCATGCTGGATGGCATGGGTAGAATCAAGGTGAACGATGTGTGGAGGAGGAGGTGGCGGTGAGTGTGGGTGTCTTTTTGGATGGGTTGTCGGCAAGGTGGAGGCAGGCGATATGATGGCCAGGAGGCAGAGAGTGCCTACATGGATGGCATGGCGACGAGCATAAGCATCCTCTTGGACGAGGTCACCAGGGGGTGGAGGAGGCGGGTGATGTGGTTAACGAGACAAGGGTTGTAGATTTCTACTTGTGATGGATTATACGTGTGTAAGGACCGAATGACTCATGGGGGGGTTGAATTTGGCTCTAAAATTTAAAACAACAACCTTAATTAGTCCCTAAAAATTTTAAACCCCCTTACCATCTTGACATCTAAGTTATTCTACAAAGACAAACTAAGAAGTCCATAGGATCATCAAGACTAATCAAGTCCTTAGCAAGATTCACACTAGGATATATGTCCTTAAGAGCAAGAATAAAACCTATGCTACACTACCAAGTAAATCTAGTTGTCACCCAAAAGAACTTGCACACAAATAAGCAAAGCAAGAAGTAATGCAATAAACAAAAAGGGAGGCAGCCGAATTTTTTCCCCATGGTATCGGGTCATTTCCACAATCCCTAGTTCATGTTGGACATTCAAAGATTCATCAAGATCAGTTAAAAGCTTGCTTCACTAGTGATTACCCATTTTCACTCTAAATGGCAGGTTTCAAACCATATACACCAATTGGAGCCTCCTCAACAATAACTCCACCGAGAAAGTTCACCAAGTGCTCCGTAGGGTCCGTCTAGATGATGGAAATCGCCAATAGTAACAATTCTTTAGCTCCAAGAGAAATCCAACCAAGAACATTTGTCGCACTCATGGTTAACTCTCAATTCTCACTTCTTAATTTGGATGGCTCTCAAATATGTTCGCAATCCTCTCTACAAGTGCCTGCAACAATTAGGATGGAAGACCAGCTCCGAATGAGCTAGAGGTTGCACTTATATAGAGGGTGAAGATCAGACTTCGGAAAAAGTTAGCATGGCCTAGGGGGAGGGGGGGTTGAATAGCCTTAAAACCTAAAATTTCTTGCACACTTCAAAGTAACAGATTAGTAAGGTCTGTAAGTTACAAAGGTTTATTTGTAACTCCCGAAGATGTTCGAAAGTTCTGAAGAAATCTCTGGAAGTTTCAGAGATCACGAAATTCTACAAAACTACACCAAGTCTAAAAAGACAACCAATGGGTTCAAAACCTCGTGGTCGTGACTGCATTGACAACAGTGTTAGGGATGCACCCCATGGTCGGGGACATGAGCGCGCCGAGTTGGTACCCATGTACAGATTTGGCACAGTGGGATTATTGTAGTGAGAGATAGTGACTTTACATTGGCAAGAGAAACTACCAATATATGCAAATAAATATTATTGTCCAGCCGTAATTAGTGGAAAAGTAAGTTTGAGGCTATATTTATTCGGCTTGGATATTCTAGGTTTTTTTTCTGACGACGTAACACATGGACATACTTTTTTTTAGGAACTACGCATGGACACACTTGCCGGTGAAAGGAAATGAATTGTAGCTTCTTGTTGGCTTGAGCTGGGCATAGGACTGATGCCAATGTTGGGCCCATAACATTTTTTTTCAAAAGCCCATATTGCTATTAGACAGGCCATGAACAAAGCTAAATGTACTGCTTAGTTTGTTAGGTGATTAGGTCCTCTGTATATCTGTCTGTCTCTCAAAAAAAAAGTTGGAAGAAAGGTATGCTGTTATTGGAACTCACCAAAGCGTATCCATGGTGGCTCTTGCCATTGGCCTCCTAAGCAGTTTGTTCTGCTCGAGTAATTACCCACAGCATTGTTTAATCACACTTAATCAAGTACAATGGCTGGTGCCTGTCTATCAGATTAAAGCTGCTTTTTATTCACATTCCGTTCTCCTCTTTCCTTCTGAGTGGGCAGCAGACAGCATGCATGCAAATCATACTCTTCACTTGAAGGACCACGAGGACCGCAGCATTCTTGCTTCTTTAGTTCTTTTAGTTTTTGCTACGCATCACTGTTCCCTTTCTGAGTTGGAACTCCACTTTCAGAAATAAACAAATAAATAAATAAGGAAAGTATAGTACTTATCTGCATCACAATTCATTGGTTAACCTGTGATTGGAACATTGCTTATAATTGGAGTATCTATAACAGACTTGAGAAACTTGTGCAGTCTACTACTCTACTTACAACAATATTCTTAGCTAGTTATGGTTCATACTAATCAGATCCAATCATGCATTGTTGTTAATCTATTCCTCTGGATCTCTAGTATTGAGATCAAACTTGGTTGAATGCATGCTTGAATACCTTCTCACGAGCCTACTAGCATAGAGAGAATCCATGTTGATTCGCATTATTAGCAAGAATGTCAGACAATAAGCAAATTTGATGTCATTTAAAAACTGTTAAGCTTGACGGGATAATTTTTATTTTAACTAGCTTCCTATATTTGTCATGTTGTTAGCGTGTGTACTTCTTGCAAAGCCAGCAGTCTTCATTTTGTAAAAAACGGTACAGTTAATATAGCTGCTACGCCAAGCTGATCAGCATAATTAACCATGTGGAACCTCACACGCATTGGCTACCTTGTTTAGGTAATTTGCTGGTAGAAAGGTTTGGTTAAACTAGGCTTTGTGGGGACTAACAGCCGCAACTTTAGACCTTCACCGCATCGCAAGTGGAAGCTGGAAAGTATATATGCATCTTCAGCTTATGAAGATTAGTGCACGCATGGACACAGGTTCAGTCAAATCAGTCTTCTCCCGGCCCGGCTGCGAACGAAAGCGACGCGTGCCAAATCTCTGTCGACTGATTGGGCGGAACTGAAGCACGCCACGTAGCCCTAGTGCGGTAGTGCCCTGCTTTGCCGGCCGGCCCTAATTGCTCTCTCAACGCGACTAGTGTCAGTCATGTGATTTGTCTTGAAAGGACACTTTACTGTCAGTTAAGACATCTGAGTCATCTGACACTAACACTAACTGCCAATCCAAATTAAACTCGGCGTAAATTTTAATCTCTGCAACTGCAACCTCGTACCGTCGAGTGCACAAAACTATGCAGGTTGGCGAGCGCAATGAAGGTTCCTGCAGCTGCAGGTACTACTGATGTGTCAAGTTTCTCTGACATGCCAGTATTATCTGCTCAAGAAAGTTCTCTGTTTTGGCCTTTGGGCTGATCATGAACATGTACAGCTTCCCTCTTTCATGAAAAGAAGTTAACAATGACTTTAAAAAACCTTCGCCTAAATTGACTGATTGCATATCTATATCACCCACTACTTCGGTACTTCTACAAAACCCTACCCTCTCAATCCTGCATCCTCTGTCTTCTTTCTTCTACATCCCTCAGTTTACACAAGCATAGCAGATAATGGAGCTGAACACTAGAAGCAGCAAGGGCAAGGCCAAAGCCATGGCCAAGATCCTAGAAGAAGAAGAGGAGGAGGAGGAGGAGGAGGAGGAGGAGGAAGAGGAAGATGACGACTTCTTCAGCTCAAGCGGCTGCGGGTGCTTCCTCTGCGCCATCAAAGAGCCGGACGCACGGCTCCGCCGGGCCAGCCTCTCCGCCTTCTTCAGGGAGCTACCATACTGCGAGGATGACGGCGGCACCGGCGGCGGCAGTAATGGCCAGTCGTGTGCCGCGGCGGTTGGCGCCGTGTGGCGGGCAGCCATGTCCGCGCCCGATGACCCCGAGCTCCCCTCGCTCGGCGCGATCCGGTGCATGTCCCTTCTCCTCGCCCGCGCGCTCGCTGACGCGGCGTGGCTCCGTCGCGGCGACAACGTGTACGTGCCGTACTACGCCGCTCATGTCATCGGCTCGTACACCATCCGCTCCTCCGCGCACGCCGAGCTGGCCGTCGCGGCCGGGGCCGTGCGTCCCCTGCTGGCCCTACTCGGCCGAGCCATGACGTGGGTCGAGCAGCGCGTGGCGGCCCGAGCCCTGGGCCACCTCGCCAGCTACGAGCCCACGTTCCCGGCCGTCGCGCGCCACGCCGCCGAGGCGGTGCAGCTCGCCGTGCGTTCCGCGTCCACATTGCATCGGCGACGTCTACGCCAACTTCGTCGCGCTGGCACCGAGCAGGCGGCCGAAGTACCAGCGCGACCTCATGACGTGTGGGCTTGGCGGCGGAGCCGACGCCGAGGACAGGAAGGCGGAGGAGTGGGCGAGCCAGCTCCAGTGCTGGTCGGCTCTACCTACTGAGCTGCCTCGCCTCCAGGGACCTGTCATCTCATGCCATGATATGCCAGGACGCCTTGTTCTTGAGCGAGCTGTCCCGGATGTGGGGCGGACTGGCGAACGGCGACTCGCCTGCCGGCGTCGGGTTGCTGCGTCTCCTCTGTAGGAGCCCAGTCGGCCGCGCCGCCATCATTGCGTGCCGCGATGCGCTGTCCAGTCTTTGTGACCTCGCGCGCTCGTCCGATGACTGGCAGTACATGGCCGTAGATTGTTTGCTCCTCCTCCTCGACGACCGCGCCACATGGCACGCCGTTGCTGATTCCACGGCGCTGTGCCTCTCTGACTTGGTCGATCTCCGGCACCTCGGTCCAAGGCGACGACTCGGCGACGCCATTGCAACTGCACTGCTCCTTGATGACGGCCATGTCGTCGGTGACCGTGAACTAGGCGGGGAAGCAAAAAGGGCGATCGCCAGCGTGAGAGAAGCTGAAGGGAGAGAGGAAGGAGAGAGAGGAAGCAATGCCTAGGGATGAGTTGCTGAAGAGAAGATCTTAGCCAAGGAGAAGAAGAGGCAAGGCAACGACTAGCTTCATGCATGGCGACGTCGACAAGGCCATTGATCATTACACCGAAGCTTTGGAGCTGTGCCCTCTGAGCAGGAGGAGGGAGCGGCTGGTGCTGCACAGCAACCGCGCGCAGTGCCAGGCTCGCGCGGCGCGAGGCCGACGCGGTGGTGAGCGACGCGACACGCGCGCTCGCGCTGGCGCGGCCGGCGAACGCGCATGCCAGGAGCCTGTGGCGCCGCGCGCAGGCGTACTGACATGAAGGCCATGGCCAGGGAGAGCCTCCTTGACTGTCTGGCCTTCGCCGGAGCATGGCTCGACGGCCGGAAGCACCCTCGGAGGGCGGCGCGCGGTGCGAACCCGAAGCTGCCGTACTGCGTCGTTCGGATGATCAGCAAGCAGATGAGCGTGACGGGTCTGTTCGCCGGCTTGACGATGAAGGACAACAAGGTGGGGAGTGATGATTTCATGCCACGGTGCAGCGAAAACAACGACAGGGACGATGAGGACGACGAAGATAATGATCCGGATGATGACGATGAAAGCGAGGTGGAATTTGCTGATAAAGCTGGTTTGAAGATGTGCACGTCAGGTTAGTTGGCGACGAAGTTAGTAAATATATTGGTGTTGCAACATTTGGTTTAAATTTATCTCTTTTTTTTGCGATTTGGTTTAAATTGACCAGTTGCATTATATTGATCATGAAATGGTTTCTTGAATCAGGAAGAGAGTTGCCAATCATCACAGGAGATGCTTGGACGAGGTTGTCCCGGAGGACATAAAAGCCAATCAGTTTGCTATTATCTCATGATCCACCAACGTAAGCTAGCTAGCTAGTTCACTGATAAATGCAGCGAGAAATTGGAGCTTCACCGCGATTAGTCAGATAGAGTCTCTGATCAGTGCAAATGCAATCGCTAAATGTTTTGTGCGCATTGTCGCTTCTGTTTCTTTATTTGCAGGCTCACATGTTTAATCATTATTATCATGAGTTTTAACCTTCTTCATTTATGATCGTTGCATGTGGCAATTTCTTCATATTCTTACATTAGTTTTCCAATTCCGAGCAAATTGTGTGTACATAACAAGATTGTGTTAGTTTCCAATAAAAAAGTCCATGGAACGGAAGTCTTCCTAAATTTCTTATAGTCAAAAGAAAGTGATAATGATGAATGGTTATTGCGTCGTATGAAACTGAATTTACATGGGCAACACATAGTTGATAAAGTTGCGGTTCCATCGATTTTGTTACTTTACGATCTTAGTTGATTATACAAATTCTATTAAGTGGAAACGCGATTTTACGATTCTAAATTCTAATATAGTTATGATTCTATAATTCACTGTCCTACCCGTTGGAGTTCCGGTCTGGTTTAGGATTGCGATTTTCACAACCCTGCGTTGATGTGTTAGACATTCGGATGTCTAATCTGAATATCTGATCATCGCGGAATGTTTGCTAGATCAGATTCTGCAAAAACATTCCTTTCTGCTTTTTTTCAACATGACTCTTCAGAAAGTTGAGTCATAATATCAATATCAAAATTTTGCACATCCCAATTCTATTCCAAGAAATAATCACATGGCAAAGCAATTGCAAATGGACTTATACCACAGATTGAGCAAGTATATTGAATTTTTATGAAAAAAACTCAGATCGTCAATTCAATGTAGTGGATGCAAAAAAAAAACCTCTAAACAGTGGATATAAATACAAAATAACAAGATTGAAATAAAATGTTCAATAGAAAGTACTTACAACTATACCAGTTTTGCATTTTTCTAATGAACTTTGGACGAAAGAAAACCACTACGATTGCATGGCACTTTCATTGGAATATGACGCCTGTGTCCTCATTTCTAACCTACGTACTTTTCTAGTTTACTCATAAATCTTTGTTGAATGAATTATTGAGAAACTACAATAGCATGGGCTGATGGATATACATCCATCATGATTAGGACCCGTTGTGTGGTTAAGACAGAAGCACAGAGTGAGCATACCGGATGCATGTTAAAGGAGAAAGTTAATGGTTATCCTGAAGAAAGAGAGAAAAAAGGGTTTAGGTGTACTAATATTTATTACAAAAATGTGTATATTTTCAGTGGCTATATAATGGAGGAGTATAAGTGAATTGAGCTTAGGCTGTGCTGATGCAACTCATGCATTATGATCGGAGCTAGAGATCTTGAGTTTGAATTCTAGCGAGCAATTAAATAGAAAAATATATAGCATACCCATATTTTTCACATTTGAGACCTAAGAGAGCCTGCGTGCCAGTGAAAATTGGCTCAAAGTATAGGTAAATTGTCCACCGTTACTTTTACCCCATGAGTTTGGGGTTTTAGGTTGAACACATAAAACTCAATAATTATTCTCAATATTTTTTTTGAAAGTTCTCAATATTTTTTGTTCCTAGGTAAGGGATCATTGCGACGTGGGGCTTGCACAGTAAGTAAGAAATGGTAGAGAAAATCAAGAGAGGTCATCCACATAAAAAATGTAAGCGATACAACAATCTTCATGACACGTACAGGTGCATACCAGTCTTTTGCACACTGGGCCTCACTAATTATTGCAATTCACGAAGAAGATCACCAAAGTACATTAGCATGAATACTGTGAACCTGTGTTTGATAAACAGAGCTTTAGCACATGCAGTTCCTAAGCATACAGTACATTTGTGTTGTAAAGTTTACATACTTGCATATGTGTACATATAATTGTGAGCATGCTCATGCAGGACCACTTTGATCCCAAATTCCAAGACTAGTGAAGCACATTTGGGAATTCCATAAGAACTTTCTGAAGAATTGTGTTTGCTGGACATTTATGGAAAGAGAATTTTTGCAGGACATAACAGTGTTGTATTCCTGCCCCACACATATACAGTGTTGAAGCACATTTGGAAATTCCATAAAAACTTTCGGAAGAATTGTTATTGCTGGACATTTAGCGAAAGATAATTTTGTGCCCTAAAATGATCTCTTGCATTTCTCTTCTTCCCCACATATACAGTGTTGTGTTTCTACCGTGTCTTTTTTTCAGCATCATGCTTGGCGCGCTTTTCATTAAGAGAAGTAGCGCGTTTGTCCTCTATATATGCTTCTCAAGTCTCAACTGAAACAACCAAACTGCAACAGTGTAAGCTTACAGATATATTTTCCATCAAGCATCAACGTAACAAAGAACTTGGTGTTAGTGTTACTAAGAGCCAAAGGTAATATAAGAAGAGGCATATATGAACCAAACAAATTGGAAGGAGAAGCTAACGGTTTACCTAACTCTTGGGTTATTCCTAGTTTTTGCCTGAATGTTCTCTTATTTCATCTGAACATTGTGATTTGACAGGGGCTTTAAGCACATGCATGCAATTCATAATCGTACAGTGCCTTTGTGTTGTAAAGTTACATACTTGCATGTACATCATTTGCTGCGTGGTCATGAAGGGCCACCTTAATCTCATCCCACCAAAGGCCCAAATGCCCTAATCAATTCTATATATACGTACGTCTTATTCTTATTAAGCTTCTTAAGTTCTCACCCGTAGCGCGCACGCACTTAATGCTCCCATTTGACAACCGAATATACTACTATATACATGAGGGCCGTACGATGAAAGCAGATCAAAACGGTTGCGCGAAATAGAAAACCAAGAACAGACCACGAAAGGGGGCGAGATCGTTAGATCGTGCAGAAGCCGACAAGGGCGCATGATTAGGAGCGCTAATAAGTGCCGATCATGCCCTGACTCGATGATGATGAACTTAACTGATAAGAATATTGCAGCGATCGTACAAGCAATTTGCACGTCGATCCATGCCCTAAGCAAAAGCCGGCAGCGATGATTGGTCTTGACAGGCGGTTATATGGTACTAAAAGTGGCTAGGGGCCGCTGTGCTTTGGCCTTTGGGCGCGCACATGATGGGCAAAAAATGCCCGTAGCCGCTTTCCGGATATAGGAGTGGCCAAGGACTCGGCCACTCAGGGCAGGGAAGAGACCAGACCAGACCAGGGAGAGCAATGGGTAGCTGATCTCTGGACTTTGTAAGCATAGATTTTCAGAAGTCTCCAATGTTCCTGCACGAATCGAACTTGTTTCCACGGCGCATACAAATAAAAAGTTGAGAAAACAATGGAGGTTAAAAAGCATATTTGGAAAATTTACAATGCTCATGTGTACCGATTATGTAATGTAAAAGAAAAGGAAAAGAATGTGGACATTTCTTAGCTGCAACATATCAGAAAGCTTACTGAGGTGCTGCTGGTGTGGCACCCATATCCGCCGACCTGTGCTGCTCATGCCTCTTTTGCAACCCTGGATGTGATCACTTATGCAATATGCATCATATTAGACAACGATTCTGTACGCGAAACAAATCTGCAGCATGTGCCCGCTTTTGGTATCCAATAATACAAACGCGGGCACCTGGCACAATGATAGATGCAACAGGTATGACATAAATCATACATTTCTAGGACTTTCCAGAATCACATGTACCACATAAACCATGTGCTCGAGGGGTCATATGAGCACCCACCAGTACACCGACAGAAAAGGCCATCGCCTCCAGCATCAAGGAATTATTAAACTTAACATCTCCAAAAGTAAAACTTATTACTGTATTATTATCAGCCAAATACTCATGGGTGCAAAACAGAGCTAAGACAACAACAAAACAGAGCTAAGAAATAAGAGAAACAGCATATATCAATTTACAGTCAACAACACTGATACTTGCGTTTAATATTGCCACAGCATACAACAGTTCTTTTTAACTGTGGGGAAAAGACCTTTTCTATTCCCCACACCTATTGCCCTCAGTCAGAAACACACTAGCTGTCGATGTTAATCTCATCATCCTCAGTTGCTTCGTCATCAAAGGCAGAGCTGTTTCCATTGGCAGATTCCATCTTCTTGGCACTGGATTTTGTGGACTTTCCGATGGACTTGTTCTTTGTTGATCCCTTTTTGCCTTTCTCAGACTGCTGCAACTCAAGCCCCTTCACTGACAGCCGTCGCTTCCGCTTTGAGTTTGGCCCTTCTTCTGGGTCTTCAGCAGTAGAGTTGTCAACTGCCAGAGGAATAAAACCAAGAACATTATTGTCCATGCATGAAAAGAGTTAGCATTATACTTTACTGAGAGTAATACGTGAAACAACAGATGGATCATGTTTTCAAAATTCTATCCGACCACGAGTATATCATATGGATGCAACTTACTATACTTTGAATACACTATATAGTCATTTGGTAAACCAAAGTTTCACAACATGTATAAATAGTTCTGTAATTTTCCATGGCCTAAACTGCAGACCAAATTCCGTCAAGTCTACATCATGATGGGTGCACAGCTTAGTTTTCTTGGTATGATAGGTCTGCAAGTTTTTTATATGAACACAAAACAAACCACAGTACTAGTAGAGTCCAATTGGAAAACAAATCAGAAGCACAAGGACTACTAATATAGTGACAGTTGCACAGAAATAGAAAACAAAAACTGACACAAGAAAGCTTTACCTTCCATTGGGCTTGATGCTGGAGGAATGGCTTGTCCATTCTGTACAGCAGTCCATTGAGGATGGGGAACCAGAATGGTTGCTATCCTCCAACTTTGAACTTCCAAGGCATTTCTCTGGCTGCTCATCGGGAGAATCTGGGTCAGGAATTGCTGGCAAGTAGCAGATCTCATCCACAGAATCCTCCACATCACTGAACACTGTGTTCTTCTCACATGTCTCGATATCAACATCAGCATCCTCATCTATCACTACTTCCTCAGCCTACATAGAGGATTTAGAGAAAAATATTCAAGTGCATACCACGAAACTGTAAAAAAATGGGTATTGAAATTTTATTCACCTGTTCTTCACGTGGATTCAAGTCAAACTCATCCTCTCGTTCGGCATACTCTTCATTTTCTTCTAATTCTACGAAATCAGGAGCAAAAGCGCTCCAATTCTCTACATGCTCCTTGGCCCAAATGTATACATAGCCTGTTACAGATACTGTAGTAATTGTTGGCAAAACAGGATGCCAGGCAAGATCAATGAGAGCTTCTTTTGGACCTTCAAGCATCTTTACAAGGCGCCCTGCTTGGTTCCATATCTGCAACCTGTGCTCTCCTTTGTTTGCAGAAGCACCAACTATCCACTCACCATTGCCACTGAAAACATGGTGCCTTCCACTGTATCTTTGTGATGGCATCCAAAAGTTCACAGGAAAGAACAAGGCAGCTTGTACCATTTGCTTTTAATTTATCGTAGTGACTTCCATATTCATTACTGTTGTTGCTTATGTTTCTAATCTCCTCTCCAGAACCTTTAACAGGCAGAATGTTTCGGAAGACTCTAATGACCCGATCATTAGAATTTGTCAGCAGATATTGACCATCCCGGCTTAAAACAATATCCTTAACAACACTTCCGCCAGGGATGGGAACTACTGCATGTACCTGGATGCTTTTTGAATCTATGATTAAAATTTCTCCCTTGGAGTTGCCCACATATATCAGGTCCCCATGCTTATCAAACGTTGCAGCTGTTGGCGTGAAAGGTGGGGTACCATCCGCAAATTTAATACGGGGGTTAGGTGCAGGGGGGTTACCATTCTCAGATACAGAAACAGGGAGAACTGTGGTACTTCCAGTATTCAAATCGACAAGAAGAGGTGCAGAAGATAGAGGGCATGCCAAACAAATAGATGGAGTTGGAGAACCAGGTTGAAGGCTGGCACGCAATGGAGTCTGCTGAAGAGTAATACGGGCAATCTTTTCCCCAGTTGACACATCCCAAAGTGTCAATGACCTGTCAGTAGCAGAGGCAAGCAACCGGTGGCCATACCTTGACCAGGAGACACTTGTTATAGGTGCAGTGCTATCTTTATCACGAAATTCTTTTACAAAACCCCTTGTTTCAAAGTCCCAGATAATACAGCTACCATTTGAGCATCCAGCTGGAAATATGTAACAGACATTGTTATTGACCACTGGAAACAATTTCACAACTGAAAAGATACTCTACACCATCCAAAGATCTAACGGTGCATTTCATAAAAAATAATGTTGACATCCAAGAGTTTTTACAGGCATACAGTACTAGCTTCATATGGAACTAAGATTATAAAGTAAAAAAAAGCTCCTCACTTGACAAGTGTACACAGCATTCCCTTTCATAACACCACTCTGTATCATGGTACCGCAACATGAAGAAAACTATCCAAGGTTGGATAAGGAAGCAGGGTATGATAAAACTCATGTTGCTGTCTTTACGTTCTCTCTCATTTCCATGCAGAAGTGAGCCATAGAAAACTAAGGGTGCATCAAAATACAATGTGGCTTGCTAATTTAACATAGATTCTTGACTCCCCTTCTGACATCCATCAACAAAATCCAATATCCAGGACTCTGTAACCCCCATATATACTATTCTATATTGGTGCACATAATACAACCTAGGGTAATTGCACTATGAGGAAAGTATTAATAAGAGGTTAAAAGAAACAGAGCTCATCCTGGATTAAATGTTTACAGATTGTGGGTCAACAAATGGAAGTGCAAATGTTCCACCATGAACAGGAAAATAAAATGATGGTGATCTTTTCATCCATAGTATAGAGATCAGCGGAGCCACTGATTGCATTAGGAGGCAAATGATCCCACAGGCATTGGCAGTGACACAGACTGATTGTGCAGCTAGAAATGACAAATGATGGATATGAAATCATTTCACCAGATTAGAAGAAATTTTAATCCTTGTTAACCAAAACAAAATCCAACAAGTTAGGGCCTGTTTGGCCTGTGGCCACAGGACGCCGCAGCACAGTTAAGGCTCGCCTAAAGTGCGGCGCTCAAATTCCACGCCATACATTTGGCAAGCTTTGGCACCAAAATACACTAGACCATGCCATGTTTTCTTCGGCACATCACAGGTAAGGCAGGAACCAAACAGTGTTGCGGCATGCCGCAGATGCGTTGCAGCAACGAGCCAAACAGGCCCTTAAAACCAACTCTAGTCAAGAACTATAAAAGAAATTCAGCATGTTTTATATGAACTGGGCTGGGAAGATAGTTACAGAAAACAGTCACTTGAAATTTACTTGTAGAGGAACAAGCTCGGATAATTACCAGCAAGAAGTGTTCCTTTGCGGTTAAACGCGATACATTTCATAGTACCATGATGCAAGTACTCTTCGATTGTCTCAGGAAATTCCCCCTGATATGGATCTGCAAGAATACAGAGAGAGCACTTCAATATTTCAAGATATTTTTTCCATGTTCTTCTCAACATAGAAATCTAAGAACACAATACATGCTAAAGTATTTCCCATATAGCAGGAATGGCTTAACTTCCTTTGTCTGGTAAGTGATAAAACAAGGGGGCACCAAAAGATCAAGCCGATTAGAAACATAACGTTCTGTGACACTTTCCATCCAACAATTGTCTTCGCCATTGCAAGTGCTTGCCATATTTCAATCTGTAGCTCGTATGCATCTCTGGCGCACACCACCGCACCCCAATCCACATGCGCAGGAAGTCTCTGCGGTCTGTGCCTCAGCCCACCTCTAGTCAAAGCCACGGCACAACAGCCCACCTCCACCCAAAGCTGTCACACACTCATGACCCAGCTCAGATCTACTCAACATGAAAGGCAGCGTGGAGAGAGACGATTCTAGAGCTCAGATAGCTCAAATGAAGAAGGATCTCCTCTTGCCCAAATCGCACCCCCCCCCCCCCCCAACCCCAGCCCAAATTAACTGTACAAAATAAAGCTCCACCTCGCCCAAAATCACCTCCATGCTGTAGATCTGGGCGGAATTGAACTCCCTATCCAAAACAGAGCAACAAGCTATCAAATAGCACATTGAGTACTCCGCCACCTAGAAAGCAAATCGCAGCAGCAGCTGAGGCTGAATCAGATTTGAGAAACAACACAGATTTGGTTTGATTGCTCCTTAAAAGAACAAACAAATCCAAGGCCAGATGGATCTGCACTTCCGGTGGCAGAGGGGGCGAGGGGCAGTGACAAGAAGAGCCTGGGACAGGAGAGCGTCGTGAAGTAGGCATGGAATGGAGACATACTCTGAGGTTTAGGGTCATCTTGAGGTGACCGTGTCATGTCAGAGCGGCCATCGGAGTAGTAGAGAACCGGAGTGGAGGAGGAGGAGGAGGAAGAACAACTCATTCTGCTGTGACTCGAAAGGAAACGGCAGGATGACAATGACGAGGCTGGGTTTATAGAAAAGGTAACTGACTGGCATATTTCTAAATGGCCCAAAATTTCGGCGCTATTAAAGTGAACCAAGACAGTATGAAGGTATTTCTAAAATTGTGATCTTTCGATGTCAAGGATCAAATTTTCCCTGAATATGATATTTCAGATAATATATGGACATTGTGATTACTAGAAGAAAATCCAAACCAGTGATATGAATACTCGAAATGACAATGAATGAATTCACCCGTGGGCATCAAAATTAGAAATTTCGTTAGACAACAAAACAAATGGCAAAATGCAATGATTCGGACAGAATTTTTTTGGCTATCAATTCCTAGCCTTCAATCAACCTTGCTAAGTTTCTGTAGTCCACCTGCATAAGGATGAAAACAAACATCTAACGAGAACAGAATTTATGCGTGCGCATCAAGCAAACTAAAAAAGCAATCTAAAACCCTGTTTTCAACCCTAGACAACACTTCATTTCGGTGCCACCAGAACACCCAAACGAACTATAGCAATCGACAGAAACAAATAACCAATCATATTACCAGCCGACCACAAACATTATAGGGCAAAAACATGGGGTTAACCTCATGTCTACCACCCAAAGTATCAAGTCCCAAATCGCCTAAAACAGAAGAAATTCAGCAGCGAAGCAGACCTGCTCCAATTTCCTCATACCGCCCGCCCCCTCTAAACCCCTAAATTCCCACCTTGAATCTGTGGGAAAAAAAAGACACTAACCGCAACACAGCCGACCAGATTTCTCCGGAATTCTACCGAATAGACACGTTCCCAACCCCCCAACGACAAAAATCCACACGAGAATCGCATCGAGAACTCACCGACTACAGGTACGTTCATCGCGCCGCTGACGCCTCGGTGCGAAGCTACCCTCGCAGACGGGGGTCGAAGGAAGAGACGGGCAACGGAACCCTGCGGGGGCGGCCTGATCTACACGACGCAAGGACAATGAATGTGGGGGTGGGAGCGCGCGGCTGGCGCAGCGCCTCTTAAAGCCCTAACAAAACCTCGCCGGCGAGCAGGAGAGAGCGAGGAGCTCCAAGAGAGAAACACATTTGAAGCGGAAGTGCCAATTTGGGCAAAAGCTAGAGACGGCGCGCGCGGTGGAGGGGAGGGATCCGCTGCGGCGTAGGGTGGGTGGGACCCTTTTTTTTTCAATTTGGCCTTTTTTTAACAAAATTTACGTTTAACCCCTAAGCGACGTAAAATGATCTTAGGACCCTAGGGTCGACGTCGTTGCCTACGACACCGAGGTAACATGTCTCAGCGTCGTAGGTCTTGGCGCCGAGATGCCTGGCCAGGCAAAACGGGGACGTCCAAGTGGCGCTGACGTGGCAGGTAGGTTGGCGCCACGGACCCTAGCGTCGAGGTCGGAGCCACAAATCTTGGCGCCGACCTCGGTGCCATGGGTCTCGGCGCCGACCTCGGAGCCAAGATCCATGGCGCCGAGCTCGGATTCAAGACCCATGTCAAGGTTTTCCTGGCCGAGGCTCCTTTCATTTCTTCCTCCTTGTTCTCGGATTTTTGCTCTCCCTAAACTGCCCAATCTCTTGAATCGAGCAATTTGACCTTGGAAAGTTGGATTTGATCCATAGATCTTCGAGAGTAAGGTATGTTCTCTTCCCTCCTCATTTTTTACACATTGGTTTGGTATATATTACGTGTATTTTACAACCCTAAATACGTTAGTACTTATTGTTTGAAGTGATTATTAAATTTTTGTATTATGTAACGACAGCATGCCAAGGCGTGGTAAAGCTAGAAACCAAGGTAATCTTTGTCAATCGTGTTATATTATTGGTTCATTTATGTGCAACAAATAGAAAACCCTAGGTTTATGGTTTAACTGGTCATTGCTTTCGGTTCTTAGAACGAAATTGGTTCATTTGTAGTTATGGCCGGATGACCGAAAATGCCTTCGACCCATTGCCTCTGCCTAGTGGTGTTCCAGTGCCCATATGCTTTTACAGTGATCCTTGTAAGGTAGCGAAGTCCGATAAAGAGGAACACATATAGGCAGAGGTATTGGATGTGTGCCAATTTTGTCTTTGAGCCTACACTTCGTCAGCGTCGCATTAACAAGATGGTGGGAAATTAATGTTGTGTAATAATTATTTTATGTCATATAAAGTCATGCATAGTTTATTTGGTGTGTAACATTTGAATGTATTGCAGACCCCTCCACCGCTCTGTGATTTTGAGCCAGTGGATCGACACTGAGATCAAGCCTAGAAGACAAGGAGTGGATGCAGAAACTCTTGCGGTGGGAGGCAGAGGACAAGGAATTGATCAAGAGGAGACGCAAAGAGGTGGCTGCAGAAAAGGAGCACAAGGAAGAGGAGAAAAGGAGGCATGTTGCTGCGTATAAGGAGGGAGAGGGAGAAGAAGCTTAAGCGTGCGCGTCGAGCGAAAGCAGCGATGGAGGAGAATTCTGATGCCCTGAGAAAGGGAAAGTGGCCTTGTTGCACTTAGTAGTCTCCATGACTTACAAGTTGTATGGTTTATTCATGAACAATGTTGTCTAGTCTTGGACTTTTCATTGTGTTGTCATGTTCTGCACTTTAATTATGGATGTACTTAGGCTATTTACTGCGTTATTTAGTTTGTCGGCATGTACTTCTATTATCATTGTGTTGTGTAATATGCCCTAGTATTGAACTTTTTATTGTATTGTTGCTTTTCATTATTTGTGGTCATAATATTCATTTTTATATTACGGAGGTAGTGAAATGAGTTCACGTACTGTAAATAAAACATAACGAACTAGTGCATTACATAATTCGACACGCACAACATATGAAATGGCATGTGAAAACATGTGCCAAACTAGGGTACAGAGGTATTCGACTAAACCTAACATGCCTTAGGTGATTGAAGCGAATAACAAGCACATGAAATGACATGTGAGAACATGTACCAAACAAGGATACATAGGTCCTTCAACTAAACCTAACATACCTTAAGCAATTAAAGAAATCAACAAACACGTGGATATGGCATGTGAATAAGATAGGTTCCTTCTAGTAGTGTGGCCACATAGCACATTGTGTTACACCTTCTCTATAGTATCCTCTCATTGTTGGTGGTGGTGGCGGCAGAGTCCCCTTGTTTTTGTGATTAGGGCAGGTGCAATATGGATCATTGCAGAGTGCCTCCTATGAACTGGCACCATTGTTGTTGTCGTCGTCTTCGTCGTCTTTATAACCGCTGCTAACTTCCCTTTCTAGTTCGAAGAAACGGTCCTGCAGGTAGTAGATGTACTGCTGATGCGGATAAATTGGATGAGGATCGACCCACTTAGTGAACCCACAGTTTTCTTCGAACTCAAAAGACTGCAATAAGTATGTTATGTAAGTTGTAGTGCAATCAAGAAACATATTTAACAAACAAATAGTAATAGTAATTACCCATGCTCACGGGCATTTGAAGAAGCGACGGCCTCCATCCATCCCATCAGTAAACATCTATACTAAGCAGTCCTCGCCATGCATGCATTTGGGCCAATCTTCTTTTCGGTGATCGTATCCTCTAAGAGGGCACTCTTTGGTGAAATCACTCTTGCTCTTGGGGAAAAACTGATCAACTGGTTCCTCAAAGAAATTAGGACCAAGAGACCCCTCTCACACTATGGGAGTTCTCTTCATCCCCCCTTTCCTCTCCCACCCTTTCCTCTAGACGACCCTCCAGGCATTCGTACTCCAACAAAAGCAAATACTAGTTTTGGTTTTGGTTAGTAATGCATCCCGCAACGCATATATATACGCGGAGGCAGGTTTACTATCTATTGTATTATGTTGTTCCTGAAAAGCCTACTTAGCATCACTAAAAAGTCTACATCGAAGGACACTGGAAAGTCTAGATTCCTTGACTGAAAAGCCTATTTGAATTCACACTTCAATCACTGTTTTAGGGTAGACTGAAAAGCCTATTTCAAAGCTCAACTGAAAAGGCTACATTCATATGCGCAATCAATGCATCTGTAAAAGTCTGTGTACGATACGACAGTGACATGATAAATCACTGTAAAGGCTAGATGCTATAGGTGTACTGCACATATGTACTTTAGCTAGAAAATTTTAGCAGAGTTTCTCCTATTTTTTGATGCAATCCATACACAAATATGACATGAATATATAACATCAATACAATATGTTCAGATATACAAATATATACCACATTCATCTCAAACCATACACATGAACATATTAATAGTACACACAGTCCATAAAGTCTATAGTAGTCCATATAGTCCATAATAATAGTCCATACAACACATAATAGTTCAAAATAAAAGTCCATAATAGTCCATAATAACATCTACCACAAAGTCTATCAAAAGCTCTCAATGCCTCCTAATCTTACCCTTACCCTTGTGGCCAAGAGCATCGGTGTCTAGAGTGAAAGGGTCAAGCGGACGACGTCGCCTAGTGCCTGTAGGTTGCGTAGGTTGAGTCGACGGAGCGTCCTATAGCTGAGACGGTCCAAGATCCTCATAACTATGCTCCTCCTCATCCTCGTCCTCGTCCTCGCCTCTAGAACCCTGAAAAGTATCCACAGTGGCGTGGGACGAGCTCTGGCCTCCTGAAGAAGTACCTCTGTGAGTAGAAGTACCGAGCCATACACTCGTGTCCGAGAGTCATGTGGTTGGTGCATGTGCCTCCATCACTGCTCTAGTCCCACAACCACAACGAGCAGTAGCACGGCCCAACCGACATGCTAACCTCTAGAGTTCAAAATTTTATTAGTCAGACACAATTCAATATGGTTTGCATGTCAAACTAGTGGACGTTGTTGTTCAAACTTACTGTAAGAAAGTTCTGTGACATTGCCCTATCATGTACGTCTGTTTTTGAGAAGTGTTCGATGTGAAGCACAGACTGTTTCAAAGTGTTGCCTTGCAAACAACTGGCATTAACAGTTCACCACTAAAATTAGAGGAACCATAGTCTATATGCATCGCTATTTAGTGTTCATTCGCTAAAACTATAGATATCATGGTCTTTATGTGGTACCAGTAAGTTCTAAATCTCTTAAAACATAGCAATCTTGGTATTAAGTGTATATTCGCTAAGATTATAGATATCATGGTCTTTATGTGTTACCAATAAGTTCTAAATCTCTAAAAACATAGCTATATTGGTATTAAATGTTGATTCGCTAAAATTAAAGATATCATGGTCTTTATGTATTACCAATAAGTTCTAAATCTCTAAAAATACAGCTATCTTCGTATTTAAATGATGGGATTAGATTTGACATTACCACTCGGTCCAAGATTGGTGCAGCCTCCACCTGCGTCTCTGCCCTCGTTGCAAGGTCATATGACGTATCTTCATCATCCGAGGACTCAATGTCGGCGTAGTCTACTTGGGTCCATTGCCCCTTTAGCTTGGTCCTTGTTGCATGTGTGTACCAAGATAGGTACGCTCTGAAGTTGTTGTTCGTGTGCGGCTGGTCATTGATGTACAAGTTCTCATGTAGGAGGTCCCACTGGTCGATGTAGTCATGATGGAAGGTCTCGAAGTCCGTCTCCTTTTTCTACTTCTAGCGATCGATCCTGTAGGTAAACATAAATGAATATGCAAATTTTTAGGCCCAAACATGATATCTTAACAAAATAAAATCAATAGAAGACCATAAACTTATAGATGATAACATTACGCATGTCTAAAAAAGCAAACAATTTTTTGAATAGTTTGAAGACGCTTACTTGTGCAAGTCTATGGATGTCGAGAACAGATCCACGGGCCACTCCTGCCTCAACCCAAACTGGCATGCAACCCTGTGAGGTAGGTGGAACTCAACCGTATAGAAACAAATTAGTGGGCACCGCATCAGGTACAGGTCTTCACCCTCGCTGCACATGGTGCTCAACCCAATATGCTGGAACTATTGGTCATCGTACAGCTCCCAAGTAACCTACTGAATGATTTATTAGTGAATTAGTGCTTACATTACAAAAACAAATTAGTATGTCAAACACAACTAACTCACCATCCTCGGTGTAAGTGTGTCAAGCTCGTTGCCGAACTCGATGTAGGCGCGTTTACTCTGGGTGAAGGGACCCTTCACCTGGTCCTAAAGGTACACATGTGTCGGGCGAACGTCGCGTGCCAGGCACCCAGGAATCAGTCACAAGGAGGTAGAACTATGGGCCATCCCACCAATAGACGTGACCACATCCAAAGCTGAAGTAGGTAAACACAACCTCCTAGCGAGGAGTTCTGCAAACTCTAGGCGGCACGCCTCACAAAGCTGGTGGTACAGGAACCCCAACACTCTAGAAGCCTAGCTGTAGCCCCTTGCATGTCCCAGTCAGTGAGACAGGGGAGGTACATCCATCGACTGCGGTTTCTCTCAGTCCCGTCGAGGAAGAGAACACAACCAAATAGGTGCATGATCCATGCCCTGCAGTAGTAGGTAATTGTCTGCTCGTCTGCAAAGTTAGGACACTGACCAAAGTTATGCCTTAACCACCTGATGAGTACTCTAGAGGTGCGGGTACTCAGCTATCTCTAGAGGAAAGCTCTCTCCCAAGGAAGAGTTGCACTCGAGCTCTCCAACCACTAGCAGCGCACTGGCCAATAACTGGTCGGCCTCTTATACGGAGACCGAGGAACTTCTACGTGTCCTGAAGAGTAACGGTCATCTCACCGCAAGGGAGGTGGAAGCTATGAGTCTTTGGCCTCCACCTACAAAACAAAGGACCAAGTACTACGGTCATGTGCTCATCGACAAGCGAAAATATAAATGTAAGTGGATTAGTTCATAGTTATTTTACCTATTGACCAGAGCTGAGATCGCCACGGGGTTGATGGCGTGCAACCCACGACGAACCTGGAACGATACAATGTCTAGGCCTAGCCCTCTCAAGGAGAGAAGTGTACCTATCATCAGTACTGCATGTCCTCGAACCTATCATGGGTTCGAGGACGAAGATGGTGCAGTTCCTATAAACAACGAAATTTATTAGATTAATGTGTGAACACAAATACATATGAAGTGCAAAAAAATAAAGAAGCAGAACTAAATAAGTTACCTCCCCCTCTGTGGTAAGTCATCCTCGGTGGTGCTCCTCGTAGTATGGATCCAGCAGGTGGAACGGCTCCATCCTACAAAAAAATTGAGAAAGTCTAGATTAGTTAAATGTAAAGAAATAATGAACTCTTCCATACTAGTAAATATGCTTCTCAAACTAGACAATTAAAAAATGAAGTACATCGAACAGCATCGGCAATTCATAAATGAGGTTCATTTGTTATTTGCGCCTGACTAAGCAGCCAATGGCATGTACATGAATTATGCCCAAGTCTCCTGCATTTGCCACATTGATTCTGCTCAGGGTCAGTAAGAAAGGGGTTGCTCTACCTTGCCTCGTTCTATCGAAAACCTGGTCCATGACCATCTTGTGTCTCATCCTCTTCTTGGTTCCATGTTTGTCCCAACATGTACCTAGATCCACAATGTACCTCAGACCAGTGTACGGTGGCCACTACCCCTCGTCTAGGTAAGGCTCGAAACGGGGAGACCAAGTAAGTACAAGGCTATCAACACTGAACTCCCATGATATCTTGGTCTCATAGGCAAAGTTGCGATGCTATAACATAATGAGAACAAGGAAAGTGGTACTATCTAGTTCTCCCACATCCGCATGAAAATTTACTAAGTATGACAATATAACTCCTTGATGGTCGGAACCTCACCATCGGACGTTGTACCACCCCTTTCTATGACATGGTACTTGCCGGTGTTGTGATCAAAACATTCGACATCATGTGTGAGAGCCCTTTCCTTTGCCTTCTCTAGATGCTTCAGAGGTTTAGGTGCCCATGCCTGATTATTCCTCTGTAATGCCATTGCTCGAGCGTGTCTCTCATTAAACCATGCAACCAACCTATAGAAGGTGAATGATATAATGGCATTGACAGGCATAGCACGTATACCCTTAAGCACACTATTAAATGACTCGGCCATGTTGCTAGTCTGAAACTCGTACCTCCATCCACCATCATCGTAGGCTCTTCTCCATTTTTTAGGTTCTCTCATCAATCCTCTTAGCCACTACCTACCTTCTCCATTTGTTGTCACTTTAAGCTGCTCCAACTTCTCCTCGAAGAACAGCACCTCAAGCATGCGAGCAACTTTCCTCGAATAGAGGAAAGTTGTCCTTCGTACCATCCTTCCTAAAGTTAATTCTTGGCAAGGTGCCGAGTGCACCAACGGTGGTGCAAAGGTGCATACCCTGGAATCTGCTCCTGTACGGCACTGAGTATGCCTTGGTGTCTATCAGATATGACACCAACTTCCCTACTAGGGCCAATGACATGTATTCGGACAAGACGCAAGAACCATCTCCAGTTGTCTTTGTTCTCCCTCTCCACCAAAGCAAAAGCCAAAGGAACCAACGCGTTGTTTGCATCATAGGAAATGGCTACCAATAGTGTGCCCATGTACTTGCCAAGCAGAAAAGTACCATCAATGGATAACACTGGATGATAGTGCCTGAAGGCCTCGACGCACTGGGGAAAGCACTAGAATGCACGGAAGAATATATGCCTCCCGTCCTTCCATTCATTCGGCTTCTGGATGTACTCGTAATGCATGCCTAGATTTGTTGCTTTTATTGCATTGAACATTGTAGGCAACTGCTCGCACTCCTCCTCCTAGTCCCCATATATCATCTTCTAGGCCCGTTGCTTTGCCCTCCATGCTTTCCCATACTTTATGTCATACTTAAATATCTCCTTAGTCATCTCCATAATTGTCCTGACCTTCAAGTTGGGCTGACCCTTCAATGTTGTGTACAACCTTCTGGCAATGAGGGTAAAGGTCAACTATCAATGCTTCTGATTTAGATCTTTCTAGGCACAAGTGTGTGGACCTACAATTTTGGTGGTCTTGAACGTCCCTGTGGCCTTCTGTTTCTGAGCACAGACCCTCCAATTGCAATCTGCATTCCCACGCACCACTATGTAATGGTGATCCACATAGGAGTGCCTCACCTTGAATGGTCTTTTACATCTCACAGAATATTCCTGTAACCACCTTCTCAAGGTGGGCAAGTCCTTGAAAACCATGCCCTTTTGAATTTCCACGCTGTCACCGTCCTTAGGAGCCTCTAGCAGCTCGTCATCTCTTCCTTCTCCATAAGCATGTTGAGAATGACTGAGGTCGCTGAATTTCATAAACTGGTGGATCATGATTAGGACACAAACGCCTGATGATCTCCATTTCTTGTTCGCTCAAAGGTGCAACTAGGTGGTCATCATCAGAATCAACGGCTCTTGTTGTGCCATAAGGCTCCTCATCATCTGTAATATTAACATCCACACTGTTAGAGGCTATAAACCCTAGGTTCACATTGGTTGATGGAGGTACAAGAAGACAACCATCATTATCAGGATTGTCTCCTGCATATAAAGCACAAATATGGATAGAATTGAGACAAAGGAATGGAATGAAGGAAGAATAACGAAAGCAAAAGTGTTACTATGTCACTTGGATGATTCTGGGTCAAAGGGATCTCCTGAGGGGTAGCAACTCCATCATCGAACCGACATTCTGCATGAACATCAGGACATACTCCAACCTCATTTGGGGTGGATTGAGCATCGAGCACCAGAACCACATCTTCCGCATCCACCTCGCGGTAGGGTAACGAAGGGTCAGAAGGTGCCAGATTCTTTGGTTCTAGAGAGAATCCACGAGGGGGTGAATTCCTATTAGGGGGTGAATACCCATGAGGGGTGGGATCATTGGACAACTTCCACACAACCAAATCCAAACATTGAAACTCATTCTTCATGATAGTTTTGACATATTTGTCCCATTGAGACTCTGATGCAATTGGCACCAACCGCCTAAAAATATGGCATGATTTACTGTAGTGAAGTACCCCCTCAACTGAGATGCCATCCTCATTTGAATTGCAATGAAGCTCATCACGAGCACTACCAAACAACTCAGAAAACAACGGTCGATCATCGAACATGAGAGGCACCCTTTGCATTCCAACAAAACTGACATTCCCAAACTCATCTTCCTCCACACTTCCTCCATGATATAGGGTGACTACATTGTCCATCTAGTTGGTATGCACAACATTAAAGTTATTATGCATTTAACTAATAAGAGTATAACTAAATTACATATATAATTAAGCATCACACTGTCTACCTAAATAAATATCTAAACTACCTAGCTATATATCTTACTATATAAGTAATTTTACTAACTACAGTTACTGCAAGTACTACCTATATATAACTTAATTACCTATCTAACTTATAAATAAACTAAATAACTAAATTAACTACCTACAAAAGTACATAAATAACTAACAATCAAACAATCTATCTAAATTACCTAAATATATAACCTACCGGGTTCATAAACCCAGGGTCCCCAATGGACCCACTTCCCTCCAAAACTCAGCCCAGCACGCGCCTAGGCTGGCCCAGATACACAATGACAGGCCAAGACCATGATCTGGTCCCCGACCGGCACCTCTAGCCAGCAGATCTAGTCGGAGCCCCGACTGAAAGGCCTGGCCATGGTGGGACTGCAGTCTGACTCCGACTCTCTTTCTTTGACCGAGGATACATCGGGCCTCTACTCGCTGCTCTTTCCTAATCGACATGGTCAGGGCCGACTGGGAACGACCGACCGGGGACACCCACTCAGTGTGGGCCTGAGGAGCAGGTGGAGCAGATAAGGTAAGGCGCTCAAGTCAACCACAATACCGAGGACCATACCCTATCATGCCCTGCGCACTTGCAGGATGGTGCCATCGGGCCATGTCAGACAAACACTATATAGCCTGTCAGACGCATCAGAGCATGAATAGTATTATGGGCACCGACTGTTTCTCATACTAGGCGAACAATGTATAGCCTGCTAGAAGTGTCAGAGCATGAACAGTGTTGTGGGTGCCGACTATTTAGTCGTACTAGGCGAACACTGTGCAGCCTGCCATATACGACAGAGCATGAATAGTAAGGTAGGGCGATGGCGGCGTAAATAGTATGGTGGGCGACGAACGGCCATCCTATACCTGATGGCATAGGCAACAAGACTAGGCAGCACCCATATACACTCTCTCTTTCTCTCTGAACTTGTAAGGCCATCCCCTTCAACTATAAAAGTGGATGCACTCTCTCCCGATGACAAGATGACTCAAGGAGACGACAACAAAATAGCTCTTGAGCTCGATAGCTACACAGTCTACATACTCTCAACAGCTGATAAGCTCAGACACATAGAGCATATACTCCTAATACTTAGCGCATGTCTGAGCATCCGTCACTCTTGGCCACTCGGTTCATAGTCTGACCGGGCCTCTAACACCCCCATTCTCATTCCTTACTCAGTTTGTAACCCCACAACAAATCAGTGTGTCATTGAGTGCTAGGACCATATCCGATCACAACACATGACAAAACTACAAATATTTACTTGTTGGCCATATTTTGCACCGATAGTTGGCACTATTCGTGGAGAGAGACAGTCGTGCGTTCATGCTTTTGGTCATCAGATGGCCCACCTTTCCACCATCTTCAACATGGCGAGCTTGAGCGATACGATTTGCTTTGGCTCGCTGGAGTTTCCCACTGCTCCCACTTGCTAGGATGTGGGCTCCTCCTGTCTTCGTGCCACTCCAGTCCTTTCTCTTTCGGGAGTCTAGACTTCCTCGCTGACTAGCTCAGCATACTCTACCTCTACGAGGAGGCACTCATTTTGGCATCCACTGGAGGAGGAGTGCACCTCCACCAACCCTGGGCCACTTGACGACCTCAACATCAAGACATCCGCAGCTTCGCTTCGAGCCCACGCTGTGCTCAAACCCCATGGTAAGTGATGTACATATTGTTCTTTACTCACTGTTTAACACCTTCCACCAACTCTCCAGAGGGACCCTGTTGTCCCCACTATGACCGTTGTGCAACCGGTTCTCCTATGGCTTTGTGTCCCCCATGGGCGCATGCACACAGGGTCTCCAAAGGATGCTGACGCCACCCCCTCTCATGTCTGAGTTTGTGGGGATGGCGGGTTACGCTCCCGCCTCCTTCCATGACCTCATTGATGACATGGTCGAAAGCGATGGCTCCAACATTGGCGACGTCATGGCACCTGGCCACCCTCTGTCCTAGGAGTGCGCTACGGTGAAGCCCTGGGATAGCCGCTATAACAGAACCGACCAAATCATAAGAACGTAAGTACAAAAACAATCACTGAAGTGATCAAATTCCTGTACTTAAGAACCCATAATCCTGGTAGTCCGGAAATCATGAAGGATTTCAACCAACTCTCGACATATAAACCAAGACCGTAGTGATTCAACACAACATATCATTCGTTACAACATTTCACAAGCAGCATTTGGATTACATCCATCAGAGTTCAAATAAATATTACAAACCAAGTTTGAATTTGCAGAAGCAATATAGTTTAGTACATAACTTCATAGTTTCAAATACATTGCCAGATCTGAGTCATGTTCCACAAAAGCATTATCACGTACGAGAACTAGTAGAGACCTGTGCCCAATGGTCTAGTCTTCATCCCCTAGCTAGGAGAAGGCAGTACTTGCAGCAACCAAAGTAGAACTGGTCATCTGCAACAGGTGGGAGATAAACCCTAAGTATGAGAGGGTACTCAGCTAGACTTACCCGTCAAAACTAGAATAAAAGACACCAAGGGTCATGCAAGGCTTATGAGGTGGGTTAGCTGGACACAATTGCATAAAAGAGCTTATGAATATAGTAACAAATTTATCTTAGCATCAAGTTATCATCATTTACCTGTCCACTAGATTAGCACCTATACTAGAGCACTCACTTATTAGGAGCAAACAATATTAACCATAGTAGGTATAATAAGGCTGTCATCATCATATCATCATTTCCAAACCATTAGGTTATTTAGTGTATCTACATTGGAGATAAGCCCGTCAAGTTCTCACTAACCGGGAGAGACGACGACTCGAATCGAATTACAACTTAGCTAAGGGGGTATTCCTAACTCTCACCCTAGCATACTTAGCAAGGGTAGCTGTGGGTCACCTTTGGGACAACTCAGGAACCAAATTCGTAGGTTCGATCAGTGCCAGCACTCTCAGGGATTACCCTTCTGCCAGGATGATCAGGACTTTTAAATCACCTGCCCTTGGACTCACGCCTATGGCTCCCTTCCGAGGTGTACTTTATACTTATCGACTCCCAGCCTAAGGTGAGCTACTCGGCTTCGTGGTCGGTCTCCAGACCCGGCCAACTAAGAGAGAGACATGCGTTCAACATGAACAGGAAAGGCTTCAAGATTCAGTCCTTAATCGACACAGACGGAGTCACTATAAACCGGCAAGCCTCCGTCCGGTCTTTATTTCAAATTAAGACTGGTTCTTTTCCACGATAGGAAATATAGCCAACCGTGCCATATATATCTTCCTATATCTCGCAGGTGATAGGAAATCACCTGACTTCTACCGTGTTTAAGCAGGGCTAAGCACTACATGAGCCTGAGCTACATAGGATTTAGGGTATCAATATCTGGACAAGGAATTGGATAACCAATTGCAGCTAGTGTTTGCATCCAACACCTAAACTTAATGCAACAATATATATATATATATATAACAATAATACTGTAACTGCATTTTGGAAATTAGGAGGCTTAATATGCTCCGAGGCTTGCCTTTCACAAAGTTGCACGGACGGTGATCCGGGCACTCAACAGGCGACCTCGTCTGGCACTTCTCCTAAGGCTGCACCTCATGTACCTCCGGTGTCGGCTGCTGCTGCTCGCTCGGTTCCTCGAACTCCAGCAGTGTTACTTCCCTCCGGTATACCTATTGCATGCCGATACACAAGATAAATATCATGGATGCATAAGGAAAGACATGATGCTCATGATGAATGAATCACAGTAAATGTTTAACGAAAACATCACTAGACACTCATTTACCGAGTAAAATAGCTCGATTCAAATCACTTTAAAACATGTATCTAACTTACTTGAAGAACAAGAGCTACCTACCTAACTTGCATAACCTAAGGTAAAGATGCTCATCTTCAGTTAAAGGCCTAACACCTAAGAACATTACCACAAATTTAGGAAATATTAAAGGCATACTTAAATCAAAGTTAAGGTTTTACATGCAACGAGTAGTTCCTTAATTCAATCATAACTAGAGTTCTATAAATCCAAATGACTTGCATGAGGATATTCTGGAAAGCTTATGAAATTCTCTACAAATCATTTGTAACATCAAAGCATGATTCTTATGTTAACCAAATCGAATTCTAGTAACCTAGAATCTGTCCAGAAATGACAGGGTTACTAACTTAATTATTTAATGATGATGCAAAAGCATAATTATACCAAACCAAGTTTACCAACTTGTTGCACATACTAGAGGAACACTAGAAAGTATAGTGCCAACTTCTAAATAATTTATTTAATATCCTTTTCTAATTTATTTAGTTAATTAGGTGATTAAAGCAATATATAGTAAAACTATTAGAAAAATCTACACAAATTACAGTAGCTATCTCATACTTCACATAGACTACCATAAAAATTTCAAAGCAATTGGACAAATAGAACTTGTTGTATCCAAAATAACAGATGGCATGTCTATTTTTAGCATAATTAGGAAACCCTATTGAAAAGTGTCAAGCAATAGATTTCACATTTTTCTAGCATCATTCTAGCATAAGAATAGCACTCACCAAATTTTACCTTTACTGGATCTATAGAAAAATTATGAAAATTCACACAAGATCCATCCATGCAAACAAGAGAATTTTATATCTCCTACATACAGTGTCCAAAATATATGAAAATTTAACTACAAGCTATTCATGATATGAGCAATACACCATAAAAATTTCGTGCCATTTGGAGCTACAGAGAAAAAGATATAATTATCCCTAATTCCTCCATGATTAAAAGAGATAAATAGAAACTCCCATTTTCATAACAGAATATGGCATAAATCATATTTTTAATATAAACTAGACATTATCATGAACTCAGCAAAATTGGAACCACATCATTTGAAGCTACCAACTAGGAGATACATATTTTTGAATCTATACACAAATCTATGAAAAGAATAAACCAAAAATAAATTTGAAACCCTACTCTACTGCTGGGCCGGCCCGGTCAGACTCGGTGGCCCACGCAACACGCACTGGCGTGGCCCAATGTGACGCGGCCCATGCTGGCTCCCGCCTTGACTCAGTGACTGACGACGGGACCCCACGCAACAGAGAGACAGACAGGGGAACGGAGGAAGACGACGGCGCAACTCGTCACCGGTGGCTCCTCCGGCGAGGTCAGCGGTGCTACGGCAGTCACCTCACCCGTGCACATCTAGTGGTGCCCTCAATTGAAGCTAGTGCTATGGCTATAGGGGGTGACGACGATCATGGTGGCTGCACGACCATGGTAGGACCGGCTCCGGCGAGACGACTGCGTCTCAGGCCCTAACGGGTGACTCTACGAGCTTCGGTAGCAGTTCACCAGGACCTAGCACAAGGGGTAGAAGAGACAGCAAGGCTGTGGTGGTAGTTGGCCACATGGAGCGCCAGCTCCGGTGAGGTCAGCCATGGTGGCGGTGGAAGAAACGATGAATTCGCCCTTACCAAGGCTCAAGTGGACCGACTGAACGGTGGAGGTGATAGAGGGGATCACGGCGAGGCTAGGAGCAAGATGGCCGGCACGTTTTTGCAGTGATGCATGAGCTAGGCGAGGGTGAAGGCTCGGCCTGGCAATGGCGGATGGACGGTGGCTCGGCGCTACGCGTGGTGAAGGCGAAGGAGAAGCGAATGGAGCAGGCGAGGTGCGTCGGGCAGGCGCTGGCCTTCTTCTAGAGCGCGGACGCACGACGTGGTGGCTGTCGGTAGAGCATGAGCTGCCACACATGCTGAGCAGCTCCTGCTGCTGGTCGGCCACGGTGGCTCTGAACAGTTTTCTGAAAATTTCAGATTCAGAGATCAACGACGATGACTGACTAGGCGAACTTAACCATGATGGATCTCTTAAACCGTGACGATTTAGTGAAAATAATGTATACAAAAGTTGCAGAAGCTATAGTAGGGCTACAACTTTGTTTTAGAACTCTATAGCTAATTCACCCAGTATCCTGAGTTGTATCAAGCCAAAGGTGGCTCAATCAAACTGAAATGGCATCAATGACTTAGACAAATTTTTTCAGTGTGAAATTAGCATGAAATTCTGACTTGTGGACCATGTTTGAGCATGTTCTAGCCATTTTCATGAGTTGATCATAAAACAACTTTTGTTCCTTGATAAATTAGCTACAACTTTGGTAAAGAGTGCACAGCCATGCAAAGTCTCTAAGTTGGTCTTTTGACTCAGTCAAACAGTGGCACTCTAAGGGTCAATTCAAGTCAAACCTCCTCTTAAGGGCAATTTTGTCATTTTGATCTACAAGAACAATGTCCAAACAATTACCCTAAGTGTAGTTAAGGTGTATTAGACCATGATCAACCACTTTACACAATTGTTATACCAATTTCTAATGATCACATGTGATGAAGCATAAAACAATCAATTCACTCAATTGTTACAATTCCATGTTTCACATGTTTCATTACTGTTGTTGCAAGCTTAACTTGCCACATTCCTACTATGTTGCCATGTTTCAAGGTATGAGAAACTCATGTTGCATTCACATGCTTCACTACTACCATTCATAAGCAAATTAAGTATGAAACACACACAGTTGAAAATGTTGCATATGCATGTTTTAGTAATAATGGCATGATGAGATAGATGATGCACATGTTTATGAAATGAAATGCAATTTAGCGGAAGCCAAACACCTAGGGTGTTACAGCTCTCCCCCCTTAGAAAAATCTCGTCCTAAGATTTGGAAAGCGTACCATTTAGTATAGAAAGTTGGATGATTTTCCTTTAAATAATCTTCCCGCTCCCAGGTTGCATCCCGTTCACTATGATTACTCCAAACTACTTTGTATAACTTAACTACTCATCTACGAGTCACTCTTTCTTGAGTATCCAGAACTTGCACGGGCTTCTCCTCATAAGAAAGATCAGATTTCAAGTTGACTTTCCTTGTTGCTATTCTTTCCTCGGGAATACGGAGACACTTCTTTAGCTGGGACACATGGAATACCAGGAATATAGCTCCCATCTCATGTGGTAGATCGAGCTTATATGCTACTCTTCCACTTTTCTCGATAATACAGTAAGGTCCAACATATCAAGGCTCAAGCTTCCTTTTGATTCCAAAACGTTTTACTCCTTTCATAGGGGATACCTTCAGATAAACATGGTCACCTACTTCAAACTCAATAGGTTTTCTTCTCTTGTCAGCGTAGCTCTTTTGTCTAGCCTAAGCGGCAGTCATATTCTTCTGTATAGTTTGGACTTGCTCTTCGGCTTCTCTTACAAAATCAATCCCATAGAATCTTCTTTCTCCGGGTTCCACCTAGTTCAAAGGAGTTCTACACTTGCGGCCATAAAGAGCTTCAAAAGGAGCCATTTTGATACTCTCTTGATAACTATTGTTATAAGAGAATTCAGCGAGAGGCAACCAGTCCTCCCAAGAGCCTTTGCAAGAGATAAGACAAGCTCTAAGTATGTCTTTAAGAATTTGATTAACACGCTCAGTCTATCCTGATGTTTGTGGATGATAGGCAGAACTGCGGATTAGATGAGTGCCAAGATTCTGATGTAAGCACTCCCAAAAGTGAGCTGTGAATTGCGGTCCTCTATCTAAAACAATGGATTTGGGTACACCATAGATACGTACCACTTGTTGAAAATAAATCTTAGCATAATTGTGAGGGTGATAGGTAGACTTGACTGGAATAAAGTGAGCGGATTTAGTTAGACGATCTACGATAACTCAGATGGAATCACAACCCTTTTTGGTAGTGGGTAATCCAACAATAAAATCCATGCTAATTTCTTCACACTTCTAGCCAGGAATAGAGAGTGGCTGTAATAATCCAGGCCTCATGTGAATAGCCTTGACTCTGCAATAGTTATCACACCTTGCCATGTAGGCTGCAATTTCTTTCTTTATCTTGGTCCACCAATAATATAGCTTGAGATCTTAATACATTTTACTGCTACCAGGATGGATGGACAATTTAGAAGAATGGGCTTTAGCCATAATTTGATTTCTAAGTTCTTTGTCTTTGGGTACCACAAGCCTATCATTAAACCAGAGAATTCCTTTGTCATCGACCCTAAAGTGCTTGGTCTCCTAATCTTTTATCTTCCGTTTGATGTGAAACACACCCACATCAGTCTTTTGGAGTTCGATAATTCGACTTCTAAGAGAGCAATCCACAGTGATATTGTGGAGTACTATAGGATGAAGGAGGTGTGCCAGATGAAAGTCTTCACTAAGGAATTGCAATGAGCCTTTCTGCTTAAGGCATCAGCAACCACATTTGCCTTACCAGGATGGTAGTGCACTTGAAGGTTGTAGTCTTTGATTAATTCTAACCATCGTCGTTGACGCATGTTCAACTCAGGTTGAGTAAAGATGTACTTGAGGCTTTTATGGTTAGTATAGATGTTGCACACATTACCCAGCAAGTAATATCTCTAAATCTTCAGGGCATGAACAACCACGGCTAGCTCTAAGTCATGGGTAGGATAATTGATTTCATGCTTTCGAAGCTGGTGTGAAGCATAAGCAATGACCCAGCCCTCCTGCATAAGAACACATCCCAAACCGGTGCCACATGCATCACAGTAAACATCAAAAGGCTTCTTGATGTCATGTTGTGCCAATACAGGAGCAGAGGTTAGTAAGGCCCGCAAAGTGTGGAAAGCCTCTTCACACTTCGGAGTCCACACAAACTTCTCATCTTTTTGAAGTAGTCGAGTCATGGGCTTGGTGATTTTTGAGAAATCTGGGATAAAGCGACGATAGTAGCCAGCCAAACCCAGGAAACTTTAGACTTCTATGACCGTAGTAGGTGCCTTCCACTCTAGGACTTCTTGCACCTTAGTAGGGTCAACTAAAATTCCATCACCAGATAACACATGACCCAGAAAAGGTATCTTGTTCAACCAGAATTCGCACTTGCTGAACTTAGCATAAAGCTGGTTGTCACATAACCGAGTTAAAACAATTCTTAGATGTTCAGCATGCTCTTCTTCATTCTGAGAATATACAAGGATATCATCAATGAACACGACGACGAACTTGTCCAATTCCGACATGAATACCGAATTCATCAGGTACATAAAGTGTGCCAAAGCATTTGTCAACCCAAACGACATGACAAGGTATTCAAACAAGCCATAACGAGTAGAGAAAGCTGTCTTAGGTATATCTTTAGGATGAATTTTGATCTGATGGTAGCCAGACCTCAAATCGATCTTGGAGAATACCTTAGCTTTGGAGAGCTGATCAAACAGAATATCGATGCGAGGAAGAGGATATTTGTTCTTGATAGTAACAGCATTAAGGGGGCGATAATCCACGCACATGCGTAGAGACTTGTCCTTCTTCTTCACAAAGATAGCTGGACAACCCCAAGGAGAAGAACTAGGCCGAATCAAACCTTTCTTTAATAGCTCATTTAACTGACTCTTCAGCTCAGCCAACTCATTGGGTGGCATTCTATAGGGCCTTCAAGAAATAGGAGCCATACCCGGAATGAGTTCTATCTTGAATTCTACATCACAGTCTAGAGGTAATCTAGGCAAGTCATCAGGGAAGACATCTGGAAACTCATAGACAACCGGTATATCTTTAATGGCTTTGGCTAGGGTAGCATTGGCTATATTGTGGATAGCGATATCACGAGGTAACTGCACTAGAAAACCCTTCTTATCCATAGGATCTCTCAACATTACCACACGGGTTGATGTATCGATCAACACTCCATTCCCGCTCATCCACTTCATTCCTAGGATTACATCGATTCCTACCCCCGGTAGAACTACAAGATCCGTAAGGAACTCTTGATCCCCAATCTCAATCTTTACATCTTTAACTACTTGGTTAGTCATGATATTATTTCCAGCAGCACTAATACAATAACCACCCTTGACAATTGTAATCACATTCATCTTATGCCTAGATGCAAAAGTAGAACTCACAAAGGAATGCGAAGCACCCAAATCAAAGAGCACAACTGTAGGGTGATCATTAACAAGGAACTTACCAGCGGTGACCACTTCACCAGTAGGAATTTTCTCCATAGTAGTGTAGTGAACACGCCCCTGACGGATGTTTCCTGAGCATTCTGCTTGGAAGGATAGGGGCACTTATTAGCCCAATGACCAGGCTGGTTACAGTTCCAGCATGGCCTATTAGCTGGTGGGACATTAGAGCTGCCCTGCCTAGAGGTATTCTTTGGTAAGGAAATTGTGTACCCCTTACGAAAACCAGTTTTAGGTTGATTCATCTTCTGAGGTGGGCGGTACCGAACATTAGCATTGGGTGGATGATACTGGGTCTTGGATACCACTGGTGCCTTAGACTAAGAAGCACCAGCCTCAAAGTTTCTTTTATGGGTCTTGGATGCAGCATATATCTTATCATTATTCTCCTGAGTCAGGGTGTCACTGATAAACTCATTGAAGGTGACACACTTGCAGTTGCCCATAGACTTCATCAGTTTTGGGGAAAGTCCCCTCTTGAAACTAGCTATTCTTTTAGCGTTAGTATCGACGAACTCAGGAGCATACCTCGCCAGGTTGTTGAATGCCTAGAGGTATTCATTAAGACTCTTGTTGCCTTGGGTTAGCTTCATAAACTCGGTATGCTTAATGGCCACGAGACCAGGAGGGATAAAGTGTCCCTAGAAAGCTGTCTGGAACTAGTCCCAAACTATCTCGATGTTTGCAGGGAAGGTGGTCCTGTGATGGGTCCACTAGATGCCTATAGGGCCTTGGAGCTGGTGTCCTGCATACGAAGCCTTCATGCCTTCTATCAAATGGAGCAATCCAAACCTTTGCTCTATCGTGCTCAACCATTCATCAGCTTATAATGGTTCTTTTGCCTCATGAAAGATAGGAGGCTTTGTGTCCATGAAGTCCTTAAAGCTGCTGTACTGGTTCGGCTCGAGTCCCTGGCGGACATGTCGGTCATCACGGTTAGCCATATGGCGCATAGCCTCAGCTAGCATGCGCTGACTTTTAACAACTGTCTGCATTAGCTCAGCTGGTGTGGGCGGTGGAGGAGGTGGTTGTTCCTCATCTCCCATGCTACGACCACGACAAAGGTTATAAGCCATCTACAAAATGTATAGCCAATGAGCACTGACGATGTGGAAATTTTTGTAGATGAATTGTATAATTATGCCAAACTGAGTCCATTGGAGAGAATGCATTTATATAATCAACGGAGGCACAATCATTCATCACAATCACACAACTCATCAAGCGCATCAATTGACACATAAATGCAATGAACTTAACCAACAACAAGATCTATAGACCGCAAAGACAAAATTCATCAAAAGCTCACATACGTGGAGCATAATATGTTCGATAGGTTACATCCAAGCCATAGTGGTTCCAAACTTACATCAAGGGTAACATAGGGTTCGATATTACATCCCAACGATTAACTTGATACAAAGCTACTCGTTCATGCATGAGGATCAACAAAAAACTAGCTCTAGCGCATTAGCTAAGTAGTAAGCTAAACTACACATCGTCCTCAGAGTCAGTGTCGAAGATCTCTCCTCCATCTTCATCACTAGCAGGCTCTAACTCCTCATCTTCCTCCTCATCAGGTGGAACGTCCTCAGGTCCATTGACCTCAATGCCATCATCACCTTCAGCCATGATGACACCAGAGCCCATCTCATCCTCATCATCAGGTGGCAGGAGAGGGTGAAGTTGATTATGTAATAGGTGAACCTCCTCATGGAGATGGTCATTGTACTCTTCGGTAACTGCCAACTACTGCTCTAGCTCCACCTGTCGTGCTCTCAACACATTCTCTTCATGCCAGGCTTCATTCCGTTGGTTCATCACGTGAATCAACATGCATTCACAGTTGCGGTGAGCAACTGTCAACCTCTGAACCTCCAGGGTCTATTGGTCCTGTTCTTGTGTTACTTGCTCCAAATGGTGCTGAGCCGCATTCCTCTCAGCAGTCACCCGGGCCAGCTCTGTCCTCAGCCTTTCTGCCTCAGTAGGCTCCGGATGGGGCTCACGAGGAGCTAAATGGTGACGAGGCGCCCTACCTCCAGTGGACTTGCGAGCAGTGAGTTTCGTGCGCGCCATCTATAGCAAAAAGTTGCAACGTAAGGGGAGAATCATTTAAGGGATACGAAATTTAATTAGTCAGGACAATCATATTTTAAAGGAGGGAGTAATGCAAGAATTGCCATGTATACTTGAACATGATGCATGCACGATCCATACGTCCTCACAAACCTAGAAAAATTTAAAGGCTAGCGAAATATACAGTGGTATACATACGTTCTCTCGTATACGGTAGCTAGTCGATCTACAACGATACGTTGTTAGTGTACCTATAGAAAAAATTCATTTCAGCCCAATAATTTCCCAATCAAGGCATGTAAACTAAATACTTTCATATATACATCCCCCGATGCATATACTCTAGTATCACAGCTACCCGTCAGAGATACCCACATTTAAGTACTCTCATAGATACATGATTGAACATGTAAGTATGCGAGCAACCACAACTACTCTCCCCTAGACTGACGGTTGGATGGTCATGCTCTCATAACTCCCACTTACCAGAGCGTAGAGGTATTTTGATCCATACATTACCACCCAAGCGGATGGCATCCATACAATAGCACGCCGTATGGACGACGAAACAGAAACAAGCAGGAACCCCCAAGTTAGTACTTTAATAAGCCAGAGTCCTTATTTGGGCATAAGGGATATGACCACTGGCAATACTTAGTATTTAATTTATGATTTTCACAAATACTTTTGTTTTAAATACATAAATGACATGTTTAGTGTTGAATCTTGCTCTGATGACAGCTGTAACAGAACCGACCAAATCATAAGAACGTAAGTACAAAAACAATCACCGAACTGATCAAATTCCTGTACTTAAGATCCCATAATCCTGGTAGTCCGGAAATCATAAAGGATTTCAACCAACTCTCGACATACAAACTAAGACCATAGTGATTCAACACAACATATCATTCGTTACAACATTTCACAAGTAGCATTCGGATTACATCCATCAGAGTTCAAATAAATATTACAACCCAAGTTTGAATTTGCGGAAGCAACATAGTTTAGTACATAACTTCATAGTTTCAAATACATTGCCAGATCTGAGTCATGTCCCACAAAAGCATTATCAGGTACGAGAACTAGTAGAGACCGTGCCCAATGGTCTAGTCTTCATCCCTAGCTGGGAGAAGACAGTACTTGTAGCAACCAAAGTAGAACTGGTCATCTGCAACAGGTGGGAGATAAACCCTTAGTATGAGAGGGTACTCAGCTAGACTTACCCGTCAAAACTAGAATAAAAGACACCAAGGGTCATGCAAGGCTTATGAGGGGGGTTAGCTGGACACAATTGCATAAAAGAGCTTATGAATATAGTAACCAATTTATCTTAGCATCAAGTTATCATCATTTACCTGTCCACTAGATTAGCACCTGTACTAGAGCACTCACTTATTAGGAGCAAACAATATTAACCATAGCAGGTATAATAAGGTTGTCATTATCATATCATCATTTTCGAACCATTAGGTTATTTAGTGTATCTACATTGGAGATAAGCCTGTCAAGTTCTCACTAACCAGGAGAGATGGCGACTCGAATCGAATTACAACTCAGCTGAGGGGGTATTCCTAACTCTCACCCTGGCATACTTAGCAAGGGTAGCCATGGGTCACCTTTGGAACAACTCAGGAACCAAATTCACGGGTTCGATCAACGCCAGCACTCTCAGGCATTACCCTTCTGCCAAGACAATTAGGACTTTTAAATCACCTACCCTTGGACTCACGCCTACGGCTCCCTTCTGAGGCGTACTTTATACTTATCGACTCCTGACTTGAGGTGAGCTACTTGGCTTCGTGGTCGGTCTCCAGACCCAGCCAACTAAGAGAGAGGCATGCGTTCAACATGAACAGGAAAGGCTCTAAGATTCAGTCCTTAATCGACACAGATGGAGTCACTGCAAATCGGCAAGCCTCCGTCCGATCTTTATTTCAAATTAAGACTAGTTCTTTTCCACGATAGCAAATATAGCCAACCATGCCATATGTATCTTCCTATATCTCGCAGGTGACAGAAAATCACCTGACTTCTACCGTGTTTAAGCAGGGCTAAGCACTACATGAGCCTGAGCTACATAGGATTGAGGGTATCAATATCTGGACAAGGATTGGATAACCAATGCAGCAAGTGTTTGCATCCAACACCTAAACTTAATGCAACAATATATATATATATATATATATATAACAATAATACTGTAACTACATTTCGGAAATTAGGAGGCTTAATATGCTCCGGGGCTTGCCTTTCACAAAGTTGCACGGACGGTGATCCGGGCACTCAACGGCGACCTCGTCTGGCACTTCTCCTGAAGGTTGCACCTCATGTACCTCCGATGTCGGCTGCTGCTGCTGCTGCTCGCTCGGTTCCTCAAACTCCAGTAGTGTTACTCTCTCCGGTACACCTATTGCATGCCAATGTACAAAATAAATATCATGGATGCATAAGAAAAGACATGATGCTCATGATGAATGAATCACAGTAAATGTTTAACGACAACATCACTGGACACTCGTTTACCGAGTAAAATAGCTCGATTCAAATCACTTTAAAACATGTATCTAACTTACTTGAAGAACAAGAGCTACTTACCTAACTTGCATAACCTAAGGTAAAGATGCTCATCTTCAGTTAAAGGCCTAACACCTAAGAACATTACCACAAATTTAGGAAATATTAAAGGCGTACTTAAATCAAAGTTAAGGTTTTACATGCAACGAGTAGTCCCTTAATTCAATCATAACCAGAGTTCTATAAATCCAAATGACTTGCATGAGGACATTCTGGAAAGCTTATGAAATTCTCTACAAATCATTTGTAACATCAAAGCATGATTCTTACGTTAACCAAATCGAATTCTAGTAACCTAGAATCTGTCCAGAAATGACAGGGTTACTAACTTAATTATTTAATGATGATGCAAAAGCATAATTGTACCAAACCAAGTTTACCAACTTGTTGCACATACCAGAGGAACACTAGAAAGTATAGTGCCAACTTCTAAATAATTTATTTAATATCCTTTTCTAATTTATTTAGTTAATTAGGTAATTAAAGCAATATATAGTAAAACTATTCAGAAAAATCTACAAAAATTATAGTAGCTATCTCATGCTTCACATAGACTACCATAAAAACTTCAAAGCAATTGGACAAGCAAAACTTGTTGTATCCAAAATAACAGATGGCATGTCTATTTTTAGCATAATTAGGAAACCCTATTGAAAAGTGTCAAGCAATAGATTTCACATTTTTCCTAGCATCATTCTAGCATAAGAATAGCACTCACCAAATTTTACCTTTACTGGATCTATAGAAAAATTATGAAAATTCACACAAGATCCATCCATGCAAACAAGAGAATTTTATATCTCCTACATACAGTGTCCAAAATATATGAAAATTTAACTACAAGCTATTCATGATATGAGCAATACACCATAAAAATTTCATGCCATTTGGAGCTATAGAGAAAAAGATATAATTATCCCTAATTCCTCCATGATTAAAAGAGATAAATAGAAACTCCCATTTTCATAACAGAATATGGCATAAATCATATTTTTAATATAAACTAGACATTATCATGAACTCAGCAAAATTGGAACCACATCATTTGAAGCTACCAACTAGGAGATACATATTTTTGAATCTATACACAAATCTGTGAAAAGAATAAACCAAAAATAAATTTGAAACCCTACTCTACTGCTGGGCCGGCCCGGTCAGACTCGGCGGCCCACGCAACACGCACTAGCGTGGCCCAATGCGATGTGGCCCACGCTGGCTCCTGCCTTGACTCAGTGACTGACGACGGGACCCCACGCGACAGAGAGACAAACAGGGGAACGGAGGAAGACGACGGCGCAACTCGTCACCGGTGGCTCCTCCGGCGAGGTCAGCGGTGCTACGGCGGTCACCTCACCTATGTGCATCTAGTGGTGCCCTCAATTGAAGCTAGTGCTATGGCTACAGGGGGTGACGACAATCATGGTGGCGCACGGCCATGGCAGGACCGGCTCCGGCGAGACGACTGCGTCTCGGCCCTAACGGGTGACTCTATGAGCTTCGGTAGCGTTCACCGGACCTAGCACAAGGGGTAGAAGAGACAGCAAGGCTGCGGTGGCAGTTGGCCACATGGAGCGCTAGCTCCGGCAAGGTCAACCATGGTGGCGGTGGAAGAAATGATGAATTCGCCCTTACCAAGGCTCAAGTGGACCGACTGAACGGTGGAGGTGATAGAGGGGATCACGGCGAGGCTAGGAGCAAGATGGCCAGCGCGTTTTTGTAGTGACGCATGAGCTAGGTGAGGGTGAAGGATCGGTCAGCAATGGTGGACGGTGGTGGCTCGGTGCTGCGCGTGGTGAAGGCGAAGGAGAAACGAATGGAGCAGGCGAGTGTGTCGGGCAGGCGCTGGCCTTCTTCTAGAGCGCGGACGCGCGATGTGGTGGCGTTGGCAGAGCATGAGCGCCATGCGGCGAGCAGCTCCTGCGCCGGTTGGCCACGGTGGCTCTGAACATTTTCTGAAATTTTAGATTCAGAGATCAACAACAATGACTGACAGGCAAACTTAACCGTGATGGATCTCTTATACTGTGATGATTTAGTGAAAATAATTTATACAAAAGTTGCAGAGCTATAGTTGGGATACAACTTTGTTTTAGAACTCTATAGCTAATTCACCTGGTATCCTGAGTTGTATCAAGCCAAAGGTGGCTCAATCAAACTAAAATGGCATCAATGACTTAGACAAATTTTTTAGTGTGAAATCAGCATGAAATTCTGACTTGTGGGCCATGTTTGAGCATGTTCTAGCCATTTTCATGAGTTGATCATAAAACAACTTTTGTTCCTTGATAAATTAGCTACAACTTTGGTAAAGAGTGCACAGCCATGCAAAGTCTATAAGTTGGTCTTTTGACTCAGTCAAACAGTGGCACTCTAAGGGTCAATTCAAGTCAAACCTCCTCTTAAGGGCAATTTT
Organism: Miscanthus floridulus; assembly: GCF_019320115.1. Taxonomy (NCBI): domain Eukaryota; kingdom Viridiplantae; phylum Streptophyta; class Magnoliopsida; order Poales; family Poaceae; genus Miscanthus; species Miscanthus floridulus. The sequence continues at coordinate 182,313,847 of NC_089580.1, read as the reverse complement.
GTCATTTTGATCTACAAGAACAATGTCCAAACAATTACCCTAAGTGTAGTTAAGGTGTATTAGACCATGATAAACCACTTTACACAATTGTTATACCAATTTCTAATGATCACAAGTGATGAAGCATAAAACAATCAATTCACTCAATTGTTGCAATTCCATGTTTCACATGTTTCATTACTGTTGTTGCAAGCTTAACTTGCCACATTCCTACTATGTTGCCATGTTTCAAGGTATGAGAAACTCATGTTGCATTCACATGTTTCACTACTACCATTCACAAGCAAATTAAGTATGAAACACACACAGTTGAAAATATTGCATATGCATGTTTCAGTAACAATGGCATGATGAGATAGATGATGCACATGTTTATGAAATGAAATGCAATTTAGCGGAAGCCAAACACCTAGGGTGTTACAGCCACTGGAGTTAGTGGAGTCTCTATAGACTCATACCCCTCTAGACCTCATGCGTAGGCCCTAGCATGTGCGTAGGTGCACGGTGAGGAGTTACGACAAAGGCGGCAGAGCTAGCCGCCACCTGTGTCGACGCGCCTGGTGTAGCACGCTACACTACACACATGTAACCTAGCAAGCGACGCTCGAGGTTATGCCCATCAGGTCTAGCATAACATATTGGATGTAGGGGACGATCCCCCTCAGTTTGCTCGGGCTAGCCAGAACATCACTGCTGCTGCGATGCTTCTGCGTGGCCTCCCCGAGCCTGCTAATCCCTAGGAGTAGGCAATCCACCAGAACCTCAGGGCGCTAGTGGAGACTGCCGCCATTCAGTAGGCGGAAAGCTCTACATCATGACACCGGCACGTGGCCTCTTGCCTAGCCAAGGGACTAGGGCCGCACTAGTCGAATCACTCCGTCCACTCACCACAGCAATTGCTAGGCATGGAGCAGGAGACCACAGTTGTGCTATAGCCCAACCCAGTGCCCGCTCCACACTGACCACCTGTGCGTGAATGGCTTGGACCAAACCATGATGCTCGCAGCATCATCAATAATCGATGCCACACCCGTAACGATGATGACATCCATCAAATGGCGGTGAGAGCAGGCGGAGCAGGCCCTGGCCTAACCATCGAGGAGTGCAAGGACATGCACCCTAGGCATGGAGGCTGACCAAACAACGAGAGCCCTAGCCCAGATGGCCCGAGGCCATAGGCCTTTAGTCACCACATCCAGAAAGCGTTGTTCCCACAACACTTCTCATAGCCCACCAACATTGCTAGGTACACCGAGGAGATGAACCCCGGTATATGGCTTGAAGACTTCTAACTTGCCTACCAAGCCAGAGGAGTGGACGATGACTACTTCATCATCTAGTACCTCCCCATCTATATGGGGGAGCATGTTCGAGCATGGCTCGAATTCCTTCTGCCCGATAGCATCCGCGACTAGGAGGATCTCAAGAGGGTCTTCGTAAAAAATTTCTAGGGGACATATGTCCATCCTAGGAATTCTCGGGATCTCAAGAGCTGCTAGTAGGAGCCCAATGAGTCCCTGCAGGATTACATCCATAGGTTCTCAAAGTAGTGTAACTCCCTTCCTGATGTCATCGACGCAGACATCGTCAGCGCATTCCTCTCTTAGACAACCTACAAGTCCCTGATCTATAATCTCAGCTGTGTGAAGCCCCATACCACCCACGACTTACTCGACATCGCCACAAACCATGCCTCTGGTGAGGAGGTGGTTGGGTCGGTCTTCAGCGGAGGTCATTATAGGGGCAAGGCCAAGCGCAAGGACCAAAGCGAGTGCCCCTCCACACAAAAGGGCAAGAAGAATAAGAAGGATTAGCACCGACCGGCCAACCCAACTTTGGTCACCATGGCCGATCGCACAGGCAAGCAGCCTCAACAGGGCTAGCCCAACCACTTTGACAAGCTCATGGAGAGTCCATGCACCAACCACGCCTATCCTGTCAAACACCTCTACAAGGACTGTGAGCTCCTCAAGCGCTTCCTAAGGCAAGCCGCCAAGCCAAAGGAAGGGAAAGGCAAGGAGGAGGCAGCCAAGAAAGGAGGCATAGCGGGTAAGGATGAAGATGACTTCCCCAACCCCGAGGAATGCCTCATGATCTTTGGGGGATCTGACACCATCCACTCCAAGCATCAACACAAGGTACGCTACAGAGAGGCATGTGCCACTGAGTCAGCCATCCCCACTTTCCTTAGTTGGTTAGACTCCCTAATCACTTTTCATCAGAGAGACCATCCTTCCCACGTCGCCCGACCGGGTCGCTACCTGCTCATCATCGACCCCATCATCCACAAGAAGTGCCTCACCAAGGTGCTGATGGATGGAGGTAGTGGCCTCAACATTCTCTATGTTGACACCCTCGATGCCATGCGCATCCCCTGGTCAGAGCTCCACCAATGAGCTCTCCCTTCCACGACGTGATCCCGAGGATGCAGGCATACTCACTTGGGCAGATCGACCTGCCCATCATGTTTGGCGACCATGCCAACTTCTGCTCGGAGGTCCTAACCTTTGAGGTAGTGGACTTTCTGGGGTCCTACCATGCCATCTTGTTGTGGCCATGCTACGCCAAATTCATGGTGATCCCCAACTACACCTACCTCAAGCTGAAGATTTTAGGGCCAAACGACGTCATCACCATAGGTAGCACCTTCTCGCACACCTACACATGCAACCACGAGCATTATGAGCTTGCCACTGCCATCATTAACTCCACCGAGCTCTTAGAGCTCAGGAATTTGGCGACTCCTATAGTCCCCAACTACAACGGACCGACCTCTTCGAGTACCTTCCATCCGACCAAGGAAACCAAGGCGGTGGAGATTGACCCTAGCAACCCAACCAAGACGGTGCAGATCGAGACCAAGCTCCTAGCCAAATAGGAAAGTGAGCTCACCAACTTCCTATGCGCAAATCGTGATGTCTTCATATGGAAGCCTTCTGACATGCTGGGCATACCAAGGGAGGTCACCGAGCACACACTATGCATCATCCTAGGCTCAAAGCCCACCAAGCAATGCCTACGTCACTTTGACGATGAGAGGCATAGGGCCATAGGCGAGGAGATCGCTAAACTTCTGGTAGCCAGATTCATCAAAGATGTATACTACTCTGACTGGCTAGCTAATCCTATTCTTGTGAAAAAGAAGACCGGGAAATGGAGAATGTGTGTTGACTATACTGGCCTCAATAAGGCATGCCCAAAGGACTGCTTCCCTTTACCATGCATAGATCAGATAGTCGACTCCACCTCAGGGTGCGAAATCCACTCCTTCCTAGATGCCTACTCAGGCTACCACCAGATCACGATGAAAGAGTCTGACCAGGTCACGACTTCATTCATCACCCTATATGATTCATAATGTTACGTAACCATGCCTTTCAGTCTAAAGAACGCTGGTGCCACCTATCAATAGTGCATGCAACGATGCTTCACTGACCAAATCGACCCTCTCGACCAACCTAACCAAGTCGAGTGGCCAAAACCAATAATTGTTGTCTATGTAGATGATATAGTGGTGAAAATAGCTCAAGCTAGCGACCTGATCACAAATTTGGCTGCCACATTCATTAACCTCCAAAGGTTTAGCATCAAATTGAATCCCAAAAAATGTTTTTTAGGGTTCTGAAGAGGAAGCTGCTCGGATACATCGTGTTCGAGCACGACATCGAAGCCAACCCTGAAAAAATCATGGCCATCTCCAACATGGGCCCTATACACCACGTTAAGGGCGTACAGAGGCTCACCGGTTGTTTGGCCCCCTAAGCCAGTTCATCACCCAACTAGGCGAACTAGGGATGCCTCTCTACAAACTTCTCAAGAAGACAGACGCATTCGTTTGGACAAAGGAGACACAACAGGATTTGGAAAGCCTCAAAGCATCATTGACGTCGGCCCCAATCCTCGTTGCTCCTGAACGGGGAGAATCCCTCCTCCTCTACATCATGGCAAGCAACCACATTATGAGCGCCACCCTCGTCGTCGAGAGGGAGGAGCTAGGACAACCCTTAAAGGTCTAACGACTGGTGTATTTCATCGATGTGGTACTCACCAACGCCAAAATTCACTACCCCTAGGTTTAGAAGCTTCTATACACAGTGCCGATGGAGATCTAGAAGCTCCTGCACTACTTCACCGAATCTCCAAGTAGGTTCTTGAGCTCATGGGCCATGACATTATGAATGTCCCTGCACCGCTATTAAGTCGCATGCTCTTGCTGACTTCATCACCGAATGGACAGAAGTCCAGCTCCTGACCCCGAACGTCACCCACAAGTACTGGACGATGTACTTTGACGGGTCGGTCATGGTGCCTAGGTTGAGGGCTAGAGTGGTTATGATCTCCTAGGATGGGAGCAGGCTCCACTACATGATCCATCTCCATTTTTTGCCTTGAACAATGTCGTAGAGTATGAGGCCCTCATCAATGGACTATGCATCACCGTCAAGCTCAGCACCACACGACTATATGTCCACGGCGACTCAGAGTTGGTCATCGACCAAGTCATGAAGGAGTCCTCCTGCAAGAGCCCTCTCATGGTGGCCTACTACTAGGAGGTGCACAAGCCCGAGGACAAGTTCTGAGGGATTGAACTGCATCATGTCCCTTAAAAGGACAACGACACCACTGACTTCCTTGCAAAATTGGTGGCCAGATGGGAACCGCTCGCCGATAAGGTATTTATAAATGACCTCCACGAGCCATCTGCCCGCATTTGAGAGGATCCGACCTAGACGCGCTACAACACCAATCTAGCACTCGGGGGCTCTAACCCCTCGATGTGCCCTGACCCCGACCGAGCGCTTAGGGGCTCCGACCTTGGCGCCTCCATGGCAACATCGCCCGACGACATCACCATGATGGCACTCCATCTGGCCGACTAGAGAGCACCACTACTCATCTATCTCCTCAAGGAGGTTCTCCCACTAGAAAGGACTAAAGCATGATGAATCACTCAAAGCACCAAGACATTCGTCGCCATTAGTAATGAACTTTACAAGTGAAGTCTATTAGGAGTGCTCATGAAGTGCATCCTGACCGACCAGGGGAAACAACTTCTCCTCAAAGTCCATGCAAGAATCTGTGGACATCACATGGCCCCAAGGTCATAGGTCAGGAAAGCCTTTCGCCAAGGTTTTTACTAGGCCACTGCCCTATGAGATGTTGAGGAGGTGGTCCACAAGTGTGAAGGATGCCAGCTCTATGCTCCACAAACTCATCTATCAGCATAGGAGCTTCAGACCATCCCCATCACCTAGCCATTCATGGTATGGGGCCTCGACATGGTTGGACCCCACAAAAAGGCCCCAGGTGGCTTCACTCACCTACTCATGGCGATGGACAAGTTCACCAAGTGGATAGAGGAGAAGCCCATCACCAATATCCACTCGGAAGAAGTGGTCAAGTTCTTCCTCGACATCATCTATCAGTTTGGTGTCTCTAACTGTATCATCACCGACCATGGAACAAACTTCACTGGAAAAAAGTTCCTGAACTTCTGTGATGGATACAACATCAGGATCAATTGGGCCTCGGTCAGACACCCACGTACTAACGGTTAGGTCGAGCAGGCCAATGGCATGGTCCTCTAAGGACTCAAGCCTCGCACCTTCGACCGACTCAAAAAGTATGCCAGGTGATGGGTTACAAAGGTCCCAATGATTCTCTATAGCCTAAGAATGACCCCAAACCGGTCCACAGGGTTCACCCCTTTCTTCCTAGCATACGAAGCCAAAGTAGTGTTGCCTTTCGACCTCGATCATGGCACCCCAAGAGTAAATGCCTTTGACCAAGACCAAGCCACGGAGGCTCAGCAGGACATGGTCGACCTGCTCAAGGAGGCTTGTGAGATGATCATCATCCACTCTACTCATTACCAGCAAACTCTCCACAGGTACCATGAAAGAAAAATTAGGGGGAGGATCCTCGAGGTTGGTGTTCTCATACTCTGGAGGACCCAGTCAACCAAGGACAAACATAAGCTCTCTCCACCATGGGAAGGACCATATGTGGTGGCCGAGGTGATCCAACCAGGCACCTACCAGCTAAAGGATGACAATGGCAATGTTCTCACTAACACATAGAATATTGAACAGTTACGTCATTTCTTTCCCTAAAGCTTGGTCTTACCGTTTATTTCCATTCAATGCTTGCTCCTACAGTGCCCTAGCCCAAGCACTATTGGCCTAGGTTGCTCGGGGGCTCCATGGGGGTGTGATACCACCCCCTTTTTTACTATCATTTTTTTACTATCATGTAGTAACACTTTTCGCCCAAACAAAAGGACATCGCCTAAACAAAAGGGCATCACATTCCTTTGATTACCCTACGTAACTTGCGCTTTAGCCTCTCGACTGATCACACCCTGCCATGACCTATGGTTACGAGTAGCTGAGCCTCGTAGGCCATGCCCAGGTTCTTTAGGTTGCAACCTATAGGTCAACGGGTAGGTGCGAAAAAGAAAGGACAAAAAACAAAGTTATGCAAGGATAAAACAAGGGTGGACGGGACAAGCTTCCCCTCAAAAGTGATTTCATCACAAAACAAACTTAAAATATTCACGAATGTAAAACTGTTCACATGGGGGCTCCCCCATGAATTCATCTTTTACATAAACTGACTATTTCTACTCTAACTCTATTATGGCCCCCCGGTGGCGTCGGTTAACGGTGCGGTTGGCGAGGACGAAGGTGGCTCGGTTGTGGTCGGGATGATGTTCGGCTTGGATGGGGGCAGGACGATGCTCGCCTCTAACCAGGCCTTTGCTGCCTCTGTAGGCTAGACGACGTCTTCCTATCGCACATCTATGGCCATGGTCGAACGGCGATCCTCCATCACCCACTACATGGTGACCCGCTCAGTGACCACCTATGCGTGCAGCACCAAACTTTCCCCCGACGCATGGATCTTGTCTGCATTCCACCCATCGACATATCCTCTATAGATGGCCATGAAGTCTAGATCAGGGTAGTGGGTCACCACCGAGATTAGCACCACCGACATCCCATAGAACATGCCATCAGAGATGAGCGCCCGAACTTCATTTAGGACCTCTGCCAGCTGGACGGTGGGCGTACTGGTGCTCGGTCCCAACCCAAACACCTCAGAGACCACCACCTATGTAATGTTGCGAAGCTGGTCGAGCTCTCCCTTAAGAGCGTGTTGCTCCTCAAGGGACTAGGTTAGCGCCTCCATGCTTCGATTGACCACCGTTTTGACTGTCTCTGGCACTTGCCATAGAGAGTCGATCTTCCCACCTAGTTCTAGAAATAGACGACAAATTCAGGAGAAAGGAAAAGAAAAATTCAAGGCATCATAGAGGGTAGAATAGGTACATACCGAGGTGGGAGCTTTTGAGAATGGAAAGCCCTTCCTCTTGACTGGTCACCCTCTTGAGAAGCCAAGTGTTCAACTCCTCTGCCCCGACCATCTACCCTCAGAGCATGATGACCTCCCGCTCGATGTCCGATTAAGCCTTCTACTCTACTTCTAGAGCCTCCAAGGACTTCCTGAGTGCCACCTCAGTCTCCGCCAAGTGGGCCTTCACCACATTGAGTCTCTACTCGATAGCAGTCACTCGCTCGACCACACGTAGCTCCGCTGCCCATGCTCCCATTGCCACGGTCACCTAGTCTTGGGACTCACAGCGGGTGGACTCTAGCTTGTGCCTAAGCTCGTCGACTCACCGGAATGCCACTGCTTCTTGCTCCATCCTACCATGCTCCTCCCAAAGAAACTAAGACTTATGGATCGACATCATCTCTAGGTCCTGTGAGATAAGAAGCAAGCATGCTAAGACAACCGTTTAAATGCCAAGGAATCAAAGACAACACTAGGAATGTAGAAAACCTACCTCTACAACGCATGGTAGGTCGACAGTCATGGCCTGATGGATGAGCTCAACCCTCTCTAAGGCCTCCTTGAGCTTCACCTTGGTAAGGGTGAGATCAAACTCCATCAACAGTCCTCTCTCCCCGAGCAGGTGCCAAAGCTTCACCTCCTCGTCGTCGTGAAGGACGAATCGGGCTTTTCCTGGCTCATCGAGGCAAGGCCACACCAGCTCACGGGTCACCCCTAACCCACTGGAAGATCCATCAATAACAGTATCAAGCGACAACTGGATCATCACCAACTCCTAGAACGGCATGCTGGCTGGCGGCTCCACCTTGGTGTCTTCCTCACCATCGAAGGGGATGTCCACTACTAGGACTCCACAGCTCGCTGGCGGCTGCTCTACCTTTAGCCTAGTCATAGCTCTTCCAATCCCCTCCAGCTCTAACCAGACGGGCGAACCATGTGCTCCTACGTTGGGCGAGACAGGGAGCCCACCTTACCTCCTCTGCAACCGATGGGGGAGGGGCCACAAGAGTCACCCTTGACCCAGCCTCTAGCGACACCACGGGGATCACCGCTATCACGGCCGCAACCATGCTCATGACCGGTTGGGAAGACACAACCCCCATAAGGAAGGTCATGCCGCCACCAACCTACTTCCCCCTTCGCTCCTCACAACCCGCCGCACGCTGGGTGTGGGGGTATTAACCCCTATACCCTTATGGCTAGTCTTGGGCTAGCCCAGACCAGGGGGTTTGGCCCACTAGAAGACGATGCGTGGCCTGGTCAATCTATTTGGAGTCCCACGTAAGGAATCAAGGTAGATTTGGAGATCAAGCTAGATCCTAGTTGGTTAGAATAGGAATTCTTATCCGGCCACCTATGGCAATTGTAACTGGCTAGGATTAGTTTCTAGATCTGTAACCCTACCCCCTGGATTATATAAGGCCGGCAGGGGACCCCTCTAAAAAACATCTCTTATTGACATACAATAATACAATCAGACGCAGGACATAGGTATTACGCCTTCACAGTGGCCGAACCTAGATAAAACCTTGTGTCTGTCTTGCGTCACCATCTTGTTTGTAGCTTGCGCATCTGTCTACCGATAATCTACTACCTTGGGCATACCCCTAGGTAGACTGCCGACCATATTTCGTTGACAGTGGCATGCCAGGTAGGGGGTGTGTGTACAGCTCTCCAGGCAAATGAGATGGTCATCATCCTCGGTTCCATGGCTATGCCGAGCGGCCTCACGTTCACCATCGACCAGATCACCTGGACCATTGGCTCCGACGACTTCATCGCCATGACCACGGAGGAGGTGTGGATTCAATCTACATCAACCACTGCTTCACCTATATTAGCTATGGCTCTGACCATGGTGGATCTGGCTCTAGCCACGCTTGCATCATCTTCAGCCACACCGACAGCCCATCGTCCGCTTCCTCGCTACAAAGGGAGGCAGATCGACAACACCAACTTGCTCGACTCCATCGATCGGGTCGGCACCAAACTCACTGAAACCCTAGCTCTGGTAAGTTTGATTCAAAGTCAACCTAATGAGCAGGTAACCACTACCCACAATAGATCTACCCGACTAGCTCAGGCCGGTCATCCTACATGACTCGGTACGGATCTTGTGGTCACATCTACTCCTAAAGGGCGCTCCTTTCATCGCTGGCCAGCCCCCATGATGGGTCTCTGGCTCTCCGAGTACGAAGCCTTGATGGAGAATTACCAGGCCCAGCCCTACGGCCTGCACAACTTCATCAACATGGTCTGGATTGAGGATTATCAAGAAGGATCGGTCCACACAGTTCAAGAGGGTGGCTCAAGCTCCTCGTCTGGCATCGCATCTAATGGCTCCATCCACACCGAGCTCCAGCATCATGACAATGAAGGCGTTGAATACGATCTAGATATCCTAGACCACGCCCTGGGGTTCCCATGATTCCCATCCTTCCCACCAAGGTGAGGAGAATTGATCAACATTGTCAGTAATGATGAACCACCGACAGTTGGCAAAATACAACAAGAAAGGCTGGCATGCAAAGCACATAATATTGACCGATTTAATCACTGACAAATCGAAGCCGAGGCAGAAGAGGAGGCACGACGCATGAGGGTCCAGCCATATGACCTTAACAATGCCTTTGACATGGTGGGGGACAAGCAGGTCTTCAGGACTCCAAGCGCCAACATAGCTGTTGCTATGGCGATAATGCAATGACTACCTAATACCTCAGAAACCCAGGCAGTTTGTGATGATATACAAGCTTACCTGACGGCTGCTATGGCCCAGACCGCAGAGATTGTAAATCAAGCCCGGGCTCCATCTATCTCAGTCGAATCAAGCCATAGCCACCAGTACTCAAGTCGCTCACAACCACCCAACCAACGTGGCTCACGCAATAATGACCCATCAGACAACCATCAAGGCGAAAACGGTGGACATGATGGTGGTCAGGACGACAACCGCCATGACTATCAGGACGACAATCGCCGAGACAACTGCGATAATCGTTGTGATAACCACGGTCGTAGGGTTAACCAGGGTGGCAACTAGAATTGCCGTGATGGCAATAATGATCTCCGCCATTCCCTCAGAGAACATGATCTATGCAATCGCATTAACCAAAGAGCCAACGATCGTGCATCCCATGAAAGCTATCGTCATATGGAATATGATACTACCCATGGCCCTCCGGGTTTGAAGCAGTTTACTCCACACCTTTGCCAAGTCATATGGCCCAAGAACTTCAAGCTTGAAAAACTCTAGAAGTACGATGACAAGGAGAATCCCGAATTATGGGTCATGCTCTACGAAACTGCATGTAGATTAGCCATGGCTGACGAGCACGTCATGTCTAATTACTTCCTAGTCATCATCATCCATGCAAGCCACCAATGGCTGGTCAGCTTGCCAGTGAACTACTTTGATTCTTGGCAAGAGCTCAAGCAAGCATTCATTGACAACTTCATTGCTACTTGCGAGCAACCTAGCAACAAATATGATCTACAGCGGATTTGAGATTGCAAAGATGAGCCACTGCGAGTACGTCCAACGCTTCTCAGAGATGCGCATCAAAGTCCCATCAATCTCCAACAATGAGGCAATCAAGGCTTTCATCACTGGTCTCTGCTTCCATGATGCCCTAAGGGACAAGCTCCTCCGCAAAAGACCTGAATCAGTGACAGCGCTCCTAGCCACTGCTAAAAAATATGCAGATACCGATGATGCTAAAAACATAATCATCAAAGAAGTAGCAAGGGTTCCACGCTCCGACCACCCTCCACGCCGCGACGACTACCGTGGCAACCGTGGTCGGAACAACAATTTTGATTGCCGCAACTAGCGCAACGATTCCTGTGACCACTGTGACCAGCGTAATCAGTGGCAACCATGATGATTACAGGGGCAAGCATGCTTGGGAAGACGACGGTGAGGTCAACACCATTAAAAAGGGTGGCAGACGTCGCAACTACGAAGAAGACTACGCCAAAGCATTGAAAGGACCCTGCCAGCTCCATCCCAAGTCAAACCATACCATGGAGAATTACCGTGTTCTCAAATCTATCTACACGCGCCAATAGGCTCCAGATACATCCGACAAGCCTAACGACGCAGGAGAGCAGCGTAATGAGGACAACGACGATGAAGACGCAGATCCCCATCACAAGTACATCAAGCCAACCGATCACGTCCACGCCATCATTGGGGGCAAAGTGTCCATCGAGACCAAACGAGAACGCAAGCTGCTCACCCACGCTTGCTTGAACGTGGCCAACACCGACAACCTCATCGCCGATCCACAGCTCCCTCCTTGGTCTCACTGTGAGATCTCCTTCAGCAGAAAGGACCAATGGGCCACAATACCTAAGCCAAGACATTTTCCTCTGGTCCTCGATCCTTGTATCAACAAGGTTCAGTTCGACAAAGTGCTGATCGATGGCGGCAGTTCCATCAATATACTGTTCAAGAATAGTTTGCCAGCCCTAAAGATAACCCAGGCTGATCTCAAGCCATACGAGGCACAGTTCTGGGGTGTTCTCCCCGGACAGAGCTCTACACCTCTTGGGCAGATCACGCTACCTGTGCAATTTGGTACCCCGGACCACTTCCGCACCGACTACGTCAACTTCATGGTCGCTGACTTCGATGGCACCTACCATGCTATCCTTGGTCGACCATCGCTCACCAAATTCATGGCCATACCTCATTATAGGTATTTGGTGCTCAAGATGCCTACCGAGAAAGGGGTTCTAACTCTTAGGGGCAACATATACGTAGCTTATACCTGCGAGGATGACAGCTTCAAAATAGCAGAGGCTCACGACCTCTCTATTCGCATGGCCGAGACCACGCTCGACGCCAAGAAGACCTCAGCCGACCACCTAGAGATCCTAGAACTCGAGGCCCCATGCAAGAACATCAAGTCCAAAGAGCACAAAGTGATCCAGCTGGTCGATGGTGATCCCAGCAAAATGGCCCTTATCAGGGCCAACCTGAATCCTAAATAGGAAGACGCGCTCATTAGGTTCTTGAGGAGCAACATGAGTGTGTTCGCATGGAAACCCGCTGACATGCTTGGTGTACCTTGGAACTTGATCGAGCACTCCTTAAATGTCGACGGCAAGGCCAAACCTATCAAGCAGAAGCTATGATGGTTCGCTCATGATAAAAAGGAGGCTATTAGGGTAGAAGTTACACGGCTTTTGGAAGCTGAATTTATCAAAGAAGTGTATCATCCGGAGTGGTTAGTCAACCTGGTTCTTATACGCAAAAAGAATAATGAATGGAGAATGTGCGTTGATTACATTGATCTCAATAAACACTGCCCTAAAGACCCCTTCGGCTTACCTCACATAGACGAGGTCATAGATTTAACTATCGGTTGCGAGTTGCTTTCCTTTCTCGATTGCTACTCTAGTTATCACCAGATCGCTCTCAAAAAGGACGACCAGATCAAGATATCCTTCATCATGCCCTTCGGCACTTACTGCTACACGTTCATATCGTTCGGGCTCAAGAACGCCGGGGCTACCTACCAACACGCCATGCAGGCCTGCCTCAAAGACAAGATAAAAGACGACCTCATCAAGGCTTATGTTGACAATTTAGTTGTTAAAACCAAGGAAGCATACACCCTTGTTGACGACGTCGAACGTACCTTTGCAGCTCTCGACACATTCCAATGGAAAATAAACCCAAAGAAGTGTATCTTTGTTGTTCCATCTGGTATATTGCTCGGCAACATCGTCAGTCACGACGGCATATGCCCTAACCTAGAGAAGGTAAAAGCTATTTTGGACATGAAGCCGCCCAAAAAGGTAAAGGATGTTCAGAAGCTTACCATATGCATGGCTATCCTAAGTCATTTCATATCAAGATTAGGCGAAAAAGGACTACCATTTTTCAAGCTGCTCAAAGCATCCGAGAAGTTTGAGTGGTCGGAGGAAGCAGACGCTGCCTTTACACAGCTAAAATAATTCCTCACATCACCTCCAGTCCTCACTGCTCCTAGAGAAGACAAAACCCTCCTACTTTACATTGCGGCTACTAATCAAGTGGTCTCCACTACCATGGTGGTCGAGCGCGACAAGCCTGGCCATGTCTACAAGGTATAGCGACCAATCTATTTCATCAGTGAGGTGCTCAATGAATCCAAGACCAAGTACCCACAGATTGAAAAACTAATCTATGCCATACTGATTACATCCCAAAAGTTGAAACATTACTTCGATGGATATCATGTGGTGGTCATGATCGAGTACCCTTTGGGAGACATCATTCACAACAAGGATGTGAATAGGCGCATCATCAAATGGGCAATGGAGCTATGCCCTTTCTCCTTAGAATTTGCAAGCCGTACTACAATCAAGTCTTAGGTACTTGTTGATTTCATCGTCGAGTGGACAGACTTAAGCACGCCTGCCTCTTAGGGACCTGCTAAGTATTGGAAGATGTACTTCGATGGCTCTCTAAACATCGATGGCGCAGGAGCATGAGTCTTTTTCGTATCACCATCCAAGGAGTAGCTCTGATATGTCCTCAGGATTTATTTCCCAGCGTCTAATAACGCTGCCGAGTACAAAGCATGCCTACATGGTCTACGCATTGCGGTTGAGCTCAGTGTCAAACGCCTCTATGTCTATGGAGACTCTACTCTAGTCATCAACCAACTCAACAAAGACTGGGATACGACCAGCAAAAAGATGGACGCATACTGCAAATCGATCAGAAAGCTGGAAGGCAAGTTCTATGGCATCGAGTACACACATGTGGTCTGGGACAAAAATCAAGCAGCAGATGCATTGTCAAAGTTAGGATCATCCCAAGCCAAAGTCCCACATGACGTATTTGTTCAAGACCTACTCACACCTTCCATTGAAGAAGAAGATCCCACGATCAACAAGGCTGGTGGCTACGGTTCCGGCGTCAAACACTACCGAACCACCTCCGACCACTAAGGAGCCTGACTGGAGAGTACCTTTCATCAAGTACCTGATAGATGGTAGCGGTTACACCGATCGAACAGAAAACGAACGCCTGATGCGTCGCAGTAAGCAGTATCTGCTCGTCAATGGCAAATTGTGGTGCAAGAACACGAAGGAGCAAATCTTGATGAAGTGTATAACCCAGGAGGATGGTGAACATCTCCTGGACCAAATCCACTCTGGCTCTTGCAGCAACCACACGGCTTTGAGAACGCTGGTTGGTAAGGCTTTCCGAGCAGGGTTCTATTAGCCGTCAGCCATAGCCAATGCAGAGAAGCTAGTCCGCCATTGTGAAGATTGTTAGTTCTTCGCCAAGAGAATCCATGTGCCAGCACATGAGATTCAGACAATACTAGCCTCTTGGCCCTTCGCATGTTGGGGACTGGATATGATCGGGCCTTTCAAACCGGCCCCTTGGAAATTGACATGCATCTTTGTGCTGATCGACAAATTTTTCAAGTGGATAGAGTACATGCCCCTGGTCTAGGCATCTTCAGAAAAGGCTGTCATGTTCATTGACCAGGTCATCCACCGCTTTAGCATATCCAACAGCATCATCACTGATCTGGGTACTCAGTTCACCGGGAACGTTTTTTGAGACTTCTGCGATGAAAGGAGCATAGTAGTAAAATACGTCTCGGTGGCACACCCTAGAGCTAATGGACAAGTCGAGCGAGCAAATGGTATGATCTTGGATGCACTTAAGAAGAGGATGTATAGAGAAAATGATAAAGCTCCTAGAAGATGGCTCAAAGAGTTACCAGCCATGGTCTGGGGTCTAAGAACCCAGCCCAGTCGCAATACCAGCGTATCACCATACTTTATGGTTTATGGCACTGAGGCAGTGCTCCTAGCAGATATTGCTTTCAGATCAGCATGGGTAGAAAACTTCGACGAAAACAAGGCCAGTGAAGTACGGGAGCTAGAAGTGAATAGTGGAAAAGAGAAGCGGCTTGATTCTTATGTACGTACAGCCAAATACCTTGCTGTTTTACGTAGGTACTACAACAAGAATGTCAAGGAGTGGTTCTTCATGGTTGGGGACCTGGTCCTGAAGTGGAAGATGAATTAGGCTGGCATCCATAAACTCGCAACCCCATAGGAAGGGCCCTTCATGGTCAAGGAGGTTACACGACCAACGTCTTACAGGTTAGCTCACCTAGACGGTATAGACGTACCCAATTCATGGCACATCGACAAGCTTAGGTGTTTCTATGCTTAACTACTAAGATATGTACTCCTCTTGTATTTTTGATTTAATTCAATAAAGCTATTATGATTTCTCCAACCACTCTAATGTGTCACTTTGAAGTCTATTATTAATCTAACTTAACTAGTTAAAACCGACCACCATCCCTTCTCGAGTTTTTAGAGCAGGCCCTATCTCCAGTTCCTCCCAACGTGTGCATGGGATCTGCTCTCTACGCTATGAGTGATCGGCAGGTGCTCTCTGGTTTGACTTATGTGTGTCTATGTGTGCACAGGCTATGCACCTCACACTGACCACAAGACAAACCAAGGCCATACAAACCTTCCAGGATGACATGTCAATTAAACTGGTACAACTAAACAGAACGCAACATGTTCTCACTTAGTTACACCAACACGATATTCAAACTTAAATACGTTTTCTACAAAACAAACAAGCTTATGTTGATATACAGTTACATTATTACAAGCTTGCCTGAAAGGGTCCAAGTTTACAATAACACAACTACATCTTCTTCCACAGCTATAGCCTATACTATTGGCTGGTCGGGGCACGCGGCACCTGCTGCTCGCTGGGCCTGACATCGTGCAAGGGTCTTGGGGACTCTGGCATTGTTCGAGCTAAAGAAGATGGCCCCGCCGATGCCTAGCTAGTCGAGACCGCAGGCTTCGCTGGTTGGCTTAAAAATGACGGTGCTTCCAGCTGACTTGTTGATGGCATTCCCTGCACAGGTGCTGTCGCACCTCCACACAGGTTAATGTCGCCAATTATTTTCGCCAACAAGTCTAGCTGGGTCATCCATAGCTCCTCAGTCTTGTCTAGATCTACCTCCTTTGGGTATCCAGCTTCTAGGCGCTTGAGGTCAATCAGGGGGTAGTGAGCACGTACCATGCTTAGCACATGTGCGCCTGTGTACTCACCCACCTCCTTCACGAACTCCTAGAACTATCCCCATGCCTTTCGGCATCTCTTGATCAATCCTAGCTATGGCATCCTTGGCACGTCCTCTGATAGCACTGGATTGATGAGGTTAAGGACCAGCAAAATGCCCGTTGCCACCTCCTAGCACTGGCTTTTCCAGGTGTCATGATCCTTGGTGATCTCTAGGCACTGCGCCTGCCAGCCATCACAGTCTTTTATCATGGCCTCCAGATGCTTCTTCACATTGATTTTTATAACAGCAAACCGTACATACTGTTAAGACGCTATATTACGCCAAACTATAGTAGGCAACCAAAATGAGCAAAGGGGTTTGGAAAACTTACTTTTTAGCTCCTCTGTCATCTTGGTCGTGTGGTCCCAGAGCTGTGACTGGTCTTGCACCAGTTTTCTATTGTCCTCTTTTAGGCGATTACACTCCACGATCGCATGACTGTTCTCCTCTCGGAGACGGACCATTTTGGCTTCTAAGCCTGCACAACAGCTGTTACTACCAACAACGCAACATCACTTGTCAGTAGTCGTTGTGATAAAGTGGTTACTTACTTGTTCTTTCCCGCTCTTTATTACTAAGCTAGACGACTAGGTTCTGGTTCTAGGACTCTTGCACCATCTTTTCATGATTGGCAGCTTCAAGTCGTTGGCGCAAGTGTTCCACCTCCGCCGTTAGCTCCTTGTTGCTAGCAGTGATTCTCTTGATCTGGTCGAAGCATTTCTTATGGTACCTTCTAGTCTTCATTAAGTCCTGTGTGCAGATTGCTAAGTAAGATAGCTACGACTAGACAGCGAGGTCAGGGGGTGAAGCGAAGCTTACCTGCACTTCTGTCACCGGTCGTTTCGCTGCCCGTTCAACTTTCTTGGTCTCTTCGACCTCCGGGATTTCCTCATGAACAACCCATTGGTCGTTCCGCCAACGCGACACATATACATGTTGTCGCTTGTCCTGTTGGTGGCCCAGGACCTCCTCCACTTCATCCTCTTCGGGCTCTTCTTCGGGTCTCGGTGCTGGTTTGACATCAGTAGCTTCTGCGATCACCAAAGCCTTCCCACAGGCTTCAGTGTCTGTGAATGTGGGTTGTGCTCTCACCTCCGGTTGTTGCTCCTTGATCTGCTCCATCACCCTCGATGCTGAAATGTTGCCCTTAGTAGGTCGAGTGCTCGGAGCACTCATGCTTGGCTCAGTTGGTCCCTCGACCACCTACTCAGGGACTATTGTCTGACTGCTCCCTTGCTGAGGCCCCGATGGATCTTTTGCTATGGCTTCCTCGGTGACCGGCTGCTGGGCAGTCTGTTCTGAACTTATTAGTGGAGCCATGAAACTTCCAGCTAGCTGGTCTGGACTTTCGGTGGACGCCAAACTAGTACATCCAAGATAAGTTCAGAAGGCAACCATATTCAATACAAATTGCTAGCTTACATCAAGGTTACAAATACTTACATGTTGGAAGCATGGAATGATGTGGCGAAGGCGTGTCTCTTCGGCCATGCTTGCTCCACGTGCTGTGCGGGTGACTCCTGGTCTCCCTATACATCCAGCACTATCGCTGGGCCTTGGTGCTTGACCCCTCCACCGCTTGTCCTTCGCGCTGCAGTGGTCGGTGATGTAGGTCCCACCAGCATGGAGGAGCCACCTTGCTCCATCGACTCTAGTTGCCTCCTCCTCTTTTGAGGGACGAGTTGTCGATGGAATATCGTCAGCAGTCCACTGAGGGGCACCCCGCGATGGTAGATTGATTGGTAGAAGAGCGTGTAATCGAGAACAAGAAGGCAACAGAGACACACGAGTTATACAGGTTCAGGCCGTCGGTACGACGTAATACCTTACTCCTATGGTCTATTGATTTGCATTAGCTATCGTATGATTTGCCATGAATTCATAGGGGGTCCCTGCCCGCCTTATATGGTCTAGGGGGCAAGGTTACAAGTCGGTTAGATCTGAGAGATAACCAGAAAGTAATAACAGATTACAAGAAACATGGGATCGTATATATCCCATCAGATCTCGTAACATCTTTAGGATATCCTCTCCGTGCCTTGCGGGGGTCGCCGAACAGAATCGTGCCCCGCAAGGCTCCTTCTTGCGGGCTGGACCGCCCCTGGAGGCATAGCCCATGTGACCTATCATGGGTATCCGGGGTCATACCCCCCACAGCTAGTTCCCGAGCGCCTTATACCCATTGCGCAATGCCGTCTTGAGGCTTTCCGAGCAGGTGTGAACCAAGATCGAGCTGTCCAAATCATGGTCCGACCACCATAAGGAGCAGTCGATCAGTTGTGAGCAACTGCCGAGCAGTGTACAACATCGCCAAGTAGTGTGTTCCGAGCACGGCTTGTCATAAGGGTGTAAGGAGCTCAAGTCCAAAATTAAAAATTCCTACATGGTAAAGTGAAGTGTGCCCACTTAGAATCCGAAAATAATGGTAAAGATACCTGGTTTATCCTTTGGATGCTCGGAGGCATTCAGAAAAACAAACACATTCACCGCAAGGTGAAGTGTGCCCACTTAGTCCCTAAGCCTGACAGTAGGTGACGTAGTCACGTGGTGCTAGGCTCATAAATTAGTGAATCGTCCAAGCAGGTAGCCATTCCCCGAGCATAGCCTCGAGACAAAAACAAGCACATTCACCGCAAGGTGAAGTGTGCCCACTTAGTCCCCAAGCCTGATAGTAGGTGACATAGTCACATGGTGCTAGGCTCAGAAATTAGTGAACCGTCCGAGCAGGTAGCCAGTCCTCAAGTTTCTGTCGTAGATATCGAATAAATCAAATTACGGCGAGAAATTTGGAGTAATGGCCGTACAGTATCAGTTACTAAGCCACATTAAAATGCGAAGAATTCGGAGAAAGTGGCGGCGATAAATGAGCGGCATGGGCTACTGTGACGCGATAGCCCAAGTTGCGGCCCATCAAACCATTTTGGAGGAATCGATGTAGCGCTGATCGCGGGAACGGTTTCCCAAAAACCCTCAGAGTCAAGGCAGAGTGGGGGAAGTGCTTTATAACCATGCCACCACTCACATCGCCTCCTACCTTTATCAAGCCACCCTGCTTCCTGCCTTCGCAATCCCTGTGCTTCACCTTTCGCATCAATCGCGAGCATTCGCCTTCAACCCTAGGACCAAACCGTAGGAGATGGCACCGAAAAAAGGAGCCATAAAGCCGAAGAAAGTGACCACCGGAGCTAGCCGCGACAAGGAGTGGGTGTCATCGAGGACGTCAGTGGCTAATCTCGATAAGATGGTGGCGATGGGCGTTATCCCCGACCGTCTTACTGCTGGATGGCGGCCAGCTAGCGGTGAGCCCTTCCTGACACCACATACTGATGAGGCTATAGTATTTGAGGATTATTTCTGGCGAGGGTTAGGGTTTCCTGTCCGCCCCTTTCTGAGGGATCTTATGGAGTTTTGGGCGATTAGCCTCTGTAATCTGCACCCCAACACCATCCTGCATGTTTCTATCTTTATCCATTTCTGCGAGGCATTTCTCGGTGTTCTGCCGCACTTCAACCTCTTCAGGCACTTGTTCTGTCTGAAGAAGAAGGGGGGCAGCGGTTCAAAGGTGGTCGGCGGTGTGTACCTGCAGCTTAGGGATGGGATGGCCAGCGAGTATATCAACGTTCCACTGAATACCTCCCTAAAAGGTTGGAACTCTAGATGGTTCTATATCAAACAGAGTCACCCATTGATTCGATGCGACATCCACTACATCCCGATTAACCACAGTAACTGGTCAGAGAGACCCAACAACACTGAAATGGAGCAGGTAATGGAACTTCTAGAATTGAGTAAAGGCTTGGAGCTTAGGGGTGAACTGGTTGCAGCTAGTTTCATAGTTCAGCGCATCCAACCCTGCAAAGAGAGGGCCCACCCGGCGTTCGACTTTAAAGGTGACAACGATGGTACCCATGAAAGCACGGACTACCTGTCCAAGAAAGAAGTGATGGACCGTGCCATGGATCTGTTTTCTTCGAATGTCTCGTTCAGCTGGCCTAAAGGGACAAAGGCTTTCAACTGCACCAACCCGCCTCCTCAGGTAACCATTTCGCTTCGCGTCTATCAGGCAATAATTGCCGAGCATAGCACTGACTCACTTATGAAAAGATTCATTCGTAGGATAGGTCAATATACTTTTCAAACATGCCGAGAGCCGATTGGCCAGAAGGAGTAGATCCTCGGTGGCCACTGTAGCATGAAGAAGGTGAGCCGAGCTCCTTGTCGGATAGTCCATCCCCAATGTTAGAGAAGGTCCACGGGAAGAGACCGGCAGTAGACGAGCCAGCCCAAAAAAGGAGAAAAACCGTCAGCTCTCATGCACACAAACCAGGAGACATCTCTCTCCCTCCTCTGCGTCATCGTCCGACAAAGTAAAAATCACCTAACGATGCTTGCTGGCTGCCGGTCGCTTACCAACAGCTTTGGCCGCTGCCTCCTCTCCAGCTTCGAGCACCGCCCAGTCGACGTCCTCGATCCTAGTGCTGGTCTAGGTGGTTGGGTCAGCTCCTTGCGGCCAATCTACTCCAGGGGGTGGCGACACAAACACTGTCGCTCTATCCCGACCATTAATCTGGGAAACAAATGGGAGTGAACATAGTAAGTTTCTACTACAATATAAGACTACGGGTGCAAGGCAAGATGAGTTACCTTTGGGGGAGGTCGGGTGAGCTTGAAAGCGTGCTCGATGTCGCTCAATCTGACATAATTTGGATCAGCTAAGTTAAATAGCTCTCCAATTCTGGCTCTGACTTCGTTCTTGTCAAGCGCCTCTTGCCTCATCCTCATCGGGTCCATGCTACCTTGATACTCATAGCCAGGATGTACCCTCCTCTAGCAGGGCTGGATCCATCGGCTGATGAAGCTCCTGACTATGCTCGGACCGTCTAGTTTTTTCCACAGGATCATCCCAAATATTTTTGAAATCTGTTCCAGGTGCTCAGGCTTCTCTGACCAGCTTGTCCTCTTCTCCAGAATGTACCCCACGTCGCATAGGGTGATCATGTTTGGCTCTTCATGGATGTAGAACCATTTCTTGTACTAGTCATCAAGCGACGTGTTCCATGGGCAGTGCAGGTACTGGGCTTTCATCCCATCATGGAGGTTGAGGAACACACCTCCGACTATCTTCGAACCACCGCTTCCTTTCTTCCGCATACAGAAAAGATGGCAGAAAAAATCAAAATGGGGCTAGAAGCCGCCATATGCTTCGCAAAGATGTATGAAAGTGGCGACAAGGAGGATCGAGTTGGGATGTACATTGCAAATCCCAATCTCATAGTAAAGGTAGAGCCCCTAAAGAAAAGGATGTACTAGAACCCCAAATCCCCACTTGAAGAAGTCTTCAAACACCACGATCTCACCTGGTAGTGGATCGGGGTACCCCTCGCCCTCCGACGCACGCCATCCTGCGAGCTCCTTGTTGTGGAGTACCCCCATGGTGACGAGGTCTTCAATGGTCTACTCGTTGCTCCTTGATTTCCACCACTCCTTCGCCATGACTCCTGCTTTCTTCTGCGCGTCACTCTTCGCCATGAATTCAGCCTTGCTGATGAATGAGGAAATCACAGAGGATTGATTGGTGGTGATTTCGGCAGTATTAGGGTTGGCAAGAGGAAGAAGATGGTTGTGGCTGTGAATGGCAATGGGGTTCAGTAAAAAGTAACTTACCTATCCTATACTGTATTTAACCCAAGAGTTACGTTGTTTCATCTGCCTAAGATTCTTGGGAGGCGTGCACACGTGCCGTAGATGGTTGTTTTCACGGCCTCGAGATCTATGCCAATATATGCGCCTCTTCGTTGCCAGTGTGAGAGGGCCCACGCTGACGCACCTACTTACAGGTGCCATGCAACTGTTTGCTTGAAAAGACAAAAAGGCAGTATGACGTGCTATACCCATCTACTTTTTTGACCAGACATGTTAGTTTGGACTTGACAGAGCAAGTCATTAAATAAATACAAAAAATAATAGTACAAGAGGCATATGGTTTTTCGCCACACTTCTGGTTCTTAGGGACTGTCGCGACTATCCTTGTGCTCAGGGACTGTCGCGACTATCCTTGTGCTCGGGGACTATCCAGGCCACCATCGTGCTCGGGGACTGTCTAGACCACCATCGTGCACTGGGACTGTCTAGACCACCATCATGCACTGGGACTGTCTAGACCACCATCGTGCTCAGGGACTGTTTTGACCACTCTAATGCTCGGGGACTCCTCCGACCACTCTCCAAACATTGCTCAGAGACCGCTCTCCTCGGCTACATGTGATTTGTACTCACATACAGGTGAGAGGCATTTATTTAGACCTTGCTACAAGGCTAATATATCGCCTTCTAGCAAGCTCGGGGACTACATCGGTACGATGCACCTGCCGGCGCATCTTGTATTGCTTGTACGACGATTGGATTCTCAACTTCAGTGGGAATTCTTTTTAGACCCTAACACCACGTGCCTACATCACCTACTACCAGGCTCGAGGACTAAGTGGGCACACTTCACCTTGCAGTGAATGTGTTTATTTTATCAGCCCCTACGCTCTGACTGTTGGCCATAACTACTATTGTACAAGGGTCACTTACATTTCTTTTTAGAAATACAAGTGGGCACACTTCATCAGGAAAGAAATCTTTTTCTTTTTTCTTTAGAGCACCATGCATTCTTCAGACAACCGGAATCTTTGGCTATAATCGTGGTCTACTGCTCTCTGTTCTGACAAGAATCCTGGCACATTCGCTTGGTCAATGTTTCAACCAGTTGCAGATGACATGAAGACGGATTGCATGAAGACAGATCACATTAGCCGAAGGAGATCGAATGGCGTGTCGTAGCATAATACATGATGCTTGGGGACTAGTTGTGGGGGTACTAACCCCTATACCCTTACGGCTAGTCTTGGGCCGACCTGGACCAGGGGGTTTGGCCCACTAGAAGACAACGCGTGGCCTAGTCGATCTGTTCAGAGTCCCACGCAAGGAATCAAGGCAGATTTGGAGATCAAGCAAGATCCTAGTTGGTTAGAATAGGAATTCTTATCCGGCCACCTATGGCAATTGTAACTGGCTAGGATTAGTTTTTAGATCTGTAACCCTGCCCCCGGGATTATATAAGGCGAGCAGGGGACCCCTCTAAAAAACATCTCTCATTGATATACAGCAATACAATCAGACGTAGGACGTAGGTATTACGCCTTCACGGTGACCGAACCTGGATAAAACCTCATGTCTGTCTTGCGTCACCATCTTGTTTGTAGCTTGTGCATCTGTCTGCCGATAATCCACTACCTTGGGCATACCCCTAGGTAGACTGCCGACCATATTTCGTCGACACTGGGTAACCACTCTTCTCACATGGGAGGTGGGGAGATCCCTAGCCCTACCGGCTCCTAGCCACTACAAAAAGGGCACAAGCACAGGTTAGTCACACTAAAAAAATAAACTATGAGAACAAAGGGAAGCATGAATACATACCTAAACAAAAGCAGCAGAACCTTTAAGCCCTGACCGGCTGATGACAAGCGGACCGGACAAGGATCGCTCGAGGGTGGCGCCTCATGCCCCTCGAATTAGCCGAGGGTGGGGGCGACCTAGCTAGTCCATGTTCGGCTCGCAAATGACCATGACCGCCAGCTCATAGCGAAACCACCAGAGCAACTAGTGGGGCATCACCCTGTTGGGGGGGGGTGCGCACACGTGTTGACCCCGAAGACATAGGGGAACGATCATGTCCCCCATGACTGACCAGCGTGCTCCGCCACACTTGGAGCAGGGGGCCACGAAGCCGATGACGCCTTCGAAGGGCACGACAATTGCACCCGCTTTGCCTCCCATTCATGAGCGGCATCCTCGCCCACGGCATGTTTCCTTGACTCAGGAGCGTCACCGCGTGTCTCCGTACCATGCCCATCGCCGATAGGCACAGCTGCAGGCACACGGCGCACCTCCAAGGTCACGGCAGCACCCTCGTTGGGACCCACATCGCCGCCTGACTCTGTGGGGTCCTCTGACTCAAGATCCTCCTCCATTTCCTCTCAGCGCTCGCCACCGCGCAATCACCGATTGATCTCCTTCTCCTTCTCAAACCTCCTCCGGACCTTCTCAATTTTCTTTTTCTTCTTGGCAAGCGTGACCTCCCTCTGGGCGGCTTGCCGAGCCACGCCTATGATAGAACTACCTAATCTAATGCCTCCCAGGAGTGCTTGTCTTCCATTAGACACTAAGCACTTAGGGGAGAACACTAAATTACTCGGTTCTGTCGGGCACACCCCAAGGGAGAACCCAAAAATCCACATTTTTGCCATGAGGATCACAAATGAGAAAATAAAGCTTATATCATTCTTAACCATTTCTTACATCACTTTTAATACAACAACATAGTATAATATTTATTATTACAATAGCAGAATGTAATCATATTATCAGAGTTATAAACAATTTAATTGAATAGCGGAATATAAACATGTGATCAGAATTACAACAGAAATAAATATCTAATCATGACATGATGAAGTATTGATATATAAACTACGACAACATATTATGAAACTTTCATTTATAAAAGCATTTGGTGAAAGTTATAAGTAACAACTACGATCGCAGCGTAAAGGAATCCTCGCTGAGCCCACCAGGAGGTATCCACACACAAGGGTCAGCTCTACCGTCCATCTGTCACCTGTAACAGGGGGAATAAAACCCTGAGTACTCAATTGTACTCAGCAAGACTTACCCGATAGGAGTAAAGAAAAGGCTCTAAGGATATGCAAGGCTATCTAGCTTATAGGTTTATTATAATTGCAGGAAGCATTACTAAGTGTGCGTCCTTATATTTGATTTTTATTAACAGCCGCATTGGTTTATTAACTAACCATTCTATGTAAGCAGCCTGTGATACTTTCAAGCAGATGGTAAGCAATCAGATTTCTTTTTTCATCTTCCATCTTTCATCTTCAGTTCTTACTATGGTGCTAGGCCCCAAAACAAGCCGTACCAGATTGCCCGGCGATTCACAAATCAATGCCCCCAGCTAGGTACCCCGAAAACACACGTCCCACTTGTACCTAAGGTACAAGTAGGACCAACCCATCATCCTTCTGTCCTAGGTGTCTAGGTCCCCATCTAAACTAGGACTCTAAGCTCCTGCCCCTGAGTCTCGGACTCAGCGCGGTGCAAGGACCTCCTAACCCAAAAACCACCAAGACAGTCAGTTCGGAAAGAGCCAGATCCACGACAAGAGAGCAACAAGTCTTTCAAGCGCTCATACCCAAGTATGTGCTCGGGATAATAAGTCTGTGACTTGTCTAGAGTCTTATGCAATGGCCGGTCCTTAACCAACATGGACAGGGAAAACAGTGTAACCAAGCCATGCCCCGCGTCCACTGGCGACACAACCTCTTACACCCACCAATACCCAAACCATATCCCTACCCGGTCACCATTTTTCCTTTCCACCATTTTTATATATTCCAAGTGATAATAATATAGTAATATATTTTCTATATCTCGCGAGTGACAGCCATCACTCGACTTCTATTGGAGTCCTGTAGCATAGCATTCTACGTGATCCTATCAAACTAGTAAGACTCATAGGATATATATATATATATATATATATATATATATATATATATATATATATATATATACAAGTGGGTTTCATTCAACTCCTTAAAACTTAATGCACAAATATAATTTAAAGTGTAGAAAAATAGGGGTTATGCATCGGGGCTTTTCTGGGTAAGATATATATTAAAAGTTAGTATCTGCATCTTCAGATCATCCACCATCAACTGACTAGAAAACCCATTGCATCATCTCCTAGAGAGAATATTATTACACCATCTTCGGATTCCCAATCATCCATTAATCGATACGTTGATTCATCATCGTACCTATATGATATGTAATGCGATGCAAATGCATAGATATAAATAATCAACGACAGCCGAAATGCTTAGAAATCTGATCACGCCTCACAAGTTAACGAGATAGCTTTAACGCTGGTCTACGTATCCATGAATAAGGCGTTATGTCCCAATAATTATTTTAGTTATATAAACCCAAGTTGTTTCTTTATTTGCAATAGGACATCATTACCTATCTAGCAACTAATTATTCTAGGAGCTACAAAAATTATAGTGAGTACCTAATATTGCTAGGAGCCTACTATAAAAAATTTAGATTCAACACTATCATCAATTTATCACAACAATTCCTACAAATTTATATCTTTACAATAATAAGTACCTTAAATTAATTATATAGCTTCCAAGAATATTATCAAACTATGTGAATAAAATATACTAACAAGTATATCATGATTTTAGAAGACTAACAAAATTAGTTTCATAATTTTTGGTCCTACTACATAAATTTATATTAATTTTACAAGTTTGCCTTATAATCTAAATTAGAACCTGCTTCACAACCCAACAAGGCCGACGTCAGCGACCTTGGCCCAACGCGAACGTGGTCTGGAGGAGACCGGTGGCCCATGCGGCTGCATGGCCCAGCGCGACGCGGCGGTGGCCCAGCAGCCGAGAGAGGCCAGCCCACACGGACACGCGACATAGTGCATAGCACGGCCCAGGCCTACCCAAGCGGCGTGGCGAACCCAGGCGGGTGCGGCGCGAGAGGCCTAGTCACGTCGGCAACAGGTCGGCAGCGCGACTTGGCCTAGGATGGTGGACGCATAGTCCAACCGACGAGTAGGCCGGCCCGAGAGGGGAGGCCCAGCGGTGGCGCCATTATGCGAAGACACCCCTGCGTTTTCTTAAAACTAACCCACATGACACAAGCACTATTCACTTGAGTCACATATTTAGCATTGAGGACCCTGTATAATATTTCTGCTTGGATTCATACCCTTTGCTTTGTCCTCAAAAACAGGGGGTAGATGGGGAGCAGGGAGGGAGCCGTGCTCGGGACGCTACAACGGCGGGGCAGCGATGGCAGGGAAGGCAAGCAGGAGCTAGGATTGCTACTTCCAGCATGGGACCAAGGAGCTTCACGCGCGCTCACGAAGAGGAAAAGGAGGGCATCGCTGCAGGAAGCTATAGAACGCTTGAGCAGCAGCGTCGACCTTGGTGGTAGAGGAAAAAGAGAGGGATGGAGAGGCAGGACTGACTCGGCCTAACTTGTCTTGGCACGACGTGACACAACGTGGCCGGACAGGACATGTTAGTTGGCACGGACAAGACCGAGGCCATAGAGACAAGTAAGGCAGGCAAGGACAAGACCAAGGCCACAGAAAAATAGAGGAAGTGGAGCAGCGCAAGGCTCAGCAGTAAGTCCAGCAAAGCAGATAGAGATGATGCGACAAAGCAGGTAGATCGACGGTGGCACTTAGCGAGGACATGAGCATGACAGAGCACGTGCTCCCATTAAAAATTTTAGATGCAACACAAGCGATGGAGAGAAAGACAGAGACACAGGTAAACGGATGTGTCGGGGTGCAGAGCCACGACGAGAACGAGACAGTGAATAATTGCCATGCGACGAGTACGCTGTACGCCAGGAAAAATAAACTGAAAACTGCTGCGCTCTCTCTCTCTCTCGTCAGCTCGTGCTTATCAAAATAAACCCGTGAGCATATATATATATATCATTCTATTTATTAATGGATTTCATTCTATTTATAAAAGTTGCTTTAAATGCTTAATCTAACAGAACAAACCGTTTGCTAGCATCGTTATTGGAGATTCATAAATATTTCTACGCATGGCGTAATTTAACTTGAGTGTTTATTTGAGTCCACGAAACTAGGTCACCGGATTCACTTATCACATCAAGTATATTTAAATAAAAATTTCTGAGAAACTCGTTTTGAAAATTTGACTTAGGACTAAATTATGGTGCTAAACGAGCTCGTAACACCAAGGGTGTTACAACGCCTTCTGCCCCTCTCGGAAGATGCGGCCAGGATTTATACCTCACGAGCCCCTATGAAACAAGCGGCTTAAAATCGATCTAAAGATCAAAACAGAAAGGAAAAAGGTCATGAGAAAGGAGTATACCAGATCGGACAGCTTTGCGACATGGAGAGGTCCGAGCATCCCTTCAAGCAACTCATCATCCCCAACTGCAACACCCTGATCGAGACAACTTTAGACTTCATCCCTTGACAACTCCTCTGGCGATGCATGGTCGGGATCCATCGGGTCAGAGTATCCCCACATCGGTCACGTTCTCTCCGCCAACATGGTGACCCGATGGCGGAAGAAGGTATGGAAGACCCACAACATGTCGAGACCATGCCACACGAGCCTCCAAAGCTCTATCTTGATGATCTCTAGCTTGTTCTATCGATGGATAGGAACCCATGACTAGCTTTTCCTCCTCTCTAGCCTCTCCTCGGTGAACATCGGGAATGGCACCTCCACTAGGTTCCTGATGTAGAACCACTCATCGTGCCATCCCCGGTTGGAGTCACTAGGGGAGTACGTCGAGTAGGGGACCAATGGCTTAGGCCACTTCTGCAGGGTGAATCCACCGACCAAAGTGATTCTGGGTGGTTTCCCCTCGGACAGGGCCTGCCCGCTGAAGATCCGTTGGAAGAGGTCTATGTGTGGCTCCATCCTAAGGAAGGCCTCAGTAGACGGTGATAAAGCTAGGTGATGTGCAGCACCCTAGTCGGGTTGAAGTGCTACAACACCAAGCCCCACTCATTGAGGAGCCCGCATAGGAACCAGTGCGTGGGGTATAGGAGCCCACGCTCATGGAAGGCAAGGAAGGAGACGACCTCGTCGACCCTCCAATACGCCACTTCCTTCGATAGGAGCAGCTCCTTCTCAGCTGAAGGCGGCCAACACTTCCTCATCCATGTTGGAAGGCCTCTAGTTCGACTGTCATGCCATAGATCTACTGAGCAGATCTATAAGTTTTTCCTCTCCCTAGCTCTGCCCTCCTCTCTCCTAGAAACCAACGTGGCACACGAACATGCTTGACAAAAAGAAGGAAGGAGAAACGGTAGTGGTTGAAGAATGGCGAAAGAACGAGAGGAAAACCATCTCCCTTTCCCCTACTTAATGCAGAAAGGCATGCGGTGGGATGTGGCCCTAGCTGACGGGACGCGACCTGCCCGATGGGATGTTCGCCTAGCTAATAGGACATGGCCTAGGTGGGGCCCACCACTTCCGCAACCCGAGCATAGGAAACGAGGTGCATCCACATGTAAACGACCCTCCGCCTTCCCAGGCAGGGTATGGAGCAGCCCACCGATAGAATCTCCATCGAGGAGAGGCCAGCAGGTCACCCGAGTCGATCGGATAGCTCAGGGCGGCTACCGAGAGATAGGTAAGGAGCAGTGGGATGCCCCATGCGGGTTATGCCAACTCTATCATGAACGATGGACCCAGATTCCACTCTAACATATCTAATAGGAGCTCCCCGAACCCGTCACTCGAGCCATTGAGGTAACTTTACCAACCCCCTATTTTACTTTTCTAGTACATAAGCATCCATTCTCATGCAGGCATTCATACATCCAAATCATTGCATATGCAATCATTGCATCAAAACGCTTCGCGTCACGTGACGAAGCAGGTAATTGTCTCATTCAATATGAGCGGCAACCGACCAGGGTTCGAAGGCCGACCCACAAAGGGCTTGAGGCTACCTTGCGTCAAACAGAGCTAGGGAAGAAAACACAGATGAGCCCCAACAACCCTCGCCTGACCCGCTCAAGAACGGACAGGGTCATCTCAACCTTCTCGTTCAATCCTGACCTCAAGCCATTCCCATAAAATCTCCATCGAGGGGAGGCCATCGGGCCACCTGAGTCACTCTTCGAAATGACTCGGGCATCTAATAGGAGGCGGGTTAAGGAGAAGTGGAGTGTCACATGAGGGCTATGCCAACCCCATTACGAACGATGGACCCTGGATTCCACTCAGACATGCTCGTTAGCAAGCTCACTGAAGCCCGCCACTCGAGCCATCAAGGCAAGTGGCGTCAACTCAACCCCTCTGGTTGCGGAAACCATAGATGGGGTGATGTAGGAAATCATGAGACCGACCCCAACTAGCCCCTAGTGGCTTAGGGGCTCGAGCCACTAGATCCTGACTTGGGAACCCGACCAACCGCATAGGTTGCGGTCGGAACGGACATGGGCAAACACCCCAACCGGAAGAAACACATGAGTCTACAGCCCCAAAAAAGAGTACCAAGGTGCTTAGTCTCCGACTGACTCCCCAGTCGACCGTAGGCTCGGGGGCTACACCCACCAGGTGCGCTCGCGTGCACTCGGTGGAAAACGGATTACCAGCGAGTCTACTCCTCAGGGGCTGGGCACCTATGTCTACATGACGTACCTCCGTGGCCTTCGCCAGTCCCCTCCTTAGGGTCTGGGTGCCAATATCCCTCCAACGCGCCTCCACGGCCTTCGCCAGTCCTCCCCATGGAGGTTGGGCGCTCGTATCCACTCTGCATGCCTCCACGGCCTTTGCTAGTCCTCCACTTGGAGGCTAGGGTGTCTAAATCCTACTCGGTTACCCTACGCAGTACAACAAACCAAGGGGGAAAAACACCAAAGTTCCAATAATAGCCCTGCCTCCACGGACCACGGCACAATGGGCACATGAATTATAAAGCAAATGCAAGCTTTCATTAAGCTAAAAACACAAGCCTTGGCTTTTACAATATCACGCAAAGCGTGTGTGAACAACCCCTTCACGGCTTCATAGAAGCCCCAAAGGGGCTTGGGGGCTCCTATCGGGTTTATAAACCCGGGGTCCCCAATGGACCCTGTTTCCCTACAAAACTTGGCCCAGCAGGCGGCACAGCGACAGCACGCGCCAGGGCCGGCCCAGATACACAATGACAGGCCAAGACCACAATCCGGTCCCTGTGCGACACCTTCGGCCAGGAGATCTAGTTGGAGCCCTAACTGGAAGGCCTGGCCAGTGGTGGGACCATAGTCCGACTCCAACCCCCTTTCTTCGACCGAGGATATGACGGGCCTCTGCTCGCTGCTCTTTCCTGACCGACACGGTCGGGGCCGACTGGGAATGACCGACCATGGATGCTAGCTCGGTGTGGGTCTGGAGAGCAGGTGGAGCAGATAAGATAAGGTGCTCAAGTCAACCATAATACTAAGGACCGTACCCTGCCATGCCCTGCGCACCTATAGGACGGCGATGTCGGGCCATGTTAGACAAACACTGTATAGTCTGCCAGACGTGTTAGAGCATGAACAGTATATGTGGGCGTCGACGTTTGCCGTACCAGGAGAACATTGTACAGTCTTCCAGACACGTTAGAGCATGAACCGTGTTGTGGGCGCCGATGTTTGCCGTACCAGGCAAACACTGTGCAGCCTGCCAGATACAACAGAGCATGAACAATAAGGTGGACGATGGCGGCGTAAATAGTATGGCGAGCGATGATGGTCATCCGATACCTGATGGCGTGGGCAACAAGACTAGACAGCGCCCGAATACACACACACTCTCTCTCTCTCTCTTGACTTGTAAGGTCATCCCCTTCAACTATAAAAAAGGATGCGCTCTCTCTCGACGACAAGACGACTCGAGGAGACGACAACAAAACAGCTCTAGAGCTCGACAGCTACACAGTCTACATGCTCTCAACAACTGATAAGCTCAGACACACAGAGCATACACTCCAATACTTAGCATACGTCTGAGCATTCGTCACTCTCGACCACTCGGTTCAGAGTCCGACCAGGCCTCTAACACCTCCTTTTTATTCCTTACTCGTTTGTAACCCCACAACAAACTTCGAGCACCTGGGCTTAGGAATAAAGTCATCAACTGACCTCAGCTAGACGTAGGGCCCGTTGCCTAAACCAGTATAAATCGTGTGTCATTGAGTGCTAGGCCATATCCGATCGCAACGTACGGTAAAACTACAAATATTTACTTGTTGACCATATTTCGCACCGACATAACCTCTACATAACTAAATTGTCTCACTAAATACCTAAATTAACTAACTAAATTACATCACTATATAACTAAATTAGCTAACTAAACTATCTAAGCTAACTAAATTATAAAATGAAATTATAGAAAATAAAAAAATTTACCTTACCTGAGTTGGCTGACGGCCGACCGAGAGAGAGGGGTAGCCTCACAGGGCGGCCGGTGGGGGGGCGTTGGCGCCACTAGGCGCGGCCACCGACGGCTCGCCGGTCGGCGGGGACGTCGAGGAGAGGCGGGGGTGACGAGGGCGACCGAGGGAGCGAACAGGGGCGCGGAGCTCTTCGAAGTTGGTGTCGCAGCCTGTTGCGGTGGCATGGGCGGCCGGAGGTGCTGGTGCGGGCAGTGGCCGGAACGATGAGAGAGAGAGAGAGCTCGCGCCAGAGTCTAGAGGAAGAGGAAGACAACGCGCGGTATAGGTATAAGACCTCAGCGCCAAGATCTGTGGCTCCGAGGTCAGCACCAGGGATCTTGGCTCTGAGTTCAGCGCCACGATATGTGGCTCTGACCTCGGCGCCAGGATCCGTGGCGCTGACCTACCTGCCACGTCAGCGCCGCTTGGATGCCCCATTTTTCCTGACCAGGCATCTCAGCGCCAAGACCTACGGCGCCGAGACATGTTACCTCGGCGCCGACCCCTATGGTCTAAAGATCAGTTTACGTCGTTTAGGGGGTTAAACATAAATTTTCTTCAAAAAAAAGGCTAAATTGCAAAAAAAAATGGGTGGGTGGGAGGTCTAGCGTGTGTTTGGTTTGGGGTTGGGTTGGGTCGGATCGGATCGGATCGGGCTGTTTGGCTTTGGAGAACAGGTGGATTGGGTTGGCTTCGCTTGGTTCCTCTGAATCGGAGAAATTGTTTCGTTCGAACCCACTTCCATAAGTGAGCAGAGGCAAGCCACAACAGCAACGACGGCGTCCAGCGCGCGGCGGCGGCGCCTAACGTGGAGCGCCGACAGAACGCGCTGCAGCCACTGCGGTGGCCAACACGCGGCAACAGCACCCAAGCGGAGCACGCAGCAGCGGAGCTGGCCACGCATGCAGCAGCAACGCGCAGCGGAGGCGCCCAGGAGCCAGCGCGCAGCAGCAGCGCCCAGCAGGACCGGCGGGGGAGTAAGGAAAAAAAGAGATGTACTTGTGTAGCGAACACACAACACACCCTGTACCTGTATATTTTGTCTCTCTTATAAAACACCAATATTTTAAAACCGAAACTCAATTAAGCTAGGGTCACGCGCGACCTGTCTTCCACCTCTCGCCGCACCTCCTCCTTCTTCCACCTTGCGCCCCGCGCCCGCACCGAAGGCGAGGAGGTCGTGGGCGGTAGGGTTCCGATGGGGTTAGGGTTTCCCTGACGGGCTTAGAAGGAAGGTTTGGGGGAGGCAGGCTGGCCAGACGGTTTGGGGCCCTAGCGGCGATGGAGACGGCCGGGCCTGGTCGTGGTGGGGGCACCACGACGAGCTCACCAATGCCCTGCCCATGGGGTTAAGAAGGGCGGGGTCGAGGGGCGGGGGAGGGTTGAGGGTGGCACGACGAGGCGGCTCGTGCGCGACCACCGGTGGTGGGGGCGGGGGCAGGGCGAGGACGAGGTTCGTCGTCGGCGCGTCGTAGTGAGGTTAGGGGAGGGCGGGGTTGAGGGGCGAGGAGCGGGAGGTGGGCGGCAGAGAGGAGGAAGAAGGCGGAGGGAGAGAACGTGCGGCGAAGAAGACGCGACCCGTCACGGGTATCTGCATCTATTTTAAAAGTATTTTTTTCTAGAAAAGAATACCATATGTCATTGTTGGATGACTGGATCTCATGGATGCCACAATCGGACATACATCCTAATCGAGCCTTGTGTTCTTCCACGTCTTTCTTTCTTAGTCTCTCCTCCATGTAAAAAGCTAAGACATGCCCCACCGATTTATAGGGGTGTTTAAATCTAGGGGCTAAAGTTTAGAGATGTCACATGGGGGCGTCGCACCGAGTGTTTCGGATAGTAATAATAAAACAAATTACAGAAGTCCTCAGGAATTCACGAGATGAATTTATTAAGCCTAATTAACCCGTCATTATCACATGTTACTGTAGCACCACATTGTCAAATCATGGACTAATTACACTTAAAAAATTCGTCTCGCAAATTAGTCACAATCTGTGTAATTAGTTATTTTTTAGTCTATATTTAATACTCAATGCACGTGTCTAAACATACAATGTAATAGGGAACTAAACTTCAGGGAGAGAAACTAAACAAGGCCATAGTCATCTTATATTCACTTGGTTTTCATGGGTCATCATACGTCTCTTTTTTTTATGCCTTGTGACGTCTCTTTTTTATTCTCTTCGTAGTGTTGGCTTTACCAAGTCACTTCTTTGTTTTGCCCACTTTGTGTGTCTCCAGTATCCACCACTAGACCAACCTTCCTCCCTCATACATTCATCCAAATGCCCATCATCTAGAATCCAAAACCTGAAAACCCAACTCCAACCCACGTAAAAAACTCGGTCCGAGAGTAAAGATAAAGCAAAGAGGTGGTTCTGAACTAGAGCTTGATGAAGCCGGCAGAAGAAAAATTCACTGATCAAGAATACAAAATACATCATTATAAACTTCTCACAAACGAATAAAGTAAAATTTGGCCAAGAATTCACTTACCAATGGTGTGTGACTGAGGAAACCACATCGTCAGATACACATATCTTGATGAGGCAGATTCTTGTACATCAATAGATTGTTATCCGACGAGGCATACCCTGATGACATCTAATGGTTGCCATTGCCCTTTCAAGAGATGAGTGGGGCTAAAGACGAGATCGCACCAAGGGAAAAGAAATCCCTTGAGACTAGTCCTCCAAGACGAGGAATAAGTGGGAGCATGTGTATTTACAATGTGCTCTTTCAAACCTTACAATATTCATGATGGAGTGAGAGGAGAGAAGGAGGGATAACTACTTTTTTACTAAAAAAGGACCAGGCAAGAAGACATAAATATAATTCTGGTTTTTTACTCCGAAATGCGGGAGATTCTGATTGGGGAAGCCAGCCCATGAAGATTATTAGTCATTTCATATGGAGGAAATTAGGTTATGATCGAGTGGCAGCCAAAGGATAGCCCCTACAGAGCAAAAATCTAAGTCCAAAATAGCGAAGTTTTTTCTTTGCTTCCAAGAACATAGATCCCTTCTTCAAACCCGGTCATGGCGGCGGTCAATTTTGTTCCAGATTGTGCAAGAAATAAAGTAGTTATAATGACATCTAGGTTTTATTATTATGTATGCATGTCGTTTAGATGTGTGTGTATTAAACACTCATGCATCTATTCCAACTCTCATGCCAAACCAATGAAATTTTGATATCAACACAATCAATTTGACTTATCAAGATTTTTTTTACCATTGACTAGGGTAGCTCATAATATAAAATGAGGATCCATGCAGAGCTCTATGAATGGAAACATGTACCACAACCAGAACGCGCAAAAGAAAGATCGAAGACTAAGGCAAGAGAATCCAAGATCTACCGATGTAGGTGAAGCAGATGAACCGCAAAGCCGAAAAGTGCACAATGGACCTCCATCCGACGAGCACCAACAACAGAAAGTGGACACGATTTTCGTGGAGGTGGGAATGGAGAGCACCGCCAAGCAGAGGAACTACAAGGGGTGGGAGGTAGCTCTAACCAGGGACGGATCCAAGATAAATGTTAGGGGGCCTTCTTCAAACTCTAGACAGCTTGAGCCTCTCCTCAAGGTCTATCCATGGCAAAAAAAATCTAGGGGGGAGGCTCCATCGGTCCGGCGGCTGGTAGGGGGGGCTAGAGCCCCGCCCGCCCCATCACTGGATCCGTCCCTGGCCCTAACTAATGGCAAGGCTTTTGTGTATTCATGAGCTTGTCCACCCACATTTGAAATGGAAGTGCAAATTTGGATGAGAGATTGTGCGTGTGCGCACAAGGGAATGATTTGTGTTTGCGCTGTCGCATCAGGTTCCGACAATAACGATGCGATTTATGTCGCCCAATTTTGTATATAGGATTGTGTGTAGAAAACACACAACACCTACCCACATGTTTTCTCTCTTAGAATACCGGTAGGTTAGACTTATTTTATCTAAAAAGAATACCCTATTTTCACCATTGGATCATGATCTGATATACATTCTATTATGTTCTTCCACATCTTCATTATGCTCCGTCATGCTCTCCTCCACAAACGACAAGCCAACTTGGCACACTCACTTCAATCCCCATCACCTTACTAATTTGTTTTTTAATGGGTGGTCATTGTATTGCCATTTTGACTCTCTTTATAGTGCTCACTTGACTAATGCCTCTCTAGTCGCCTCATTACTCCGCCTACTTTCTAACCCACCACTAGGGTAACCTTTCTTCTCCTTCATTCTTTCACGTAAATCCCCATCCGAAACTCAAAAACCGATAATCCCAACTCTTAACACTAAAATATCTGAAATCTAACCCATAGAAGAAACTTGATCTCACTATAGATAGAGCAGAGAGGGAGTGAATCTCGTTAGAAGTAGAGAGAGAGAGAGAGAGAGAGAGAGAGAGAGAGAGAGAGAGAGAGAGAGAGAGAGAGAGAGAATCAAGTGTTGATGAAGGAAAATAGATCATTATAACTTTTTTTTCACAAATGAGAAAATTGAGCTTGCCTACAATTCAATTACCAATGGCACGCGATTGAGGAAGACACCTCTTCGGATACACATCCTCTTGAGGCAGGTCGTTGTACATTTGCATAGATTGTTATTTGACAAAGCATACTCTGATGACATCGTGTTTATTAGCAAAAACCTATTTAAATTCCAGTCTTATCATTTCACATGAACCTACCTTTCTCTTTTTGTTTATTTTTAGTTAAAAAGTAATGTCATAACTCATGTGTCCATATTTGAACTATTTTCAGATTTTTTGTCATAAAATAATATTTATCAATTATTTGATTACTTTTCCTTTAGAAATTGAATTTGGTCTTAACTAATGTAGTTTGAAACCATAATCATCATTAATCGAGAGTTCTTTGATCACCAATTTGAGATTGTTTCATATCTAGATATATGGATGAAGGAACGAAATGCAGGCCTGTGTTGGGCTTTCTTTGGTCCAGGCCTTGAAAATGATAAGTAGTAGTAGTATTTTGGGTCAATTTTTAGAGTAGTCTTGGGCCTATCTGGACTACCCGCTAGGCCCGCCGCTGTCCAGATGATCACATGGTTCACCCTAGGTTTGGAAGGCATCTCCCCTATAATCCTAAAGTTATCCCCTCCCTCACATATCACTGTACCAGAGCAAGTAACCGCCGATATGAACAGTGACGGTTTTTGTGAACAGTATCGCCCCAGAAATAAACAGCTACCGAGCCCCGTGAACAGCCCCGCCCCGATATGAACAGTATTGCATGTTCATAAACAGTGTTGCCCGTCACACAACAGTACGTACCGTTAACCATTAGGGCTCTTTAATCCGTTTGCAACAATATAAACCCATTTCCAAAAAAACACTTACCCGTTAACAACAGCACGTATCCTTCAAACATTAGCAGTCTTTAATAAGCAGTACTCGACTACTGTACCAACCCATGCTCCATCTTCCTTTCGATACAATACCCCGAGTTCTGCAGGCGAATGATTTTTCCCTTTTCTTCCCCTTTTCCTAATGCTCTCTTCCTTCATGCTACGTACTGCTTTTTTTTGTTAACTTACTTCTGTTTTCTCCCTATTTTTGCTCTCTTCCTTTTCAATGCTAGACACTCCCAAACAGCTAATGTTTTTTCCATACTAGGTTAGACCATTTCTGTCCTAAAAAATGTAATTCTTTTACATATCAAAGCAGGCCAATTCATTTTGTACGAAAAATTGAACAATACATTCTCTGCACATATTTCTCACTATTATCGCCCGCGGCACCGCGCGGGGCCCTGGCTAGTCAATCTAGATTGTTTGTTGTCCCATCTTTTAATTTATATCATTTCCATTTACGGAATATAGTTCTTATAATCTATAAAGTATTCGTTATGCCATTTTTTTTATAATCCTACTCAAAGTGGGTTCAGTATCCAAGTTACTCGAGAGTTGTTTGTGGTTCTAACGTCAACACATAAACTGAAGTTGACCCTATCTCCATTGCAGATTAACTTAGGAATCATTTGTAGCAGTTTAGCTAAAGTATCACCCTTAACCTTACTTAGTCTTGAAGCGTGATACATACCCTTTTTTTTTTGTATATGTATGATTTAGTCTTTGATGTTTTGGCTCTCGCTACATTTGCCAGAGAAAATCAGAGCTAAGGAGGTTTTGAAATAAAGGTTAAATGCTTATTTTGAAGACTTGTTTGGTACAAAGAAAAGAAAGATATGTTTGCAAGCAATATGTGTATCAGTATTATATCTTGAAGATAAGTTTATGGTCTAATATTAAATTTGGAACAGGGCTGTCACCTTAATGTAGATCACAAAGTACAGCTCGTTCATATATTGCACGATATTCCATTCAAGCTGCAGCGGAATATGCATTGGGCTCCTGGAATCCAGGACTGCAACATCAAACTTTACAGATCATTCGGTAAATTTCGTCTGCTCAGATCCAGGAGGAAATCGTGGCACCTGAGTTATTTGGCAATGCCATTTTTTGTCAATAGTGTTTCCACATCACCATAATCCTCAGAAATAAGAAATCGATCTGCTACTGTATGTGACTGGAGGTGCATTAGCCCATCCTATAGGAAAAGCCCTACTACCAATATCCCATAAATACAAGCATACAAGGGATATGCATATATATATATGCTTCTCTGTTGCCAATAAATAAGCAGCAGCACAAGCTTTGCATGGATGGACAGTTTTCTTCCGGTATAATCCAAACTGTTCCCCCATCACGGCGGCAGATGACGATGCTGAAACGCTCATGAGCTCTTCGACATTGATGAGCAAAGGCGAGAATACAGCGAAGTATTTTGCACAATAAGATAGACGATGAATGCAAGGTAAACAATCAACACAACACACAAGCTTGAGCGAAGAAATGCACCCCGGACATCAGTAATGTAGAAAGACAGTATAAGATACCCATTGATAAGCATCAGAAATACCGTAACAATCCAGCTAATCACCTGAGGAGAGCGTAAAATGAGTCAATACAGCAAACTTGGATGGGCAGTGTTACTAGACTAGTTCAAAGGAGCTTCATACCACCAGACAAATTATAGCAAAGTAGCAAACTAAAACATCTAGAATCGCTTCAATACAGCAAACTTGGATGGGCAGTGTTACTATACTAGTTCTAAGGAGCTTCATATCACCAGAGAAATTATAGCAAAGTAGCAACCTACATCTACAATAGTTTCATAGGTAGGCAAACCATATGTCAATACTCAATATGGACGCCGAGTGACATGTCATATGTCAATACTCAATAGGTAGCCTAAGTTCCATGGTATGAAACACTAAAAAATCATGTGAAGGCATCTCGATTTGGTAATATCTGTAAGTTAAAGCGGAGCAGACAACTGAAACTAAGGATTCTTCTCTAAAGAAAATAAACTCAAGACTCCAGCTTCTAGTTCTCTCAGATGTTGACACACCATGACGCAATGGAGTAACAGTACCATGGTCTCAAGTAGCAACAGTCAGTTGATCATTATTTAACTCTCTGTGAACATGAATTTCCATAAACAAAACTCAAAGAAAAACTTACTTTGGTGATGGGACCAATTACGAACGACCCCATGATTTTCTCCTTTGAAACGAGGGTGATGAGAGGAATTAGAGCAAATGGAATCTGTATGGATTGAAGAACATTGAGTGCTTCATTCAGAATATCCATAGTAGGATCTTCAGTATCGAAAAATAAAGCCACAATCATAGTTGGAATAATGGCAAAACTTCGAGTAATCATTGCTCGTAGCCACTTCTTCAATCGAAGATTAAGGAAACCTCCCATAACAAATTGTCCTGCGTATGTGCCAGTAACTGTGCTACTCTGCCCAGATGCTAACAAACCAATAGCCCAGATATAGAGGATGGGAAAGAATGCAGTTCCATATTTTTCCTGTAAGTACTGCCCAGCATTCTCAAGACCTATATTGTCAGCCTGTTTAGATCCATAAAATCCTTTGGCAAAAACTGTTGTGACACAGATGTTAATAAAGAAGGACACAATGAGTGCAAGAATTGACTCAATGTTGTAGTAGTAAACTGCTTCTTCAACACGAGATTTCTTGTTTGTGTCAATCTTCCTGGACTGCACTAGTGCTGAATGCAAGAAAACATTGTGAGGCATGATGATGCAGCCCACAATTCCAACCGCTTGCTTAATTGTCTTTGAGCTCAATTTTGGAACCACCAAACCTGTATAAGATATCAAATGAGCGAACTCCTTAGATTCTCAAGGATATACTACATAAAGGAAAGGATTTTGCCGACATGTTATAGTGAGAGTTACCGATCAGAAGTTCCTTGCCACTAGGCTTTGTTTCACCAAACATAACCGCAAATGAAACAGCCATAGTTGCAATCAATACAGCGAAAAATGCCTCCAGTTTCCTCACGCCATAATTCTCCAGGAAGAGAAAGATGAAGCTGGCATCAGGGAAATACCGTATGAGTCAAATGTATCAGGGCTGTGTTTAGTTTGTGAATTTTGGGAATTTGGTTACTGTAGTACTTTCGTTTTTATTTGACGATTATTGTTCGATCATGGACTAATTAGGCTCAAAACGTTCGTCTCGCAATTTCCAACCAAACTGTGCAATTAGTTTTTTTTTCGTGTACATTTAATGCTCCATGCACGTATCGCAAGATTCAATGTGATGGCTACTGTAGCACTTTTTGGGAAAGTTTTTGGAAACTAAACAAGCACCAGTTCTGCTAAACAGTTCTATCAGATAGTCATAGACAATCAATAGAAAAAGAGATAACCATAGAGTACCAGACAAAGACAAACTATTAGCATTTCATCATCACTAGACAATTTATTTGGCAGAACTCTTATATTTAATTTTTTCTGTTACTTTCATTGTTACTAATTTCATATTCTAAAAGCGCCTAACCTTGTTTAACAACCAATAATGCTGAAGGTAGGAGGCTTTGACCAGGGTAGCAGATAGGCAGCAAGTAGTAGCGTACGGACAGTAGACAAGGATATGTCCATAGTTTAATGAATAACCGTACAAGTCTCTAACGGGAGAGAGAAAAGAAGTATCAAACCGACCAATAAGCATAAATAAATACCCAAACCAGGCATAAAATGATGTGATTGCAGCAACCGTTGGCAAATACTATGCAGCCTGCAGGCCCCAATCATGTTGCCATCGACTAAACCACAGATGAAGCATGCTCTACTAGATGAGAGAACAAGCAGAGGACGCAAACAGCAACAATGTCAGGACGCAACCTAATTCGATCAGCGAGCAGTACATTAGCATCTCCAGAAGCTACACCAAACCAGGACAAGTGCTACAGGTTTTAGCTGATCAGGGAGCAGATTGTAATCACCAGAGAACTGCAAATTTTAATCCAAGGGATGCATTCGTACTTTTTTTTCTGCGCCCAAAACAGTTGTATTCAGTAGAGTAAAAGATACTATCCCAATAGCACACGGTAGCCATCATGCCCATCATCAACATGGTAATTGAACAGAGAAACAAAAACGATGCTCCCATAAGCAGCAAAGGAACACCAGAAAGCCAACAAGAGGAGTGATCCCTTTCAAAATCGATTGTCTCCAAGCACGCCACACCAAAGGACGCGAAACTTTATATTACCTAAATAATAGACCGGACCAAAAGAATCCAAGACAGAGATCCGATGCCTGAAGGAGTAAGGTAAAAAGAACGGACAAAAACACTTGATCGTGCCAACAGCCATCATTCCTGAGATGCCATCCGTTGATGCCCAACACAATAAAGAAATAATTCTACTCGCTTCATCAACACAGCAACAGAAATTTATAACTTTCAGTTCAGGAGAAGAACAGTGAGGAGCAGACAGAGAGATCCAATTCAATCAACTAGAGGAAAAGCATGTACAGGGAAGGAATTTGCTATCCCCCCAAGCAGTAAACAAAATTGACAAACTTGCTCGTAGATTTTACTGATCAAAACCCCGAAAACAAGAAGAAAAAAAGCAGGTCAGTTCAACGATTATGGACAGGAAAAATAATCCACTGGACTTTGGGGGTTCAAAACCGAAAGTAAAGAGACAACCGTAAGCACAGACGACGAGAGCAAAGCAACTTACCAATCGAACGCGGTGATGACGACGCCACCCCAGAGCGGCACGGTGCCCCCCGAGAGGATCTTGATGGCAATCGCGCTGCCAATCACCTCCTGTATATCGGCGCCGACGAGCGCCAGCTCCGTCATGGCCCAGAGCGCGCGCGTGG
Organism: Miscanthus floridulus; assembly: GCF_019320115.1. NCBI lineage: Eukaryota > Viridiplantae > Streptophyta > Magnoliopsida > Poales > Poaceae > Miscanthus > Miscanthus floridulus. The sequence goes on along the minus strand of NC_089580.1, from coordinate 182,271,069 downwards.
CCCAGGTCGGGTACTCCTCGCGGCAGAGCTCTGCGAGGTGCTTCCCCGTGGCCACGCCGAGCCGCGCGGAGAGCAGCTGCATCAGCGCGCCCATGACCGTCGCCCACATGAGCAGCCACAACAGCTGGTACCCCGCGGCGGCGCCCGCCTGCAGGTCCCCCTCCAGGTTGCCCGGGTCCAGGAACGCGATGCACATGAGGAAACCCGGGCCCGTGAAGCGCCAGAGCTTCCGCCACGAGAAGGTTGGGCGCGACGCCGGCGCGCCGTCGTTTTCGCCGTCGGAATCCGAGATGGCGATGGAGATCTTGTCGTCGGAGTCGTACGCGCGCTCCTCGTATTCGTCGTGTGAGGTGGAGGCTCCGCCCCCGCCGCCGGGGAGGAGGCTCTCGGCGAGGTCGCGGGACGCCATGGGGAAGATGCGCGCGTTGGCGAGTGGGGGAAGTGAGGATGGGGAGTTGCTCCTGGAATCAGGATTGATGGGTCCGATAGTTTCTGCAACAATTTATACTACACTTTCTTTTTTATTTAATTTTATTTAAACCAGAATAGTTTTTTATTTTGTTGATGACAGATTGGTCAGGTCAGTTGTCATTACATCGATAATGGACATTTTGTATACTACCGGAGTACACCATGAAGAAAATATGAAAATAGATTAGAATAGAAAAGCTGTCGTTTAATACAAAACTGTATTAATATAGATTCATACTCGTGGTGATTTAAAGCAGCTGTAACAAATTGAAAATCAAAATCTATAAAGATTCTTTTTGCATTTGATCTGAAGTGGGGAAATAGATTAATAGTATACAGGGGAACTGAATATAGCTGAGCTTGTTTATCGAATTTAAATTCTCGACTTAACATAAGTGATTCTATTTTCTTGAATTTATTCTAAAATTTAACCGTGTTAATTTTTCAACGATAGGTGACGCTTTCGTCAATATACTTTTTTCCGGTTGGTCATAGACATATGGCTTTTTGCATCTTAAATATGTAACTATGTCCTTAGACCCTATTAGATTTAATTTTTAAAAAAAAGCTTTAGCTGATCTAATAAACAAACTGCCTTATGCGGCTTTTAACCACAAAATTAGTGAATCCAAATATATTAGCAGATTTTAACAATCTCTAACCCATATTAAAGCAATTCCACAATCTATCTCCGCATAACTCTTTCATGCTTTTAGCAATCTAGTCACTCTATTCTAAAAAAATATATAATTCTCACTTGCTGAGCAGTCAAATAGCTTTGAATTTAACCAAATACTATATGTACTAACATTTCTAGTATAAATAGGTATCATTATATTAGTTATGAAATACATTTCTCATAGCAAATTTTGCTATAAGCTTAACCAAATTTAGGAAGTTTGACTTGTTTCAAACTTGAAACCGTAGAATTTTGGAACGGATGGAGCATGTCTTTTACAAAGTGAGTAGAACCCACAAATTAATTTGGCATGGTCTGAACTCTGAAGTACCTGGACATTGCGTGTTTCGTCGAACAAATGGCCTTAAACTTTTCTATTTTGTTTCGAACTGGTTTGAGAAAATATGACTATCAATCGTGATCGTGAGTGTAGGGGCCTTGGGGGATGCAACTAAACGGTAGCAGTTTCAAGAGCCATGGGACTTGTTGGCAGGAAACGTGTTAACGACCACGAATCGTGGGGTCAGATAACATTTTCCTTGCAAAAGAAAAAGGAAAAAAGAAAAATGCAAAACAAGGAGAAACCGAGATCCCTCTTTTTCTCGTCTTCCGCCCCTTCAAGATGTGGTGCAGCCGTGCAGCCTTCAGCAACTTTCGGCATAGCACAGAACTACGAGCAGTGCCAAGTGCCCAAGTCTTGGGTCGGTTGTCACCCGTATAAAGGCGGCACCTGTGCTGCACCAGCGCACCTAGCCGCGGCTCCATCGCCTGGATTATTGCATACTACCGCGACACGCACGCACACACGTATCTTGCGCTAGTTCGTAGCCTTGTGCAGCCGAGAGGGATTCGTTTATCCCGCGCGCCCCAGGGAGGGAGATGACTCGATCGTTTCCACCCAAACAGCAGAAGGTATCGCCAAACTGCCAAAGTGCCGAGCAATCCTAAAACTTGATCGAGTCGACGGCCCGTTCGACTTACTTATATCTGGTTTGTTTAATTTTTTATTTTAGTCGGAACAGTATTTTTCTCTCACAACATTTTAGTCAGAACAACGTTTTTTTTAGTCACTTTCAGCCAAGTTTCAACAAGCCGAACGGGGCATAGTCTCGATCAGATACGGCGAAGCAATCCTACCATGAACCTCGTTTAGTTTCAGATGTAAAGTTTTAGGATATTACATAGGGTGTCGTATGGGGTGTTCGGATACTAATAAAAAAACAAATTACAGAATCCATCAATAAACCGCGGGACAAATTTATTAAGTCTAATTAATCCGTCATTAGCACATGCATTACTGTAGCACCGCGCTGTCAAATCATGGTATAATTAGATAATTAGTTATTTTTTAGTCTATATTTAATACTACATACATATGTTCAAATATTCGATGGGATAGAGCGTAAATTTTTAGTATACGGAAGTATGCAGAAGAAAACCACGTTGTGCCAATGGCCTGACAGATTGACAAGCAGATGGAGATGACCGACAACACGAGCGCATGCTCAACGTTGAGACGTCATCCGATCCGAACAAGGAAGAACAGCCAGTAGTGCAGGGTTGAAGATTGAATAATGCTGCATCGTGGTTGGTATGGTAGGCTATACAAATCCGTTCCATCATCGCGCTAGACTGCGCAAGGACTTCCGATCGGGCATCATGGCAGGATGGCCTCCGGGGCAGTTCAAAACGGACGACGTGGCAGATACACGTGACGAGGCGTTCCCTCTGGGGCCCGGCGACCAGCGGCCGTGGAGTCGCCAAAAGAACGTGCCCCGCCCGCAAGGCAAGCGCTCCCGCCACCGGCCTCACCGTGTCGGCGGCGTGGCACCAGGGGACCGCCTCGTGTCCTGGCTTCGGTGGAGTACTTTGACCCGCTCTCCTCTGATTCAAATGATCCGCTGGGCTCTGTTCTGATCTACTAGTACGCGCGTGCCTATAATTGGTACTTTGGTAGTTTGCCGTGAAAGCCGGAAACCCTGAAACTGTTTTGTGTTCTCCCCAACGAGTGGTCTGCTTCCACTGTTCCACAGTTCGATGCAAGTTACAGGCGCCCGAATCTGGAAGACTGCGATGGCAGCCGCAGTAACATCTGGTCCAGTCGCCGTATGCATGGTGGCATGGATTCTACTACTTTCTTGAGTTTTTCTGTGCTAGTACATGATGTTTTACAGTTGGAGACAACTAATAATGAACTAATATCAGCTTTGCAACCTACGGGACAATAAAGTCGAACCCAAGTAATTTATGCTGGAGTACGGTACTGATACGTGCCGCTCGGTATGGCCAGGGGAAAAAAGTCTTATTATAGTGCCCCCATATAACAATTAACAACTGCAATGGATGTGCAGTATCACTGACAGTCGTGTTAATTCATCATACTGTCCCGTGTACTGGTCACCCACCACGGTCCCCTGCAGGTTATCGTTCTCGAGCACTTTCAACGACACCATTACTTGTTAATTTGTCATCTATTCATACCTTTCCGGTGAACGGATCGGCACAACACAACAGCATATACTCCCCACTAGCTAGCAGCATGCTCGCTTGATCGTAAACGATCGTAAATTTTCAGTTAAAATAGTATTTTTCTCTCACATCAAATCAGTCAGCAGTAATAATCCACGATCGTATACGATTATTTCAGCCCCATCCAAACAGGGTGCAGGTCCATGGCGCATGGCTAGCAGCGTAAGCCAAGCAAACCATGTGCAACGCAACGCGACTTGTTTTGACACAAGCCACGTACGCCAGGCGTGACTGGAACGCACTCTTGTTGTATAGTACAGGAGCACTCAAATTACGATGAGAGGAGACAATCTTGACCCCAATCGCCGTCGCCGTCGGCTGCTGATAGAGTTTGTTTGGACACGCCACATATGGCAGGCGTGACAGGAACGGACTCTTGTCGTGCCCATAATTCTTTATGTTTGGTTCCATCGTCGAAAAGGAAGTCAGAGGAAGCGGACGTTGTTGCTTTGTTTTTCTGCTTTGGGAACCGCGATCCTACTCGTGCATGCTCCATGTAGGCTGCACCACATACAGTACAATAGAAGAAGGCTGCTCAGTTTGGATTGGTCGTACAAATGCGACAATCTTTCGACTGGGATTATTTTCCGTAAAGGATCGTAAATTTTTAACTAGAATAGTATTTTTTCTTACACCAAATCAGCTAACAATACTTCTTTACGAGTAACGAACAAACACAGCCAAACGAAAAGGCTGCTCGGAGGCTATCCCTGGTCCTACGTATCCGATACACCATCATCTAAAAGGATCTGGTCATCTGGATAGCAAAGGAGTGAAGAAAACTGCGCTCACTTTGTATGGAACGCAGCCACCGGATGAGGAGTGAAAATCATGTCGACATCGTGATGGCGACGCGTGCACCAGCCGGCGGCGGTCCTATTGGTATTCACTTCTCCAGCCATCAGCCGATGCTGCCTAATTTTTTATAATTTGCGCTTTTTTTTAAAAAAAAATTACATTTTGGTCACCTGCCAGACTTTAAACTCATCTTTGATAGCATCGGCTCAATTTTTTACAATTTGGCTCTTTTTTTAACAAAATTTACGTTTGGATCTCCTGATAGACTTAAACTCATCTTTGGAACCCTAGGGATCGGCGTCATGACTTATGACGCCGAGGTAACACGTCTCGGCGCCACAGATCTTAGGCTCCGAGGTGCCTTGGCCGTGCATAGCAGGGCATCCTAGGTGGCGTTGACGTGGTCGATACCTCGGCGCCAGAATACTATGGCGTCGAAGCTCGACACCACAGATCTTGACGCCGAGCTCGGCGCCACATAGATCTTGGCATCGAGCAGAGCGGGACGATGGAGGTCGCTGAGGTTGACTGCTCACTAGTCACTGCTCACGCGTTGCATTCATGTTGCTCACTAGGTCACTGCTCACAGGCTGCAAGCAATAACTGACCCCCATAAGTACGACTACCACAGTACCAGTTTCTGCCGACCTAGAAGCACGATTGGTCGCTTTACCTTCTGCGAAGCAGCACAGAGCAAACATCAAAGAAGCAGCAAGAACAAATTACTGTGCTACTTAAAAACAATTAACTAGCAACTGATATTGTGCTACTTGAAACTTGAATTGTGAAATTTTGACTAAGCTTTCAGGTCGATGTGCATGCCCGGGGATCGGTGACAGGTGGCCACTGCATTTTCTCGACAAATTAATGATCTATCTCATCAGTTTTTAATTCTACTGTAATTAGATTGAGATGCCCTAGTTGGTTCTCTTGGAGCATGGCGTCACGACTGATGAGATAACATTAAAAACTGACCACAACGTATACCCAATAATTTTATCTGCATGGAATGAAATGCTAGAAACAGTATGTGTCATTTTCGATTAATATATGCGTATTGTACCGTGGCAGCTGGCAGGGCTTTAAGTTGCATTGCTTATGTGTTAAGAAATATTAAAGAGCATTGGTGAAAATTTTTAGGGTAATAATAAAGAGCATCAGTGAGTGTACCAGCCTAGTACTAGATCACTGCATAGTGGTACCTGGTATTACTTTCGTGCCGTGCGTGAGCAAAGATTGTAGCACAAAGTGCTTGTTATTTAATCATATTATTGCGGCACAGTGTGTTTGCCTCTAATCGTAGTTTTTGTTGATGCTAGTGCTGGCTAGCTAGCAAATACTCGTATGAGCTACGCATAACCGGGGGAAAAAAAGATGAGCTAAGCAAACCTTTCCAAAGTTCAATAATGCATGCCACCGAACACTCTCGTCGATGCGCCTGTAAATGCATACCACCGAACACTCTGGTCGGTGAGCAACATAAATGCAACGTGTGAGCAGTGACCTAGTGAACAGTCAACCTCAGCCGACCTCCACCGCCCGCTCCACCGCGCTCGATCTCTGGCGTCGAGGTATCGGCTATGTCAATGCCACCTAGGATGCTCTGTTATGCACGGTCAAGCACCTTGGAGCCTAAGATCTGTGACGCCGAGACAGTGTTACCTCGGCGCCATGAAGTCCTGACGCCTGACCTCCAAGGTCCTAAAGATGAGTTTAAGTCTCTTAGGGGATCCGAACGTAAATTTTATTCAAAGAAAGGGCCGAATTGTAAAAAAAAATTGGGCCGATGCTGCCCATCAGCGCCAGCGGCCCGTCGAAGTCGACCCCAACCCAATATCCTCGGCCCTTGTGCTGCGCGGCCCATATCCGCACAAGGCCTGGAAGAATTTCACCAGCGGCGAGGCCCAAAAAGAAGCGCAGCTAAATTTGAGCCCATCAGTTCCAGCCGGCCCGCTACAGGTAAAGTACAGACCCTCTGCTCCTCAGTTCCCCTGCAGCTGCCGGGCGCCGGCTGCAGTTGAAGCCGCTCCCCCCGCCTCTACGCCGCCGACTCATTGACGCCAAATACCCGCGAACGACCGTCCGCTTCGCGATCGCGCAAAATGCCGCCCAAACCTCGCTCCCCGGCTCTTCCAGTACATCTCCAACAAGTCGCGCAAGCCACCGCCTCCGCCGCCCGCCGCCACATCCGCTGCCCCCGCCAGCCACGATGGCCCCGCGTCCGATGCCGACGCCGGCGAGGTGTACCGCATCGTCACGTCCGCGGCCACGCCGTCCGCGATGGAGTCCGCGCTCGCGGCGTCCGCCGTCCCGCTCTCGTCCCCGCTCCTCGACGCCGTCATGCGCCGCTTCCGCTTCGCGCACGGGGACCCGCTCCGCGCGCTTTCGCTCCTCTCCCTCGCCGCCGACCGCGGCGGCGTCGCGCCGTCGCCCTACACCATCGACACCGCGCTCTACGTGCTCGGCCGGGCCCGCCGGTTCCCGCACATGTGGGACCTCCTCGCGACCACCCGCCGCATCTGCCCGGACGCCGTCACCCCGCGCACCGCCATGATCGTCCTCGGCCGCGTCGCCAAGGTCTGCTCCGTCCACGAGACCGTCGCCTCCTTCCGCCGCCTCGCGCGGATGTTCCGCGCCGTCGACACGGCCGGCCTCTTCAACGCGCTGCTCCGCACGCTCTGCCAGGAGAAGAGCATGTCCGACGCGCGCAACGTCTTCCACGCGCTCAAGTACGAGTTCCGGGTGAACCACCACACCTTCAACATCCTCCTCTCTGGCTGGAAGTCGGCCGAGGACGCCGAGGCGTTCGTCGCCGAGATGCGGGAGCTTGGGGTGGAGCCCGACCTGGTGACCTACAATAGCTTGATCGATTGCCACTGCAAGAACCGGGACGTGGAGAAGGCCTACAAGCTGCTCGACGAAATGCGGGAGAAAGACATTTCCCCTGATATTATCACTTACACAAGCTTGATTGGTGGCCTGGGGTTGATTGGCCAACCTGACAAGGCAAAAGATTTGCTCAAGGAGATGCATGAGCTAGGGTGCTACCCAGATGTCCCAGCATACAACGCAGCAATAAGGAACTTTGTTATAGCGAAGAGGATTGGAGATGCATTTGCACTGATGGATCAAATGGCCTCAAAGGGACTGATGCCGAATCCCACAACTTATAACCTTTTCTTCAGGTGCTATTACTGGGCTTTTGACGTTGGCAGCACATGGCGGTTATATGAGCGTATGCGGTCTGAAGGATGTTTCCCAAACACGCAGTCTTGCATGTTCATCATCAGGTTGTGCCACCGATACGGGAAGGTGGTACAGGCACTTGAGCTATGGAGTGATATGGTCAGAAACAGGTTTGGATCATTCACGCTGGTATCAGATGTGCTGTTTGACCTGCTGTGTGACGAGGGGAAGTTGGAGGACGCTGAGAGGTGCTTCTGTCAAATGGTTGAGTTAGGGCAAAAGCCCAGCAATGTTGCGGTTAGAAGGATAAAGATACTTATGCAGCTTGCCAAGCAGGAAGAATCAATTGCCAGGTTAACTGAAAAGATGGCACAATTTGGTCGACTGGCACCTGGAGATTGTCAAAGAGTCCAACACCCTGTTGAAAGCAGGCCTAGTAATGGTGATGCAGCTGGTGCTGATATATTGAGAGCAGCTTAGTGCATACATTTGGATGATGATGATCATGAATTAATGGCAATAATTTTTTTTGTTGACTAGATCAACACTTATGATTTTTTCTGAGTTCTGTACTCCGATGCCTTCCCTGAAAGTTTTCAAGTTTCAAGATTCATCCAATGGTTGAGCTTTGGAGTGATATTGTCAGCAACAGGTTTGGATCATCCATGTTGGCATCAGATGTGCTGTTTGACCTGATATGTGATAAGGGGAAATTGGAGGACGCTGAGAGGTGCTTCTGTCAAATGGTTGAGAGCAAAATCCCGAGCAATGTTGCATTTAGAAGGATAAAGATACTTATGCAGCTTGTCAAGCAGGAAAGTTCTATTGCCAGGTTAACTGTAACTAAGATGGCACAATTTGGTTGACTGGCACCTGAAGAGTGCCAAGGGCCCAACGCTCAGATGAAACCAAGCCTAATAATGGTGACGCAGCTGATGCTGATATATTGAGAGCAGCTTAGTGTATAAATGTTGACAATGATCACGAACTGGGTGATAAAATGAAACAAAATTCATATTGATTTTTTCGGGTCGGGTAATTCGGGTAATTCAAAATTCGGGTAATGAAAATTGCTACCCGATATTACCCCCGAAAAAACACTACCCGCAAATTCGGGTACCCGATAATTCGGGTTCGGGTATTACCCGATATACCCAAATTTACAGAAAACAACAAACTACACTAAATTTCAGTAGCGATCTATACATAATTTCAGCAGCAATTTGTATAGAATTTCAATAGCAATTTGTAGAGAATAATATATTACAGTCACTCATTCAAATAGAGAGAATTATATTCTAATAAAGTGATAAGTTAAATGGTTCAGCTAACAACACATGATAAATACAAAGACAAAAACAAATCTTTGGGTAGTTCGGGTAGTTTGGGTACCGGGGGATATTACCCGAATTACCCAAACTAATTTCGGGTAATCAAAATCGCTATCCGAATTTGGGATCGGGTACCTCGGGTTCAGGTAATTCGGATCCGGGTTCGGATAATTCGGGTACGGGTAATGGGTATCGGGTATTTTGCCCAGGCTTAGTCTGATGTCATGAAATGAAATATTTCTAATGAAGTTCCACCCTGTTTCCAATGCGTCTCAGTGGAGTTTCATACAGTTTCCAATACATTGATAACAAATGTGCCCTGGGTTTCATCGGCCATATGAAACTTATCTACTTTCTCTCATGATTTCTGTGCCACATCATCCATCTTTACTGATGTATTACATCATCCATCTTTACTGTCATTGGAACCGGCCTACTACTCGTGCAGTTTTTCAAATTTCGGATGATGGGGTCTCAGCTTCTCCACCTCAATGGATTGTATTTTGTATCAATTGTACATTGTCACCACGTTCTCAAGTGTGCGCGATTTTCTCCGCTCTTGAGAAATGCATCAAAGAACCGTACATAATCTTTATAGAAATATATTTATGCATAAAAAATATAAAAAAAAATCATAGAAAAGATCAGCATTCTAAAGAAGGTAAGGGGCGTTAGACTCAGGTAGAGGTATCTTTGTCCCCGAAAAGAATACAACTACTTGTTGCGTGTCAGATAAAGTAGTTCATGTTTGACCAAGTTTTTCTAGTGAATGATATTCATATTTATGGCTCTAAATCAATTTAATTATGAATTTACATTTCGTAACTAATGTAATGATATTTATTTGATATACTATAAATATTGGATATTTTTTATCTATAATTGGTCAAACTTAAGGTATTAAAACATAACACTATGCTTGAATTGTATTTTATGTGGGCACGGAGGGAGTCATTTTTCTTGATGGCCCATTTCAGCATGTGGCGGAGGGAGGGGGGCACGGGGGCCTGGCACCCCCTGCCCCTCTGCGGCATCTGCAGTGCCCCCTGGTGGCCTAGGCCTCTGCGGCTCTGCCTGGCACCTCCTGGCAGCCTTGGGCTCCTATCACCCTTGCCCCTGGCTGCCTGGCCCAATAAAAAAACTAAGAAGCCTCTGAGACTCTGAAGTCTGAAACTCTGGTCCTGGAATCATTACGTAGCACGGACGCACGGTAGCAGGTCGCCAGTCGCCCCTTCGTTTCGTGTCACTTCGTATTTCGCCGCCGCCAGTCAAAAAGGACAAGGATGATGCCATGATGGAGCCATGCGCAGCAGCGTCTCTGTGGACTTGTGGTTCGTTTGGTGATTCTGTGTTATTCTCTAACTTGTTTTCTCCTATCTTTACTTTTTCTAGGCTATAGATCTTGGGGATTTTTTGTTTATGTGTTTCATGATGCATGTACAGATGATTTTCTTTCCAATCCAATTGAATGTCTCAAAAGCGGATGGATTCTTGCTCCAAACTTTTTATCTATCACTGCTGAGTTCTGTTCTTTTCTTTCTCCAGTGATATTCTCTTATCTAATTAACAATCACTAGTGATTCTAAATTTCACTTTCTAATTTTAGACAATATGAAGAAGAGAAAGACCATCAATAGCTTTTTTAAGCCGATTGGTTCAAGTGCTAATTGTATTGAAGCCATTGCAAGCTTGAGGCGGTCAGAGTAACGTGCAAGTGGAAGTTCCTAATCTCGAAGGGGAAACTCATAATGATCATGTACAAAATCCTAATAATCAGAGTAATGTTGCTGCTACCGCTTGAACCAATCGAAGCCGAAGGTTGCCGAGCATCCACCAGTTGTTGCTACTAGATTTGAGAGAGACCCTTGGTAAACGTGTTCAAATATTGGAACTGCCAGCTGATCAACAAGATGAAGCTCAGATATTTTATATTTCAGAGGGTCCATATCAACCTGTGTTGGCAGAGTACCCACTCAGTGAATTAGCTCATCGTCGTCGATTTCAGAGTAACTTGGTTGAAGCAATTTACTTGGCTAGGAATATTCACCTCATACAAATTCGTGCTTACTGTCTGCCATGTTTTTTATTTTCCAAGAAGCCAATTGGGAAAGTTGGATCAGATACATTCATAGTAAAGGGGTTCAGAACTGGAAGAAAGTTAATTGCGGAAATGAATGTTATTTTCTAAAACACATGGGAGATGTCGGCTCGACCCACAATTATTCATGTTCGGTGTTTAATAATCTTAAGAACACAATGGTTTAAATTGACAATGTGATTGTTAAGCAAAAAGAGATAATGGTTGCAAAAGGAAGACGAAGGCTTGCGACCTACGATTGATTGCATTAGGTAATAAGATCAATTTCTCATGTCTTTCTGCAGTATTTAAATTTAACTCGCTTTCTTTATGTACTTATAGGTGATTGACATTCCAAGGTTGTCCCTTTAGAGGCCATGATGAATCTCTAGATTCCTTAAACATGGGATAATTTCCTTGAAATGGTCAAGCTTTTGGCTTCCTATAACACGGAGGTTAATGAGGTTGTGTTGGAAAATGCTCCCAAAAATGCAAAATACACTTCACCTAATGTCCAAAAGAAAATTCTAAGCATACTTGCTCGGAAAGTGCAGAAATCAATTAGAGAAGAAATTGGCAATAGCAAATTTGCATAGTGGTTGATGAAGCTCGAGATGAGTCCAAAAAAGAGCAAATGGCGATAGTCCTCAGATTTGTCAACAAGGAAGGCCTTATAAAGGAGTGTTTCCTTTGATTTGATTCATGTTAGTGATACTGTAACTTTGACACTTAAGAGTTAATTTGTGCTGTCCTCTCAGCTAATGGCCTAAGCACACAAGATATAAGAGGTCAAGGTTACGATAGGGCCAGTAACATGAGAGGGGAGTGAAACTGGATTGAAAGCTCTAATTCTCAATGAGTGCCCATATGCATATTATATTCATTGCATGGCTCATCAGCTTCAGTGGGCCCTTGTAGCAGCATCAAGGGAGGTACATGAGGTACACAACTTTTTTCAGCATGCAAATTTCATCATAAATGTTTTTAGTGCTTCTCCTAAGCGCAATGATGAGTTTGCTAGCAAAACAAGCAGAGGAAATTGCCCATGAAATTGAATTGGGAGAGCTTGACACATGGCGAGGGCAAATTAGATTTCCTCCCTACAAAGGCCAGGGAGACACTAGATGGAGTTCCCACTATAGGTCTATTCTAAGCTTAAAGAAGATGTTTGGTGCCACAGTTTCAGTCCTACGCAGCATTGCTAATGATCGTTCAATTTCGAAGTATTCTTGGAGAGATGCCAGTGGTGCCTTACGGATCATTGTCACATTTGATTTTGTGTTTATTCTACTCCTAATGGAAAAGATTATGAAGATCACTGATGTGTGGTGCCAGACACTTCAAAAGAATAGCATTGATATCTTAAATGTGGTGGATTATGTTTCTACCACAAAAGTGTTGCTTGGTGAGTTGCGAAATAATGGCAGAGAACCTCTTCTTGAGGATGTCAAATTGTTTTGTGGAAAGCATGAGATTGATATTCCAGATCTGAGTAAGAAGTATGTTTTCCCCAAATTATTTATTCTTTTATAAAATTGTACTTGTTCATCAATCAATCCATATCTTCCTATTTGTAGGTATGTTGATGTGACTAAATCTCGAAACAAGAATGACAACACCCACAACCTTTCACCATTACAAAGTAAATGTGTTTAATGTTGCAATTGATCAACGACCAGCAGAGTTAGAAGATCGATTCAGTTCTCAAGCGACAGAGCTTTTGTCCCTTTGTGCTTCTTTGGATCCTAGGTTGAACACATTCAACACAGACAATATATGCACTCTGGGAGAAAAATATTATCCTGCTGATTTCTCAAGGAAAGAGCTCAATTGGAGTGTCCGTTGCCATATTTTTAAATTGATGTATGCAACAGTCCAGAACTAAAGGAATTATCAACACTTGCTGCTCTAACAAGTGGACTATTTAAAATAGAAAATATTCATCTTATCCTATGGTGGACAGGTTATTAAGATTAGTATTAACTCTTCCAGTATCAACCGCAACCACTGAAACATGCTTTTCAGCTATGAAACTTGCGAAGACACGTCTATGTACAATGGGAGATGGATTTTCTGCGAGATTATTTGGTAATTTATATTGAGAAGGAATTGGCTGCATCAATCAGCACTAATGATATTATTACAACGTACGATCTTGCTGCTAGTCGAAGAGCTAAATTTAAGTTGATAGATATGTAATTTTATTTTAGTTAAGACTTGTGAAATATGCTATTATTATATCATTATATGTGACTAAAACCCGCTCACGTGACTATCAGTTCTTTGCTTTGTCCTTTGCCCCCCTTACCTCAAATCCTGGTTCCGCCCCTGCATTTCAGCCCTTGTTTAGTTGGACCCCAAATTTAAAAAAGTTGCTATAGTACCTGTCACATTGAATGTTTGCGGCTCGTGCATGGAGCATTAAATGTAGACAAAAAGAAAAACTAATTACACAGTTTGGTGGGAAATTACGAGACGAACGTTTTGAGCCTAATTAGTCCATGTTTGAACACTATTTGTCAAATAAAAACGAACGTGCTACGGTAGCCCCAAAATCCAAATTCCTACAACTAAGCACAGCCTCAATGCATCTCCATGGACGTCCACCATCTCCTTCGTGTCATGGAGTGCGATGCACACGGGGACACGATCACATCCACACGTATCGTCCGAGTTTGCAGTTTTGCACAAATGCGAAGAAGAATTGCAGGACCTGCCGGTAGCACTAGCACCTGTCAAATCGATATTTCCGGGTGGAAAAACTGCAGGACCCCTCCACAACTTTCACGCTTCGCATTTGCTTCGTATGGGGTCCCACGAGTCGGTGACACTAGGCTACGTGACTGCATGTGTGTGATAGTGATACTAATGCATTTCGGCCTGCAGATGCCCGCCATTAAGGCCATCTCAAAATTCAAACCGCGTCAAGCTTCCCCAAGACCCCAAACGAACGCCGGCTCTTCACTCATCGCCCGACCCGAACCAAACCCTGCAAACCCCAGCGGAAACTAGCCAAGGCAATCGGAGGAACGGATCCGCAAGTCCATTCCGTCCGTCGGCAGCAGCATGAGGGTACAGAGGCGGAGGCCGGAGTCGGAGGCGATGGAGAGCAAGGAGAACTCCGCGCACTCGGCGCCGCCTCTCAATAGGCCACGCGGCAAGCGCAAGGCCCTGGCCGAGCTCCCCACGTCCTACCGGACCGAACACAAACCACTGCTCGGCGCCGCGGCCGTCGAAGCCGAGGACGCGGTCGGCGGCGCGGATGGAGGCCGAGGCGGAGGAGGCGAGGAAGCGGCGGGAGGCCGAAGACGCCGCGCGCGGGGCCGACTTGGGCCGACCGCTGGACCCGAGGCCGCCTGGCGCCGAAGCGGCGAAGGCGGCGGTCGCGCCGTACGTCGGGGACATCGACCGGTACCTCCGGTCGCTGGAGGTGAGAACCATCTCGAGAATCTCACCCTTTCCACTGGGTCTAGGAACCTGCGCGTGGGCGTGTTTAGTTCTCGGGTTTGGTTGATTTGGGTGTGAATGTGTGATCGTAGTTGTAGACGATGCCTGTAATGGGGCCATTTTGTAGGCATGGTCACGTTGTACGCTTGAGTGCTGAGATTTGGCCAGTTTGATTTTAGTGGGGATCATGTGTACTCTTTAATTTTAGTCGGGACTTGTGATGGCTAGTTTCACAGGTCGCGACACCTTCACAAAAGAAAACTGACTCTTTGGAGCTCAATTCAATTATCTTAGCTTTTGTATGGAGATGTGTGAGTTTAAGCCTTTAAGGTGCCACTTGTCTCTAAACTTTCTGAAACTGCTAGGTTGAACCGTTGAGGAGGCCAAGCCCTGACTATTTTCAGAAGGTCCAGAAATACATCTCCCCCAAAATGAGGGCTGTCCTTGTCGACTGGTTGGTGGAGGTGGCTGAGGAATTCAAGCTTCACGCAGAAACTCTTCACCTTGCGGTTTCCTATGTCGACCGCTTCCTCACAATGAATGTCGTTACCCGGGACAAGCTGCAACTACTGGGTGTCACTGCAATGCTCGTTGCTGCGTAGGGGACTCAACTGTTTGTTTCCTCCCTTTTGTTCATCTTTTAAAACTACTCTTTGAGTTGCATATTTCGAATGTCGCAGCAAGTATGAAGAAATTGAGTCTTCTAAGATGAAGGTGAACAGATACACTGATATCACGGATGACACTTACACCAAGCAACAAGTAGCCTTTCTTCAGCTGAACTTTCAATTGCATAGTTATTTCTCCTGGACCGTAGAAGATAGATACACACTTCTATTCTGTATGCAACACAGGTGGTGAAGATGGAGGCTGACTTACTGAAATCTCTTAGGTTTGAGATGGGGGGTCCCACTGTAACAACATTTCTACGGTATGTCTTCTCTATCAGTTTTTTTTCGAGAATAGCATTTGACATAACTTCCCTTTGTATGTAAAATGCTTACCATATGAGAATTATTTCCCTATTGGACTTAAAAAGGTTCAGAGTCTAATGCTAGATAACTGTCTGTTTTAGGAAATTCATAGCTTCGTGTCGTGGAGGCAATGTAAGTGGTACTTTGGAGCACGTGCATTTACTTCTCTTAATGTTTTTTTTTTATAATCTGTTTTTTTAATTGAAATACAGAGTATAAACAGAGGAAAACTGGAGTCCATGTGTAGCTACCTTGCGGAATTGAGCTTGCTGGATTATGACTGCATAAGCTACCTACCCTCAGTAGTTGCTGCTGCATGCCTGTTTGTAGCCAGATTCACAATCCAACCAAAGACTCGTCCTTGGGTAAAGACAACATGGCCTTTCTTGCTAACTACACCCTCCGTCCCCCAAGAAAATATCATTCTAGTAGCTAGACAAACATTTGCTCAGATTCATAGCTAGGATGACATTTTTTGGGACCGGGGGTGTATCTGAGCTGTAGGCTTTTCTTACATCAGTGTGTATGGTTCTCTTTTCTGACTTTAGTGTGTAATTCTGCAGAACTTGACACTTGAACAAAACACGGGGTATAAAGTCTTTGATCTGCAGAAATCCATTAATGTCATACATGAATTGCAGTTGACAATAAGGTGCCCAGAGCAGGAAGCCATCAGAGAGAAGTACAAGGACCCCAAGGTACATCCATTCTCTCCATTTTGTTGCTATAATCTACAATTTGTATTCTGTTAAAATCTGTTTGCTTGAACATTTTACAGTTTGGGCGTGTGTCGACAATGGCTTCACCTCAAGAAATCCCTACATCTTTCCTTGAAGATTGCCATAAGTGAAGTCTGGACTCTGAAGAATGTTTTTTGCAAGAATGCTGCAGGCGATGCAGAAACTAGCTTGATGGTAGGATAATTTAAATAGGTCGGGAATGTGCCATGCCCAGCGTTGTAGATTGCTGGTACTGGTCTCAGTTTCCATCCCATTGGCAATGCTGTGCATTGGTATTTTGGTACAATGTGCAATTGAAGGCTTTTTGTACAGGGGTTATCAGTTAGCACTAACCCATGACATGTAAATTATATATATAATAATACAAGCCAGCTTATTTCTTAGCATTGTATGCACGTTTTACCCAACAATTAGTGCTCTGAAAGCGCTGATAACAGTATAGCATTTTTTTATCTGAATGGAAGTAAACTTAGCCTACGTACTAGTTCACATTATAGTAGCAGGACTGAAAATAATGTTACCTGTTGAGTCCGAGATCTTGGACAAGCCATACGGCCAAGGTTCCGGTCAAGGACCTTGCTGCGCCATGAGAGCACAAAACAGCAGCCTGATTTTTTTCAATTGAAAAAACTGCAACCGCCGGTATAGATCTTCGTCCTTACAAAAGAGATAAGAGATGACTATCTCCGACAACATCATCCCAAAATATAAGATCCATTTTACGTTTCGATTAGTGCTATAGGCAAAGAGTTCAATATCCTATTTTTAGTCGTTCTCCAACAACAGGACTAAAAAGAGAACCCTTTCTGTAAATGAGTCTATAGGAGAGAGGATATTCATATTTGGGATTGTGCCTCTGCTGTGACCCAAAATGGGTCCTCGCATATAGGTATTCTGTTAGAGGCTGATACAGTACCATCCACGGCCCATTTTAGGGTTTAGGTCTTCATATGGATCATCCATTGGAGACAGTCTTAGACCCGTACTAAGCTCAAATGTTGAGCCCTAGGCAGTTTTTCACTAAGACAAGACGACAACAACAGCAAAGCCTTTAAGTCCCAAACAAGTTGGGGTATGTTAGAATTGAAACCTAACAGAAGCAATCAAGGTTTAGGCACGTGAATAGCTATTTTCCAAGCACTCCTATCTAAGGCTAAGTCTTTGGGTATATTCCATCCTTTCAAGTCTCCTTTTATTGCCTCTATCTAAGTCAACTTCGGTCTTCCTCTGTCTCTCTTCACGTTACTATCCTGACTTAGGATTCCACTACGCACCGGTGCCTCTGGAGGTCTCCGTTGGACATGTCCAAACCATCTCAACCGGTGTTGGACAAGCTTTTCTTCAATTGGTGCTACCCCTAATCTATCACGTATATCATCGTTCCGAACTCGATCCCTTCTTGTATGACCGCAAATCCAACACAACATACGTATTTCCGCGACACTTATCTGTTGAACGTGTCGTCTTTTCGTAGGCCAACATTCTGCACCATACAACATAGCAGGTTTAATCGCTGTCCTATAAAACTTGCCTTTTAGCTTCTGTGGTACCCTTTTGTCACATAGGACACCAGATGCTTGGCGCCACTTCATCCACCCTGCTTTGATTCTATGGCTAACATCTTCATCAATATTCTCGTCTCTCTGTAGCATTGATCATAAATATCGAAAGGTATCCTTCCTAGGCACTACTTGACCTTCCAAACTAGTATCTTCCTGCTCCCGAGTAGTAGTGTCAAAGTCACATCTCATATACTCAGTTTTAGTTCTACTGAGTCTAAAACCTTTGGACTCCAAAGTCTCCCGCCATAACTCCAGTTTCTGATTCACTCATGTCCGACTTTCATCAACTAGCACTACATCGTCCGTGAAAAGCATACACCAAGGGATGTCCCCTTGTATGTCCCTTGTGAGCTCATCCATCACTAAGGACAAACAGATATGGACTCAAAGCTGACCCTTGATGTAATCCTATCATAATCGGAAAGTCATTCCGTGTCTGCCATCGATTGTTCGAACACTAGTCACAACATTGTTGTAAGCCGAAGAGAGAATTTGAAGCTAGGCTCACTTCCTGAGCCCCTTGAGTTTGCAACAACTTTCTCCTGTGTGACAGAGTAGTGCTCAACTTCTCATGCTCTTTCGTTAAAAAAAATACAACACGCAGTTGAACTCGCATTTGATGTAAAGTGTTCATTAAGTCATTCTCAACAAAATTGGTGTCACCTGTTTGTACATTTTTTACATCACCACGCTCGCTTCCAAAGCAGCATAGCAAGTCAATATTGTGCAGTGTCATGCTGCAAGATGGGTATAGATACAAACTAATAATATCAATCTAATGCAAGATTACATGGTGAGAACGAATAAGCATAAACTAGTGATTGGTACTGAGACCTTATTTGGAATAAAACAAAAAAAATGATGGCTATTATAGGATGATCTCCTCTTGGACACTGACATTGAGAGTTTTATTTGGGAGCACGATGCTGTTAACTACAACTACTTCATCTTCAACATCAACTGCTTCACCTGTGTTAAGATAGGATGTTAATTCCAGAAACGAAATTATCACAAAAAATTATGTGGGAAAG
Source organism: Miscanthus floridulus (assembly GCF_019320115.1). Lineage (NCBI taxonomy): Eukaryota > Viridiplantae > Streptophyta > Magnoliopsida > Poales > Poaceae > Miscanthus > Miscanthus floridulus. The sequence goes on along the minus strand of NC_089580.1, from coordinate 182,252,244 downwards.
CAACAGCAAATCGTTAAGTTTGGGTCTTACCAAGAATAGTAATGCCAAGTTTGGCATTGTGATCACCTTCGCCCTGAATTCAGAACAAAAGTTTCATCACATGAAGCCAGCTGATGGGCCAAGAAAAAAAAGTAGACCATGCAGGCATGTACAGTCGCACCAATTTTGACTGTCATAACTAAACTATTTGCAATCAAATCTCACTGTGGAATGTATTAGCTTTGCAATTGGAACTACCAAACGTTGTTTCAAGAATACTAGATGTGCTGAACCGTTCAGATTTCAGAAACATAACCTTGGCAGAGCAAGAATTAACACTGTAACACTAGGACATTGCTCATGCAATCATGCTGCTTGAACTGAACTTGACAAAGAGTCCTAAGGCGAAGTTTTTAAGCTTCATATGGAATGAGAATTCATTAAATTTGAAATGAATAAAAATGAAATGGTAAAGAGAAAAGCTTGCCTGCACACGTGACCATTTTCCAATGGATGACTTCCACCCCACAATTGAATGTATAACAACGGCATTTTCCTGATACACAAATGAAAAAGAAAGAAATAATACAACAATGAGATATTCATGTTCCTAAATGAGGTTTATCACTTCATACAGAGATAGAGAAAACTAACCATAATTTCAACATCATCCAGAATTATGCAATTGATAAGCCTGGCACCAGCTCCAACGCGTGCATTTGCTGATATAGAGACATTGGGGCCAATCTGTTTATAGAGTTACATGATTAGTTACATTTTGTTTCTCAATAGATTCCCCTATTTAAAAGTTTTAAGCACTTCATTATCAGTCAACAACAACCAACTGAATATGATCCATCATAATCTGACCAAAATAGTTAGACGAAACAGACATTACCTTTGAAGTAGGATGCACCTTGGCAGATGGATGGATATACACATCGCCAACAATAGTGGCAGTTCTTTTGCCATCTCCTGAGGCTAAAAGATGAGGAGAGGTATGGCGGAACTGAGAAAGATATAACCCAGAGCATCTCAAAGACATCCTACTCAAGATGAAGCAATAGTTTGTCAGAAATTCCAATATATTACAAAAAACATGAAAAAATATCTGTATACCCTGGGGTTTTGATCTGTTCCCAAAAATCAAGCGTCTGGTATGTGTACAGCTCCTTCTTTCCTGCTCGAGGGGATAAAATGTCTTGATCTAACCTAACAAAGTCTGGTGGAAGCGCCCTGTTGATATTAAGCTTATAAGGTCTACATAATAATAAATACTTTGTAGTTGAATTAACAGAAGTGCTATCAATTATATACTGGCTAGTTTCTGGAAGAACCTCCACATAATGGTGAAGAGAAAGAGGATAACTGCAGGCCAAACAAGATTTGTAAAAAAACATGAAGAATATAACACAAATACATACTTGGTTGCTGAATGAAGAGCTTCAAAGCTAGATACACGCCGCAAATTTGCTGAAAAGTAGCATTTAAAGGGATTAAACTTGTGCTGGTAAAATAAACTGTTAATCAAGGGAACTAGAAGATCGAGTTAGAATATCTGCTACAAGCAGGGGCGAAGCCACGTTTAAGTTCCCTGGTGCCATGGCACCATGGTAAAAATGTTTTTTACTACTTAGTAGACTCATCTTTACTGTATATTATGGTAATATTGTATATGCTATTTAGACAGCGCACTAGGGTAAATTTTGCTTGTAGCTTTGCCTCTGGCTACAAGTAATACATTTTAGAGCATCCATTTCAGAATTAATATTAAGAATATGAATACAGGCAAAGCAAATAAAACTTTTCCAAGTGACTTGTATCAAAAGTAAAGAATGCATTTACATCTACTTAGTTAAGAGAAGTTGACATTTGAAGCAATAGAATAAACAAAGAATGTTTTGTTTTAAACAATAACACATGTTTCAAAGGAAAAACGTCGTAATATAACAGGGGACAATACCTCTGTCTTTTTTCTGTTTTAAGACATCCTCAATGGCGCTAAAGATATTGGGAGTAAATATATATACTCCACAATTTATGAGATCACTCACCTACAAATAGATAAACTGCATTACTGCTATCAGCTATGCAAATTACTCATTGAGAGCCATTACTTCTGAAAACTGCAATCGATTTCAGAGCCAAATATGGCATGCAAAGTCTCAACTGAAAATATAGACGAGCAAATAAAGCAACAAAGAGCAGAACTGCACTCACAAAAGTCTCTGGCTTTTCCGTATAGTGCAGCAGTTCGTTTGTTTCAGGATCAGCTACCAACTCAGCCAAACTGGTTCGCTGACTCTGCAGATACCTGATTGCAAGTATTAGCATATAGAATATTAAAGGTGGGATGATGTTAAGAGTAACAAATTATGCATGAGAAAGACAAGATTAATCTGCGAATAGTATTAGCATACCTTGTTGACTAGTAAAGTACCCATTCCTCCATACTTGTTATGGGCCTCTACAATGATGAAAACAGTGATACATTTAGCTGTTAGTATCCAACAAGAAGCTATGCAGATGGAGTTATTTAATATTTTACAACAAAAAGGTGCTTATTAAAAGTGTAGCACTTACTATTGTTGGGCAAGTTTGACTTAAATCTCCTATTTCTCTAATCAACAAAACTATAGGTGGAAAATCAAAAAAAGTTCAGATGCATATTGTGCAGCAATATAGAAAGGTAATGAAAAAAAAAGGAATGACAAAGTATCTGGGAATAAACGGTTGATTTCTATCAATATTTCAAAAAATAACTCAGAAGCTAAAATATCTGTTTCATACTCTCAGTTATGTCAGAGATAGAAACCCAAGAATTTGGATGAATGGAGATGTAAAATCTACCCTTTTGTGAAAAAGAGCTTATTGTCCAATGATAAATTAAATCGGCACATCTAAATTATCCTTAAAACACTCTTTTGGAGTGAAGCGTCCATGTACAGAACACTTCAAATTGATAGAGACTTATTTACCATTGATTCACATAATGGTCGATCATTTCGTTGTTGCCTATGCACTATACTAACAATACTTTAAAGTATACACCCGTCACAGCACGAATTGAACAGCGTGTGATATAATTTTTAGTGACCTTATGTACAATACCGTACATTAGAGGCGGATGCATCTCTATAAGATTGAACCCAAGAATATGACAAAAACAAGCTACTAATGACAAGCTCAGCTTTGGATTCAATACCAACCAACTACGCTTCCATAATTCCATTCCACTTACTCTAACTAGTGATAAGTGGACACACTATCATTCGTTCTAAACAACAAAGCAAAGAACAACCTCATGATGTTCAATTATTACACTAGCCATGCTTGTGTCTAAGATTATGAAACACCATCACCAAACTGATAAATCGAACCAACAAGATAGAAGAGTATGCTTCAGTCACTTGGCAACCTACCCAGCATGTCTGGAAGGGGGAAGCTAGAACAGACGTCGCAGTTCAGCAGAACTATGTGTGACTGCAAAACGGCAAGCAAAAACAGCAACGGACTTTTAGAGGATGAAACTTTATTGATCCAACCGACATAGCAATGCAGTAGTTTCCTACAAAACCCAGCCACTGAATGTGTTCTGAATAAGCAAACACTATTCAAAAAGATGTGGATGAAGCAATCCACTGCATTACTGCAGCTTTAGAAATATCCAACTTAATCCAATTTCAGAATTCAAGCTGACAATCAGGCTATGGCACTAAGTCATTACCGGACTGTCTTCCATGATGTAATCTCTAAAGCTGTAGAGCCCTCCAGCTGACCCGTGAGGCTTATCCTCTCGCAGGTACCTAAAATTGGCGAGACCCTGTCAATGGCGAGGCTCTGAAATCTCCCTAGCGCACCCAGCCCAACACCGCAGAAGCAAACATCATCAGGGCACGAAACAAACCTGACAGGGATCCTGAGCTCGTTGGAGATAGACGAGACATAGAGCGCGAATTCCCGCTCCTCGTAGAACCCGATGAGGTATATCTGTACCAGGTTGGGGATCTGCAGCAATGGGATCCAAAAGCTTGTTTCATACGAGCCGCAGACTGAAACATACAAACACCACAATTCGTCCACAAAGGAGATGGGAGCGCAGGAATTGGTGGCTTACCCGGCTGCAGGCGGAGATGGGGTGGTGCACCATGGGCTGGCCGGCGATAGGGAAGAGCGGCTTGGGCACGTTCAGCGACAGCGGCCGGAACCGCGTCCCTGCACCCGACACCAGCACCAGAGCAAACCGATCAGACGAGAGGGCCGAGGGGTTCTCTTGGGGGGGGGGGGGGGGGGGGGGGGGGGGTTGGGGGGGGGGGGGGGGTGTCGGGCAGATCTAGCAGCACTAACCTTTGGTGGGGCCGCCCACCATGATGACGGCGACGATGCGCTGCTCGGAGCCGGCCATGGCTGCTCTGCTTCGGCGCCGGTGGCGGAGTGGTGGGGGGAAGGGACAAGGGAGAGACGCGCGCGGGCGACGGCGTGGCGAGATTTATTGGCGATGGGATGGGATTTGGAGGGGAGCGTGGACCGTGGGTCTTTTTAGCGGAGGCGAAGGCGATGCCGATCAGACGTCGGAGGAGGTGGGCAACGAGGCGGGAGGAGCGTGTGTGTTGGTGGTGAGCGCAGCGGAGCGGAGGCGGGCGACTTCCGGGCAGGCAGTGGCCGTTCTGACTTGTGGAGGTCGTGCGCCGCGCCCGGTGGGATCCGTGCCGCACCGGGGTGCGGGCGCGGGGCTGAATTGGCGCGGATACCGGTGGCCGAGGCCTCGAGGGGCAGCAGCAGAGCGGTAGCTTCCTTCTGGGTGCCGATAATAACGGTCAGGGAACGTGGCGGATGACTGAGCTTGCACGGAATATCCCGCCTGGAGTTTAGGATATTCCGGCGGAGTACTGTGTTAGGACGAAGGGAAAAACGCTGTCATGATGGATCTGGGTAGTACTGTACGATTTGATCAAGGAATTCATGCGATGATGCGGCACTTGGGAACCGTAACCATTGGGTGCCTGTTTACAGCCTTAATTTTCAGTCGGAAACAGTGTTTTCCTCTCACATCAAACCAGCCAGTAGTAAATAATCCACGATCGTTTACGGCCTCCCGAACAAGCCGTTAGTTTGCAAAAAATTTTAAGATTCCCCGTCACATCGAATTTTTGGACGCATGCATGAAGCATTAAATATAAATAAAAAATAAAACTAATTACACAGTTTAGACGAAATTCACGAGACGAATCTTTTAAGCCTAATTAGACTATGATTGGACACTAATTACCAAATAACAACGAAAGTGCTACAATACCATTTTTCAAAAAATTTCGCCAACTAAATAAGGCCTGGATAAGCAAAAGTTCTCCATTTGTAGACGACCCTCGATGACACATTTTTCTCGGCATAAAGAAAATTGCAGCAGTGGGACCAATACTGTTTTTCTTGTCTTATAAGCTAAGGTCATGTTTAGTTCACCCCAACTCTCAACTTTGACACTATGTAAAAAGAAGATTTCCCGTCACATCAAACTTGTGGTACATGCATGGAGTACTAAATGCTGACGAAATCAAAAACTAATTGCACAGTTTGGTTGTACTTTGCGAGACGAACGTTTTGAGCCTAATTAGTCAACGATTGGACAATTATTACCAAATACAAACGAAATGCTACATCGCGCTGCAGTGTCACTGGACATCCGGCGGCGCCAATTCCGGGCGCAACTAAACGTGGCCCAAAAGGACGTCTCAAGCGGAAGCATATAAATATTTTTCTTCTTAATCCAATAAAATCATTCATCTATCTGTAAGTATCTCTGCTCCATTCACTATAAATAAAATAGGGGTGTTATACTGTGTTAGCGATGCTTGAAACAAAAAGTGATCCACAGAAGAGAATGCGCATCACTCATTTTGAACTGCAGTGGTAGATATTGCTGGCTAGATTCCACGATACAGGTGAAATAGATAAACAATAACAGCAATGTTGGCTCGAGAGAGTGGGAGATCAAGACCATTGTCGGTGTTTCGTAAACCGGACCAATAAACTTATACGATTGTCGCGCTGCTCTAGAAAGACGATAATAGCATCTAATAAATATGATGATTTATACTGGTTCAGACCGGAGTCCTACGTCCAGTCTCAGAGAGATCAAGTGAGTGTTCCTCGCTTGAATGCTCTAAAGTTCTTACAATGGGAGGTGCAAGAATGATGAAAGAGGTGTAGAACCTATGCTAGTCGAGGGGCAGCCTGAAGAGAAGCTCTAGGAGCCCTACTGCTATGGTGAATGGATGGAGTGGTAGAGGACGATGAATGAGAATGTCCCAAGATGAGAGCCTTGACTGCCCTTATATAGAGTTTGGGGCCTAGGCTCGTTACAAAGAGGAGGTTCCCCCGACCGAAGGGTCGAGGGCCTGAAGAAGATTCTAGCTAACTTGGCTTGCAAGGTACGCCATCTTCTGATGCTTGCCCGGGCGTGGCTATCGTCATGGTCTTTGTGGCCACGTTGTGGCAGAGGCTGACATGGTGCTACTGTGCTAGTCGTGGCAGCACTGTAGCCATGGTGATTGTTCGTCAGCTGTCCTGTGCAACGCGGCATCCGTCATGGTCTTTGCCGTCATCTCCAGGCCCCCTGGGGCGTCGTACCCGTAGTAGGTAGCCGTCTCTGGGTCGTTGCTTGCCTAGTCGCTTCGTGGGGCTGAGGGCCACGACCCCGATCGTTGGGCTCATCCGGCATGGTCGGCCTCTGCGTTGAGACCCCTGTCGGGGCTTTCATTTGATGGTGGATAGGGCCGTATACCTGCCTAGTGGGTCGTACCCGGTCGACGGTCATCGTACCCGTCATTACCGTCTCGAGGCGGTGTTGTCTTGTCCGTGCAGCATGGTGCAGGGTTGGCGTCTGACCGGGCTGAGGTGACTACTGCCACCTTGGTCCTTACGGGGTTAGTGCGGCATGCTTGCCCCTGTCAGGGTAGGCTTGCTTGGCAAGACGCGACCTCTTTCTATCTCTACCAGAGGTTGCGATGGAGAGAGATCATACGCCTTGCGAGTGTGGTGAGACCAAGGCAGGTGGAAGGGGTCGTGGATAACCCTGACCTCAGTGCCTGGCCTGGCCTGTTCAGCTTTTGCTGGGCCTCGGTCGTTTGGGCCCTTGTCTGCTGTTGCGTTGTGAGCTACGTAGCCCGCCATCTAGTCGATGCCTTGAGATACCCCGGGGTTATAACCCCGACAACCATGCATATTTTTCATATGTTTAGTCAAGCTTGTATATTCATCGCTCTCAAATTCTCTAGCTTGGGCACTGGTAGTTGCAGTGTACAAAGTGGTGCTTAAACCCTCTCTGTCCATTTAGAACACCACTCTAAGCCAACACTATGGAGGGCCTGAGCGCTACTCTCCACACATAATACAAGAAAAAGAGGAAGGAATCACTTTCATTAGCTCTCTTTAGTTCATGCTAGTTTAGTTGGGAGTTATAGTTGAGTCGAACTAAGCTTGGGCTCCGAAAGTAGTATTTAGGAGTCTAGCATAGCTATGGTATTCTTTTTTCTTTTGTAAGACATTTGAGTTATCAATATAGTGGTTGATCTAGGCCACAACTTTAGTTAGTTCTCTCCCAAGGCCATGTGGCATATGCTAGCATCGTGTTCGAGCTCCATGGAAAGATCTAGCTCCATGGTGGCGGGGCACTAACCACCTCATCGACCTCCACACAAGCATGATCTTCGCCGGCACCCATGGGTTGAGCCCCCTACTGTCGGTATGTGAGCCCCTATCACTGAGGATCTTCACCATAATTGTAGCATTGTCCTCTCACATAAACTTTCTTGGTTTGATTTTGTTCTTTTTGGGTTGTAGTTATGATCCTTCTTGCCAAGTTTGGGGGAGCATACGCCTACTCTTCTTCACTTGAGTCATCCTGGGTCGATCTTCTCCTTCCTGGTATTCTTATTATCATCAAGTTTGAAGTCAAGATTCGTGTTAATGGAGTCTCCAATCTCTCCATAAAGAGACATCTCATGTGCTCTATTCTTACTCGCCACTTCATACAGTATCCTGATATCCATACGGTCGATATTCTTCTCATGGAGAATCCCGAAGTATAAGGATGCACTATGGATGTTCTTTATTTTTTTTTTCAAATAATAGAACTATATGCTTTTTAAAGGAGCTTGTATGTTTACATCTATTTTAAGTTTGCACTGCTCCTATATGTTTTGTCTGTCTCTGATCCCACGAACAAAATGTTTTACAATAATAGGTCAGGTGGCCAGCACGGCAGCCCATGGAATATGCTCACTGCTAAGGGCGTCCCCAGTAATCTAGCTAGCTTGCTAGCTAGTACAAGTACACATCACTTCTAGCTACCAATACGCTTTCATCCGTCCAGCAATATGAGGGCCTGTTTGGTTTCTACGGGACCTCCTAAAATTCATGTCACATCAAATATTTGGACACGTATCTTGGAAAGCAATCATGGGACCCACCACCGGCCAACCATACTGCGCTGAATTTGCACACGAGGCAAGTGCACAGAGAGAAGGAGACACGGCTCATGTGAGTGCCTCTGGACAAGTGCGAGCCTACCGTTGGGATGCTCTAAGCAACCAGCAGAACCTTCAGCTTTGCCGGACAAAGCTGTTTGGCTGAAGGTTTCTGCGGCTGATAACTCGGTTGATGCTGTTTTGTTGTAAGAGAAAACCATTATAGTATGGTTGATAAATCGGACCGATAAGTTCAAGCGAAGAGGACAAAATGTGACAGAAACTTGTTAGCATCAAACCCAAGCAAGAACGGAGAACACACATATGGACGCGCATAGTAATGCTCTCATGCTCATGCTCATGCTCATGCTCATGCTCATGCGGTCTCATGCCGGAGCAGCAGAGGTACTTCAACGCGGAGCCAAAGCGCCACCAAGACACCACCACAGGACAAAACTTCGACGCTTCCGTCAGCTGCAGCCTGCGCGTGGCGTGGCGCTGGGTCAGTGGCCGCATGGGTGGGTTAGCAAGGCCGACGCGGCAGGCGAGCGAATGAGCGATGGACCGTTCGGTTCGGGCAATTTTTGATGCAGCTCGCGAGCTGCACGGCCTGTACTGAGAAGTCCGTGATCGGATCCTGACGGCGCGGGGCATCGAGAGGAGGCCAAGTGCAGTTCAGGAAGGTTCGGCTCGTAGCAAGCACGCCGCCGGCTGACAGCCAGGCAGTCCTACGCGTGTTGCCGCTCCTGCTAGGCCAACGACTAAGGCCCATTTTAGTTTCTTTTTTTTTTTTTTTTGTCTCCTACAATAAAAGAGCATGTTTGGGCACATGCATAGAGTACTAATGTAGACAAAAAAAAACTAATTGCACAGTTCTCGACAAAATCACGAGACGAATCTTTTAAGCCTAATTAGCCTATGAAAAGCCTTACGTGCTACAGTAACCCACATGTGCTAATGCCCGATTAATTTGTATCATTGGATTCGTCTCGTAGTTTTCTAATGGGTTCTGTAATTTGTTTTTTTATTAGTATCCAAAAACTTCTCCCGACATCATTCCGACATATCCGATGTTACACCCAAAAAATTTTAACTCCTCAACTAAACACACCCTAAGAGCAAGGATAATAAGCCAGCCAGCAGAAGGCGTTATACCAATTCCACGTCACAAGAAGCCTTTACTAACAGCCTACTGTATAATAGGCTAGCTGTAAGAGCTGGCGGTAGAGGAGACTTGCAGCCTGCTCGCTTGCTCATATCTGGCAATAATATTTTTCTTTCACACCAAACCCGTCAATAGTACTTTCAACCATGGTTTATAAGCCAAACCAGCCCAAATGAACAGGGCCGATATTTATTATTTACATATGCATATCAAGTGCAGGCAGTTTCTCGCTCATACGCGGGCTGGGAGAGTAAATATTTTCTCATACCTTGTGCTCCAACCGGCGAGATGGGAAGCGCCCGCTCGGTAATCTCTCTCCAACGTAGCCATTTTTTCTGTTCACGTGTACTTGTCTCAGCCGGCTAATACAGATTACTCGGCGTGTTTGCTGGTTGGTTTCTGGGCTGGTTTGGGCTGGCTGATGCTGGTTTGTTGTGAGAGGAAAACACTGTTGGCTGGTTGAATAAATCTGGCTAAAACCAATAAGCGAACGGGGTGACTATCCTTGCTCTAACGAGAACGGAAAGGAAATGATGGAATGGACGTGAATCCAAAAGCACCGTGCTTTTACTGCCCACCCCTCTCAATGCAGCATTTACTCGCATCTAGGTCTTGTTTGGATCAAAGGAATTTTAAAGGAAATTTATAGGAATCCATTCCTTTGGAAATGTTTCTAGCAATGCTGTTTGGAATGAAGGAAACTTCAACAGTAAAATAAAGGAAAGTTTCCTACCTCCATTCATTTCACGGGAAACAAAACATCCAGTCCAAACCAATGGATTCACGAAGATCGAGACAGAAAGAGAAGAGAAACAAAAAATAATGTTACTTTATGTGTTTTTCCTGTGTTATGAATTCCTGCGTTCCAAACACCCCTTCTAGTTATTTTCCGCGTTTTTTCTTTCCTCTGTTTTACCACTACACACTCATCACATTCATACGTTTTTTCTATTCCCGTGTTTTTAATTTCTGCGTTCCAAACACACCCTTATCCAGATTTCCTACCGTTCCCGGATGGAACGTTACAAATTCGAACTCAAATGACAGCGAGGAGAATCGAACAGTCAAGAGTATGCATTGCTATCCCACACTGAATGTAGTAGCATCCACCGGCATTTATCCACACTTCCTACCATTCCGATTTCCTGGCGGATGATGACCTCATCTGGACGTTGGAATTCAAATTCAAATCGCAAAAAAGGGGGAAACAATTGGTCAAAGCAAATGAGCATGCATATACGACCCGCCACCCGATCTGATAATGGTAGTACAGGACAGCCTGTTCGCTTGTTGATTTCGACCAGCCTAAACTAATCAATTAATAGTGTTTTTCTCTTATAACAAATTAATAACAGCTAATTTAAACTAGCTCAGAAACTAATCGGTGAACAGACCGAACATTGGTAGCCGTTTCGTTGTTAAGTGCCACCTCATCGCATCGCACTTCCCTTTCTTGAAGCCACCGCAACCAACACCCGAACAAATCCTCAATTACAACGATGTACCACCGTCCACCGAAGCGACGCCACCGCTTTAAAATCCCCGCAGCCACCGAACGGATCGAGCTCCCCCACCTCGCCCGCTCCCCGTCCTACTCTCCGTCCGGCTCCGACCCTAGGGTTTCCATCCAACTCTTCCGGACGCTTCCAAAAATGGCCACCGACGAGCTCGCCCCCGCCCCCGCTCCCGCTCCGGCCGCCGTCGCCCCATCCCCGGCCTTCTCGTTCAGCATCTGGCCGCCGACGCAGCGCACCCGGGACGCGGTGGTGCGGCGCCTCGTGGACACGCTCGCGGGGGACACCATCCTCTGCAAGCGCTACGGCGCTGTGCCGGCCGCCGACGCCGACCCCGCGGCGCGCGCCATCGAGGCCGAGGCCTTCGACGCCGCCGCCGCCACGGGAGGCCCCGCCGCCTCCGTGGAGGAGGGGATCGAGGCGCTGCAGTTCTACTCCAAGGAGGTGAGCCGCCGCCTGCTCGACTTCGTCAAGTCCCGCTCCGCGGACGCCAAGGCCGACCCGCCGTCCGAGGAGGCCCAGGCCCCTGCCGCGCCCGAGGCCGAGGCCGCCGAGCCCGCGTCGTGAGCGCCGGACAGCCATTCGTTCCGTTTCTATTTCCTGAGATGAGATGAGTTGCATCTGGAATTTGTGTGGCGACTGCAGCCTGTGTGGTTTGCGTCTGAGTTTGTATGACTTGAATGTTAGCTGTTTGCGCACATCTATGCAATTCTTGTTCTTCCATGAATACCTCTGTTTTAGTGCGTCGTCTTATTTTTCTTCTTGCAATCCCTGCCTCTGATCAATGATTGTGTTCCGTTTGCTGTGACGCGCATGCATCCAGATAGAGTATAACCCAATGTTGTGTGCCCTGCCCGCCGCTGACCCTGAGGTTTGCAAATCAGGAAGCCTCGAGTGATGGCCAAATTGGTCCGAATTAACAAGCAATAAGAATCCCCCCATCGCCAAGCCACATTTTTATTTCGTAACTGTCATCGTTGATTTGAAATCTGATCATGGGTCATATATACAGTTCAGTATAAATCCTCAGCGATCAAATGCCTATATCACAATCTTCTGTGTAATATCTCGGATGAAGATGAAAGGAATCACTGAAATGTGGGCGTTCCCTTGTCAAGTGACCCTCTGTTCCCTTCGCATGTATTTGGCCATTCCTCTTGCAGTTCACAAACTGAATAAAGCTGAGCAACCGTTATTTCAGTTACATCGGGATCAGTTGAGACGGCTTCAGTCCTCAGCGGTTGCATTGGATAATCGGCTAGTTCATAGCAAGCCAAACATTATCTAAAGTGCTTTGAGTTGATAAATCAAACAAACCCTTCAACGCATTGTGTTCTTTCATAGGATGGTCATCACATATTCACATTGATGTGTGAGTGTGACGCACAGGATTGGAGGATCACGGAATCAAATGGAAACTTTTGCCCCAGCGCCAGTGTGGAACAGGCGAACAGCTTCCATTTTTTTGGTGTATGTGTCGTGCTGTGCTCCCAACTCTTGCTATTCGTCTGTCTACTGTCTCCTACCACTCGATCAAATGTGGTCTCGCTTCCGATGGCTCTTCGACAAGTCAGGGTTCAAACATATCAATACCGTACAATTACTTGTTTTTTGATGAATAAGGGTTCAGATCATCAAATGGATCCGTACCGCACAATTACTTGTTTTCATGCAAGGAGTGTTTGGTAACTCCTATTCTATCTATATCCAGATGAAGGAGAACAGGAATCACTAATGCGAGCGTTCCCTGCTCCTCCATGTACTTGCCATTCCTCTCTCCGTTCATAAACTGTAAGGAGGTGTCCAGATTCAGGGGCTAAAGTTTAGCCGTGTCATATTGGATATTCGGATGCACTAGGAAGACTAAACATGAGCTAATTATAAAACTAATTGCACATGAGTAGACTAATTAGCGAGACGAATCTATTAAGCCTAATTAATTCATAATTAACAAATGTTTACTGTAGCACCACGTTGTCAAATCATGGACAAATTAGACTTAATAGATTTGTCTCGTAAATTAGCCTTAATCTATGTAATTAGTTTTGTAATTAGCCTATGTTTAATACTTCTAACTGGTATTCACAGATTTGATGTGACAGGGCTAAACTTTTACCCAAAGGAAACCATTGGTTGATTCAGTTGCTGACATGTCTCCCACATCACGATCGAAGAATTCATGTTAAATGGTATTGCACCGCAGATCAGATGGCTTTGCCTTCAAAAGAAGAATCCGAACATGGCTAAACTAACCACTAACCGCTTAGCGGAGTGGCCTCCAAGGCCTACGCATTGCCGACCCGAGAAGCTCGCTGCTGCCGCCGCCAACCGCCACCGCCGCCCTAGAGCCTCTCTCCTTCTTCCTCTCCGGTGCATCTGCTAGGGAATAAGAAGGAGAGATGACCTATCCTCCTGCAGTTTCATATCTAATTGCTTAGGGTTTGGTTCTAATAATTTTTTCGGCGAAATCTGATGATTTCCGGACGGGATCGTATTTTCTGCGATGACTTCAGTGATTGCCATGACAAGATTGCTGTTGCTGGCGTTGATTTTATTGGCAGGTGGTCAATTTGTGGCCTTTATCTGCAAGGGGAGTGGTGCTTCTAGGAGCCCCCTACGAGGAAAGCGACTCCAGGTTATCGATCTCATCGTCGATGGTCGCGGAGAGAAATTCAAGGTACCGAGGTGGTGAATCTACATCCTATGTCATACCCAATGATGGAACTGCCGATATTCTTTCAGTGATTTAGATGCGTTTTGTACTGGTTCCAAAGCATTGGATCTTGCGTCATGTCCAATGTCGTGGGGTTGGTCGTCGGATTCGGCAGAAGGACTGCACTTTGGCTTCGGCGTTCGAGGGAAGCCATTGGGAAAGAAGACGATGGAAGAATCTAGATAGATTATTATGTATTTTTTATTTTAGGTTTTTTCATGTGTAATTTGGGGATGTACTGTGCCAAGATTTAATATAAGTCAATCTTCCCTTCGCAAAAAAGAAAAAGAATCCGAACAGATAATGGTCTCTCCTATCGCAGCTTAATTATGGATGGTCTCAACGTCTTCTTCAGGCGTCTACAGTATATTACTTGTCAGCAGTGAACAGTCGCGAACAGATGCAATGCAGAAGCTATACATAGACTAATCAATTAACGCTTTCCAACTCATAACTACGTCACCATCAGTTCATCTTCATTCTGGAAATCTAACAAAGTAGTTTTATGTACGTCACCTATAGCATCTAGCAATACTGAAATAAACTCATGACATGTAGACACCACCACTGGCTCAGAGCTCACTCATCTTCGGTGTCAACGCCGGACTGCCGGAGGAACCTGTAAAAAGTGATACTCAATTGTGTCAGGTTGTGGAAATCAATACTTTGGAAAGTTCACTGTAACAGGTACTCAATTGAACATGAATTTATAGGAATTGTAAATTGTAAATGGGTTAAGCGAGTATCTCACAGTCATGGTCTGTCCATCCAATAACCTGATTTTCCAGGTCATACACAACAAGCTTGTTTGAGAAAACTATGTCTGAACAAAGGTCGAGTAAAATTAGAATCAAAATATTGAACAAACAAAAGGGTAGTAGTAATGACAAACACTGCCTACCTCCAAGAATCACCAAGTTCTTCATATATTCGGGCTGTGACCTTCCATTTCTCAGAACAACATAGCACCAATCACTCTGCCAGGGAAAAATGCAATCTTAACTGTGAAAATTGACAATAAATTGCATCAAGGCGCAGTGTTAACAAAAGCTAGGCGATCGAGATGTTACCCCGTTGTTCAGAAGGTAATCGTGTGGATAGATATCCAATGCAAGGCCTCCGTCAAAATGAAAGGTGATCTTAGGGAAGACATCATCCACTCTACAGAAGGATTGGAAACAATCAGAAATTTTAGAACTACAACATGCTAGTGTACCTAACAACCCACTGCAAGCACTACATACCTTCCATGATGTTTCATATAAAGAATATCCCGGACACTCCAGAATAAGGTGTCTGGATGCTTATAAAAAATCTACAATGGTCAACAAAAACTGGTCAACATATTTCCTTTTAGCTCATAAATTGATGCATGGATAGACTTTTATACCGCAATCATCACAGCCTAGTACATAACCTCCGGGAGATATATAGATGTGGTTCCGATATCAATCATGGCGCCTTTGCCATCACCATAGAAAGTATCTGTAGGCAGTTGTAGTGTAGAGCCAGCCACAGCTACTGAACTCAAATTCACGATGTAGTTTGGCCTACATGTATAAATTCAAAAAAGAACAACCTCTGAGAACAGTAAACAGCATCTATAAACAAAACTGGAATATTAGGACCGTGATTAGTCCAAATTAAACTGTATATTGCTCTAACTGAAGTAGAGATAAAAATCCATCCCAAAAGCCATCCACAGTGTTCATTGTTCAAACAGTGGGCAAAAACCCTATAACCAAACTGTGCTTCTATATAAGATTATCACATACCTCACCAAGCTAGTTGTCTTCTGAAGCTGCCCTACATTTCCAATAGCAATAATGCCAACGCAGTCCACTGTGTTCAAACAGTGGGCAAAAACCTTGCTTGAGGCAGGCTGTGATGCAATGTGGTTGAGTTCAGAATTAATGATTTAAAGAAGAAACAAACATTGCTTTGAGGTTTGAAGAGCCGCCATATAGTTAGTCATGTATGAAAACTAAGGTATCAATGGCAACATCATAACGAAAAAACTAGAATACCATGCCTGAGATTGTGTATTTGTGTTGACAAATGGCTTCTTGCAGCTCCTAGTCTAAAGTGCTAGTTGCAATGTCTGTTCATATGCCTCTGAAACTCTGGTTATTTGTTTCTTTCCAAAACATCCAACAACAAGGATTACTAAAGCATTGACATTTTCGATCTTGTCTGATTCTACTTCTTAAGGCCTTGTTTGGATGTTGTCGGATTCACCCCAATCCACATGTATTGGGGTCGATTGGAGTGGAATTTAGTTCAAGTTCCACTCCAATCCACCCTAACCCATGTGAATTGATGCGAATCCGACTACATCCAAACAAGGCCTAAGTGGAGAAGCTCCAGCACAGAGCAAAGAAGAATGAAACATGCTTCCTTACTCCCTAGTAAAAGGACAATTCTAGCAACAGATGGTTGGGTGGTTTGCAGGTTTGGGTTTATTGGGGTCTGCGCGAAAGATGATCATTCAGCCATCCAGCAGTGTTTATTCAGCATGGCTACTTTAAGCCGCTTCATATCGCGCCTTGGCGAAAAAGGGCTACCGTTCTTCAAACTCCTCAAGGCCTCCGAGCGCTTTTGCTGGTCGGAAGAGGCCGATACAGCTTTCGAGCAGCTCAAGGTGTTCCTAACAAAGCCTCCGATCATGACGGCACCACGGCCAGACGAAACTCTCCTGATCTACATCGCCGCTACTTCCCGCGTCGTCAGCACAGCCATTGTGGTCGAACGCGAGGAGGCCGGGCACACCTATAAGGTGCAACGCCCGGTATATTTCATCAGCGAGGTCCTTAACGAGCCCAAAACTCGTTATCCTCAGGTCCAAAAGCTGTTATACGTCATCTTGATTACATCGCGTAAGCTCCGCCACTACTTCGAGTATTACAAGGTCGCTGTGGTCTCCGAATTCCCTATGGGGGACATCCTCCGTAACAAAGAGGCTAACGGCCGTATCATCAAGTGGGATGTCGAGCTCGGCACTTACTCCATTGAATTCAGGAGCAGGCCTACGATCAAGTCTCAGCCGCTCACTAATTTCGTCGCTGAGTGGACCGAGATCCAAGAGCCCATCGTCGCCACTTGCCCCGAGCACTAGGTGATGTACTTCGATGGCGCCCTTAACATCAACGGTGCTGGTGCGGACATTCTGTTCATTACGCCCACAAAGAATAAGCTCCGATACGTTCTCCGGATACACTTTCCGGCCTCCAACAACGCCGCCGAATATGAAACATGTCTCCATGGACTCCATATAGCCGTTGAGCTCGGCGTCAAACGCCTCATGGTATACGGGGACTCCGCGCTGGTCATCAACCAGCTTAACAAAGACTGGTCTTGCTCTAGCGAGAAGATGGACGCATATTGCGCCGAAGTCAGGAAACTTGAAGGAAAATTCTACGGCATCGACTACCACCACGTGGTACGTGACCAAAATCAACTCGCCGACCATTTATCCAAGTTGGGCTCTTCTCGCGCTGCGAGTCCACTGGGGGTCTTCGTTCAAGATCTCCTGGCGCCGTCCATTAAGGAAGATAAGGAAGTATAAGAAGTTTCCCCGCCGAGCAGCTGGTACTATCGGTACCTTCGCCGGTCACCGATTGGAAGGAACAATTCATCAAGTACCTCACCAGCGCCGAAGTACCCACCAACAAGACTGAAACCGAATGCCTAATTCGACGAAGCAAGCATTACGTGCTGGTAGACGACAACTTGATGAGAAAAAGTGTCAAGGAAGGGATCCTGCAAAAATGCATCACCCAAGAAGAGGGAGTGAAGCTACTTCTTGAAATTCACTCTGGTTCCTGCGGCAATCACGTGACCTCGAGAACATTGGTCGGTAAGGCTTTCCGAGCGGGTTTCTACTGGCCCACAACCATCTCCAATGCAGAAGACCTTGTACGACGTTGTGAAGGATGTCAATTTTTTGCCAAGCAAATACACGTGCCGGCATAAGAGCTGCAAACCATCCCAGCTTCCTAGCCCTTCGCATGCTAGGGACTAGATATGATTGGGCCTTTCAAGCCAGCGCCAGGTGGCTTTCGGTACGTATATGTCACCATTGATAAGTTCTCCAAGTGGATTGAGTATAAACCGCTCGTCTCGGCTACTGCAAAAAAGCAGTTGAGCTCTTCGAAGACATCATCCACAGATTCGGTCTCCCGAACAGTATCATCACCGACCTCGGAATTACATTTATAGGCCATCACTTTTGGGACTTCTGCAAAGACCGTTGCATCTCCATCAAATACATCTGCGTTGCTCATCCTAGAGCCAACGGACAGGTCGAACGGGCGAACGGCATGATCCTTGATGCCCTAAAAAGAGACTATATAAGAAAGAAGAAAAGCACCCAGGCAGATGGCTCAAGAAGCTACTAGCTATAGTCTGGGGACAACGTACTCAAGCTAGTTGCAGCACCGGTGTGTCTCCATACTTCTTGGTCTACGGCTCAGAAGCCATCCTACCAACAGACATTGCCTTCCGAGCACCTAGGGTGGAAAACTTTGATGAAGAGCAGGCTGCAGCTGTTCGGACAGAGGATGTCGATAGGGCCGAGGAGGAATGCCTAATCACCTGCGTCCGCACAGCCAAATATCTGGAAGGCTTGCGGAGATACTACAACCGCAACGTCAAAGGTCGTTCATTTGCTGTCGGCGACCTCGTTCTCCGTAGAAAACAAAAAACCGAAGGGATGCACAAGTTCTCTTCCCCTTGAGAAGGGCCTTACGTCGTTAAAGAGGTCACCCGACCAGGGTCTTATCGCCTATGTGACTTAGACAGAATTGATGTTCCCAACTCGTGGCATATCGAGCACCTTATATGTTTCTATCCTTGAAATGCTCTAGATATGTACTCTCCACTTTATGCTGAATAAAGTTTTGGTCTCCATAACTTGTCTCCACTTGTTCTGCATTGTGGTTTAACCCCCACTCACGGTCGCCGTGCTCTATACTACTTCATAATGATCTCCAATACGAAATAGACATAACTGCGCCGACCACATTTCTCTAAAACTCCAACGTTATCGCCGAACGGTTCTCTCCAATATCGTCGAACGGTTCTCTCCAATGTCGCCGAATGATTTCTCCAAAACGCCAACACATTTTCACCAAAAATCACTAAATAAGTCTTCTCCAAATCACCGAACACTTTGCTCCAAATCTCCAAGATATTGCGCCGAATAGCGAGAAGCAAACTTTCTTTTTTGTTTTCTTCGGAGAAGACCCAGTCTTCGATCTCTCCCTACACATGCCATGGGCTCTGTGCTCTGCGTTATGGGCGGTCGACTGTGGTTCCTTGGTCATGCCTGTTCATCCTACACGTCCATGGGCTCCGCGCTCGACGTTATCGACTTTGGGCTAGCCAAGGCCGAGAGTTCAGCACAGAACTAATTGCTCGAACGCCGTTTATACTACCTATATCTCCAAGTTATTTCAACAATCACCGAGCAGCACATGTTTCACTCTGTTCTCTATGGAGAAGATCCAGTCTCCAATCTCTCCCTACACGTGCTACGGGCTCCGCGCTCTGCGTTATGGGTGGTCGGCTGCGGTTCCTTGGTCACGCCTGTTCCTCCTACATGTGCATGGGCTCCGCGCTCGATGTTATGGACTATGAGCTAGCTGAGGCCATAGGGGTCAATATCGAACTAACTGCTCGGACTCTACTTTTACTTCATATAAATACGTCATGGTCAACACTATGAGGATTTTCTTTCGCCGAAACTACAAGCAAACTGCATACACATGCACCTTGTAATATTCCTCACATACATAATTGTTTTTTGCGCTTTCGCGCGTTCTAACTACACTGTCAAGATATTACAGATGATAATCTCTGAACAGATCATCGAGCTCCACCATCACCATCCGTCTCACCGAACAGGTCTATATCGCCGACCAGCTTTTTTGCTACGTCCTCCACCTGATCCTCCAACTTCTAGGTCTCCGCATCGCTAAGTCCTTCGGTGAACCCACCCCTATTGCCTGAAGGTCGACGGTTGGGTAATAGGACTGAACCACCGCAAGGACATGAGTAGCGACGGACACAACGGTGTCGCGGTTGAAGCTCTTGAAGTTCTCCCATGCTGCTTTGCACCTCTGGATGATGGTGTCTGAACGTTGCCGCCTGCCGTCGAGCTGAATACCCGGGTCCAGGTTGACGCAGTCAAGCACTGGTTTAATTGCGGCGACTACAGTGTTGAAGTTGTCCCTTTGGGTCCTGGCCTCCTGCACCAGCACATCAAACTATGCCTTGGCTTTATGACGGTAGCCTACACACGTTACATAGTTCCATCATATAAGGAAACTACTTCGACAGTAATTCCGACCAGGAGGTATTCACCTTTCAGCTCCTCGACCAGTTTGTCTGCTCGCTCAGACTCCTTTGCCTTCTCCTGATGAAGTTGTTCGATGGCCTAGCGCAGTTGGCCGAGCTTCGCATCTTGCTCTACAAGCGCAACAGTTAGCATAAAAAATATGGCTGTTCAGCAATACCAAGTGCATTCGTTGATATACTCTACCTGCTTTCTGCTCGGATACACTTCTGAGCTCTTCGGATTTCTGTTCCAACTGCTCAGAGACACTCCTCAGTTGTCCAAAGACAGCAGCCAGCTGCTCAAACTGGCTCTGCAGCTGCTCGGACTGGCTCCGCAGCTGCTCAGACACAGCCGCCAGCCGCTTGGACAGGACCCCCTTCTAGTATTCCAGGTCCCGCGCGTTGGACTCTGCAAGGTCTCATTCACGCTAGGGCCTCTGGATGTTTCTCTCTGAGACATTCACCGCCTCTTTGAGTTTTTTTGTTCTCCTCGGCGAGGGGCTCCATCCTCTTTATCAGCTGGCGGCGCTGCTCGGCAGTCCACGTTATCTCCTGCAAATGCATAATGACAATGTCAAAATCCTATTACAAAAGTCAAAGAGGAGCATTTTAGATGCAGTACTAACCTTGATTTGCTTCGTCACCCCAGCAAGGGCGGTTTCTAGTCTCCTGAACTCCCTAGTGGTGTCCTCCTCTTCGATAATTACTATGTCATCGCCGTGCTTTTAGAGGATTCGGATAGCTTAGGGTCGAGGTTCCTCACGCTCGATCTCCTCCACCTCGTCCTCCTCTACTGCAGCTGAAGGCACCACCTGGGGGCTCGATGGCCAGATAGCGGGTCCGACTATGCCCTCCAACGACTCAGGGAGCGCCATCTGCTCCTTCGGCACTGCAAGATTCTCCGCTCTAGATTCTGGCGCGATGCTAGTAGTTATAGTTTCTACTCTAGAGGACATGGCGTCACCTCCCGTCACCATGGGTACAGTCGCCGACTCGTTCGTCGTCAACGGCAGCTGTTCGTCACCGCCAAGTCCACCAACGGTGGTAATTGGCTCCACCACGTGTTGACGAGCACCCGGGGACTCCAGGATGGTGTCCACTGGCATT
Source organism: Miscanthus floridulus (assembly GCF_019320115.1). NCBI lineage: Eukaryota > Viridiplantae > Streptophyta > Magnoliopsida > Poales > Poaceae > Miscanthus > Miscanthus floridulus. The sequence goes on along the minus strand of NC_089580.1, from coordinate 182,230,965 downwards.
CTCTCTGTCTCGGAGCTAGCCTTCAGCTGCTCGGTAGTCTAGATGGACGGGACTAGATCCGTCGTACGCCTTGCTCTACATCGAGTCAGCTCATCAATCGTCACAAAAGTTAAGAACTTACAGCAAATTAACTCCAAGGCAAGGATACTTACAGTTTGGTCTGCCGATTCAATTTCTTGAACTGGCGGTGCCTGCCCAAGCCCCTAGGCGCAGTTGTGGGATCGACTCCCATATTCTATGGAGGTCTTGGCTCCTCCATAGCCGACCTCTGTTTTGCCTGAGCTCTGGGGCCCTCTTCGCCTGCTGCTCCAGTTTTCCCTCCGCTTGTTGCTCAGGGACTCCCGTCGTTTGCCCCGCAGGGACTCCCGTCGTCTGTTGTGTAGGATCTTCCCTCTCTCGCTGCTCGGGGACTTCCCTCATCTGTGGCTCAGGGACTTCTTTGCCTCTCCTTGATTGATTCCCCGTGGGAGTGCTGCGTGGAGGCTCTTTCGTGCTCTGTGGAGGATCCTTCGGAACTTCATCGTCATCCGACCAGTCAAACACAGCGGTCCTTCGCGTTCGACTGGTCTGATTATCGCCAAGCGAGATGCCGCCCAGTTTGATGGAAGCAGAACCCGCCATCTTTCTCCTCTTCTAGGTCGGCTCATCTACCGCTGCTCTCTTCCCCTAGGGTTTCTCCGACACCGGGGGAGAACTTTCCGTCCAACCAACATCCGTGCCTCCGGAGTCCGACGATACGCCGCTGGCACTTCCTTCAGGTGGAGTTGGTGGTCATGCATCCACAGCTGGTGGCCAATTGCCCTTTGACACACTTGAAAAGTACATCGCCCTATCCTATGAATGGATCTTTGCATAGGTAAATCAGTCTACTTCTTGGCAATGAAGAATGATACAGGGTATTACGTCGATCAGACGACCCGAACCTATCTAAATTGCTGTCTCTACGCCTTGTGTCACCATCCGGTTCCTATCACGCGCACCCTCACCGATCAATCTAACTTGGGATACCCCTCGGAGGACTGCCGAGCATCTTTTGTCGACACCTAGGTTGTAAAGATATGAATACCTATGAGACAGGCACTGGACAGTTAATCAGTAATAACAAATGTAGCATCCTGTTTGGCCGCAATGTTTCTAATGTTAATGCCACTGCAGTCACTAGCTGCTGGGATACACATGCTAGAAGTTTTGAGGAAAAGTACCTTGGGCTACCTGTTCCGGAAGGAAGAATGGTTAATGGCAAATTTAAAAGCTTGAAAGAAAGATTCAGCAAGAGAGTCAATGACTGGTCAGAGAAATACCTGTCAAGTGGGGGTAAAGAGGTTCTGATTAAATCAGTTTTACAGGGCCTTCCCACCTATGCTATGAGTGTTTTTAAGTTCTCTGCAAGTCTCTGTGATGATCTTGAACAAATGATTAGAAACTTCTGGTGGGGTGATGAAAATGAAAGAAAAAAGGTACATTGGCTAGCCTGGGACAAAATTACTAAACCTAGAGTGAGAGGAGGCATTGGCTTTAGAGACCTCAGGTGCTTCAACCAAGCCCTCCTGGCTAGGCAAGCCTGGCGCCTACTACAATACCCAAACAGCCTCTGTGCAAATGTGCTGAAAGCAAAATACTACCCGTTTGGCAATCTGTTGGATACCAGTTTCCTAAAAAATTCCTCACAATGTTGGAAAGGCATTGAACATGGTCTTGAACTCTTAAAAAAGGGTGTCATCTGGAGAGTTAATTGTGGTCAAGGAATCCGAATTTGGAGAGACAACTGGATACCCCGATCTGACTCTTTAAAAATTTCAAGTCCGGTTAAGAACTCTAGAGTAAGAAGAGTGGCAGACCGGATGACTCAAAACCCCAGGGGCTGGAATGAAACTCTCATAAGACAGACCTTCCTTTTCCATGAAGCAGAGGAAATCCTTGGCATTAGAATCCCAGAGTTAGAGGGGGAAGATATCCTTGCTTGGCACTTTGAGAAAAATGGCATCTTCTCTGTCAGAAGTGCCTACAAACTCGCAGCGGAGTCCAAATCACCTGAGACTTGTGGCAGAAGCCTATCAGCTAACAAGAACATTTTTGACGCAATCTGGAAAACCCTGGTGCCACAAAAAATAAAAATCTTTGCATGGAAATTGGCCCTTAATGCCTTGGGAGTCCAAACAAACAGACTGAAACACCACATAACTCCTGATGCAACCTGTTCGATCTGCGGAGTAGAACCTGAAAATGGGCATCATACCATGGTTCGCTGTACCAAAGCATCTGCTCTAAGATATGCCCTGCGTTAGTCTTGGGACCTTCCTGGTGAGTCGGCTTTCAATTACACAGGGCCGGATTGGCTGTTGGTTTTGCTAAATAGAGTTAACAAAGATACCAGGATAAAATTAATGCTTCTTTTCTGGAGGATTTGGCATCACAGAAACGATATTGTGTTTGGGAAAGGTGATTCCACTATTTCTGTATCTGTGGCTTTTCTGGAAAATTACCTGGTCTCCCTGAACACAAGTGCGGCAAGTGACTCCGATGTTTCAGCTAAAGGGAAATCACCTTGTACCTCTGAAAAACCGCTTGCCCCTCTTGTAAATACTCCAGCTTGTGAAAAGGAATTTCCTTGGTTGCCGCCTCCTCCTGGATGGATAAAACTAAATGTCGATGCCAGCTATGACTTTATCAAAAGACAAGCAGGTACAGGTTTTGTGGCTAGAAATCATGCGGGTGATGCGGTCTTCTCAGGTTGGTCCTGCGATAGCCTGTGTGGATCTGCCGAAGAGGCAGAATGCATAGCTGCACTGTCTGGTATTGGCAAAGCCCTTCAATTCTCCTCGGGGCCTACCTTATTGGAGTCAGATTGCTTAAATGTTGTTCAGGCTATCACAGAAATTTGTTTAAACCGGTCTGCCAACTGCTACATCATAGAAGAACTAAGAGAACACTGAGCCTCTTCCAGCGTTTCAAAGTCTCAAAATGTCATCGAAACGCTAATGGAGTAACCCATGAATTGGGAGTTTATGGTAGGAAAGAGTTTTCTTCTGGTTTTTTTTGTCTGAAGCTGTCCATGTTAGTTGATCTCCATCAATAGGTCCAATGGCCTATTGGGCCCTATCTCTACTCCTTGATCGGGGGAGTCCAACCCTAATTCGGTTGGTGGGCCCCTGTCGCACAGCACACATAAAAAGAAGGTGGGGGTGAGGGTGAGGGTGAGGGCTCGGACCACGAGGTTTGCCGTGAGCCGCCACACCCATCTACAGTAACCCTAAACCGATCTAAAGACCGTGCTGCCAGTGACGGGATGTGCCCGCCGCCACCATTGTCGTCGCCTGCAGGGTCACCGCCGACGCCACTGGACTTCTCTCCACCGCGCTGGACAACTCCTACTACACCGCGGCACCAGCGTCTACGTTGCTGTGCCGCAAGGAGAAACGTAAAGGAGCTTACCCAATCCTACGGTTACAGAGGTACACACATATCGATTCTAACAATGGTACCAGAGACATGTTACTAAGTGTGTAACCCTAACCCTAACCGTGTAAAAGCAAAAAGAGAGAGACCGGGGTACTGTCTACCGGTCACCACCGCCACCGCGTGTGGAGAAGAGAACAGATCCGTGTTCGGATCAGAGAAGAAGAAAATCAAGGGCCCTCGGCACTTGAACCCTAACCCTAACCGGGTAAAAGAAGAAAGAAAATCCACCGCCACCGCGCGGGGGGAAAGATGGCCGCACCGTTGTTCTACACCGGCGCACGGCAAGAACAGAAAAGAACTGAACACTCCCTAACCCTAACCCTAATTGGGTTAAAGGAAGGGAAAAAGAAAGGTTTCGGCCTTAAGACGAACAGAGCCGAACCATAAATCCAAAAGAGAAAAGAAAGAAAATTCCAAAGAAAGAAGAAAAGGGTCGGAACCCTAACCCTAACCCTGGTTTCCCATTCGGATGAAAGCAAAAGAAAAGAAAGAAAAGACAAAACAGAAAAGATAACAAGTCGGATTCCGAACCCTAGATCTATAACCACTTCGGAAAAGAGGAACAAGATTCAAATCCGAAAGGGGAAGGGGAAAAGAGCAGGGTCGGCACACGAACCCTAACCCTAACCCTATTCCCCACATCAGTTCGGATGAGAGAAGAACCAAATCGAAAGGAAATAGGGAAATGAGAAAGGGAAGGGAGAAGAAACCCACCCGAACCGGCCCTTGGCCGGCGCGGGAGAAGAAAGGTCAAACCGGGGCTGCTGCTCGCCAAGCTCGGCAAAGGGGGCACCGCGGCCAGGCCGCTCGACGGTGGCGTGCTCACCCGTTGGGGAGCACGCGCGCCGGCGAGGGGGCTGGCGACGACGCCAAGGTCGCTCCACCGCCCGCTCGCTCACTCGGTGTCCTCTCGGTCGCTGCTGGTTACGCTGAGAGAGAAGAGAGCGGCGCTGAGAGATAAAGAAGAGAGAGAAGCAGAGAGTGTGAATGGCCTAGGGTTTTCGGTCGAGGGACGCGGCCGTGATTTTGTTCGCACGAAATCGACGCGCGGCCGTCGATCTCCATCGGACGGCCGAGATTGCACGGGCCAGCGATCGGCCCACGGGGGGGCGCGCGACCGCGCAGCTTTGGCAGCCCAGGCCCAGGTTGCAGCCTGGGAGCTACAGTACTCACATCAAAGCAGAGGGGCCGGGCTGTTTTAGCGGCCGGGCCAAAAGAACAGTGAAACATTTGAGTCATATTTTTCGTTTTTTTTCATTTTCTAGTAAAGGTTTTATTTCCTGGAAAATGGATAAATAGCTCAAAGAAAAATAGAAAAGAGTTTTGTCCTGTGGGTAAAATTTCAAGAAATTGAGTATATGTTTTTCCGCTGCTAAAGAAAAAGTATATTCTCCAGTGTTTTTGAACCGACATGGTATTTAACTGGAGAAAAAGAAAGTTTTTCCAGTAAATGTTTATTTCCTGGAAATTGATTAATGGATTAAAGAAAATAGAAAAAGCATTTTTCCCTGTGGATAAAATTCAAGAAAAAGAGAGTTTTTCCACAGCCAAAGAAATTGTTTATTCTCTAGTTAATTTGTACCAACGTGATATTTAATTGGAGAAAAAGAAAGTTTTTCCGCTGCTAAAGAAATTGTTGATTCTCCAGTTATTTTGAACCAATGTGGTATTTAATTAGAGAAAAAGAGATTTGTCATAAATTACGATGTTGTTATTTTCTGACCAACATTGTTAATAACAATATTGTAATGTTAATGATTTATGCATTAATTCTATTTCTGCCCAACGGTGATGTAGAATTAGTGTATGAGAATAGTTGTAAAAGTTAATGATTTATGCATTAATTCTATTTCTGTCCAACGGTGATGTAGAATTAGTGTGTAAGAACAATTGTGAAAGTCAATGATTTATGCATTAATTCTATTTCTGCCCAACGGTGATGTGGAATTAGTGTATAAGAATAGTTGTATATTAAGAAAAGTTTTGACCTGGTTTTTTATCTTGTCTAAGGTGGACTGAGTAGTCACCTCACCGTGTTCCACTAAGATTGTGGCACCGATGAGGGAGACAAAAGAGAATGATGCCACTTGGGCAACTAAAGAAAGGGATTTTAAATCCCAAAAGATGTCCTATGACTGTTGAACATAGGAAGTGTGTCACTGTTAACAAGAAATATTTGGCTGTGATAAAGAACATAATTGAACCTGCAATTATGGACTCAATCCCAGAGTGTGACACTGTCACTGAGTACCTCGATAGATTAAAGAGTCAGTTCACTGGCTCTTCAAAGATATATGCTACTCAGCTGATAAAGCAGCTGGTGACAGAGTGTTACTCTGGAAATGGTGGATAAGAGAGCTCACGATGTGTTATCAAAATTATGACACTATCGTTCAGGCCATATTTCGAGGGGAAGAATGGAAAGACAAGTTAAGAATGATATTCTTCCTCCATTAGAGCTCTCAGTTTTAGAACAATGCAGAGAATGCATAAAAGGAAAGTATGTAAAAAGAATTAAGAAAAGATGACAAACGAAGCGCAGGAATTCTACAGATTATTCACACAGACATCTGTGGTCAGTTTCCTGTAAAGAGTGTGGATGGTAATGATTTGTTCATAATATTCACAGATGATTACTCCCATTATGGCTATATTTATCCAATCAAAGAAAGAACAGAAGCATTGAATAAATTTAAGATATTAAAGATTAAGATAGTCAGGTCTGACCATGGGGGAGTACTACGGCTGGCATACCCTAAAAGAATGGCATAATAGCCCAGTATTCTATACTAGGTGAACCTCAGCAGAATAGAGTAGCTAAAAGAATCAATCGTACCCTGATGGATATGATGGGCAGTATGATAAGTTACCCCACCTTACAGTTGAGCCTATGGATGGAGGCGTTAAAAAACCTCATTCATATTCTCAAAAGAGTACCAAGTAAATCGGTGCCCAAAACACCATATGAGTTGTGGACAGAAAGTGTACCCTCACTAAACACTTGCGTGTGTGGGGGGGGAGCCCTGCTGAGGCTAAAGTATTTAACCCAAACATTGGAAAGTTAGATCCCAAAACAGTAAGGTGCCATTTCATTGGCAACACAGAAAAGTCAAAAGGTTTTCGTTTTCCACGGTTCAGAGAGACATACAAAGTTTGTGGAAACAAAACACGATGTTTTTCTAGAGAATGAAAAGATGAGGGGGGCATGGTAGCTCGAGAAATTATCCTTAAAGTGGAATGGGTGTATGTGTCCACTCCAATGATTCATGAGCTATTTTTCTCACTACTTGCTATAGCTGCACCGACAGTGCTAGATACTATGGTGCCAGCACCTGTTGTTATTTTACCTATGGCAACAATGAATGAAAATGAGGATCCTGTTCTTTAGGATTCTATAGAACCTATTGCCACACATGAGGGGGAGCAACAACAGCCTCAAACAGAAGATGTGCCAAAAGTGGAGGCCCCTAAAAGGTCTCAAAGAGTTAGAAAATTAGCTATTCCTACTGATTATGAAGTGTACAACACTAAGGAATTTCAAATGGAGGATGATCCCACCTCATTTGAAGAAGCCATGAGAAGTGATCATTCATCAAAGTGGCTTGAGGCCATGGAAGATGAAATGAAAACAATGAATGTCAATAAAGTTTGGGATTTGGAAATAATTCCTAAAGGAGTCAAAACAGTAGGCTATAAATGGGTCTATAGAATAAAACTTGGCTCTCAAAGGAATATAGAGAAATATAAAGCGCGACTTGTGGCAAAAGGCTATATGCAAAGAGAAGGGATTGATTACAATAAGACATTTTCTCCAGTCTCATGTAAAGTTTCCTTCAGAATCATAATGGCATTAGTGGCACATTACGATTGAAAATTACATTAGATGGATGTAAAGACGGCATTTCTCAACGGAGATTTGGAGGAAAATGTTTATATGGCACAACCGAAAGGTTTTGTCATGGAAGGAAAAGAATGAATGGGATGCCGCCTAAAGAAATCTATTTATAGATTAAAGCAAGCTTCAAGATGGTGATACTTGAAGTTTGATCAGTCAATAAAGAGTTTTTGGTTTTAAAGAGAAGGTAGAGGACAATTGTGTCTATACAAAGTTTAAGAATGGGAGGTTTATCTTCCTTGTCCTGTGTGTAGATGATATCTTACTTGCTAGTAGTGATGTCAGTCTACTACTGAAAACAAAGAAATTTGATATGAGAGATCTTGGCGAAGCCTCGTTCGTTCTAGGGATCGAGATTCACCAAGATAGAAGAAAAATGGTATAAGGACTGTCACAAAAGGCATACATGGAAAACATCTTAAAGAAATTTGGTATGCACAAATATAGTCTATCACATGCTCCTATAGTCAAGGGCGACATATATGAGAATTTTAAATGCCCCAGGAACCAATATGAGCTCAATCGATAAAGTGAAAGTGGTTCCATATGCTTCAGTTGTCGAAAGCTTGCAACATGCTCAAGTATGAACATGCCCTGACTTGGCATTTGTTACCGGGTTTTACTTGGCAGATTCCAGAGGAATTTTGGAATAGAACACTGAAATTGATAAAGAAATTCTTGCGTTATTTGCAAGGAACAAAAGGCCTCATGATGACATATAGAAGATCTAATTCACTCCACATGGTGGGATATTTAGATTCTAATTATGCGAGAGTAAATGCATATCCAGACGTGGATTTTCTATCATCTCGCAAAGGGGAGCTATTTCATGAAAAAGCTCAAAGCAAACTGTCACTACATCATCCACAATGTATGACGGTTTGTAGCGTGTTATGAGGCAACGGGCAGGTGAACTAACTAACGAAGTTCATACCCGGTTTGAAGGTGGTTGACGACATCTATAGACCACTAAAGTAATACTGCGATTATAATCTGGCAGTATATGATGCTCACAACATAAGTCAAGTGGTGCTGCCAAACACATTGACATGGAGTATTATGTTGTGAAAGATAAAGTCCGGAATCAAGTCATAAATCTTGAGCATATAAGTAAAGAAAGGATGCTCGCGGATCCGCTTACAAAAGGCTTACCACCCAACATGTTCAGAGGACATGGTGTTCAGAGAACATGTAGCTAGCTTGGGTTTAAGGGAAAGCCTAAAATATTCCTGGACAAAAGAAGGCCCAAAGATAAGTATCTATTTCAGAACAGAGTAGTGAGTTGTAGCTGTTAAGTCTATCGGCAATGGACCGTGACGATGAGACATGCTCTATGAGCTAATCTGTAATGGAATGAACAAAAGCAAATGATATGAAAGTGAAAGATGGAATGAGATTAAGGGAGAGAATGTTAGTTGATCTCCACCAATAGGCCCAACGACCTATTGGGCCCTATCTCTACTCCCTGATCGGGGGAGCCCAACCCTAATTCGGTTGGCGGGCCCCTGTCGCATAGCACACATAAAAGAAAGGTGGGGGTGAGGGCTTGGACCACGAGGTTTGCCGTGAGCCGCCACACCCACCTACAGTAACCCTAAACCGATCTAAAGACCGTGCTGCCAGCGACGGGATGTGCCCGCCACCACCACTACCGTCGCCTGCAGGGTCACCACCGGCGCCACTGGACTTCTCTCCACCGCGTTGGACGACTCCTACTACACCGCGGCACCGGCGTCTACGTTGCTGTGCCGCAAGGAGAAACGTAAAGGAGCTTACCCAATCCTATGGTTACAGAGGTACACACATCGATTCTAACAGTCCAGCCTGCGCGTCGGCAGTTTTAGAACATGATTGTAAACATGATCCTATATCTTAATATAAAAGCTCTTTTCTTTCAAAAAAAGAAATATTAGGGATCTATATTTTCATAAGTAAAAAAAAACTATAAGTAGCACTGATCAAGTTTATAAAAAAGAAGAAAAACACATATGACTTCAAATTAGCTTAACTAAAAATATTCTGAAGTATTTTTTTTATAATATACCTCTTTTATGTGGTAGATGTTAACTTAATATAGTTTGACTTTAAGATAAATTTAGATTCTTTATAGTTCAGGACGGAAGGAGTAACGAAGAATTCATCACAGTACAAGAAACAACTATGGACATCATGCACGTCATTGTCTTGAAAAAAAATGAGAAAATTCAAATCGTGAGAAGCTTATAGTCGTATTCTGTCCATCCAATGACTTGAGTTTCCGGATTGTAAACAACCACCTTATTTGACAGGACTAAATCTGAAAAAACACTATAATGTTGGAAGTAATAAATAGAAAAAAGTAGTTAAATTAACCATCAATTCCTTCCTACCTCCCAATATCACCATATCCTTCCTATCTTGGACTGATACTCCGTTCTGAAGCCCCACACAATATCAGTCACTCTACAGAGAGAAAAATGTTATAGGTATTAACTGTGCATGTACACTGACAAAGATTATATATCCGAGTAATATATATCAACACTGAGTTGCTCAATGCAGGGGCGGGCCCGAGTACATAAGGAGCAGGGGCACGTGCCCCACTCAAACTCTAGGTTTACAAGAAAATATGTCTTCTTTTGTATAGATGTAGATGTCAGTTCAGTAAAAAACCGTCACTCAAATCTTGTGCTACTTCTGCCCCCTAATTCAGGCGAGTCTTATTACCCATTAGACAAAAGGTAGTCATGTGGATAACTATTCAATTCAAGATCTCCCTCAAAATGGAACGTGATTTTAGGAAACACATCATCGACTCTGCAAAAGTAAAATTTGTGGAAAAAAGAGCGCAAAATCTAACAAGTCAATCCGTTTGAAAGACACGTTACAGAACTTTGTCAGTCTTTCCAACTTACCTTTCAAATGCTGAAAACACTGAAAGTCCTTAAAATTGTATAATAATGTATCACTGTGTCAATCGAATAGCTATAATATCCAAAATAAATTTGCATTGTATAAGCACATATATACTCCGTATATGTGTGAGAACTGATGCAGGTGCATGCAAGATTTCATACTGCTATCGCTACAGCCTTGTATACAACTTCGAGAGATGCACCAATGTAGTGCCGCTATCAATGATGTCACCTCATTTCCAGTAAAAATATCTAGAGGTAGCAGTAGGGTAGTTCCACCAACATCAATTAGTTTAGGTTTACGTCATAGTTTGATCTACATGCATGGTAAATTTTCAACGTGTCACACATACTCTAAAAAGAGAGAGATCCAAATCAGCCCTAAGTAGGCAACGTGTCATATATGAGGGAAAAACAAGAAGAAGAGTATAGTTCTAGTTGCTAGCTAGTATAAATTGGCATTAGGTACGTGTTAGGCACTAAACCCGTCGTCTTCGCAACCGTTAGGTTGCACCACGTTTCTGATAACAAAAATTCCACCACCATTAGTGGTGTCCAAACAATGAGCAAAAATTTTCCTCGCTTTACATGCAAGAGCGAGCTACGACAGAATTGCGGAATCAAATCGACCAAAACCAAGAATCCCATCAAGCGCTTGGTCCTGTGCTAGTTTGGTACCACAGCTACAAATAATGGACCTAGAATTTGAGGGGGCCACGTGCCCCCGCTCCTTGTGTACTGGGTCCGCTCCCTCGTTATCAATTGTACATGCTAGCTCCAAGTATAACAACAACGACCCTCACCCATTAAGACAGGGATAGGCGGTATACCCCAAACCCATTTTTGCTTGGCACGTATCGCAGTTGAAACAATTGATACTCATTCTCCCCGTCCCAATGTCCACTTGAAGATGACACGCATTTCCTAGCATGCCGAGCTTGAGCTCGGTGAAGTACAACCTGCACATACACAACGATCTCGCCCTGCCTTATTAATTAGCAGGTTAGCAACTAATAATGAAGATGGAAACGAGTGCATCTGGGGCAGTGGACGGAACCAGTAATTTTGATTAAAAGGACCGGACAAATATAATAACATGTTTAAGTGTGATAAATATATTTAATGTCTTTTTCTGTTGTAAATTAAACTATTTATAGGGGTATTAAAACCTTTTCTACTGTGTTGGGAGGCATGACCCCCTGGTTCGGCCAGCGGGGTCTTGCTCTCCCAATCTTGTCACTGACTAGATTTCCTCCAAGAGTGACATCGATACCGGATAGGTGCTTGCGAAAATTATGCATAAGCAGATTGGCGAGGTGGTCACCTCCCCCATCGCCTTGGAGTCGGACCTTGCGACGCAGCTCTAACATTGCAGCGCCGGCAGACGCCACGTGGCTGTGCGTGGCAGCAAGAGCTTGTGGCCAAGATCATCGGTAGGAGAAGATGTATGGCATTGGCGAGACAGGGAGAGGCCATTTTGCTTCAGTGTTAGAGAGGGAAGGCAAAGCGAGGCGAGAGAGGGGTAGAGATGTGGGGGGGGGACACACGAGATCGGAGCGTGAGATATGTATATGGTGGTGTTAGAGCTCTAGCGGGCTAGCTGCGGAAATGAGGCCATGAACATCCGTGCGGAGGTCAGCTTCACGGTAGCAGAGGCAGAGAGTCGAGAGTAGTGTGGTAGGTTGGCGCAGCTCTGTGGTACTGACGGAAGAGTAGAGGGTTGCCGGAGAGGGGATGGGAGGCACTGCGACCACGAGAAGGCTGGTTCTGTTTTAGGTCTGCAGGAGAGAAAGAGCGCGGCCTATGGAGGGTAGAGGCGTGCCTCCTATTGCGAGGGTGCGTGTGGGCAATAAAACTAGCAGTACTAGTGTGGTGAAAGTGACCTAGGATAAAGCTGTTAGCTTCTAGTCTTATATAGAATTGCGCTTGGGGTCTCTACCTCTCTGTTTGATACATCATGAATATAGAAAAAAAAATCAGTTTTCGGATGCTACATTGGATAGTGGAAAGCTAGTCTTGTTTTTCGTTAAGTCGTTTTCTTACTAAGGAAGACTTTTATTGATTCAAGACGGTTACATATAGAGTTAATACAATAGTTATGAACCTACTTCTGATCTCTATATAAAAAGCACATAGCCAAGATAACAGAAGAAAAAAAAACTGGTACTCTAGTGAGTAACGACTATCGATATTGTCTTTGTTGTTGTTCGGTATTGGTGGGCTAGTATTTGCGACTTGCTTTTCTTGTTAATGATATACTGATATATATGCGCCCCAGGTCCCAGGCAGTACGAAAAGAAAAGGGAAAAAAGGGTTTTGATCGAATGCATTTAAGGAGCGCGTGCATTAGTGGATGCAACTCAGCATGCTATGGTGCAGTTGTTTCTCTAACGGGACGAACTTTTGCTGTTACATGCTCCTAAACTTAATTATTATGGTCAAGGACACAAGTTTACCTCGATTCCTGCCATCACTACTCTTTGGCGCTTATGAATTCGATTCACAGATCGATGTCCTTACAACAGCAGAGAGCTTCAACTACTACACCATCTTTGGTGCAGTGCCGTGATCAGTTCATAGTGGTTCGGTGGTGGTGAAGCATGTGTTCTTTTTCGAGTTGCGGCTTGTGTTGAGAGTTGTTTTTTTCTACTTCTTTGAGTTGGGGTTTCGGTGTATCCCAATCCAACCGACCGGAGTTATATCTGCTTATTTTTGTCCAGTCCAAACTTCATCTGTTTTTTAATATTAATATAATCGATAACTTTCCTGCCTGATTCGTTTTTTTTAAACTACACCATCTTTGAACTTGAAGCTTTTGAAGTCCTACTCATGTGTACACACGCAGTCACTCTCTTGCACATGTGCTATCTGCCACAGCATGGCAGCCTGCTTCTTTCTCGAAATGTATGAAAGAAACTCGGCAGATGGCACTGCACAGACAGCTAGCACTTACTTAGAACATTTGGAGCTGGATTAGCAGCAAATAAATATGGGATCATCACGTACAAACTGAGCATGCACCCAACATTTTATTTTAACTCATAGGCCGGGGACATATATAAATTTGAGAGCCCCATAATGTGCCTATTAACAAGAAGGGTTAATTGGATACCATTAATAAATGTTACATTTTCGAGACATACCATTACTATTTCACAATATTATACGCGTGGCCATTGTAATTTATAAATCTCAGAATATGCCACTAATTATCCATTCGATTCATTTATCAGAATATTTGGACCAAATTCCTCTCGTCTTCCTCTTCCCCTTTCCTCTCTCTCATGCTCATCCTTCAGGACACCACGACCATGGCCACAGACGGCCCCGGCAAAGTGCATAGCAAGGGAGTAGAGGGCATGGGTGCGATGGCGATCAAGCGAGCAGGGTGCATGGGCGCGACACATGGCGTCGGATGCATGCACGGCGGTGGTGCTGCCATGGTGGCGGATCAGAAGGTTATCATACATATGCACATGACAAGAACAAACAAACCCTCTTGCCCCTCAATTTTTTTTGAACATAAAGGATTACACCACAATTTTAAAACTATACGCATGTGCAGACAATCAAACTAGTTCTCTTTTCAGATGGACTACATATAAATAGACAATAACAACCATAAGGCTAATTTCAATGTGGAGTTTCATGACAGTTGTCAAAACTGCCACATTAGCTTTTGTGTTGGTAATTGTGATAAACTCTCTCTATCTCTCTTTTCATAATTAACATGTCAGCTCAACAAATTTTCTATCTTTTAAAAAAAACCCGTTAAGAGTGGCCTAACACTACATGTCCATATCCTGGCTCACTGACACGAGCTTATCTTCTTCTTCTTTGTGCACCCGAGACATCTATCCTTTTTTGCGAAGCCCGAGACATCAATCTGACACCACCACAATAGATAGAAGTATCATCAATTCCCCTCATAAATTTAATTTATGACTAGACTAGATCAGTTCTATGTAGATCATGTCACTGTTTTTTAAAAAGAAAAAGAACAGAAAGACCGGTCTCTCAGCTCAATTCCTGCGCTCCAAGGATCATCTCACCGTAGTAGATCACTCTGCCAACTATATATTTGCCTTATGTAATAATAACCTTAGTTCTCAACAGTTTGTATCTATGGTGACCCTCATCACCAGACTACCGATGCCATATGGTCGCAAGTGCTACATTTTGTTGTAACTAACAGCAACTTGCCGATGTTATGTATGGGCGATATTATGCACGTTTCTGAAAAATCAGGTCCTGGTAGGCCTGATCTCAACAGTATTATGCACGTTTCTGAAAAATCAGGTCCTGGTAGGCCTGATCTAAGACGTATTAATGCTTTCTGTGACCATGTCAAACAGTGTGGCTTCATCGATTTGGGTTACAGTGGCCCAGCTTACACCTGGACGAACAAAAGATTCAGTACCACGCCAACGTTCCTACGTCTCGATCGCTCGCTTGCTAATGCGGAATGGTGTTCGGACTATCCTGCAACGACTGTCTACCACCTTCCTATGCTCCGCAGTGATCATGCCCCTATTCTTACTATCCTTAATTCCACTCGCCGTCGCACTAATAAACCTTTCCGTTTTGAAAACTGGTGGCTAATGGAACAGGAGTACCAAACGGTGGCGCAGCAGAGCTGGACTCGCTCGGCATCGCGTTCCTTCGTACAAAAGACCTGCTATCTGGCTACTGACCTTCGTAAATGGAGAAAAAAGAAGCCCAAAATTTCAGATCAGCTAGCTGCTGTGGAGGACTGACTTCCGCGACAACAGTCCATGCCCCCTCCCCCCCACCTACAGGATTTTGATCTACAAACCCACCTCACTGACCAGCACCAACATCTGCTGCTCAAGGACGAGGCATTCCATCTACAACGGGCCAAGAAGAATTGGGCCACCCTTGGAGACCGAAACACATCCTTCTTCCATCTCTTCATCATCAAAAGAAACAGGAAAAACAGGATATCTTATTTGCAGAACACTGACGGCTCCCATGCCACCGCTCCTGAACAACTAGATCACACCCTCCAAACTTAATTTCAGAATATTTTTTCCTTTGACCCCAACCGACAGCATTCAAATGTGAAGGACTGAAAACGGCGACCAGAGGGGGGTGAATGGGAGCCTCAAATTTCTTTCGAAATCTTTGACCACTGTCCCAACATCAATCCCCAAAAAGCATATACGAAAGACTTGATGACCACAACCCTAGAGAAGGGTGGATGCTCCCTCAGAACACAACGGATCACCACAGAGCAAACGGAACACAGATCGAAGCCCAAACGAGCAAACTTCCAAAAGAAAACAGCACTGCTCGTGCAAATATCGGACACGTCCGGTATTATATCGGACACGTCCGGTATTTTCGGACACATCCGGTATGATCTCGGACACGTCCGGTACTTTCAGCAGCAAGCTGACCAAAAGAGAAAAATCCAAAACCCCGTCAAATGGTGTCCAAAAATCATAAAATTTTAACCATAGCTCTTTAGACACCAAGGGAAGGTCTCCACCAAATTTCAGCTCAAAACTCCAAAGTGAGAAATATCGGACACGTCCTAGATCATATCGGACGCGTCCGGTATGAACGGGCAGTTTCTCGGGAAAAATCAAATCAAGCCATAACTTGATCAAATCAACTCCAAATGACTTGAAACTTTGCACAAGGGTTCACAAGCGAGTAGAAAGGCAACCTCTAAAGGATCATGGCCCGAAACAAACTCTAACTCCGTGAATCGAAGGAATTGAAGAATCCCCAAAAAATAGGTCAAGAACTTAAATTGCTCGGATCTGCGATCTCGTGAGAAATTAGTGGATTTCCTTCGGCGGAAAGCTTCTACTCATGTCATTGATCGATCCAAGGCAATAAGAATGAACCAAAACCATCCCAAAACGAAGAAACGAGAGGGGAAACAAGAAGGGACAAAAGGAGCTCGTGAAGAACACCAAAATCACATCAAGAATACAACTAAATCATGAATCCCGGAGGGCATACGGTGGTTACGGCCACCGATTCCTTGAAAACCAAGTCACAATTTGAGTTGTGGACCTCTCTCATACATGGAAGCAAACTAGAGGAAGAAACCCTAAAGGGGAAAATGAAAACTGGAGGAGGTGAGGGAGATGGGGGCTCCCTCATCCTATTTAACAGGGCTATTACACATTCCCAGTTTTGCCCCTAGATACAAATGGGTTGAACCGCTAAGCCCAAAGGCGTTGTTGTCCAACCCGGTGTAATCTTGATCCGACGGCCACCGTGCCTTCTCATCGGTAGCTTCGCCTCGACGCGAACTTCCCGATGCCGCCACGTGCCGTCCGTCCCTCCTCGGAATCTCCACCCGGGTTTTGAGGCCCAAACCCGTAAACCGTCCATCCGATGGTTTTGAGGTCCAAACCATCAAACTGTCTGCGAGTAGCGTACTCCATACGCGTCCCCCGCCATCCGACGTGTGTCACCGCCGTTCTCGACCGGCTGGCCCGCCAAGTCCTCCTGAGCCTCGCTCGACTCATGCGTCCGCCGTCTTGACCCGATCAATACTGTCACTCCATGTCTTCTTACACTTGTTGATGTCCCAGGTGTTAGCCATCGCGGCTAGTCACCCGGCCTCTGGGTCCCTCGGTCCAAGCCTCACGTCCGTCCTTCACCGCTCCTGGTCTGTCGGCACGACACGTCCTCCTTGACCTTCACCTCGCCGTCGACCACCGCATCCGAGCTCCACACCTACACAACACAAGCCAAAAGACATGTCGCACACATAGCTTTCGCCATGGTAGGGTTAGTCACCACTCAACCTACTTCGTGGATCACATTGACAATCACTCATCACAAAACGAACACACAAGGGTACTTGTCAACCTTGTGTTCGCAATCTCCCCCTTGATGAGTGCATTGTCAACACCAATACACGAACAGCTTGAGCAAAAAAAGAAGAAGAAGAAGAGAAAAGAAAGAACTCACCCAAATGACCAAAAGCTAAAGAAAAGCCAAGAATCGGGTCATTTGAAAATGAGCAAAAACTTGGTCCCCAAAGACATGGGCAACGGCTCGACGCAACCAAGTAAAACAAAGCTAGCCCTCAAGAAGAGGCAACGAGCTCAACACCACTAGCAAAGCTCGAAAAACCGAAAAAACTACTAGACCCTCCAGAAGAGGCAAAGGCTCAACACATCTAGCAAAACACCTCAAATGCAACTCCCCCTGAACAAGTGCAATCTCTCTCAAATGAATGCATATCTCTCAACTTTAGGTGAAATTAGAAGTTTCTTCCCCTTGTGTCATTGTGAGTGTGGAAAACTTCTCCCCCTTGTTGACACATGCACTTATCAAGCTAGAGCCCAAAGATTGCATCTCCCCCTCAAATCATGCTATGAATGCAGAAATGCACGAATGCAGAAGCTTCAAGATTATAGTAAGTAGATTGAAAAGAGGCTCTAGTTGATGCTGTCATGTATATATAGCAACACATACAAGTGCTAGCAATGCTCAAAGTGACCAAATGAGACGAAATATGGCATTTAAGCAATTTTGATCAAGTTTGAGCAATTTTAAAAGAGGGTTCACCACCAAAGGAGCACATAGCAAAAGTAGACAGGAGATCGACCTTGTGCTACACATGTATGCAAAGTGAACTACCCTAAACAAAGTTCACACATCATGTCATGAGACAAACTTGTGGTTTGATCAAATTTTAGACACCAATTGAAATTTATCGGTGTTATGCAGCTTATTACTAAAGTTTGTCAGACAAGTGTGTGCGGGAGGTTATCTGTGCCATCAAAACCTGACTTAGCGACCATGTCAAGCCTATGCCAAAGGCAATCAGAAACTTAAGACAATGATCTCGGTATCCATTACAGAGCTTAAGTTCACCAATAAGTGCAATTTGGAGCTGTCTCAATACTCTGACATAGGATAGTACAGACCCATCCCGATCTTTTCAAATCACTGAGTTTGATTTTCAAGTTTTAGCACAAATTCAAGTTTCTCAAGCAAGTGTGTAACTCAAAGTATGAGCCGTAGCAACTAAGCATATACATGAAGCAAGAAAAAGATCTCGACACATTCTACACATGCTAGTGCCACAAGTAGTGGTGAACACATTTCATGTTTCAACAAGTTTTAATCAAGTTCACAGTTTGGAAAACAAGCTTAGCTCATAACATGTATCAATTGATCAAAAGGAGCCTAAGCCAAAAGCACATCATTGTATATCCATAACATCCCCAACAAGAGCATAGTGTCAATCTAGCTACTATAAGGATGAAGCTCAGGATGCAATATGATACATGATGATATGATATGCAAGAAAGATATAAAAACAAAAATAAAGGCTAAACTACAAAGAAAAGCAAAACTAGAATACAACAACCAAAATTCCCCTCCTCTAAAAAGGGAAACAAACTCCAAGCTCCCCTCGCAAGCGAGCAAACTAGGCTTGGTCAAGTGGTTTGGTGAAGATATCTGCGAGCTGGTTTTGGGTATCAATGTGGTGCAGATCGATATCACCTTTCTCATAGTGGTCACGCAAGAAGTGAAAGCGAACTTCTATGTGCTTTGTCTTTGAGTGAAGGACTGGGTTTTTGGCTACACTTATGGCACTGGTGCTGTCACAAAACAAAGGCACTCGCCTAAACTCTAACCCAAAGTCTCTTAGAGTAGCTATCATCCAAAGAACTGGGAACAACAAGCAGCAGTAGCAACATACTCTGCTTCTATGGTGGATTGGGCGACGCTAGACTGCTTGCGGGAAGACCAAGACACAAGAGAAGATCCAAGAAACTGACAAGTCCCCGAAGTGGACTTCCTCTCAACACGACAACCAGCATAATCTGCATCAGAATACCCGCAAAGAGAAAGAGAGGAGGAGGCTGAAAACCAAAGACCAAACTCGGGTGTGAAACGAAGGTACCTAAGGATCCGCTTGATGGCTTGATGATGAGACGTGCGCGGAGAAGACTGAAAGCGCGCGCACAAGCAGACTGAACTAGATGTCCGGTCTCATCGCCGTTAGGTACAGCAGGGACCCGATCATGCTTCGGTATTCCTTCTGGTCCACGCCTTCTCCCTCCTTGTCCTCATCCAGGGCCATCATGGTTGACATAGGCATCGAAAGAGGCTTGGCCTCACCCATATCAAATTTCTTGAGCACATCCTTGGTGTACTTGCCTTGGTGCACGAATGTCCCCTCACGAGTTTGCTTGATTTGTAGCCCAAGGAAGAAAGTCAATTCGCCCATCATGCTCATCTCAAATTCCCTGCTCATAGTATCTGAAAACTTGGCAACAAGAGCATGAGAAGAGCCACTAAAGATTATATCATCCACGTATATCTGAACCAAAAGGATGTATGTGCCTTGCTTGAGGAGGAACAAAGTCTTATCTACAGAACCCATCCTAAAACCCTTATCAAGCAAGAAAGCTTTTAAACGCTCATACCAGGCTCTCGGGGCTTGTTTCAAACCATACAAGGCTTTGTGGAGTTTAAAAACATGGTTGGGGTACTTTGGATTTTCAAAGCCAGGGGGTTGCCTCACATAAACCTCTTCCTCTATGTACCCATTCAAGAAGGCACTCTTTACATCCATCTGATATAGCTTGAACCCTTTCGAAGCTACAAATGCTAAAAGAATCCTAATGGCTTCTAGACGGGCAACAGGAGCAAAGGTTTCTTCATAGTCTATTCCCTCTTTTTGGCAAAAACCCTGAGCCACTAATCTCGCCTTGTTTCTCACCACCACCCCATCCTCACTCTGCTTATTCTTGTAAACCCACTTTGTACCTATGGGGTGGCACTCTGGTGGAGGTGGAACTAAAACCCACACTTGGTTCCGCTCAAAGTTCTCTAACTCCTCGTGCATAGCATTAACCCAATCGGCATTAGATAGTGCGTGTCCAATATCTCAAGGCTCAAAAGAAGCTATGAAAGCAGAATGAGCGAAATGGGAAATATGACAAGACTTGGAACACGTTACCCTTTCGTCGATGTCGCCGATCATGGTCTGAGGAGGATGGCGTCGCTGGATATGTCGAGGTGCACCCAAAGATGAAGTCGCCTCCCCCTCATCCACAGCTGGGGCCTCCTTAGTCAATTGAGGAAGCGGCTCGCACGGACCCCTTGAAGTAGAGGTGGAGGGCTCAGGGCCGTGAGCTGAAGTGGTCGAAGCTAGCTTGATCGGGGCAGCTGGTTGAGATGGCTTGGGATCATCCCAATCGATGTCATCGTCATCCTCAACGAAAATGTTGTCACCCATCTCTTCATCACCTGCACGTTCAAAGATAGAAATAGAAGAGGGCATGGTTTCGTCGAAGGTGACTTCATAAGTCTCCACGACACGGTTAGTCTCAAGATTAAGCACACGGTACGCATGTGAATGAGAAGCGTAACCGAGGAATATACCATCCGAAGATCTAGATTCAAACTTGTCAAGATTGCCTTGCTTAAGAATGAAGCACCTGCAACCGAAGACTCAAAAATGACTCACCTTGGGTGGACGCCCAAACCGCAACTCGTAGGATGTCTTCTTTAAGAAAGCATGAAGAAAAATGTGGTTTGAAACATGGCAGGCAGTGTTGATGGCTTTGGCCCAGTAACGCCTAGGAGTCCTATGCTCATTGAGCATCGTCCTGGCCATTTCAACCAAAGTCCGATTTTTGCGCTCAACAACACCATTCTGCTGAGGGACATAGGGTGAAGAAAACTGATGTTCAAGACCCAAGGAAGCACAGAAGGTGTCAAACTGAGAGTTTTTGAACTCAGTGCCATTGTCACTGCGGATAGCTCGTATGGCATTCTTTGGTAACTCAGTTTGCAACCTCAAGATCAAGTCACGAGCATGAGAAAACGCTTCGTCCTTGCCCTCCATGAAAAACACCCAAGAATAGCGAGAAAAATCATCCACGATCACAAGAACGTACCACTTCCCTCCCTCTGACCGAACCCGAGCCGGACCAACAGTGTCCATATGGAGTAGCTCACCGGGTCTCGTGGTCATGACCTGAGTCACTAGAGGATGGGAAGCAGCCACCATCTTTCCGTGGCGACAGGGATGGCATACCAGATCCTTCTCAAACTTAAGTTTGGGCAATCCTCGGATCATGTCAAGAGAACTCAACCTCACTAGGAGATCGAAGCTCAAGTGACCAAGTCTCCTATGCCACTTCCACAAATCAGAAGAAGATCCGGCAACCAGACAACGAGAAGAACCAAAAGACTGAGAGAAATCAGCTTTGAAAACTCAACCAAAAGGAACGATCTGACAAACTAGATGTCCCTGAGAATCGAGCACACAAGAAAGTCTAGTCTTAAAGCGCACCTCAAACCCATCTTGAAGGAGTTGCAAAACAGAGAGCAAATTGAAATGCAGGCTTGAAACCAAAGCAACGTCCTTCAAGATAAAAGACTCATTGACCCAAATGGTCCCACAAGACATCACCTTACCTTTGCTATTGTCCCCAAATGTAATGTACTCCTTGTATTGCATGGGGTCAAGGCTAGAGAACCATTTGGAACTTCCGGTCATGTGGCACGAACAGCCAGAATCAACAAGCCACGTGTTCTCTAGGCCTCCGCTCTGTATCAATAGAAAGATAGGGGGTGAGCAAATGGCACAACACTAGGGTTAGTGAAATGAGGAGAATACCAGTGTTGAGTCATTTGCCCTGGAAAAGTGTTAGGAAAAACACCATACATGCCATGTCCCATTAGAGAGAAGCGATCACCACGTGGGGGAAAACGTGGTCCGCTAGGAGTGTGGGACTGAAAGCCACTGTTGCGAGGTCCAGAGTCATATAGATCATGACTTGGGCCACGCCGGGCACGACCACCACGTGGTCTCGCCACATGAGGCCTAGCACCTTGAGGCATTGCACCTCTAGGCCTAACATTGTGCCTCTGAATAGGCGGTACATGTACGCCATGGGGAGGATGGTACATGTTCTGGTTGTTCAACTCGTACTCGCGCCGCTCATCTCTCTTCCTCCTAAAGCAAAACTTAGCCAAATGACCATCTCTATGGCAATAGTCACAGTGGTACCTCACCTCTCTCTTGGATGGTGGTTGACTCACTCTCTTGTGGATGTGGTTCACTCTCTGAGGCTTTTTGGCTTTAGGAAGGGGTGCACTAGAGATGTTGGGTAGAGTATCGAGTGAGTTCCGAAAGTGGTTCGGTTTGGGAACCCAAACTTGCTTGGATGGTGGAGCTTTTGGTGGTTCTTCAAACACACCATCTTTGATCATAGGCTTGGTAGACTCTGGTGGAGGGATCTTGATCAATTTGGGAGTGTTGGTGGATTTCTCACTTGGGTTCAAACCACTATGTTCACCAACCTTGCCATAGACATGCTCACCCTTCCCACCTATAGCAAAGCCTACTCCCGATGAGTCAGTTCCCTGCCTGAACTGGCTCACCATCATGCCCAACTGAGGCTCACTGCATGACACCCAGCTCAAGATGGACCAAAGTTGTGTGTTTTCTTCCTCGATTCCCATCTTGTCGTGCCTGCAGGACTCAAGCTCCAACACCAAAGCTTCACATCGAACACATGTAGTGGTGGTGCTATCTGAGTTGGCCTTCTCAAACTCAGCAAGTTTGGCAACCTTCTCTGCCAACTCAGATTACAAGCCTGAGCAGGACTTGCATGCACCGAGCAACCTAGAATGAGATTTCAGCTCATCACATTCATCAAGCAAAATAGCATACTTGGATTGCAAGTCAGAGAGGTTAGACATGTGTATAGCGCACTCATCGCACTCCTCCTCCTCTAACACCACTACACCACTCTTGGCAAGCTCCAACTCCTTCAAAGCAACCTCTAGCTGGTCCTTAAACTCTTTTCTCTCATGGGCAGCACGCTTAAGCAACTTATCTTGACTCATCAATGTATCATTCATAGTATCAACCTCAAGCATAAGTGAGTCAAGTATGGGTGGTACCTCATTTTCGTCGTCGTCGACGTTGACGTCCTTTTTGAGCTTTGCTCCACCGTTAACCGCCATAGTGCAAAACCCACCACGGTTTGCACTGGCAACAAAGCAGAGATCATTGAGCTTGTCCTCGTGCTTCTTCTCGGACTCATCGTTGGTCGAGGGAGAAGAAGAGTGATCATCGTCGAAGTCATCATCGAGGTCGCTAAGGGAGGCGAGGAAGGCACGTTCTTGAGCTTTGGCCTTCCTGTGGTACGCCTTCTTGATCGCCTCCTTGTCAAAGCCGCCCTTAGCCTTGTGCTTGTCGGAGGTGTAGTCGCGCTTATCCTTGCGCTTGCCAGAGTCGTACTTGTTGGTGAAGGGCTTCTTCTTGGGGCAGTGTGTGACAAAGTGGTCTGGATCTCCACATCCATAGCATCCCTCCTTTAGGCCACCACTGCATCGGCGGTTCAAACGGTTGTTGTGAAACCGAGAGAACCGACTGATGATGAGTGCCAACTCATCATCCCCAAGAGACTCTAGCTGCTCCTCTATGACTGACATCAAGCACAACAAAGAGAAAGAAGCTTGTGAAGAGTTAGTTAATGAACTTGAACCACTACCTGAGACCAAAGCCATGGTTGGTGCAGAAGGATTCTTGAGCTTGGCTTGGGTTTGGTAATCGATCTATGTGGACTTGAGCTTGCTGAAAAGCTCGTCGACAGTGAGGGTGTTGTAGTTGGCCGACTCGATGATCGCCGACACCTTCACATCCCATACCTTTCGATCAAGGGCATAGAGAAGCTTGAGCGCCCTCTCATGATCACTATAAGGTAGGTTGGCCTTGTTTGCTTTCATTTTGTTAACGATAGTCTGAAAGCGGGAAAACATGGCATCGATGGACTCGCCATCAAGCTGAGAGAAGTTCTCGTACTCGCGCTTGTACGTCTCGTAGAGTCTAGTCTTGACCTATGTGGTCTGCTCGTGATAGCTCTGAAGCCTCACCCAGATCTCTCGAGCTGTAGTACAATCGGAGACACGCTCGAACTTAGAAAGCGAAAGACTCGAGAAAAGCACACTGCGAGCTTTGCTATTTGCGTTGTGCCGATCCTTGTGAGCACAACGTACGTAGCATCCTCGCAAATTTCCCAGACGAGCCAATCAATCCCCTAGAGATGCGTAGATATGCGGATCTTCCAATAAGGATAGTTGGACCCATCAAAGTGCGGTGGTTTGCTGGAACCACGCTCCATGTCGCCTTCGTGGATCACGGACCGATTAAGGTGGAATGATCCTTAACCGGCTCTGATACCAATTGAAGGACCGAAAATGGCGACCAGAGGGGGGTGAATGGGAGCCTCAAATTTCTTTCGAAATCTTTGACCAATGTCCCAACATCAATCCCCAAAAAGCATACACGAAAGACTTGATGACCACGACCCTAGAGAAGGGTGGATGCTCCCTCAGAACACAGCGGGTCACCACAGAGCAAACAGAACACAGATCGAAGCCCAAACGAGCAAACTCCCAAAAGAAAACAGCACTGCTCCTGCAAATATCGGACATGTCTGGTATTATATCAGACACGTCTAGTATTTTTGGACACATCCGGTATGATCTCGGACACGTCTGGTATTTTCAGCAGCAAGCTGACCAAAAGAGAAAAATCTAAAACTCCATCAAATGGTGTCCAAAAATCATGAAATTTTAACCATAGCTCTTTAGACACCAAGGGAAGGTCTCCACCAAATTTCAGCTCAAAACTCCAAAGTGAGAAATATCGGACACGTCCTAGATCATATCGGACGCGTCCGGTATGAACGAGCAGTTTCTCGGGAAAAATTAAATCAAGCCATAACTTGATCAAATCAACTCCAAATGACTTGAAACTTTGCACAAGGGTTCACAAGCGAGTAGAAAGGCAACCTCTAAAGGATCATGGCCCGAAACAAACTCTAACTCCGTGAATCGAAGGAATTGAAGAATCCCCCAAAAAATAGGTCAAGAACTTAAATTGCTCGGATCTGCGATCTCGTGAGAAATTAGTGGATTTCCTTCGGCGGAAAGCTTCTACTCATGTCATTGATCGATCCAAGGCAATAAGAATGAACCAAAACCATCCCAAAACGAAGAAACGAGAGGGGAAACAAGAAGGGACAAAAGGAGCTCGTGAAGAACACCAAAATCACATCAAGAATACAACTAAATCATGAATCCCGGAGGGCATACGGTGGTTACGGCCACCGATTCCTTGAAAACCAAGTCACAATTTGAGTTGTGAACCTCTCTCATACATGGAAGCAAACTAGAGGAAGAAACCCTAAAGGGGAAAATGAAAACTGGAGGAGGTGAGGGAGATGGGGGCTCCCTCATCCTATTTAACAGGGCTATTACACATTCCCAGTTTTGCCCCTAGATACAAATGGGTTGAACCGCTAAGCCCAAAGGCGTTGTTGTCCAGCCCGGTGTAATCTTGATCCGACGGCCACCGTGCCTTCTCATCGGTAGCTTCGCCTCGACGCGAACTTCCCGATGCCGCCACGTGCCATCCGTCCCTCCTCGGAACCTCCGCCCGGGTTTTGAGGCCCAAACCCATAAACCGTCCATCCGATGGTTTTGAGGTCCAAACCATCAAACTGTCTGCGAGTAGCGTACTCCATACGCGTCCCCCGCCATCCGACGTGTGTCACCGCCGTTCTCGACCGGCTGGCCCGCCAAGTCCTCCTGAGCCTCGCTCGACTCATGCGTCCGCCGTCTTGACCCGGTTAACACCGTCACTCCATGTCTTCTTACACTTGTCGATGTCCCAGGTGTTAGCCACCGCGGCTAGTCACCTGGCCTCTAGGTCCCTCGGTCCAAGCCTCACGTCCGTCCTTCACCGCTCCTGGTCTATCAGCACGGCACGTCCTCCTTGACCTTCACCTCGCCGTCGACCACCGCATCCGAGCTCCACACCTGCACAACACAAGCCAAAAGACATGTCACACACATAGCTTTCGCCATGGTAGGGTTAGTCACCACTCAACCTACTTCGTGGATCACATTGACAATCACTCATCACAAAACAAACACACAAGGGTACTTGTCAACCTTGTGTTCGCAAAATGACATAGACTCATTCAATGATTCCCCTTTTGTAGACCAGGGAAATACAAGAGATGGCACAACATACTTCACCAACTCGGTGCCGTAGATAGAGGAACTTTGTGCCATCATCAAAAATATGAGAAGCAATGCCTCCCCGGGACCTGATGGACTCAACGCCGCATTCTACAAATCGGCATGGCCTTGGATCTCCAAGGACATCAATGATCTGGTACATGATTTCTACAGCTCAGCCTTCATGCACCCAGAGGTAAACCAAACATTCATTGCTCTAATTCCTAAGAAAATGCAGCCCATGGTACCTCAGGACTTTAGGCCCATTAGTCTCTGCAATGTCATCTATAAGATTATAGCCAAATCGCTCGCTGATAGGCTCAAGCCTCACCTTCCTGATTATATTGACCACTCATAGGCAGCTTTTATTAAGAACAGGCACATCTCCTCCAACATCATCATCACTCAGGAAATAATCCACTCCTTCCATCTTAAGAATTGGAAGCCGCAGACTTTTCTGCTGAAACTAGATCTTGCTAAAGCTTTTGATCGACTGGAGTGGAATATCATCGCTTCTGCCCTTCGCCGCCTTGGGTTACAGAATAATTTTATTCGCCTTATTCATGCCTGCATCTCTACTCCCACCTTCTCTATACTGGTCAATGGAGAGCCCACTGCTGCTTTCCCCTCTCAACGCGGTATCCGCCAGGGTTGCCCCCTGTCTCCCTACCTCTTCATTGTCGCCATCAATGAGCTTTCCATTCGCTTACAACATGAATTGCATAATTCTAACCTATCGGGTGTCACTCTTGGCCCCTGTTGCCCTTTTATCCACTCTCTTCTTTTTGCAGATGATCTCATACTATGTGGAGAGGCAACATAGCAAGAAGCCACCAACATGCGTACTATTCTTCATGACTTTTGCAACCGGTCAGGCCAGGTACTAAATCTACAGAAATCATCGATTATGTTCAGCAGGAATGTAAGTAGTGCTTCTATAGAAACAATCAAAAATATCTTTCCTGTACCTAATCTCCTACCTAACACTATGCACCTTGGTCATCCAATCATTTTAAATCACAATGATAGGAACAAAGCTTATGAATTTATTATTAACAAGTTCAAGGCCAAGCTAACTACGGTCAAGGCCAATAAGCTTAATCATGCGGGTAGATTCACTTACATACAATCTGTTCTTTCTTACATTCCTATCTACTATATGTCAACTGTTCTTTTTTCCAAGACTTTTATCCACAAAATTAATGTTGTTATCAGAAGATTTTGGTGGGCAGGCATGCAGGAAGACGACCAAACATCCCCTATTGCCTTCTGTTCATGGGAAGATATTTGCCAAACTAAAGAGAATGGTGGCCTAGGCATTTGGGACCTCTACACGGTCAATCAAAGTCTTCTCACCCAAGCTGCTTGGAATATTGTCACTAACAAGAATCATTTCCTTTCTTCTGTACTTAAAGCTAAATATTACAATGATACCTCCTTCTGGACCGCCAAAACCAAAAGCCATCGATTTGTTTTCTGGTCTTCTATTTTATAGGTTAAACAGCTGGACCGCCAAAACCAAAAGCCATTGATTTGTTTTCTGGTCTTCTATTTTACAGGTTAAATAGGATCTATGCGCCAACTCCACTTACCAATTACATGCAGGTGTAGGGTCGAGATGGCGGGCTAGAGGGGGGTGAATAGTCCTTTCTAAAATTAATCACGTCGGCTAACCGAAATAAGTGCGGAATTAAAATAATCGGTCTAGCCAAGACTACACCCCTCTATCTATGTTCTCTAGCATCTTGCAAAGATCCTAATTAAGCAACTAAGGTGTCGGGCTAGCTAGAGCTCACTTTACCAATTCTAGAAGCAAGGTCACATAAACCTTTGCCACTAGTACTTCAAGCAATGAGGGAGCTCCTACACATGCTAGATGCTAGTAAGCAAAAGCACAATGCCACCTAAGCTCACTAGCAATGCTCAATAACAAGGTAATCAATGCCAAATTAGAGAGCGCAAATACTTAGCTACATAAACTAAGCAATGTGACTAATAAGGTTACACAAACCAAATTAGCCACACAAGGGAGCTACTTCTATACTACACAAGCAATAAGGTAACTAGTGAGCTATACAAGCTAACTAATTACAAGAGCAACTACACAAGCACAATGTATATGAAAGTAATTACAAGCTTATGTAAGGGGATTGCAAACCAACGGGAAGAACAATGTTGACACGGTGATTTTCTCCTGAGGTTCACGTGCTTGCCAACACGCTACGTCTCCGTTGTGTTGACCGCTCACTTGGTGGTTTGACGGCTAATTGGCATCACCAGCCAAGCCCGCATGTCAGGCACCGCAAGAACCTACCCCGAAAGTGAGGGTAGCTCAATGACACGCTCAACTAGAGTTGCTCTTGGCGGCTCCCGTAGGGTGAGCACAGTGCCCCTCACAAAGCTCTTCTCCGAAACACCGCACAAGCTTCTTGCGGGCTTCGACAGAGACCACCACCAAGCCATCTAGGAGGTGGCAACCTCCAAGAGTAACAAGCACCACTGGCTTGCAAGACGACCACCTAGTGCCACTTGATGCAACCTCACGATGCAATCGCACTAGAATCGCTCACTCACTTGATCGGATGAATACTATCAAGCTCAAGTGAGTTAGAGGGCTCCCAAGCACTATCACACAAACCACCAAGGCTCTAGTGTGCTTAGCTACCAACCCAAGGCTGAGACCCCCCTTCTATTTATAGCTCCCATGAAAATAGAGCCATTGTACCCCTTCACTGGGCAAAACTCGGGACGATCGGATGCTCTGGTCGTATCGACCGGATGTACCCTGCCAGCGTTCGATCAACAGATGGCTGCCACATCATCCCTAGCTTCAAATACTGAGTGCCCGATCTCAACAGTTAAGTTGCGACCAGACATAGCACAGTGCCAAGACCGGACATAGGACCCCAGTGTCCGGTCACTTCCAGTAAGGTTCCAGTCGTGACCGGACGCGTTCGGTCACACTCGATCAAACTCGCGTCAACAGTCAAGTCATGACCAAACGCAACACAATGAGATGACTGAACACTGCTATGCCTAAGTCCAGTCATTTCTAGAGAGCTCCCCGAGCCTCTGTTTTGCGACCAGACATATCTGGTCGGTCACGATCGGACACAGCATCAGCGTCTGGTCCTTCTCCTCTTCTCTGCGCTGCCACATCAGTGGGACCGGACCCACCCACCATGCGTCTGGTCATGAAGTGACCCAGTGTTTGGTCGAAGACCGATACCTATGCTTACACTGCTGCCAATGACCGAACGTGCTGATCCAGTTGAGGCCAGCGTCTGGTCATTCTGTGAAACCCTGTCTTCTCTGTATAGGGCGCCGGTGGCATCGTCGGACTGTCCGCACTCCACCGGTGAAGTTTTGAACCCTTGCTTCCAAGTGCTAAACATAATGTGTATCACCTTTGTGCATGTGTATTAGCATATTTTCATAAACATTTTCAAGGGTTAGCCACTCAACTTGCCATGCCACTCGATCCTAGCGATGATGCAAAGTTAGATCACTTGAGTGGCACTAGATGACCGATATGCAAACAAGTTTGCCCGTATTGATAGTACGACCATTTATCCTAAACCCAATCATAAACTTCTCTACTCACCTATGACCGGTGAAATGAAATACCCTAGGTTATACCTTTGCCTTGCGCATTCCATTCCATCTCCTATAATGTCTATGCAACACATGCACCAACATGATCAACAATGATATGATCCACTTTATATCATCACGTGATCATATTGGTTCATTGATCTTGACCTCACTTGCTTTTCACCATTGCCGTCATCCATCAGTGCCAAGTCTTGCTCAAGCTTCACCGCCACATGGTCCATCGCTCCAAAGCCTCCGACTTGCCCTTTACGCTTGTAACCGGTCTATCAAGCCAAGTCATGTCTTGATCTTCTCCACCTTGATCACATGACTCCATGTCATGTCTCATGTGCAATAAGCTCCTTCATCATCACATGTGTGAGCTTTGCAACATCTTTGAGCCATCATCATCGTTATGGCATATGTTGCTCACACACATGTACCTATGGACTAATCACCTATATATCTCACTTAAACATATTAGTCCACCTAAGGTTGTCACTCAATTACCAAAACCAAACAAGGACCTTTCAACAGGTAGTACCTCCATTTGGTCAGCCCCTTGGTGCTCTCTTTGGGAATCCATTCATGATCACATGCAGTTGCCGGTTACTATACTCCCTCTACCAGCTACTATTTGCCAATTATGGCACCCTGAATCTAGATCCTAGAATGTTGATCTTATCATAAACATTTTTGATGACCAGGCTATTCAGGCAATCACTAACATTAATCCAGTAGATAGTGACCAGTAAGACACTACGCTGGATTCCATCATCCAATGGACTTTGCTCTACTAAAAACATTTATAGGCACCTCAGATCCCAGTCGGTCATCCAGCTACCACAACAAGGATCTAGGAGTATACAACCATAGGCAAACCATATTCTTCAGAGGGCATGGAAAAGCAAAGAATTATCACAATTGATTAAAGCTTTCACCTAGCGACTCATACGATAGGCTATCACCACTGTTGAAAGAGCAACGAGGTATTCCACTAACATTAATAAACATTGTGCAACCTATAGAGCTGTAGAAGATGATCCCCACCTTTTCTTCCACTGCAATCTTCCTTGGGCGGTATGGTTTGTTAGATAATCTACTGCTTCTCTGTATGAACGCATGGTAGGAGAAGGAGGCACCGAAAAGGGCCCCTACTGTGGTACTGTAGCCGCTGCAGAGGCAGACACCGAACGGCTCACCTACTGCACTATAGCCACATGCAGGGACAGGCACCAGAGTCAACCCTGCTATGTTATCTAGTCACTGTTGTAGCAAGGCAACTGTACTAGGACTTGATGGGTAGAGTTGTATATATAGTTTGCCACTGTAACTCAATAACGAGAGTTCAGATTTACCATGTCCTATACAAGGCTCTGACCAACGCTGGTGTCTCTAGCTATGCATGTATGCTCTGTTCTCCCTCCTCTTATACCTTTAGCCATAGTGTGTGTGGTCAGACAGCGTCTGTCATGCTCGACCATGGTTGACAAGACTGATGAGTGGTCCACTCACTTAAGCCGGTGATCCTATGGGCTAACAAGTGGTATCAGAGCCATACAAGCATCATCACTGGATTAACCGCTGGTGATAACGAACAGTTTGGAAATTGTCAACAGCAGTGGCACTGCTGTGGTTGCCCAACCACGACAAGAGGTCGTTGTTCGCATGGTGCGGGAGGTCAGTGGCACCAGTTGGCCGATGCTAACTTGCACCAACTATGGAGAGTGATCGGTGACCATGAAGGTCAAGCTCAGAGCTCGATGGCTCTGGAATGCTGTTGACAATGGCACCAACAATGAGGAAGATGACATGTCAGCGTTGGAGGCTATCCTCGCTGCTATACCGATGGAGTATAGAGAGCCATTAGGGGCAAAGAGCTCTGCTAAGGAGGCGTGTGAGGCAATTGCGGTGATGTGCGTCGATTCCAACCATGCAAAGAAGGCGATGACCTAGCTTCTGAAGTAGGAGTACGCCAATCTCAAGTTCAAGGATGGTTAAACGATAGAGGATTTCTCCCTCCGCCAACAGACACTCATTAGCAAGCTAAAGAGCCACGACGTCACCATCAATGAAGAGGAGGCGGTCTCCAAGTACATCTACTCCATACCGGCAAAGTACATCCAGATCACTCTCTCTATAGAGATGATGCTAGACTTATCCACCCTCACCATTGAGGATATGATAGGTCGTTTGTAGGCAGTGGATGAGCGTCTGGAGTAGGCAATAGCAACAAAGGACAGCGGCTAGCTACTACTAACAAAAGAGGAGTGGGCTACTCAGAGGAACTCCGCGGTGGCCTCCTCTAGTCGCGGTGGTGATGGCAAGCATCGCGGCAAGGATTCTTCAGAGAAGAAGAAGCAGGGCAACCCCAACGCCTACCGGTGCGGCGAGAAGATGGACCATTGGGCATGGGAGTGCCCAAATCACAAGCAGGAGAAGAAGGCTGAGGTTCATCTAGCGCAAGCTAATGATGATGATGAGGCCACTATCTTGATGGTAATGTTCTATGCACTGCACGACATCGAGGCTAAGGAGAAGGAAGAGGTGACGACGGTGGAAGGACCAAGGAAGGCCCTAAAGGCTATCAACCTCGATGAACTATGTGCCCAAGCTCACCTCAGACGTGTGGGCACCGACTAGGAGCAGCGGTGGTATCTGGACTTTGGTGCCAACAACCACATGATGGGCTCCAAGGTAGCCTTCTCTGAGCTCGACAACGATGTTACCAATACGGTGAAGTTTGGTGACGGCTCAAGGGTGGCAATCCAAGGGTGCGGCACCATCATCTTTAGGTGCCAGAACAGGGAAAACCATGTGCTAACAGATGTATATTACATCCTGTAGCTGTGTTTAAGCATCATCAGCATTGGTCAGCTGAATGAGTGTGGTAGCGAGGTACTGATCAAGGACAGACTCCTTAGGATCAGGGACTAGGAATAGCGACTTCTTGCTAAGGTGAAGAGGTCCCCGAACCGGTTGTACCTGCTTGACCTGAAGGTAGAGCAGCTGGTGTGCCTAGCGGCAAGGCACACCGAGGAGCCATGGCTGTGGCATGTCCGGTTTGGACATCTCAGCTTCGACGCGCTTGGTCAGCTAGAGAAGTTGGTCCGAGGGCTACCCCACATCGAGCATGGAGGAGAGCTATGTGACAACTGCCTGGCCGAGAAGTAGAGGAGGCTACCGTTCCCAAAGGCGGCCAAGTATCATGTAGAGGAAGGTCTCGAGCTCGTCCACATTGACCTTTGTGGGCCGATCACACCAGCCACAAATGATGGTCGGTGGTACTTCCTCCTACTCATAGATGATTGTAGTCACTACATGTGGCTGCAACTCCTAACGAGCAAGGATGAAATGGTGGTGGCGATCAAGAAGTTCAAGATGCGCACAGAGGCCGAGAGCGGTAAGAAGCTCCACATGCTGAGAACTGATCAGGGCGTTGAATTTACTTCGGTGGAGTTCGCTGCATACTACGTGGATCAAGGTGTGGTGCGACACCACACCATGCCATATTCGCCACAACAGAATGGCATGGTAGAGAGACAGAACTAGACGGTGGTCAGCATGGCCCGATCTAAGATGAAGGCCAAAGGCATGCTGGCAAGGTTCTGGGGGGAGGCGGTGACCACGGTGGTGTTCATCCTCAACCGTGCTCCCACTAAGGCCATAAAGGGCAAGACGCCGTTTGAAGCTTGGTATGGGTGGAAGCCAAGCATGTCCTTTCTCTAGACATTTGGCTGCATCGGCCATGTCAAGAAGACAAAGCCAATCCTCACCAAGCTAAAGGATACGAGCACACCGATGGTGTTCCTAGGCTACATGGAGTTTACCAAGGCATACCGGCTCTATGACCCACGCGGAGACAAGGTACTTGTCTCACACGATGTCGAGAAGGTGACTAGGGACTGGAATAGTCTGAGCATGGGGGAAGCTAGCGGCTTCACCAGCACCTTCATCGTCGAGCACCTTGTCATCCACGGTGGTGGATACGCTAGGGAAGAAGTGCTGAGCACTTTGGGAGGAGTGCCGAGCACTCCAGCAACAGAGCCGAGGGCACTCCTAGGGCAGTGCCCAACACTTCGGGAGGGATGCCGAGCACTCCAAAAGGAGTGTCGAGCACTCCTGGAGGGATGCCGAGCACGTCAGGAGTGGTACCAAGAGGTTCTGTAGTGGTGGCAACCAGTCTAGGACAGGTGCCAAGCACTCCCGTAGTAGAGCCAAGAGGTCTTGCAGTGGTGCCGACCACTCCAAGACTGAGGTTGAGCACTCCTATAGTGTGCCAAGCACTACAGGAGTAGTGACGAGCTGTCCAAAAGTAGTGCCGAGCACTACAACTAGAATGCCAAGCACTCCGGTGGAACAAGAAACTCCATCGATGCTGATCGAAGTGACATCACTAAGTTCGTGGATGCCTTCCACAAGGGTGAAGAGGTGTGGTTCCACAGGCTAGATGACATGATCGGTGGCATAGGGCCCTTAGGCCTAGTGGTTAGGCTGCTCAATGACCCAGAGTTGTTGCGCATTAGTGCTAAGGAACCACCCATGTTCGTGCTAGCCAAGCGTGATGGAAACTAGCGACAAGCGATGCTGGAGTAGATGAAGGCGATCGAGAAAAATGAGACTTGGGAGCTCATCGAACCATCTCCAGGATGCTGTCTAATCAGCCTGAAGTGGGCGTACAAAGTCAAGCGGGCCGAGCTCATCGCCATTGTTAAGCACAAGACACGCCTCATCGCCCAAGGCTTTGTTCAGCGCAAGGGCATTGACTTCGAGGAAGTCTTTGCGCTAGTAGCACGCATGGAGTTTGTCCATTTGCTACTAGCCTTGGCAGCAGTAAAGGACTGGCGCGTCCATCACCTGGATGTTAAATCAGCCTTCCTCAATGACGAGCTAGCAGAGACAGTCTTTATCAGGCAACCTCTAGGTTTTGTCGTCAAGGGAGAGGAGCATAGGGTGCTCCGACTGGGCAAAGCGCTCTACGGGCTACAGCAGGCCCCACGAGCGTGGAATGCCAAGCTTGACGCTACATTGGGCGAGCTTGGGTTCACAAGGCATGCAACCGAGCACGTGCTCTACACGCGGTGATGGGGGAAGGAGGAGCTCGTTGTTGACATGTATGTGGATGACTTGATCGTCACCGGTGCATGTGTGGAGGACATCGGTAGCTTTAAGCACGAGATGGCGACTTATTTTTGAATGAGCGATCTCGGTGCACTCTCATACTACCTCGGCATCGAGGTGAGATAGGGGAAAGAGGAACTCATGCTCAGTTAGAGCGTGTATGCCTCAAAGCTATTGGAGCAGAGCAACATGGCTGAGTGCAAGCCATGCATGACTCCCATGGAGGAGCGGCTAAAACTGACAAAGGCCAGCACCGCGGCGAAGGTGGATGCAACACTCTACTGGAGCATCATCAGCGGTCTACGCTACCTAGTCCATACAAGGCCGGACATTACGTTCACCATGGGCTATGTCAGTCGCTTCATGGAGGATCCCAGAGAGGATCATTGGGCTACGGTGAAGCGGCTACTGCGCTACATCAAGGGGACAGTGGATCAGGGGATCATCTTCCCCAAGACCGATGGCAGTAGGCTGTAGCTCACTGTGTTTAGTGATACAGACATGGTGGGGGACATCGACAGAGCACCTCTGGCATGCTTGTCTTCCTTGGGCCGGCTCTAATTTTATGACTGTCGCTAAAACAGAAGGTGGTGGAGCTATCTACATGCGAGGCAGAGTATGTAGCGGCGGCCACAACGGCATGCCAAGTTGTGTGGCTATGTCGGCTGCTAGGTGAGTTGACCAGTGCGGAAGCTCACCCACCAGCACTAATGGTGGACAACCAGCCTGCCATCACCCTCATGAAGAATGCGGTTCTCCATGACCGGAGCAAACACATCGACGTGAAGTTCCACTTCCTCAGGGGCTATGTCGATGGAGGGCAAATCATCATCGAGTTTGTCGAAACTGGTCGGCAACTCATGGACGTCCTCACTAAGCCGCTTAGACATCTTTGACTCATGGAGCTAAAGGAGATGAGTGGCATCGAGGGGGTACAAGGGTTAGCAGTAGAATTAGGGGAAGAATTGTTAGATAATCTACTGCTTCCTTGTATGAACGCATGGTAGGGGAAGGCGGCGCTGAAAAGGCCCCCTACTGTGGTACTGTAGCCGCTATAGAGGTAGGTGCCGAATGACTCACCTGCCATACTATAGCCACATGCAGGGGCAGGCGCTAGAGTCAGCCCTGCTGTGTTATCTAGTCACTATTGCTATAGGGCAGCTGTACTAGGACTAGATGGGTAGAGTTGTATATATAGTTTGCCACTACAACTCAACAAAGAGAGTTTAGATTTGCCATCTCCTATACAGGGCTCCGGCCAACGCTGGTGTCTCTGGCTATGCGTGTATGCTCTGTTCTCCCTCCTCTTCTACCTCTAGCTATAGTGTGTGTGGTCGCACAGCATCTGTCGAGCACGGTCGTGGTCAGCAAGACTGATGAGTGGTCGACTCACCTGAGCCGATGATCATGTGGGCTAACATGGTTCTCCTCTGACCCCCCCCCTATTCATACTAATAACCTTTCCCAAGACAAGGATGGTGTATAGCTCATTCTATAGGCGATCATTTCTAATTCCACTCCCAATTCTGTCTTTAACAAAATTCTTATCACCTTATGGTACCTATGGAAAGCAAGAAATGACACTCGCTTCTAGAGGAAAACTTGGAATCCTTGGCAGGTATACCACGCGGTGGTGGTGCATATCTTCGACAATCATCAGCTGCTGCCTACATAGGAAGAGGAAACATCACCTTCCCTACTATCTCCAACAGCAGCAAACCTCCAACTTCGATGGCCGGCTGCACATGATACAAATACAGCCACTGCTACACCTTTCCTGCTAGCTACATCAACAAGGCAACCCCAACCACCATCGATACCAATGGTTGTTGCTGCACAGACCACGCTCCATGATTAAGCTCTCCGACCACTAGACAACACCGCAATGGTAGCTATATTTACAGGCGATGCAGCTCCATTCTAGGATGGACCACATAGGGCAAACAGTGACAATGTCACAACTACCCAAGGTACAAATCTTGCCAATGTAGGTTCCTCGGCGCCCAACAGTAACCACCGTTATAAACGATAGGCAATATAAATGAAGAACAGTAGATCAAGCACAGGGGACATAAGATTTTAATGTGGAAAACCCTCCCAAGGTGGAAGAGAAAAAACCACGGACACCAGCCAGCAAATCTTCACTATATCGGGTGAGGTTACAAACATCGGAGATTTACAACTTGGGGATACCCTAACCTGGGGGCCTTCCCATATAGAAGTCTATGATGCATCTTTTCCATGAGGGAGGTGGTCCGTATATATAGAGAGGAAAAACCCCACACCCTTATCTATTAGCAATACAGAACTAATAGATGGTGTAGTCCCTCTTAACGCTAATGGGCCGCTTCGCTTCGGCCCAAGCTTGAATTTGGATCATAGCTCAACAAACTCCACCTTGAGATAAATTCCTTCTTATAGCATAAAATGAACCTTCACCCTAAAATAACAAAGAAATACTTTCGGTGCCAAAATAACCTCTTAGGCTAAAGAGTTATACCAACTAAGCTTGAGCAAAGCTCAAACTTAGCAACAGGAATTGGCTTTGTCAATATATCAGCAGGATTATCATGTGTGCTTATCTTGCATACCTTTAGCTTACCTTGCGCGACCATATCGCGAACATAATGATATTTAACATCAATGTGCTTCATTCTCTCATGGAACATCTGATCTTTAGTGAGACATATAGCACTTTGACTGTCACAAAATAAATTAATGCAAGAATCATCTCCACAAAGCTCAGTAAACAAACCTTTCAACCAAACTAATTATTTACACGCTTCAGCAACAGCCATGTATTCTGCTTCAGTGGTAGACAGGGCAACAACGGGCTATAATGTTGCCCTTCTACTCATAGCACAACCACCAATAGTGAACACATAACTTGTGAGAGATCTCCTCTTATCCAAATCAGCAGCAAAATCTGAATCCACGTAGCCAGTGAGTTCCTTATCAGTCCTGCCAAACTTCAAACAAGCATTTGTTGTGCCATGAAGGTACCTAAAAATCCACAGAACAGCCTTCCAATGTTCTTTACCAGGATTATCCATGTATCTACTAACCAAACTCATAACATATGATAAATCAGGATGAGAGCAAACCATGGCATACATCAAAGAACCAACAACACTAGAATATAGAACTCTTGACATGTACTCAAAATCCTCATCCGTACTAGCACATTGTAAAGCTGAGAATTTGAAATGAGGAGCAATAGGAGTACTAATAGACTTTGCATCATGCATGTTGAAATAATGAAGAACTTTCTTAATGTAACTTTGCTGACTAAGAAATAACAAACCAGAATTTCTGTCTCTTGTAATTTCTATACCTAGAATTTTCTTAGCAGCACCAAGATCCTTCATCTCAAACTCACTACTCAACAGTTTCTTCAATGTAGTGATTTCTTTCTTGCTCTTGGTAGCAATCAACATATCATCAACATATAACAGCAAATATATAGATGATCCATCAACAAATTTAATGTACACACAGCTATCAAATTCAGACCTCTTAAAACCATGTGACATCATAAAAGAATCAAACCTTTTATACCATTGACGAGGAGACTATTTTCAAACCATATAAGGATCTCTTTAATTTGCAAACATGATCCTCCTTACTAGGTACTATGAACCCTTCTGGTTGGTCCATGTATATCTCCTCCTCGAGCTCTCCATGTAGAAACACAGTCTTTACATCTAACTGCTCAAGCTCAAGATCTCGCATAGCAACAATACCAAAAAATATACGAATTGAACTATGTTTTACAACTGGAGAGAATACATCATTATAGTCAACACGAGGAATCTGACTTAAACCTTTTGCTACTAACCTTGCCTTAAATCTTGGAGGCTCACTAGGAGATAAACCCTCCTTTCTCTTGAAGATCCATTTACAACGAATGACCTTCTTTTGTTTAGGCAAGCGCACAACATCCCATGTGCCATTTTTCTTAAGTGACCGCATCTCTTCTTGCATAGCAGAAATCCACTTCTCGCGGTCACTAGAAACAACAGCTTCAGTGTACGTAGCCAGCTCATGAATGTTCTCAATTTGTTCAGCACAACTAACGGCATAGTGAACAATATCACATTCCTCAATTAAACATGGACGAGGTCCACAACTCCTCTTTGTTCTGCGATCTACAATAGACTAATTTTAAGGCTGCAAAATAGGAGGTGAGTGCTGAACAATATTATGAACATTGTTATCAATAATTTTAGTTTCCTAGTCATCTATGTGCTCCACCTGCACGCTAACATGTTCCTGCTCCTCATCAGAACCAACTGGTGAAACATCTGTGGACAAGCTGTCATTAAACATAACAGATTCATTGAAAACAACGTTCCTGCTCATGAAAGTATTTTTAGTTTCAGGATTCCATAACTTATATCCTTTAACTCCAGAACCATAACCAAGAAATAGACACTTAATGGCTCTAGATTCTAGCTTTCCATTATCAACATGAGCATAAGCAGTGCAACCGAAAACTCTCAACTGTGAATAATCAGCAGACATACCAGACCATACCTCAATGAGAGTTTTTTTATTAAGTGGGATATAAGGTGACCGATTGATCAAGTAACAGGCGGTGTTAGCAGCCTCAGCCCAAAAACGCCTATTCATACGAGCATTGGACAGCATGCAACGAGCTCTCGAGATGATGGTTCGGTTCATGCGCTCAGCCACACCATTCTGCTGAGGAGTGTACGGGATGGTGTGGTGCCTGACAATGCCTTCTTCCCTATAGTAATTATTAAAAGCATCCGAACATAATTCACCACCATTGTTAGTACGAAGTAATTTTACCTTCTTTTCAGTTTGCCTTTCTATCATAACTTTCCACTCTTTAAAAGCAGCAAAAGTATCATCTTTATTTTTCAGAAAGTAAGGCCACACTTTTCTAGAGTAATCATCAATGGTAAGCATATAACGAGCACCACCATAAGAAGGCTTACGAGACGGCCCCCACAAATCAGCATGTACATGATCAAGTGTACCTTTGGTGGTATGAACAGATGCATTGAATTTTACCCTCTTATGCTTACAAAAAATATAGTGCTCACAGAACTTCATCTTACCCACGGTGCAGCCATTCAGCAGGTCTCTCTTGATCAATTCTACCATACCAAGTTCATTCATATGCCCAAGACGCATATGCCCAAGACGCATATGCCAGAGATTAGTTTTACTTGGTTCATCATTAGAAACAGTAGCAGCAGTGACGGAACCATATAAAGTACTTCCTCTAAGAACATATAACTTTGCAGAATTCATATCACCTATCATATGAATGAGAGAGCCTTTTGATACCTTACACACTCCACCTGAACCAGAGTGTCTGTACCCCTCAGAATCAAGTGTGCTAAGGGAGATGAGATTTCTGGCCATCCCTGGTATGTGTCTCACATCTTTCAGTGTGCGTATCATGCCATCATGCATCTTGATCTGAACGGAGCCAATGCCCACGATCTCACGTGGGTTGTTATCTCCTATACGCACGACATCTCCACTCTGCACAGACTTGTAAGAACTGAACCAATCTCTGTTAGAGCATATATGAAACGAGCATGCAGAATCAAGTATCCATTCATCACGACCAGCAACACAACCAGCAAAAACAATCAGAACATCTCCTGAATCAGAATTATCAACAGCGGAGACAACAGAGGCCTTACCATCATCATCGGATTTATTTTTTAGTTTATATGTACCGTTTCTTTTCTCCTTATTCTGCAGCTTCCAACAATCTTCAATGATATGAGTATCTTTCTTACAATACCTGCAGAACTTATTTCTGCCTCTGGACTTTGAATGGCCTTTACCGTTTTTGCTCTTGTCTCGATTATTGTTGTTGTTGTAGGTTTTCTACTCGGGCCTGCCTCTAACCTGCAACACTTCGCCCTTGGAGGACTTTACATCAGACCGAACCATACCTTTCATCTTTTCCCTCACCTGGAGGGCCTCATATACTTCCGCAAGGGTTAGTTTATCACGGCTTAATAGTATGGTATCTCGGAAATTTGCAACCGAAGTAGGCAGTGAGCATAACAGTAGAAGAGCTAAATCTTCATCATCATATTTTACCTCCATCGACACTAGGTCGGCAACGATCTCCTTAAAGATCGATAAGCGGTTCATCACCGAATCACCTTTCTTGCAACTTGTGTGTGAACAACTTCATCTTCACGTGCATCTTACTGGTTAGATCCTTAGACATGCAGATCGATTCCAGCTTGAGCCAAAGTTCTGCGGTAGTTTTCTCCTACAGCACTTCTTGCAAAATATCATTATGTAGATGAAGTTGAATCAGAGACAGAGCCTTACGATCCTTCTGTTTCTCTTCAGCGGTCCATGACTTCTGCCCTTTTTCTCCGAAACCGTCCAGCGCCTCATCAAGATTCGAAGATTGTGTCAGAATCGCCCGCATCTTGACTTGCCACAGTGCAAATCTCGTCTTGTAATCCAGCAGCGGTAGATCAAACTTCATCGATGTCATCGCGAAACCCTAAGGTCAAACCAAGCTCTGGTACCACTTGTTATAAACGATAAACAATATAAACGATGAAGAACAGTAGATCAAGCACAGGGGACACGAGATTTTAACGTGGAGAACCCTCCTAAGGTGGAAGGAAAAAAACCACAGGCACCAGCCAGCAAATATTCACTATATCGAGTGAGGTTATAAACATTGGAGATTTACAACTTGGGGATACCCTAACCTGAGGGCCTTCCCGTATAGAAGTCTATGATGCATCTTTTCCATGAGGGAGGTGGTCCGTATATATAGAGAGAAAAAACCCCACATCCTCGTCTATTAGCAATACGGAACTAATAGATGGTGTAGTCTCTCTTAACGCTAATAGACCCCTTCGCTTCGGCCCAAGCTTGAATTTGGATCATAGCTCAGCAACCACAACCTGGAGACAAGCCATCCACACTCACATTGCTCCTCAGCCGAGCCTACACAAACACAAAGAGGTACGCTTCCTCTCAATGCAGGAAACACATCAACCCCAGTCCAGGCGAACAGGCAGCTCCAGGAGACCAGGGCACCAGGCAGCCGACACCACTACTGGACAGACTATTTGTTCACTGTCCAGAGTTGCTGCAAGGATCTAAATGCTACTCTGATGCATCAACTTCGCAAGACATTCCTCTTTCCACTCCCAGGAATGCCGGCATCGGTGTATTCATCATCAACACCCGCCTGCAGCCGCCACAGCAGGTTTACATCGAGGCAATGTGTAAGGACACCGCCTCAGTCCTAATGGCGGAGGCTGCTGCCCTTGCACTGGCTGCATCAGTCACCCACCATCTGCAGCTGACCAATATAACCTTCTTGTCAGATAATCAACAGTTGGTGCACTTCCTAAATGGCTCTAATCTCTCCAACCCCCCTGATTGGAGAATGAAGCCATTTACCCAGATCATCATGAACTCCACACATCAAAGAAGCACAGCCATCCTCAAGATAGGCAGGAACCAAAATCAGACTGCTGATCTTCTAGCAAGACAGGCACTTAGTGATTTAGATTCCAATCTCACGCACCAATCCTGTGTCCGTTCCAATCCGGCACATGTTGAACAGTGCCCGCTTCCCATGCCTATCCAGCTTGTAAACATCAACTCTGTAACGGTGCTTACAGCTAGATGCTGTTAATGAAAGTTGTTTGTTGTAAAAAAAAAGAGGATCATCTCAGCTTCGTGTCCATCACTCTCCTTACCTTGTCCTAAGGCTTGCGTGCTTTCGGCTTGAGAAGGATCGATCAGCACATCTTGGGTAAGGTACCGTTTAGATGGCAAAATTTTTGACGAAATGCCACTGTAGCACTTTCATTGTTATTTGGCAATTAGTGTCCAATCATAGTCTAATTAGGCTTAAAAGATTCGTCTCGTGAATTTCGTCTAAACTATGTAATTAGTTTTATTTTTTATTTATATTTAATGCTTCATGCATGCGTCCAAAGATTTGATGTGACGGAGAATCTTGAAAAATTTGACATTTTGGAGTGGAACTAAACAGGGCCTAATATGTGTCGTTTGGCACTCCACAGCTTTGATCAGGACTGACCTCTCTCTACGAAGAGCAACCGTTTCGTCCTTCAAGGCCTCAATGCTTCCAATTTCGGTTTCGCCCAAAAGTACAGAAAAGCCGAAGAGCAACCATTTCTGTCTGCAGCTGTCGTGGATGCAACCTTTGCACTGCACGATTGACTGGGAACATTCACTGAGAGGGATCCTTGTTGTCGACGCCGCTACGGTCTCGCTTAACTCGCTCTTCTCTTGTCTTGTGCACCACCACCACATTCTTCTTCCCCTATTTCTTCTTGGCGCTGCCAGGCTCGTTCTTGTCCTGTGCGGCGGCAGCTTTCGCGTGCTGCCCGCAGCACTCGGAGTCTCCGGCCACCGCGGCGCCGAGGTCCTCCCTATCATCCGGGACAGCGCAGCGCACACAGGACGTTGTTGCGCCTGTCTTTGCGAGAGAGAAGCAATCCTAGGCTCAAAACGGCTGCAGCCCTTCGATGTTGCTCGGACGGTGGATGTGGCATCCTGACAGGGAAAGTCACGGCGTAACCTGAGAAGGCGAGCGAGTCACCGAATCTGCGTCCCACCACTTCGGCCCTGCATTTTCTTCTCCCGTTTAACCCCCGCGTCAGGCGTCGCCGCGTGCTCTCTCTCCCGGCAACTGGGCAACCGCCGCGGCCCAACTCCAGGTGCCCAGGTCTTCGCCAGCGACGAGCATCCACCAGGTATGCGCACCCCTCCTCGTCCCTTCCCTCCTGTGCGAAACCGAGCATCCGAACCCTAACTCCTTCCCTTCTCTGCGAAACCGAGCACCCGAACCCTATTCAGATCTGATCTAAATTACAGCACGTATTTTTTCAACAATTATTCAGATCGGTTTTATTCTGCTTAGCACTTCCGTATTCGGTTCTATCTCGTCTGCACAAATTGTGCCTGATCTTACAACCTGTGCTGTTGCAGGCTTGTGTGCTGGTCTCCGCGGTGTCATTGCAAGACAAGATGGTTTCCTTCGAGATGAATGACCTCAAGAGTATGGGCTTGTCACCACTCTTTTTAAATTGTCTTCCCAGTTTTTGTTTCATTTATTTCTGATAGGAGCATAGATAGGTTGTGCTGGGCAGTGAATGTGTATCTTATTTGCTTGGCCTCCTTTGTTTCTGCTTCATAATTCAGAACTTAACGAGCTAACATGTTTGCAATTTGTAATGTGGACACACTGTCACATGTGATGAATGTGAGAAAGTCATCCTCAGGGATGTTACTTTGTTTTTTAAGGTTTGCTGTGTCTAACATGTTTGGTGACTTTTTTAACTGATAGTTGGTGATTTTTCAATCATATAAACTGTGATATGTGCCTCATATCATGTAAGCAGTAGTTTTAATGTGTTGACCCATCAGTGTAATATCTTGTGCGGAATGTGCTGTATAACTTTTTTAAAAAAAGGGCGTACCCAGTGCAGAGAGCTTCCACTCTGTGCGGGGTCTGGGGAAGGGTGTCAGTGGCAAGACTTACCCTCGCCTGTGCAATGCGAGGAGGCCGCGACTCGAACCCGGGACCTTCCGGTCACAGGCGGTAAGACTCTACCGCTTGCACCAGGCCCGCCCTTTTTTCGTAATTGTGTTACAATTGACCATGATACATCAGGGTGGCAGGGTATATCGTGTACTGTGTGCCTGTGTGGTCTACAATATGTCAATATCACTTGATCGGTAGTTTTAGTGTTATAAGTGTGTACAATGCAAGAGAGGTAACAAACTGCTACTTCTTTTTTTTTTCTTCAAGGGTGGGTTGGGGGCTGTTATTAGAAAGAACAAGTATATTGATCTGTTCATCCTAGATAGCATGTGGTTATCAAGGCGTTGCTTAAAGCGCCAAGGCGATGCACACACGACGCCACAGCAGATGACTCGCCTTAGATTCC
The DNA here is from genome assembly GCF_019320115.1 of Miscanthus floridulus. Lineage (NCBI taxonomy): Eukaryota > Viridiplantae > Streptophyta > Magnoliopsida > Poales > Poaceae > Miscanthus > Miscanthus floridulus. Next base: position 182,185,987 of record NC_089580.1, on the reverse strand, counting down.
ACACCAGTGAGCGGGAGGGAGAGAGCGGGCGCGCGGCAAATTCCACAGCAGTGAGCGGGAGAGCGGGAGGGGAACCAGAAGCTGCAGCTCGCCCGTGCCGACGGGAGAAGTTGCCGACCGACCGCTGTCGAGCCGTGCGGCCTCCTGTGCGGGCCGCGGCAAGGAGCGGCTGCCTACGGGCCGTGGCCGTCTTCCCCCAATCGGCGCTGGCCTGCAGCATCCCGCCTCCTCTGTTCCAGGGGTGGGCGGAGGCGGAGGCGGAACGGGAGGGAAGAGAAAGAGGGATGGGCGGAGGCGGAAGTCAAAACAGAGAGTTGCGGCAGCGGCGCGACGCAGGAGAGAGATGAAGACACGCTAGGGCTATGAGGGTGAGGGGCACATGGGCTTTTTGGTGCATGTGGGCTGGGCCAGACCACTTCTTACTCCTTTCTTTTTCTTTTTTCTTTTCCTTTTTTCTTTATCATCTATATACTGCTCTGAGCTGCTGTTTTAAATTTTCCTTTAGTTGGTAAGGCGTCGCTTCGCCTTACGCCTTACTCGCTTAAGCATAAGGCGGTAGTCACTCGCCACACCTCGCCTTACCGCCTTGATAACCATTATCATAGCAGTTTGTTACTGTGGCTAATCTCAACTGAGTTTGTCCAAAAATACGGAAATACTGGCTCAAGTGTACCAACTGGATAAAGCTTTTAGGCAAAGCAAAGATTAAAGTTTAAGATCTTTTGTTGGTTAGGCTTACACAATTGCCATACTACACAAATACTAACTGCAGTGCTGAGCTGCTGGCTGACCGTGGAATCTCTGAAAGATGCTTGGATTTAGTTGAAACCAGCATCAGATATGCTTCTGCTGCAAGGTCTATGCTAGTTTCTGATTGACCACTGTAAGGAACAGATACTCAACCACTTTGAAACCTTCTTGTTTTGTCTGGGTTTTGATACAAATTTTCAATGAATCTCGGTAGAATCATCGAGCTTAAAATACCACCTCTTTAGTGTTTTGGCTGTATTAAAAAGATCATGTTCAATGTTGGAAATGTGATGAAAATTCTGGCTTGCAAATCTTTTGTGTGATGTTGTAGAAGCATATTCGCTGGTTTAGATATTACAGTCTATTCTTCCAACTCATTGATCTGTGACGTCTGAATTTCATCTTGGACAGAGATTGGGCTTGGCCTGACAGGCTTTGGAATATTCTTCTCCTTTCTGGGAATCATATTCTTCTTTGACAAGGGGCTCATCGCAATGGGCAATGTAAGTGAACTTTCATTTTGTTATTTGCTTTTGAATCTTTTGAGGATCTAAGTTAACTCACTGTGCGTATGGTTCGCCTTTTTCTCTTGATGCCATTTCAGATTCTTTTCCTGTCAGGTTTGGGTTTGACAATTGGTCTGAAATCAACTATGCAGTTCTTCACCAAGCCAAAGAATTACAAGGTTTTGCAACCACTGTATTTGCTAGGGCTGTTGCCCTTAAACATGTCTAATGTCTCATTATTCTCATTAACTGCTCTAATGAACAGGGTACTATCTCATTTGGTGCTGGTTTTTTTCTGGTTCTCATTGGGTGGCCATTTTTTGGCATGCTCTTAGAGGCATATGGCTTTATTGTACTCTTCAGGTAGGAGAATTTTCTTGTGACCGACTGATCCTTTCTCTTTTAGTAATATGCAATTTCTTGTTGAGACAGTAAAAAAATTCAGTGCTTCAAATAGTTATTCGTTTTCAACGAACCACCATCATTTCTTTAAAAAAGTTGCTTATACCTGAGCACTGACTTGCAATTCAATTGCAGTGGGTTCTGGCCAACACTTGCTGTGTTCTTGCAGAGGATTCCTATCATTGGCTGGATTTTCCAACAACCATTTGTGACATCGGTAAGAAGCTCACGACACATAATATTCTTCTTTGGTTCCTGGGACTAGAAGCTTGGCCCATTGCACATTCTGACAAGCCCAATTTCTCTTGTGTCTGCAGTTCCTTGACCGCTACAGAGGAAAACGTGTTCCGGTCTAGCAACCTTTTGCTCTATATATGCTTATTTGCTGTGTAGCAACTAGCAGCCTGTGTTTTTTACGACAGTAGCAAACTGGTTATACCGGTGTCTGATCCTTCATGTTTATATATGTTTTGTTTAGTTCCCAATAGGATTGTTCCTTGTAAATTACAGCCCCAAACTGGCCAAACCAAAGCTCCATTCCTTTGAGACCAGGATGCAGGCTCACCCTGTCACCCATGAAATGGATCTGTTGAAGAAACTCTTCAGCTTGTCGAGAGCATTGTCTCTGAAAGAAAAAGCTAATATGTTCTTTTATAGGATAATAAGTTATATATTTCGTGTGGACTGAATTTCTGAACACAAAATTGCAGTTCATGCATGTGGGTCAACACAGGATTCCTAGACCCTCCAATTTTTTAAGGGGTTTATCTAAATGGTTCACAATATAACTAGGAAAGTCACTGAACATGCTAGTTTGATGTATCTCACTTGGTATATTTGCATATGAGAATCAACGTTTTTTTGTGAGGGAGAATAAACAACTATGCGTTTTTGTAAAAATCATAAGACAGAAAGTGCCATCTATTTTATGGTCTTGGAGATGGAAGATGAGGTAAGTCATTCGTTAAACAACTTAGATAGAGACTTTCCTCTTTTCTAAATTGTAACTTTTCTAGCTATATAGATTTTGCTACATGCACCTAAATATATGAGGGCTGTATAAAAGCCAGACAGACTTGGAATGGAGGGAGTAGCTAGTATGTGGCAGACTGGAGGTAAATTGAGCAAATCAACTCAAGGCTCGTGATCTATGTACCCCAAACATTTGCTTTGTAGCAGTGACAATCCTGAAAACTTTGTGTTCATATTTTGTTAGTTCATCCTCCGATCGAAGTACGTCGCCGCTGATTCTTTTCCTTTCGTAACTCGCTCTCCTCGCGGTATGAACTACGGGTATTGGACTATTGTGGAGTGCATATCTGACATCCGAAGTTGGTTCCTGGAGATGCTGCGCTACTCGCGGCTTGGCCCAAGTGTCAAGAACCAGATACCATTGTTCTTGTTCGTGCTCCAGATCGGCAACCCGGGACAGATCGTTTTTGCTTCCAGGTTCACCTTTCGGTCAATCACCCGCTCACACCGGTCTTTGTGCTCCGGTGCTGCCGCTGGAACAAGTGATTCTCAAAACAAATTAGAACCTTATATATACGAGTTCCACTGTTAGAACCCTATATATATACGAGTTCCACTGTTAGAAACCTATATATACGAGTTCCACTGCTTACCATGATCAGACGGCAGTGGCACACCATGAGATTTTGACAAACAGTAATTTGGATCAAGCTCAACAAGCACAATGGCGTCAAATTCACATTTTGCCAAAGGCGACAATGGAATGCCAAAGAAGCGACTCCAGCAGTGAAAGCAGTTTCACATACATGTAATCGGATGGATTTGGCCCCTAGAACTAGTCCAAATACCCACATGTAATCAGATAAATTAAGCACCTAAACCTAAGCCCGGAGACAGTCAATCAGCCTGTTTGCTTGTTGGTTTCAGCCAGCCCAAACCAGCCAGCCAACAGTGTTTTTCTCTCACAACAAACCAGCACCATCCAGCTCAAACCAGCCCAGAAACCAACCAGCGAACATGCCGAATGTCTTGTCAACATCGCTCTGCCGTACCCAGAAATGCTTTAGGAATCAGAATTCAGGAAGACATTTGCGTTAGCAACAAAACCTTCAGATGATGTCGTGAGCAGATCAGCTGGAGGGCCTCCCTGACTAGAATTCAGAAAGACATTACCCCAGTTTGACGATCTGTGCACGATTCTTGAAGGGATGTGGTCGCTATCTTCACCTCCTGATGCTTCATAACCATCGCTTGGTGATCTTTTAAACTCGATGCCCTTGTGAGCTGAATGTGTCATGGCTCCCTGTATCTCATCAGCTGTGGCTGAGGAAGTGCAGAAGGGGTGGAGATCAGGCGAGTCAAAGCTACTTTCAGGCGATGAAGCAACATTTCTTGTGGATGCTGCAGTACTAGGTTGGAAAGCACTTCTTGCTTCGAGCTGTAATGGGGCTAAACTGCCACAAATTTCTGTTGCTGTGTCGCTGTAGTTGCTTTCAGTGCCGCTCGCAGATAGAGTTGCAAGTGGGTCAAGAGAGAGCTCAGCAGGGAAACCTCTTCTATCTAGTCGTCTCTTGTAGCTGGGCATATGATCTGGTTTACTGCCATTGTCTGGGGCGCCATGTTTTGCAATTGGTTTCAGGATTTTGGATTTCTTCCTTGCCTCCGCGGCTGCCTTTGAAACTTCATCTGCATTTAGCCGTGCCAATGTCCATGGACTGATTTTCACTGCTCCAGTTTTTCTCCTTGCTCCTTCCTCTTCCTTGGTTTTCTTACTGCCTGAATTCTGTGAAATGCCGACCTTTGGAGGAATGGCATCAAACTGTGAAAGAGGGGAGCAAGCAATAAGTATCAACTGCTAAAGATGGAAGAAGGGGAACTACAGTCTTGATTTATTGTCCAATTGTCACAACAAAATTATACTATTTGTTTGAAAACAAATTTAGCATACTTCACTAATCATGAAGCACGTACAAATGCAAGCACTTGAAACTTCAGATGTTACTATCAAGAAGTCTTTTTCACATATAGTGAAGTTTGATTTCAGTTGGTTTTATATGTAGAACACAAATGAGGACATATTCAGCTAATTAACAAAACAATACATGCAATATCCGGACATATTCAGCCATGTATCACAGCGTGTTATCTTTGGCTATCCAAGATCTTTATTCCCCTTGGCTGCATAAGATTTTTTACAGACATGAGTGATTATCTCATACCTGGTCTTCCAGGAACAATCTTGGTGGAGTGCACCATGAACCACGATGAAGAGGTCCAAAAGAACTGGCTGTGCTAAAACCAGTAACAGAACTAATAATAGACATCTGTGGACTTTGGTGTCCAGGAACCTCTTGTTGATCCTCCTGCTCCCTCAAAGCTATGATGTAATCATATGTGCTAATTCCCTGGACACACATGAAGAGGATTGCAATTTAACCTCAAGTTGTATGAAAAAAAGAACAGAAAGTTTAAATGCACAAAGTTTCTACTTTTCTTGCAAAACTCCCCAACCAATTATAGTTAACTCGTAGTATGTGACTGACTTATTTCAGCAGAAAATGTGACCAAAACAATCGACTAATGTGCTATCATTAGTGGGACAAAGGAGGAGTGCTTCTTGTTTCTTACTAAGGGGATAGTTAATTTGAGTTTCATAACAATAGCCATGTAGTGGATCGAGAAAATAGTAGTGATCAAGCAGTCCATTTCAGGAAGCAGGAAAGTAGATAACAGAGATGGGCCAAAAATGAAAATTGCAAGCATGTCTATTATTGCTATTGTATGATGTCATTCAAGGAGTCCCCAATTGAACCTCAAGAGCAACTTACCTTTTTGACAAGAAGAATATGAAAACATAAAAGCTGGACAAGTGGCACGGTTGCAACCATTGCTAAAATGGTGCAGGTTGCCTGCAAAAAATTTAAACATCCTGTTACCAATCTTGTAACCTTTTTCAAAGATAGCAGAATTGTTTTAGTTTACCAACAAATTATATGAACTTCAATGCAGCAGACACATATTCGATAATGAAAGGAAGGAAAAACTGTTCAACTCACCACAACAATTACAAAAGCCACAGTTGAGAAGCTGCTTCCCAACTTTGTGACAACCTGCCTAGAGAATTCTCCTCGCTTCACAATACAGAGAATCAACACAAGTGCCCCCGACAACCACTGCATCACAAGCTGGATCAAGTTGTACAAACCATGGAGATCTGTCAATAACCTACCAGAATAGGAAGGATGCCGAACAACATTGCTAACTATATGCATAGCCCCCACTTGGTTGCAGATGTTAAAGGTAAATGCGATAACACAAGGGTCGTCTTTACATTCCAATTTGTGTCAGTTTGTCATTTGTCAATAGATCCACACTTACCAGGATAACTGCAGAAGCCATTAGAGCGAAGAAACCTTTGTAGTTCCTTTTCCCTATGCAATTGTTAAGCCACTACAAAAGAACAGAGGCAGCAGGCAAAACAAGTCCATTAATTGTGAGGAAATAAGACCATAATTCTTGTGAGGAATCATATTTTTTAGTATCATGGGAAATCATAACAAAAAACAGATCTTACTCTGCAGTGATGGTCGAATCCATCAACACACTTGTCGCACACTCTACAATGCTTACTGTTCTTCAGAACCTGGGAATGACATCCAAATCAAAAGGCGAAGAATTATGCTAGTTTTTCATAAGATGTTAGAAACAATGAAGACACTAATCAAGATCACAAAAGTATCAGAAGAGTGACTTTCCATTTGGCTATAACCGTTCAATCAGAAATTTGGAGCATAATTAGAAAAATGCCTAAATGACTTTATTTGATTCAAACCACTAGACATCCTGCTTATCTGAATTCAGTATAGTTGGCTACAGTACCCCTGAATTTCATGGGTTGCCCTCATAAATTCATACATCCACAGATTAGTTAGTTTGTCAAAGCTCTATTGATTACTGATCAGCAAACTGAATATTAGAAAAATTTTGAAGTACAAACATGAACTACATAAGCACATGCCAAGCTAAAGCATAAAATGCTGAAAGATGTAAAACTCACTCTGCAAGTTTTTACTAAATTGTCTGCATAGTTTTTAGGTGACCTTAAAAACTAAGCTTGCAGACCAGTATAGCTTGAAGAAACAGGACAGTATGTTCAGGTATGAGTTTTCAAGTGCAACGCGTGAATCTAAGCAACAGCTAGGAGATAGAACCCTCGACAAAAAAAAAAAAAAAAACTAATCTGATACCATGTTATCAATAGCATTTGTTTGTATTGAATAGCCCCCAAGGGAAATATAGAGTACATGAGTGCAGTACAAGGAATAGGAAAAGGACTCCATAACAATACCTCTGCTTCGCATAAGCTGCAGAAAAACATGCCTTCTTCACACATTTTCTGTTCTGAAGGTTGACTGTCTGAATGGAGGCATCGTTTGCAAAGGCAAGAGAATGGGAGACAAACCAGGGAAAGAATTCCAGAAAATCTGGGCCAAGAAGGCGAATCCTTCCTCTCAAGCATGCTGCTCAGCTTCTCACTGTTATCAGCAGTACCAAAAGTCTCACTTAATGGCCTTCCTCCATGATTAATTCCCTGATCCGAATTTACATAGGAGTGCTTTTCATACTTATGTAACTTCAAATTCTTCGTTGAATCGAAAATGCCCAGGTCTCCAGGATTTGTTGCTGCACACCATATGTATAACACAACAACACAAGTAATCTGCAAAAGAAGACATTAATCATTCTCTAGGTAAAATTGTTCAATCACTCAAGTGAGTAATTATACTATATAGTCTAACGGATGCCATATCATCATTCCTTTACAGCAGATATGCGCAACACATGCAAAGCAGATGGCTTTCTCTACCAGTGCCTGACCTTGCAAGGCCTGATGGAGTAAGTACCAAGAACTGTAAAGCACGAGAGGGCTGGCAGCGAAACAAACACCCAACTCCAGATCTATGCATACTAGCGAATTTAACCCCTGAAAAGGGCAGGAACCTCACCAATGGAGTGTAGATAGCCATGGCCGCAATCTGGAACGGCTTCGTCCCCACGAACGGCACGAAGAAGACATAGAAGGCGAAGCCCAGTGCCGAGAACACGGCTATCGCAACCACCTGCAGTCCGTCCGTCAGCCAGTCAGTTGCGGAACACTATGTGAGTGAGGCAAATGCTAGGAACAGCAAGAACACTGCGAGAAGGGAAAGCCGAACGCAGAGCCCCGCGCTGGTGAGTGGTGAGTGGTGAGTGGTGAGTGGTGAGTGGATTATACCTGGAGAGGGTGGTAAGGCAGTTGCCACCCGTGCTTCCTCATGGTTGAGTCAATCCCCCAGTCTGCACTTCAAGAACGAGAGGATGGATACCAATGCCGAAGGCTACCAAGATGTAGAGAACCCGGCTGCCTCACGAACCATGGCGCTTTTCTTTCTCAGACCCATCTCAGGAGAACCAAGAAATGCCTTGCTCCAGCGACGCCCAGAACTAGAGATTGCGGGAGGGCGGCGAACCAAGAAGGCAAGGACCAAGAAGCAGAGAATGTTGTTTGGGTCAGCGACAATGGAAAGCGGCGGATTCCAGCGGGGGTAGACAGGTAGAGGGAGCATCCAATGCGGCGTCTCGGGGAGTATGACGACTGAGCGCCTGTGGTCATCCCTCCGGCCCCTCTTCTAAAGACAAGAGAACATCAGGAGCCGGCGCGGCCTCAGGGTGGCCACGTCGATGAATCGACTTCCAGCAGTCGGAGTCCTGATGATCGGTGGTGCTTTCGTTGACCAGGGACGGCGACGGTACGGCCAGGCGGAGCCCGTTCTGCTCACCTCCTCCATCTCGCATTGGCCGCTGCTGGCCTGAAATAGGCGGGCCCCGCTGTGCTGGCCAGCGCCGGTCCCCTGTCAGGGCGCTTTCCGTTGTCAAGCGGTCACTGCACGACGCGCTTCTCAACGCCCTGGCGTAGGCGTGCTGGAAAGAAAATATCAGCCATGTTCGCCGCGCTGTCCCCCCTCTCCAGTCTCCACTCTGCTCACGACTCCTCCCAGTCTCTCTCACGTGCCTCCACAGCTTCTCCTCCTCCCCCTCTCGCAGCAGTACACGTGAGGGTGCGGGCGAGCGTCTCGGCGTGGCGGCCCAGTAGCACAGGTGGAACTCGGCGCTGAGGCCTGAGCGGCCCCCGACGTGGCGGCGCGGACAGGCCCTGGTCACGGGCGGCCCGGCGCTGCAACGCTGGCACAGACAGTGGTGGATCTAGCGCCGTCGGCGAGGTAGACTACCGTCTCTCTTCTCTCTCTCGCTCTCATTCCTTTTAGCTCCGGTGAAGCTCAGATCTCCTAGTCCTCTCTCAGGCTCGTGCTTCATCCGCTCCCTCCGTCGAGTCTAGATCCCCAACCTCCGCCCTGCAATCCACGCTTGCCCCACCGAGGTGGAAGGTGTAGGGGCAAGCATGGCGACGGGTCTCCGGCGGCAGCCCGACCGAGGGAGAGGCAGACCCGGATGGGGCCACCGATGGAGCGACGGGAGTGGAAGGCAGTGACCCGATCGAGGGCGCGGGCGGGTGCAGCGGCGACCCGGTCCCTCCCAACAACAACACCTGGATCCAGCGTGCGGGGTTCCTGCGAGGTCGGACCACGTTTTCTTTCTCGATGCATCTGTTCGTGCTCTGCTCCTATGTGCTTTCCGTTTCTTTTTCTTCATTTCGATTTCTGTGCTGCCACGGTTGGAGATTGGAGGGGCCATGCCCGATCCAAAATCTAGAGACGGATGGAGCATATTTCCTCTATGCCTCTCTTAGCTTATGTGTTCATGAGGATTTTGGGCTTTTCTGTTTCCCTCTGCTGATTGCTTATGCTTATTCCTCAGTGTACTGTGATGCAAGGTGGTCAAGGAAGAGAAGGGGTTCTATCAAGAAATCGATTGGTACAGTCAAGTAGGATCAGAGATGACCCGGTACATCCTTTGCTTTTAGTTGTTTCGTGTGTCTTTCGTTTAGATTTGCCATGTGGTGTCTGGTCATGTGTGTTTTCCATCAGATTACTTATAGTTGTTGGTCTTTATAGGTTTGAATCATCTTGATCTGAATGTTCTGTGGATGCTTCGCGCCAATGTATATTCATGACCACCTTTGACAGTTCTGATGGCTAAAGAAATTAATTGGTTAAAAAAGGGATCAACACCATTTGGTGTTTGACACTTTGGAAAAAATGTTCATTTATCTACTTTCTCCATTTTACTCTGCAGGAAAAGATGTTCATGTAGAGGCCATGCACTTTGGATTCCTAGCATGTATACGACTCACTTTTTAACATAAATATTTAGAGCTGACTTTTAGTTCTTTTACCAGGCTAAACAATGTGTCGGTTAATGCAAGACACTCACTTGCAGTTTAGTATATTAGCATTTTTAGGCTGTTGCCATGTTGGGTTGTGCTGATAAGAACAGACCACCTGTAAACTTTATTTTTGAGATGCATATTTTAACTTTCAGCACTAACTGATACGACCATTTCAATTGCAGGAATGGAAGGAGCCATGGGCTTATGGTACCTTGTTCGGATGGATGACTACCTCCTTAGGTACGTATTTTTTTACTAAGCATCTCAACATTCAATCCAGAGATTCTGCTTTTAGGATTGACCTTATGTTCCTTACTATGTTTTGTGGTAAATTCTGGTTAATTATAGCTAATTGACCTTATGACTCCTTGGCTTCCTTTCCTAAGACTGTCTTAAGATATATGTACTATTTGGACACCTTGTATACCGGTTTAGAAATTTGGCTTATGTATGTCTCATGTAATATGTGACAAAATGGTACCACAGAAGTTAAAAGGCAAGTTTTATAGGACGGCGATTAGACCTGCTATGTTGTATGGTGCAGAATGTTGGCCTACAAAAAGACGACATGTTCAACAGCTAAGTGTCACGGAAATGCGTATGTTGCGTTGGATTTGTGGTCATACAAGAAGGGATCGAGTGCGAAACGATGATATACGTGAGAGATTAGGGGTAGCGCCAATTGAAGAAAAGCTTGTCCAACACCGGTTGAGATGATTTGGACATGTGCAACGGAGACCTCCAGATGCACCGGTGCGTAGTGGAATCCTAAGTCAGGATAGTAACGTGAAGAGAGGCAGATGAAGACCGAAGTTGACTTGGGTAGAGGCAATAAAAGGAGACTTGAAAGGATGGAATATACCCAAAGACTTAGCCTTAGATAGGAGTGCTAGGAAGACAGCTATTCACGTGCCTGAACCTTGATTGCTTCTGATGGGTTTCAACTCTAGCCTACCCCAACTTGTTTGGGACTTAAAGGCTTTGTTGTTGTTGCTGTTGTTGTATGTCTCATGTAATATATATGTAGTATTTGAACGTCTCACATGGTTTAGAAATATGGCTTTCTATTCGGCGCGTGCAAACTACTATGATAATTTCAGTACCTAATGTGCTCTCATCCTACAATAATCACAGTTCGGTTCCTCCCATCATATATTCTATCATATTGCTCCTTGAATCTATGTTTCATTGACACACTCTTTTTAATTTCTTCATGGAATGATTGTTGGACAGATAAAAAGCAAGAGGGGAAGGAATGGTACCTAGAGCAATCTGATGCAGCGGTCTATTGGTAAATGTATGATTGGTCCTAACCTTATATGAAAGTCATATTTTAAAATACTTATCATAAATGAATGTTAGGCTGCTTGACTTTTCATATGAAAGTGTTCAGGTCCAACGCCTGATTACTTTACGCATTCTCTAAAATTGGATTTTATTAGAAACTATTTAGGTCCCAACCTTTCTTCTCTATATGCTCTAAACTGATAGCTACCTTACAGTGTTCATATTTTTTTTTCTTGTTACAACCAACTGATGTGTTGCATATAAGCATGTTGGGTTAAGTGTATGCCAACAAAATGAAAATTTTATTAACAATATTGGCTAATTGGGTTAAATGTTGCTTGGTGTTCAAGACGGTCTAGAACTGAAAGCACGAACAATGTTTCCTGCCAGCTCTTTTTTGTTGTTAATTACAGTCTGGTCATACGGTTATTATCGCATAGGAAGTAAATGGATAGCCAGTCTATAAAATATATTTTTGAATATATGTTGAACTCTATAGTTTTTGACACTGAATCATCTGATGCTTTGAGTATGTCCTTTTATATTCTGCGAGGTTGAAGTTTGAGAGCAATTAAGCACCGGTAACCTGTCTTTCTATAAGTTTTTCTAGCATTTTAGTGCCGTCCTACGAATGTGCTCCACAAATTGATTTGCTTTCTATTTTTGTAAAGGTCTGTTTGTCATAAATATTAATATTTTTCTATAAATTTAGTTAAACATTAGTTAGTCTGACTAGAGATGCAGGTAGAATTGCATTTTTTTAGGACAGAAATTACCAACCAACTTATCAAGCATAAAGTCAGAATGAGTTTGGGTGCTTTGCCATGCAACGTAGGAATCCCAAGTTGATGAATATTTAGCATTAAACCCTTAACTGCATAACTGTCATGAGCAGTCAGCTAGGCCTTATGAGTTGTTATTGTTTGGATCCTGGCAAAGACTTACCTTTAATTGTCATTTCGCTGCTTTTGGAAAATCCTAAAATCAGGCATCCAATTATTGATATTAATAGGAGCATATCAAGCCAAGAATAGAGTGGAAACACTGCTTCTACCTAGGGTACTTTAATCACTCTTGTTTCAGGGTCTGGACCATTTTAAGCGAATGCACTATGTATGACATCCTAAAAATAACTTACCTAGACTCTCTATGCAAATTAGAAGATAACACAAAAATAAGATGTAACCTCTATATTACTAATATATTCTATTTACAAATTAGAGTTTGAAGGTCGGGAAAATTGCAGTCAACAGAAAATAGGTTGCAGCCATACTTGCACATTTCCACGGGATATTACAAAAATAGTTTCATTAAGGTTCACCTTTGCAGTCACTCTGATTCAGCAGACCTACATACAGACATAAAAAAACATATGCTTCAGTGGTAGCATAGGTAATGAACAGATGGTCATCTTTTTTATAGACAGAGTAAACAATCATCTTATACGTTATTTACCATTCTCGCTGCCAGTTTACTTCAATGAACACTTTTTCTCACTTATGTATACCAGCAGAAGAATTCAACGTGGATAGGGAGATCCTTGAAGAAGCTTATGAGCAGCAGCATAGAGGTGATATTTAGTTAGAATCCAAGGCTTCAATACAATGACATTTCATAACCAAGATCAGAAGAAGCTCAAGTGCAGTAGCTACTTCCCTTAAATATTATGGCTAACCCTATGCTCCTATGACATGTGCTAAGTATTGTGCTCCTATAGCATTGGAGATCAGGGCAACCTCTCAAGCAGATGCCAATTTCCTTAGGGACTACATCTCATCATCTGCTACTATGACTTTTGATGTATGCAGTATGCTATGTTGTGCCATCTCGTAGTGTATGCCTTCGTTGTCTTTTGTCCTAAGACTGTTTTATGTAAAATATATGTACTGCTTAGACATCTAACGTGTCAGTGTAGGCCTGCTTCGTGTAAGACTAAGTATTATATGAACACTCTTTATGTCTTGTGTAATATATATATGTGCTGTCTCAACATCTCGCACCTGATCGCGGCTCTTTTAGAATGCATTGCTGGACTACCTGAAAGTGCAATCAAGCTCTAATTGTGGGTTTTGGTGATAATGACTACATAATTAGAGAACTAATAAGATTTATCAAGATGAGAAGTAGAGAATCTATATTTAAGAATGTTACACGAAATGGAGAAGCCCCCAATTACAAATGTTGATGGCTTCAAACTCAAAGGAGGCTTAAATTCTTTCATATTTTGAATTGAGTATAAGAAAAACCATACTATAAAGAGAGGGCACAATGCTTAAGCTAACATGTGCTACCAAATGCTCGATCATATACATACATCCTCAGTTACTCAACCAAGATAGTCAATACTTCACTCTTACCCTTGCTGTCTTGCCTATTGCGGTAGTACCGCACCTAGAGAGAGGCACTATCGTAGTGCGACACTACCGCACTTGAGCCATAGCACTACCGCGACTTAAGTGACCGTTGGAGCTGGAGGGTACTTATACCTTTCCCTTTCCTCCTCAACATCTCTCTTCTCTCTCCCACTCATTCAGCTCATCCAAGAACAGAAGAGTGCCCTTCTCTCTCTCCTTCATTGGTGACCTTGAGCTCTCAAGCTTTCTCTTTGATTTTTCCATCAATCCTTGAGAGAAAAATAACCCAAACTTGATTAGAGAGAAGATCCTTTGATTCCCAAACTCAAAAGAGCACTTGGTTCACGTTTTGGTTGACGGTTGTGTTTATTACTCTTGGAGCTTTGCTCCTAGCCGGTTAGAGCGTCGCCCATGAAGCTTGCCAACTTGTGTGGCAGACCCGAGAGGTTTGTAACCACCTCTTGAAGCTAGTAAACTCACCCCTCATCTCAAGAGTTGAGTCTCTTGACTTGAGAATGAGGAAGGGTTGCAAAGCCCTAAGCCTTAGTGGCTAACCTCAACAACGTGTACGTAGGCAAGTCTTGGTAGCGAGCTGAACCACGGGTTACATCATCATGTCACCTTGTGCTGGATTTATATCATTTGTATTTCATATTGTTGTTGAGGTGATTACTAGGGTTTGTGGTTGATCTACTTGTGTGTTGTTTTCCTACCACTTCTAGCTCTCGATCTGTGAATCTTATACCTGCAGGAAGCTAAGAAATTTCTCCAATTCAAGTTTACATTCACTGATTTTGAACTATGACTCGAAGTTGTCTGCATGTGCGGTAGTGCCACTATTCTGGCCTGGTAGTGCCGCTGTCCGGCAGTGCCATGAGGTTAGAGCGGCAGTACCGCAGGTTGAATTGTATGAAAGTTTGAGTATTTATTTTGACAGCCCTATTCACCCCCTCTAGGCTAACTAGATATCCTACAAGTGGTATCAAAGTAGGTTACCTCATGTGCGCTTCACTGCGTGAGGTATGGAGCCTAGAGGAGGAACTAGTGGCATGAAGCCGGTGGATGTCGACACCAACAACAGTGAGTTGAGTGCATCAACAACAAGCAATACCATGCTACCACATCTTGAGGCTAGCGATGCCGAAAGAGCTCTCAATGACAATGAGAGAAGAAGAAGAAAGAAGGCAAGAAAGCTCAAAAGAGAAGCAAGAGAGAAGAAGGAGCAGTAGCGGTTAGAAGACAAGAAGCAAAGAAAAGAAGAAAGAAAGCTCATAAGAGAAGCAATAAGGAGAGAAGCTAGGAAGAAGGAAGAAGAAGAGAAGGCAACAAATGCATCATCAAGTGACATATCAAGTAGTTTTGAAGATGGAGATAATGATGAGTCCTACCAAGTGTCGAAGGAGGACAAGAAGGAGAAGAGAGGAAAGGGCAAAGCCAACAAAAACAAATATGCCACTGTATCCTTTAACTATTCTTCTATACCTATGACTAGCCATGATCGGAGGTCTTTCATTAATGTGCCCGTAGGCAAGCTACCTCATTTCAATGGGACTAACTTTGCCAAGTGGAAGCACTTGATGAGAGCCTATCTTATAGGTCTTCACCCCAACATTTGGGAGATTGATTACAATAGATTTGAGCTACCAGTTGATCCCAAGAACCCAACACTAAAGGATATAAGAATCATTCACCTCAATGAGCAAGCCACAAGTGTGTTGCTTAGTACTTTGGATGGTGATGAGTACAATAGAGTGATTAGGGTTGATGTTGCCAAGCAAATATGGGACACTTTGCACCTAGCATATGAAGGGGTTGACAAAGTGAGAAAGGCAAGAATTGATTTGTTGATGTCAAAGTTCAATCGGTTTGTAATCTTGAATGGAGAGGGGCCACAAGAGATGTTTGATAGGTTGATGACAATGGTGGGCAAGATTAGAGGCTATGGTTGTGATGAGCTAGATGATCATAAAGTTGTCAAGATTATGTTGGAGGCTTATTCACCTAAAAATGAGATCATAGTGACTCTAATTAGAGACAAGAAGAGTTTGAGTACTTCACACCAAATGATGTACTTGGGCGGATCTTGATCTTTGACATGCAAAGAGAAGAAGCAAATGAGAGGGAAAAGCTTGATGAATTGCAAGCAAAGTTAGAAGGCATCAAGATCAAGGATGTACCTCTCAAGGCCAACAAATCAAGTAAGCAAGGCTCTACAAGCAAGTCCAAGATCAACAAGCAAGTCCAAGAAAGAGTAGAAACCATATCATCTTCAAGTGAAAGTGAAAATGATGATGATCAATATGAGAAGGTTGATGATCTTGCTCTCTTTATGAAGAGGTTTCACAAGGGGCTAAAGAAGCAAGGCTACAAGGTAGTGAAGAGAAACTTTCCAAACAAAAAAAAGAGGACATGCTATAATTGTGGTAGCACCAATCACTTCATTGCCAAGTGTCCATATGAGATCAAGGACAACAAATATAAGAACGACAAGAAATAGGAGAAGGCCGACTGAAGAAAGAGCAAGAAATACATGGGAGAGGCTCATATTAGGCATGAATGAGACTCAACTAGAGAGAGCACAAGTGAGGAGGGTGAGAAGGTAAAATCTAAATTGAAGGCCAAATCTCCTCCACCTCCTAGTGATATCTCTAGTAGTGATATTAGTGATAGCTCTAGTGATGATAGCTAGAGATGAAGAAATTAATCAAATAACTAAAAATTTGGATGAAAAGGCCAAATTATTGATCACTACGTTAATGGAGGATTTAGAGAGTGTTCAAGCCGAGCTAGAATCTAGAGAAGCGACTCTTATCCAACAAGAGGATCTCAATATTGCTAGCAAAGAAGCTCTTGTATTAGAGAGAAGTGAGATGGAATCCTTGCGCAAGGCTTAGCCCAAAGAGCAAGAGGACCATGCTATTACAAAGAAAGCAAATAAAGCTCTCAAGAAAAAGTATTGTGACTTAGATGAAAAGCACAAAGAACTTGAGATGCAATATGGTATTCTTTGGGATAGCAACTCACATTTTCCTAAGGCAAAGGAAACCTCCACTCCCTCCACTAGTTAAGGTTGTGGAAGATGTTTTAATCTTGATTTGAATGCCTATTCCACTAACCTTGCAAACATGGAGGCTATGAGAAAGGGGATTGCTAGGCTTAATGAAATCATTGGAAAAGGGTGGATGGGTGAGACCTAATCTAATGACAAGAAGAATGATGAATCAAAATGGCCACAATTCAAGTAAGGAAGGCATCCCTCGATCAAGCTTGGGCTTGGACACACAAAAAGAGCCAAGACAAATAAAAGAAGAATAGTGAATGGCTATGAGTGTGTGCAGTTTGAGAGAAAGGGCAAAATTGGTATAGATCAGCCTACATAGATCGTGGCAGTGCCGTGTCCCTGAACGGTAGTGTCGTGGTGAAGGGCGGCAGTGCCATGCCCCACAAAAATGAAGAGGCTATCAATTCTATTCATGATCAAACTAAGCCCAAGAAGATGTTCTAGCATAAATAGGTTTTCCAGAAGCCTAAGGAATCAATGTGGGACAACAAGAACAAGTATGCCTATCAACAAAAGATCTATGCACCTCAACAAAGCTTGACATCATGCTTTGTTTTGAAGAGCAACAGCAATGGAAAAGTGGTTGCCAAATATGTTGGAAAGAAAACCAACATATATAGGAATACTTCTATTTGGGTTCCTAAGTTTCTTATGACTAACATGCAAGGCCCCAAGTCAAATTGGGGACCTAAATCTAGCAACTAAACTTATTTTGTAGGCATACTCCTCTGGTGGATCAAGTTGGGTGCTTGATAGCGGATATACAAATCACATGATTGGAGAAAGGAGTATGTTCTCATCATATTCCTCGATGACGAACTCAAATGAAAATATTGTCTTTGGAGACAATTCAAAGGAGGATGTGTTTGGTCTTGGTAAAGTTGCTATAACCCTTGAGTATTCAATTATAAATGTATTACATGTTGATTCATTAAGTTACAACTTGTTGTCCATTTCTCAATTGTGTGAGATGGGCTACAATTATCTCTTTTACGGATAAAGGTGTGAAAGTCTTTAGAAGGGAGGATTCCTCTATTGTCTTTATGGGTCAATTAAAGAGCAAACTTTACTTAGTTGATTTCAACAAAAGTAAAGCTAAGCTTGAGACTTGTTTAGTGGCAAAATCTAGCATGGGTTGGCTTTGACATCACCGACTAGCTCATGTTGGGATGAGGAACTTGGCCAAACTTCTAAAAGATGAACACATCCTTAGACTAACAAATGTTCACTTTAAGAAAGATAGGATTTGTAGTGCTTGTTAAGCCAAAAACCAAGTTGGTATACCTCACCCACCAAAGAGCATCATGACCACCAAGCAACCATTGGAGCTAATACATATGGATCTCTTTGGACCGGTCGCCTACCTAAGTATTGGGGGTAACAAATATGGTCTTGTTATTGTTGATGACTATTCCTGTTTCACTTGGATATTTTTCTTACATGACAAGTGCCAAGTTCAAGAGAAGGTGAAGATATTTGTTAGAATGGATCAAATGGAGTTTGGTCTTTCCATCAAGAAAGTGAGAAGCGACAACGGGACCAAATTCAAGAATACTCTAGTTGAGGAATTTCTTGATGAAGAAGGCATCAAGCATGAGTTTTTAACTCCATACACCCCTCAACAAAATGGTGTAGTAGAGAGGAAGAATCGTACACTCATTGACATGGCAAGGACAGTGCTAGATGAGTACAAGATGTCGAACATCTTTTGGTGCGAGGCCATCAACACCGCTTGCCATGCCATCAATCGCCTCTACCTACACAAGAAGTTGAAGAAAACTTCATATGAGCTTCTAACCGATAACAAGCCTAAGGTGTCTTACTTTAGAGTGTTTGGGTGCAAGTGTTTCATACTTAACAAGAAACCCAAAACCTCTAAGTTTGCACCAAAAGTTGATGAAGGTGTTCTTCTTGGTTATAGATCAAATGAGCATGCCTACCGTGTCTTCAACAAAACCTCCGGGAGAGTTGAGATTGCGATAGACATGACATTTGATGAATCTAATGGCTCTCAAGTGGAGCAAGTCGATTCAAGTGTTGTAGGAAAGGAGGATCCACCATGTGAAGCAATCAAGCAATTGGCCATTGGTGATATTAGATCACAAGGAGATGAAGTCACTGAAGTGGAGGTTCCTCAAGTTGCTGTTGCACCTATTTCCGTTGATGTACCTAGTGCTAAACAGTAGTAGACACCTACTGCAACACCTGCACGCAACAGTGCCACACTTGAGAGCGACAGTGCCGCACCTACATAGTTAGCAGTAGCTTATTCGACTCTAGCTCGTGGACAAGACCTATAACCCATATTTGAGCAAGAAAATGATGAAGGTCCAGAAGATGAACAAGAGGCCTTTGAGCATCCAAGGCTAAGGCAAATAATACAACGGGATCATCCTGTTGACAATATCCTATAACACCCCTAGTGTTACGAGCTTGCTTAGCACTGAGATTTAGGTCCGAGAGGAATCAGCCAAACAAGTTTTTGGGTTTTAAAAATTTATGATGCACATGAAATGATAAGCGAATCCTATGTGACTCACTTTTGTGGTTGAGAAAAATCAAAATAAATATTGTTAACTAGTGCTCTTGGGATCTCAAAAATCAAATTTGATGTTAAGATAAGCTCTTTTCGTTAAGTCAGTAAACACTTGAACTATTGTTAAAATACCATTTTTGGCGAATTATATTGAGCAAAATAGTTAAATGGTGCTTAAATATTTTGCTCATATGGGTTTGTATAAGGTATGGACTATTGCATGAAGTATTCATTGGTTGAAGTTAACAAGGTTTAGACCTATTGAAAATTGTGACAAAAGAGTTAATGGTTGCTTAGCCCCAACTGAAATCCTTATCTTTTCTAAGTATGGAAAAGTAGTAAGACAATGCTATTTTGACATTTAATTTCTAACAAAAATGTTTAAAAACTAGCTGCATGTTTTGGTATTATTGATTGCATCAAAGTGAGTGCTTGAGCATGGCATAGGTCGAAGTTGTGTTGGATGTCACGTTGCTCTCGTAAAAATTGCCCAAACTTTGTTGGAACGCGCTGTAAACCATGTTGGCACTCTGTTCGTGAACCAGCACTCCAGCGATGAACCCAAGTTGAATTCCATTTATCTTCCTCTCTGGTTGCTCTTAGGTCATGATGATTGCTCCGCTAGCTAGCTGGTAGTGTCAACTTTAGGTTAGTAGGATTGGTTGAACTTCGGTTGAGACTATCGGCATCCTTTACTTTGCTTTAAAATTTGTGCACGTCATGTGCCTGGCCTGTGTGCATGGTCACCTCGCGCATCCACTCGGTGTCGCGTGGCTGGTCGCATTCTGCACGCTGCGGTGCTGATGCCTGGTCGGCCTATATGGCCGTGGGTTGGCTGTGGCTAGCCCAGCGGGCTGCTGTCATTATCATGTAGCTACTTGCCATCATGCTGCTGCACGCACTGCTACGCCATGTCAAAGGGCTGCCACTATGCTATGTCAATGTAGCCATTGTGTGGTCGTGTGGCGAGGCGTCATCATGATGCTATTGTCGGGTGCCCCCGCTGTCGTCACGTGCGTGTGCCATTTTGACCATTGATCCACGCACGGGGTCGGACCGAGGCTAGGGCCGTTGTTGCCATGGCTACATGGCAATCGCCCTACCCTACGATTCACCTACCGTGAGTCTGTGTCATCGGTCACCGCATCTAGGTCAGTTGACCATAGCTTCAGGGTGACGGTGATGCCTCCCTGCTTTGCCCTGTCCCGCTAGTCGATGTTGGTGAGCTGCTTGGGCCCAGCGACCACATTCAAGTGCTCCGCACGATGGCACACCTCTTGGCTCCGTCTAGCACTACCCGATGTGCCTCCTGCCCATGCTCATGTGGCCATATCCTCGTGTTGTCGTACCCTATCGGGTCATGGTCGGGTCACCTCTGATTGGGTCATGTCGCGTGATGTAGTAGGGGCGATGCGTCGCCCTCTTCCCTTCATAATCACCAACTCAAAGCTTTCTAGCTCAATTCCTTGGGTTAGTGAGAAGCCGAGGAAGTTAGCTAGATGCCTCACTCTCATTAGGTCCAGCAGTGGTCTGACTGTGGCCAATTTTAGATTTTGCTCGGTGCTGGTGATCCGCGTCATCGAGCTAGTAGGTTTAGGGGTAAGGCTCGTAGGGTTAATAGCAGTTCAATTGCTTGTTACCCTGAACTTGCCTTGACTCCCTCCATCTGATGCTCATGCTATTTTGGCCAGGGAACTCATCGGCGACGTGGTGATGCATGGGTGTCCATCCCAGAGCATCGTCGCCCCGGCGGTTCACACATGGCCAAACCATCGCAACGCTCCCATGCTTCAACCATTAGTACGGCATGCACCACGGTGAGCTACTGATGCTTCTCCACCATCTCTACCTTTACATGAGGGCATAGGCTTGCTAGAACAGTCATGCCACCGCCGCGGATAGCCGCTCGTCGCTGCAGCCCGCGATAGTGCGCCTCCAAGTCCCCAACCGCCACCCATCCTTACATGTTTAGCTATAGATGATGGTCGACCCCTTCCGTTGTAGCATGCCTAGGTTGCCTGGCATAACCGCCTTATGCCGTTGGTAAAGGTGAAAACATATGAGGGTTTGATTGCAAGATTACTAACTATAGGAATAGTGTGTATAGTAGTCATGTTATTATCTAAAAGCACAGGGGCTTTTCTGCAAAGCCACCATCATGCGCGGGCACCCCCGGCCTTGGGCCATGCTGGGCCACCGCACGCGCAGCCACGCCGTGCAGGGCTGTCGGGCCTGAGGGGGTTGCTGCCGGCCCTTTTCTTTTTCTAATGCATTTTTAATTTAGTTTCTATGGTAAACTTGTAAATTCAGTATAAAATTATATAGTTAACCAAAAATTGTGAAACCAATTTTGTTAAGTTCATAAAATCATGATCTATCTGCTAGTATATTTTGTTCACATAGTTTTAGAATATTTTTAGGAGTTATCTAATTAATTTGAGATGCTTAATATTGTAAGATATAAACTGGTGATAGTGTTGGTGATAGGCTTTGAAACTTTCACATTAAATTCCTAACATTATTAGGTGCTCACTGTAATTTTTGTAGTTCCATAATAATTAGTTTGCTAAGGTAGCTAAATGAGCCCCAGTTCAAAAATATATGTTTAATCAATAAAATGTCAAAACACCTTGGGATTTTAAAACTAGAACATTTTTTTGGAGGCGAAGCCTTACTTGACGATGTGGATACGTAGACTAGTATGTTAGTCATTAAAGCTAGCTCGTTAGCTTGCAGAGCGTAATCGTATTTTTAAGAGTTATGGTTACCGTTGATTAATTGCATCTCTATGTTGCATCCGCGTATATCATAATAGGAACAACGATGGATCATGGAGTCGACTAAAGTAGCAGAAAAGATGGTGCCTTGATGATCATGTCGCCCGATGGAATGCTAATCCTTGGTTATATCTTGTCTAGACAAGCCTCGGTGCATAACCCCTATTATTCTACACTTTATTTTATGCTTGTGCATTAAGTTTTAAGGAGGTGAATGAAAACCCACTTGCATATATATATCCTTATCCTATGTCCTACTAGTATGTCAGGATCGTGTAGGTTGCTATGCTATAGGACCCGATAGAAGTCGAGTGATTACCTATCACTCGTGAGAGATAGGAAAGATATTATTGTTGTTATTATACTACTGTCACATGGAATATATATGAATGATAATTGGAGGCCGGGCAGAATGGTACTTGGATTTGGACTTGGTTAGGCATTCGAGTAAGGCTTGGATTGCATTGGTTTCGCCTATGTTGATTGAGGACCATCCATTATTGTGGATGGTAGTTAGGTCACAGACTTATTATCCTGAGCACATACTTGCTTATGGGAGCGGGAAGGCTTGTTATGCTCTTGTCACGAGTTTTGGCTCTTTTCAGACTGACTGATTGGAGGCAGGGAAAGGTGGAGGTCTAAGCACCATACTGAGACCGGGTCTCAAGTGTGGGGGCTTAGAGTCCAAGTTTGGACAGGGACCTAGACCCCATGATAGGAGTGAAATAGGTTGGTCTTGTTTGTGCCTAGGGTACAAACATGACGTGTGTTTTGGGGTACCCAGCTGGGATACATTGATTCACGAATCATCGTTTTAATGAGACAGTACCAACTTGGCTATGGTCTAGCACCATAGTAAGAACTAGAATATCAAAGATGGTAAAATAGTTCTGATTGCTCACCACCTGCTTAAAAGTAGTATAGGAGCTTACATAGAATGAATAGTTAATGAATTAATGACGACTGCTAATAAAATTGAATATAAGGATGCACGTTTAGTAATGCTTCCGTAGATGCAATAACCCACAAGCCAAATAAGCCTTGCATATCCTTGGAGTCTTTTGTTTTTCTCCTGTCGGGTAAGTCTTGCTGAGTACAATCGAGTACTTAAGGTTTTATTCCCCCTGTTGTAGGTGATCGAAGGATATATAGAGCTGACCCTTGTGTGTGGAAACCTCCTGATGGGCTCAGAGAGGATTCCTTTCATGCTACGACTGTAGTGTTTATTTATAACCCTCATCAAAGGTTTTTATAAGAAAAGATATAAAATCTGCTAGCATCTCTTGTATAAAAATATCTACTATATTAATGCTCCACCATGTCATTCAATGAATCTTTTCTTCCTCTGTAACTCTAATAACATTGTTATATTCCGCTGTTATAATCAATTGAGGTAATATTCTATTACTGTAATAAAGTGATGTAAGAAACGGCTTAAGAATGTTGTAAGTTGTATTATCTCATTTATGATCTTGATAAAAAATATGGATTTTCGAGTTCTCCCTTAGGGTGTGCTCGACGGAACTGCGTAATTTAGTGTCCTCTCTTGAGTACTTAGTGTCTAATGGAAGACAAGTACTCCTTGAAGCAATCCAAATGCTTCTAGCCTATGCCGCTCATCACAACTTCAAGCTATATCAAATGGATGTGAAGAGTACATTTCTCAACAGCCATATTCAAGAACTTGTCTATGTTGAGCAACCATCGGGCTTTGAAGATCACAAGTTTTCTGACCATGTCTACGAACTATAAAAGGTGCTCTATGGGCTTAAGTGAGCACCAAGAGCATTGTATGAATGCCTTAAGGAATTCTTGCTTAAACAAGGCTTTGAAATAGGCAAAGCTGATCCTACCCTTTTCACTCAAAAAGTTGGCAAAGATATATTTGTGTGCCAAATATATGTCGATGACATAATATTTAGTAGTACTAATTATTCTTTTTGTGAGGAATTTAGTAGGATCGTGACCAAGAGATTTGAGATGTCCATGATGAGTGAGTTAAAGTTCTTCCTCGGATTTCAAATCAAGCAAGTGAAGGATGGAACTTTCATTAGCTAAATGAAGTACACCCATGATATGCTCAAGAAGTTTAACATGGTGAATGCCAAGCCTATCAAAACTCTCATGCCAACCAATGGACATCTACATCTCAATGATGAAGAGAAAGCCATGGATACTAAGGTATATCGCTCCATGATCAGCTCTCTACTTTATTAGTGTGCATCTAGGCCCGATATTATGCTTAGTGTGTGCATGTGTGCTAGATTTTAAGCTAACCCAAAAGAGTGCCACTTAGTGGCCGTTAAGAGAATCTTAAGATATTTAGTACACACTCTTAACCTTGGCTTGTGGTATCTGAAGGGCTCTAAGTTCGATCTACTTGGATATTTGGTTTCCTATTATGTCGGTTGCAAAGTAGATCGAAAAAGCACCTTAGGGACATCAATTCCTTGGACGGTCCCTAGTGTCTTAGAGTTCTATGAAGCAAAATTGTGTAGCCCTTTCCATTGTCGAGGCCGAGTATGTTGCAGCCGGTGCATGTTGAGCTCAACTACTTTGGATGAGGCAAACTCTTCAAGATTTCGGATGTCACTTCACCAAAATCCTACTCTTGTGTGACAACAAAAGTGCCATAAAGCTCACCAACAATCCTGTAAGCCACTCAAGAACTAAGCGCATAGACATCCGACATCATTTCTTGAAAGACCATGAAACTAAAGGAGATATCAAAATTCGCCATATGAGCACCGAAAAGCAACTAGCCGATATCTTCACTAAGCCTCTCGATGAGTCAAGGTTTTGTGCTTTGCGTAGTGAGCTAAATATACTTGATTCTCGTAATGTGGTTTGAACTATAGCACACCTTGATTGATGAACTTGCATGGATAGGAGAAATGAATTAAAAAGGTTTAAATATTGTGCTTCAAAATGATTTATCATAAGAAATAAGTGTATTATGATTATTGTTTGTATTGATTATTTATTGTTGATCATAGTGTGCTTGAGATACGTGTCGATATCCTATATGTATATAGCTATTTAGTTAGTAGCTAAATCTTGCTGTTCTAGGAGTGCGGCAGTGCCGCGCCACAGCAGTGCCGCGTGTGACGAGTGGTAGTGCCGTACTTTGAATTTCAATCAAAATTCAGCCCACAATAGCCTATTACTATAGGGGCCCATTCTTTACACTTTTTACCAACTAGCCTATGGTAACTCTCCCTCTCTCTTCCTTTCTACCCGATGCCATGCTTTCTCTCTGTCTCACACGTCTACCGTCGCCTAGGCGCACCGTCGCTGTCTAGTAGTGCCACATCGACCACCAGCCTTCTCCGTTGTCACCGATGGCCGCTAAGGCTCTTGGGTGTAGCCATTTCTTCCCTTTCCTCCAATCCACGAGAAAGTCAACATGAAACCCTAATCCTTCCCGATCTATGCAATGTGTCGATTCTAGTTGTCTTGGATGGTTGATTGGAAAGTAGATAGTAGTTTGGATGGTGCTTTGAGGTTTGATTAAAGTAGAAATCGTGATTCAACCTTGGAGCCAAATTAACTGCTGTGGTAGTGCTGCACCCTCAGCGCTATAGTGTCGCACCTCTATTTCAAAGCTGACAGTGCTAAACTCTTGGTTCTATGGTTGACTCACTTTATCTATTTCACTCAGCTCCCAATGCTAAAATTCATGATTACTAGACTTTCTCTCAATCATATCTAGATGAATCAATGACATAGACATGTTAATGCTTGCTGAGATTGTATAGTGGACTGGGAGTTAAAATATGAAGTAAGTTCAGTAGACAAGAAGATGCAAAATGCAGTCTTGGTGAAATAGCTGGTGCGGCAGTGCCGCTCCTAGGCATGGCAGTGCCATAGGTCTGGGGGTAGTACCACATTAGCTGCTTCCCTCGCTTGCACGTTGACTCTTCTTGAGTACTTAACTTGCTTTATAGGGTAACTTCTAATCTTCATTTGAATAGTTTCTCATTTTGGTCTATGTTTTTGCATAGATGGCCTCCGGAGGTGAAGATGATCAGAGGGGAAGAGAAAGATGACCAAGCCTCATGACAAGCAAATGCCTCATCATGGTTGTGGTAGAACTATAGGGGGCAGCAGTAGTATAGTAGGCAGAGGGGATGCTAGTGACAGGGGGAGAAGGGATCAGTGGATCTAGGATGAGAACTTAGAGAGGGCTAGCCGCACCATTCTTCCATGTGCTTTCCTAGATACTCTACCTTACCTTGAGGAGTTTGATAGAGGTTACATTAGAGAGTATTCTAAGGAAGTGATCACGAGGTGTCCCGTTGACACATGTGCTCATCCCGTGCTCAACTATGCGAAAAAGCTAAAGATGGTGGAAGAAGCACGTGAGAACAATTCTTATGAGCAGCCAAAGGATTTAGGTGTGGACTATTGGTTTTGGAATGAGTTTCATTCCAACTTTTATGCCTTAGTGATTTTCAACTCTAAAAAGTCAAAGATTGTCAAGATGCAGTATGTTGACTGGGAGGAGATGAAGGGGAAGAATGAGCCTGAGTTCAACAAAGTGATCAAGGCTTGTGAGCTATTTGGCCTCACTGATATCATGAGCTTTCGGTACAATTGGAATGAGGAAGTGCTAGCCTAGTTTCATGCCACCTTCTTCTATGACATCTACATTAATGAGATTCACTAGATGATTGAGGGACGACATTATAGGATTGACTTTGTGACTTTTAACCAGAACCTTGGTTTTGGAGAGAAGGAGCAGGGCTTCACTTATATTCATGATGAGGCTAGAGCTAAGATCCATGACATTACATATATGTGCACTGATAGGATAAGTGCAGATGGTAAGGTTAGTGGCTTGAAGAGCTACTACTATATTCTGAACAACCTAATCAAGCACACAATAAATCTCAAGGATAGAGCATCTTTAGATCTTAATGGCTATGTGAGGAATGTCGAAAGGTCCTAATGGCTAGAGGGGGGGGTGAATAGCCTATCAAAATTTCTACAACAACACTAAGATAAATGATTAGTCAATAAGATGGCGAAGTGAATTTTGCGCTAGCACTATACTTGGGGTTGCAAGCCACCTACCAATTCTATTTTCTATGATCTCTAGTATATCACAACAAAGCTATATCACTAATATACACCTAGGTTATCAACCTAGTGAGAGTAATACAATTAAATAATACACTATCTAGTCTTAACTACCACTAGCTCTATCCAAGTGAATGTATAATGAAATACAAGAGAGTGGTAAAGAGGTATACCCCCATGGCAAGTGACCAGTGAATGAATATCAATAAATACCAAGGAGACAATCAAGACACAATGGTTTTTCCTTCAAGGTTCACTTGCTTGCCAGCAAGCTAGTCCCTATTGTTGTGATTCACTCACCTGGAGATTCATACGCTAATTGGTATCACACGCCAAACCCTCAATAGGGTACCACACAACCAATACAAGATAAGGATCACACAAGCCATGAGCAATTTACTAGAGTACCTTTTGGCTCTCCGCCGGGGAAAAGTCAAGAACCCCTCACAATCACCACGATTAGAGCCGGAGACAATCACAAACCTTTGCTTGACGATCCTCGCTGCTCCAAGCCATCTAGGTGGTGGCAACCACCAAGAGTAACAAGACAAACCCACAGCAAAACACGAATACCAAGTGCCTCTAGATGCAAACACTCAAGCAATGCACTTGTATTCTCTCCGAATCTCACAAAGATGATGAATCAAAGATGGAGATGAGTTGGAGGACTTTGGCTAAGCTCACAAGGTTACTATGTCAATGCAAATGGCCAAGAGAGTGAGCTAGAGCTGGCCAAATGATATTTATAGACATCCCCAAATAATAGAGCCGTTGGCTCAATTATTGAGCTAACTGCGAGACGACTAGACGCATAGGTCATGTGCACCGGACATGTCTAGTGTGGTGACCGGACGCATCCGGTCACAGCGTCCGATCGCAGCCTGACTGCCATGTGTCTCTTTCAAATTGTTTAGCCATTAGCACCCAACAGCTATCTCTATGCATAGTAATACTATGTGATCGGACGCACTGTTAGCAAATGACTGGACCCGGGAGACGCAGTGTCAGGTCAAGTCTAGAGAGCTCCTAGAGCCACTCTGGGATGACCGGACGCATCTGATCACACCAGACCAAACGCTCCCAGCGTCCGATGAATTATTGTGCTGAAAACACGAGACTTGCTGGTTCACTCCGGATGCGTCCGATCGCTCTCTGCAATCCTACATCAGGCTATATCACTTTGACCTAATGCTAAACAGTAACTCATCAGTGTCCGGTCACTCCACTAAGCTAGAGTTCGGTCACTTTCACTTAGTTGCTCACCTCGGGTCCAAATATCGGACGCGTCTGGTCACTTCTATCTGACTACCCCAAGACTAGATAAAATACCGGACGTGTCCTGTCCCAATTTTGGACATGTGTGGTCACTCTATAACCAGTGTGACTAACTCCTTTTCAACTTCTTTATCCTTGCTCAAATATGCCAATCACCAAGTGTATCACCTTATGCACATGTGTTAGCATATTTTCACAAATGTTTTCAAGGGTGTTAGCATTCCACTAGTTCCTAAATGCATATGCAATGAGTTAGAGCATCTAGTGGTACTTTGATAACTACATTTTGATATGAGTTTCACCCCTCTTAATAGTACGGCTATCGATCCTAAATGTGATCACACTCACTAAGTGTCTCGATCACCAAAACAAAAAATCTCCTATGAAGTTTCACCTTTGCCTTGAGCTTTTTGTTTTTCTCTTTCTTCTTTTCCAAGTCCAAGCATTTGATAATCACCATGCCATCACCATCATCATGATTTTCACTATTGCTTCATCACTTGGAGTAGTGCTACCTATCTCATAATCACTTTGATATACTAGGTTAGCACTTAGGGTTTCATCAATTCACCAAAACCAAACTAGAGCTTTCAAATGTGCTTGCTAGGTTTGCTCCTGGAGGTGATAGGTTCAATGTCCCTCGCTTCATATGGCGTGAGCTAAGGAATGCCATGGAGGATGAGAGAAAGGGGATGCCCTATACCCCCTATCTCATGTTCATGATTGAGAGGGTCATTGGTTATAGGTTTGATAAAGATGGTCTCCACACCGTCTACAAGATTGAGAAGACCCAAGCCTCATGTGCTAGCAGGGCAGTGAGACGCTCTCCATTAGTTGAGGACATGCTGAGTCCTCTCGCTCTAGGCCTCACAAGGACTAGAAGATGGAGAAGTTTGGGAGATGGATTGAGGCCATTTTCACCACTTGCACCTATGTAGTGAGAACCGCATATGAGGACCGGTTGGAAAACTATGAAGCCAACCAAGAGGCTAGAGAGCATGTAGGGCTACCACCTCTTTCTCTAGTACAATCACCACTGAGGTTTGACAACCTCCCTAGCCTCTCCGACATAGATTCAGAGGTTGATGATGAGGAGGAGGAGTAGGAGCAGCCAGAGCTTGACCCTCACATGAGGTTGAGCTTCACCTTGCAGTCCATGAGGAGAAGCACCAGGCGTGAGCATCACACTTCTACCACCCATCACCAAGTGAGGGCGGCGATGTCCTCTTCCTCCTTCAACGACGATGATGATGATGGTGGTGAGGAGGATGTTGCAGGTGGTGCTGCTGGTGGGGATGATGTCGATTGGAACATGAAAGTGCATCTAGCCCTTCAGTGAGTTTTGAATGATTGAATGACAATGTGATTAAAAGGTCTAACCCATTTGCTAAGCATGGATAGGTAATAGGTTATCTCACAAGTACTTAATGAAAGCCAAAATAATGTGTTGTATAAATAATCTAGTTCAAGCACAAGACAACAATGCAAATGGAATTCATGCATAGGCTTATTTATTGTGGGATTTCCATGTACTATGTGAAAGCAAGCTCGTAAGAATTAATTAATGAGACATGAGGGATTGCATATGGAATGGTCTCATATTTGATGCTTGCTAAATTAAAATGAAAAAGATAATAATACAAATAAATGGATGATTCAACACAAGATGTGACTTGATGACTTGAGATGGTGAAGATAGCAAGGAAAGGCCTCGATGGCTTGGTGGCCGAAGAACCTAGCTAGGGTGAAAAAGGAAGTACTTGCATTTAGTTGAGGTACTAATCAAGCTATGATGGTCATGTTAATGTGGAGGATCAAATCACTATTAGAGTGTTTGATGAAAGTGAGTTGATACATTGGGATTATTCATATTTGATGAATGGAATCAAGTCACGTGCTCAAGATGGCTATGCTCAAGTGTAAAGATCAATATCAACATGTTGGCAACCTTACTTGATGAAGATTGAAAGAGACGGCATCAATTCGAAAGAGATCAACTCAAGCGGTATAAATTTGTTTTTCATTTGATCTTGAGTTTAATAGGTATGTCGTACTATTAAGAGGAATGCATCATGTTGATAGATAATTATTCATAAGTGCTCATGCCAACCCATGTAAGTTTTGAGTGTTTGAGAGACAAAAGAGCTAACCTATCTTTTGCTGGTCTAGCAAGGTCTGGTATTGATACCGGTCGTATTCGGTATTTGCCCAGCAATGGTAAAGTTGTTGTTCTTAGGTTGGTTCGTTGGGAGTTCCGACATGAGTCAAGAGTTTTGGCAATGGTCAGGAGTTTTGACGTCTCGTGCTTAACTGACTTGGAGAGTTCACTATCTTGGTCATGCCGAATGTGTTCGGTATTCATACTAGATGTGTCTGGTATGGACGGCTAGAGGCCAATGGCTAGTTTTCAAATGCCTTGAGGGTCAGGAGTTTTGACGTGAGTTGGGAGTTCCGACGGTTGGGAGTTTCGATATGCGTCGGGAGTTCTAACACCTCACACACTTTAACTCAGTTACCATAGTTTTCAAATATGCTGAGGATTGGGAGTTCTAACGTGAGTCAGGAGTTTCAATGGTCAGAAGTTCTGGCATTCATCGGGAGTTCCGACGCCTCACAACATTACTATAACTCAGTTACCATTGGCACAGTGTAAGTCATATCGGACGTCTCTGGTATGTGGCAACGGTTATAAAACAGCTAGTTTTTCCAAGGGGGTTATCAATACCCCTAAGTCTCCACCTTTGGAGGTTGCTGATTCTGCTGGTTGCAATACACGTTTTTAAGCCTTGCCAACTCTCCCAAACCCTCTCTTAGTGAGTGTATGATCCAAATAGCAAAATCCATTTGTGGGTTAAGAGAGAATTTGAAAAAGAGAGCAAGCCACCACTTGAGCACTTGTGCATATTGTCTATTTCGTGATTTGCATTTGTTACTCTTGGACTCTTTGGTCCTAGATGGCTAGACGTTGCCGAAGAGCACCCGAGAGATTGTGGTGTGCCTCGAAAAGTTTGAAATGAATGATTCCACCGCTTTGGAATCAACTAGTGAAAGGAGGAAAAGGAGTTAGAAAAGACTCTGGCTAGAGTGACCTTCGTGGTACCCTCTAGGGCTGACCTTCGTTGGGTCACCCATAGCCCCCTCAATGGAGAGTAGGACTTGAACAAGTCTGAACTTTGGTAAAAACAAATATCGTGTCTCAATTCGTATTTCATTTGATATTTGTGTTGCTCTAGCTCTTGTGCAGGTTCTCTATGTATCTTGTCATCTCTATTAGGTACCTACAGTTTGGTTGGAAGATAGAAATTGAAAGGAGCAAGTTTGGGGCTGTTCGAGTGAAACCATGTATACCTGTTGACACCGTTTTTTGCACGTGTCAAAATAATCAGAGTGGGCTAATCAGCAGGAGGAAAGTTACTGTATACGCTGACAGTCGATGAAAATCAGCTTGTAAAGATGGTTGCCGATGAATGGTGGTGATCGATGGAAAGGTTGATTTAGACTCGGGCGTTGCCGATAAGGTTGGAGATGTTATTGTCGATGCCGATGAAGTAAGGCTTGAAAACTACTGCCGATGAAACAGGAAGTATGCCGATGGAAAGGAGGTCGGTGAGAATTCCATCGTAATTGAGGTGGATAGGGAAATAGATAGGAGTTGATTTCCTTTTCTATATTTGTTAGAGTATGATTCATGTAAGAGTCACGTGTTTCCTTAGATATGGACTTGGTGTCCTAGTCGTATTTGGTTATGTCTCTTTAGATCAGGGTATAAATATAGATTGAGGGGCAATGTAATAAAAATCAATCAATATCAAAACCAATTTTTACTCCTATTTGCATCTACTTACTTTTCGGCGACTTCGTCAATTTGCATATTTTTTCCTTTTTACGAGTTCTCATTGATTCGGCGAGTTGCATCGCTTCAGTGCGACCTTCGGCGATTCTCGAGTTCCGCGTGAGT
Organism: Miscanthus floridulus; assembly: GCF_019320115.1. Taxonomy (NCBI): domain Eukaryota; kingdom Viridiplantae; phylum Streptophyta; class Magnoliopsida; order Poales; family Poaceae; genus Miscanthus; species Miscanthus floridulus. The sequence continues at coordinate 182,153,700 of NC_089580.1, read as the reverse complement.
ACCTCTTGGCCGTGACTTCCGGGCGTATCGCTGTTGTTAGGACCAAAGTGCTCGTATCTTCATCCTTGTCGATTAATAGGTCAAATCGACTAGCACGCTTTGAATATCGATTCGGGTATTAGCCCTTTGTGTTTGTAGATCCACTTTTGCATCAACACATCTTTTGGCACGCCTGGTGGGACAAATCAATCCGATCAATATGTTCAATCCCGAGATCGATTCAGGGAACATTATCGCGGTATCAGAAGAAGATCTTAAGGAAGAGCAGAGGCAGGCTATGGAAAAGGCTGTAGAAGAATACAGGCAGCTTTGTCTGAAATCATTTAGCCTGAACAAGAGTGGACAAGTCATCCAGAAGCAAGATTTGCCGTTGCCTCGGCAGGTTACCTTTGACTCCAATCCTGGTAAACTTCAAGAGATGGTTAATTCTGCAGTAAATCATGCTTTGATTAATCATTCCAATGTGCTGTCCAATACTGTTCATAATGCTGTGGTTCGAACTCTCAAAGAAGGACAAGCGTCACCGCATTACGTTGGGCCTGCCTATCACCAACCAGAGCTGGCATCTGTCAATACTCCATCGGCTCCCTCGACCGTTGTGGGTACAGAAGTTACTTCTCCTCCAGTATCGGCAGGCTTACCTAATATTCAATCTACACCGATACGATCAGATCCGATACTACCAGGAGGACGAGTTCAGCTTAATACAGATCTATCGGCATCAGCTATGTCAGGCCCTATGTCTCAGAATAGCTAGATTCCTGCTAATTGGTGGGGATATGGTATGCCTCCGGAGTCATCTGCTTTCAATCCTGGGTTGCCTCAAGTGTTTGATATAGTAGGAAAAGCTCCTATACCATCGGCTGTTTCGCCGATGGCTCAAGTGCCTCAATATGTCACAGCAACTACTGTGCAACCAACTCCAGGAGGTTTCCAGATGCCTTTGGTTCAAACACCCAATTCAAGTCCATCGGTAAGCTTACTGCCGATGCAGTAGAAAGCCCCTGCTATGAGTCAAACTGGGGTTCAGTTCATGCCTCAAGCTGGTTATAATTATCCAACAATGTCAGCAAATTACCAGCCATCGGTAAGTTTTGTACCGATGAGTTCTAATAATGGTTGGTCAGGACAGTTACCTGTTCAACATATAGTTCAGCAAAATCAGTAGGTTGCAGGGATTCAACAAGGTCATATGCAAGCTGGTTTCCAGAATCAAGCATCAGCAGCTCAGCCGATAAATCCTTTCCAATAGGTTAATGGACCACAAGTAACGGCAAATATGCTGATTGCTAGAGATCGTGGGCCACAAAGATATGTGGAGGGATATCAGCAGGCACCTCCTGTAGAAATTCAGCCAGTTCATCAGTAGGAGGCTGATGCTTTTTAGGCCGATAAGATAGCAGAAATTATGAAGGATCAGTTTAGGATAAAGCCCAAGGTCAATACTTATTCTTATCGTACTCCATACCCTCCTGCATATGATTTAATTCCTCTCCCAAATCGGTACAAGGTACCAGATTTCACTAAATTCTCTGGGCAAGATGATACATCAACAATGGAACACGTCAATCGCTTCATTATTCAATGTGGAGAGGCAGCTAGCAGAGATGAATTAAGAGTTCGATTATTTTTCATCATCTTTGTCTGGATCGGCATTTACATGGTTCATTTCATTACCACCAAATTCTATTATTACTTGGGTTGATCTAGAAAAACATTTCATAAGTATTTCTTTGCTAGAATCCATGAAAAGAAGCTTACCGATTTAGTAAAATTGAGACAGCGTAATGATGAATCGGTAGAAAGCTTTGTGCAAAGGCTACGAGATGTAAAAAATAAGTGCTATAGCCTAGTGCTGGATGATCGGCAGCTTGCCGATCTGGCTTTCCAAGGGTTATTGCCACATCTTAAAGACAGATATGCTTCTCAGGAGTTTGAAAGCCTCAGTCATCTTGTGCAAAGGATCTCTAATCAAGATACTAGGGTTTTTGAACCTAAAAAGAATTGGAGTAAAAAAGTATCATTTGTTGAAGATGTTAATATGGTATTCATGTTGCCGATGGAGTTTTTGGCACTATCTGATAATGAGGAAGAAGTTGTTCTCTCTGATCAAGTAGCTCAGTTGACACTAGATCTAATGATGGCTGTTTTTGAGAAACCTACCGATGACGAGAGACAGTATCTTAAGGCTTTGATTGTGAAAGACAGAGTTGATGGGCAGCCTGTATCTAAGATACTTATCGATAGAGGGGCTGCAATTAATATTATGCCTTATGTGATGTATCGGAAACTTGGTAAGGGAGATCAAGACTTGACCAAAACTGATATGATGCTGAAGGATTTTTAAGGCAATGTGTCACTGGCTAAAGGGGCAGTATGCGTTGAATTAACCATCGGCAGCAAAACCTTACCGACGACGTTCTTTGTTATTAATGGCAAGGGTGCATATAATCTGCTTCTAGGGAGGGATTGGATTCATGCTAATTGTTGTGTTCCTTCTACAATGCATCAATGCCTCATACAGTGGATTGGGGATAAGATTGAGTTTGTCCCTGGTGATTCTTCTTATATCATCGTATCGGCAGAATCAGATACTTATGAGCGAACTAAATGCATATCAGGAGAAGTTTGGGAAAAAGAGTTCCTTAGAGTTGCTGATTATGAAATTCCACCGATCCAAGCAGTCGGTTCTAAAGAAGAGTTTTAATGGATAGGTTTGCCGATGATGGAAAATTAGGTCAAGGGTTCACATCGGCAGATGATTTAGTAGAAGTAGATATTGGTGATGGCGATAAGCCAAGACCTACTTTTATTAGTGCTAAGTTAGATTCCAAGTGTAAGCAGCAAATAACTGATTTGTTAAAAGAGTATAAAGATTGTTTTGCTTGGGATTATACTGAGATGCCTGGATTAGACCGATCGATAGTTGAACATCGGTTACCTATCAAATCTGGATTTCGGCCACATCAGCAGCCAGCGCGCCGATGCAACCTTAATATACTTCCTGACATTAAGGCCGAAATAACTAAATTAATTGAGGCAAAGTTTATTCGACAGTGTCGATATGCAGAGTGGATCTCTAATGTGGTTCCTATTTATAAGAAAAATGGAAAACTTCGTGTTTGTATTGATTTCAGGAATCTCAACAAAGCCACACCGATGGATGGCTATCCAATGCCGATTGCTGATTTGTTGATTGATGCTGCAGCCGGACGTCAAATTATCAGCTTCATGGATGGTAATGTAGGTTACAATCAAATATTCATGGCTGAAGAAGATATTCCCAAGACTGCTTTCAGATATCCAGATCATGTAGGGTTGTTTGAGTGGATAGTCATGACATTTGGTTTGAAAAATGCCAGCGCTACTTATCAAAGAGCTATGAACTTTATTTTTCATGAATACATCGGCACATTAGTGGAGATCTACATTGATGATGTAGTGATTAAGTCTGGAGATATCACAAAACATCTAGCCGATCTACGAAAGATACTGAAGTGCACAAGGAAGCATGGATTGAAGATGAATCCTAATAAATATGCATTTGGTGTATCGGCAGGTCAATTCTTGGGTTTTATGGTGCATCAGCGGGGCATCGAAATCAGTAGGAAGTCTATTGATGCAATTAACAAGGTGGTTGCTCCTGCCAATAAAACTGAATTGCAATCTTTGATCGGTAAGATTAATTTCATTAGAAGATTCATATCTAATCTGTCGGGTAAGATCAAGGCTTTCAGTCCATTACTTAAATTGAAAGCCGATCAGGAATTTATATGGGGAGCTAAGTAGCAGTTAGCCCTAGATAAAATTAAGAAATATTTAACAAATCCTCCAGTGCTAGTTCTACCTCAACACGGAAAACCTTTTAGGTTGTATTTGTCAACTGATGATACCGTTATCGGTTCAGCTCTTATTCAAGAATTTGAAGGGAAAGAACGTGTTATTTATTATTTGAGCAGAAGATTAGTGGATGCTGAGACAAGGTATTCGGCCATCGAAAAATTATGTCTGTGTTTATACTTTTCTTGTGTCAAATTAAGACATTATTTGTTATCTACCGAATGTACAGTCATATGCAAAGACGACGTAGTCAAGTATATGCTGTCGATGCCGATATTAAGTGGTAGAATCGGCAAGTGGATTTTAGCATTATCAGAATTTGAACTACGTTATGAATCGACTAAGGCAGTTAAGGGGCAGGTTATGGCTGATTTTGTCACTCAGCATTGTAATACAGTGGACTCTCTAGAGGTTGCTCCTTGGACACTTTTCTTCGATGGGTCCACATGTGGTGAAGGAGCAGGTATCGGCATTGTGTTGATTTCACCTCAAGGAAGGAAGTATGAGTTTTCATTGCCGATTGTTGCTACATCGATAAACAATCAGGCTGAATACCAAGCCTTGATAAAAGGGTTAGAATTGCTGAAGGAGATACGTGCCGATGCTGTTGAAATCTTTGGTGATTCTATGCTAGTTATAAATCAATTGGCTAGGATTTATTAATGCCAAAGTGAAGTTTTAATTTTGTATTATGAAAGATGTTTGCAATTGTTGAAAGGGTTTAGAGATTTTTGTCTTGAACATATTTCTCGACTGCATAATGAAGAGGCTAATCGACTAGCTCAGCATGCTTCAGGGTATCAGCCTATTCAGGAAGTGCTAACATCAGCAGTCGATACCGATGACTGGAGAAAGAAGATTGTCGATTATTTAAAGGATCCATATAAAAAGGTTGAAAGACGTATAAGGTTCCAAGCTACCAAGTATGTGCTCCTCGATGATGAATTATATTATCGAACTATAGATGGAGTTTTACTCAGATATGTTAGCAGTGATGAATCGAAAAGCTTAATGGGTGAAATTCATGAAGGAGTGTGTGGAGCGCATCAATCGGCTTTCAAGATGAAGTGGATGATTAGAAGGAATGGATACTATTGGCCGACTATTCTTGAAGATTGTTTTAAATATTTTAAAGGATGTCAGGGGTGTCAAAAGTTTGGTAATATTTAAAGAGCGCCTGCATCGGCTATGAACCCTATAATTAAACCTTGGCCGTTCCGGGGATAGGCTATCGATCTCATCGGTCAGATTTATCCGCCATCGAGCAAAGGACATAAATTTATTCTGGTTGCTACCGATTATTTCACAAAATGGGTTGAGGCAATTCCTTTAAAAAAGGTGACATCGGCTAATATGATCAATTTTGTGAAAGAGCATATTGTTTACTGATTTGGTATTCCTCAAACTATCACTACCGATCAGGGTACTATGTTTACATCGGGAGAATTTGATGAGTTTGCTGTAGGTATGGGAATTAAAGTTTTAAATTCTTCTCCATATTATGCTCAAGCTAATGGTCAGGCTGAGGCTTCTGACAAAGGGATCATCAAACTCATTAAGCGCAAAATTAAAGAAAATCCTAAGAGGTGGCATACAGTATTAAATGAAGCCTTGTGGTCATATCGGATGTCATGTCATGGTGCAACCAAAGTAACGCCCTATCAGTTAGTATATGGACATGACACAGTATTGCCTTGGGAAATTAAAACTGGCTCTAGGTGAATACGTTCTCAAAATCAGCTGACAGCCGATGATTATGATACTCTTATAAAGGATGAGTTGGAAGATGTGGCGGGTCATCGGTTAAGGGCTTTAGTTAGCATCGAAGAAAATAAGAAAAGAGTAGCCAAATGGTATGACAAGAAGGTGAAGGTAAAGGAGTTTGCCGATGGAGATCTGGTCTGGAAATTGATTTTACCGATTGGGACTAAAAATTCAAAATTTGGAAAGTGGTCTCCTAATTGGGAAGGTCCATATCGGATAAATCAGTCTGTTCCTAGTAATGCATATATTCTAGAAACCCTCGAAGGGGTTGTGTTTCCCAGAGCATTAAATGGAAAATATTTAAAGAAATATTACCCTAGTATCTGGATGGATGCATAAAAGTATAAGTGCCGATAACAGTCCTATCGGCTAGAATTATACAAGGATGTTAATGTCTCATAAAGTGTCGATGCAATAGACAAGATTTACAAATTTAACAAGAATTGGATAGCCAATATCGCACGTAGGCGAATCTGGTCGGCTTCCTTCATTTCTTTGATGTCTTCATCGGCAGCACCCTCCACAGGCTTGAGTTTTTTCTTCATGGCCAAGGCTTTGCGAGCCTGGATGTCTCTTTCTTGCTGAAGGGCCTTGATGGCATCGGGTAGCTAGTTTTCTTCTTGTTGGGCATGAGTTAAGGCTGCCTCGACTTCTTTCAATTTAGCCAATAGAGCCATCCTCTTTGCCGATAAATCTAAGATTTTTTGCTTAAGTTCAGCGCCCGAAGTCTGCAAGTTGCTGATGCCCTTGTGTTTCTCATCGGCAATCTGTTTTAGTTATAGCATCTCTTCTTTGAGTTGAGCCTAAGCTGCTCTATCGGCAATGCGTTGAGCAGCCCGTTGATATTGCAGTTGGTGGCTTTCTAAATGGGCTGCTGGGAAGAGTGCTTCTTCAACATCGGCAGGGACCTGGCCACGAATTGTTTTGAAAATTGCCTTTGCGGGGTCCGAGTCATCTACCAATTGGGCGGTATCCTGCTGTAACAAGTCCAAGAGAGTTTCCAACTTGGACTTAATTTCTGCCGATATTGTTCCCAGTGCAAGGGAAGAACTTGCTTCCTCTCCATCATCATCAGAAATGTCAATGGCAAAGGAAAATAGGCTGTTTGGGGAGTCTTGTTCCTGAGAAAAAGAAAAAGAGATCAGTTAAGGATAAGTATGAATATTATAAATCGACTAGGTCAATCAACTTACCTGTTTCAAGGCAATTTCCTGTACTTGGCTAGAGGAAGTAGCCTAGAGTATGCCGTGTGGAGGATCGGCTAAGCTTGCCGATAGGATATCCTCTGTGGCCTCATCAGTGGTGGGCCCTTGGGGTATGATGACCGATGGGATGTCCTGTACAGGAGGATTAACTGCTTGCTCAGTTGCATCAACTGATTCTTGCCGGCTTGTAGATGTTGGGGCAGATGTGGGGATCAGCAAGGACTTCTGTCGTTTTGGCTGTGCCTCGGCATCTGTTAAGGCTTTGCGCTTTGCTTGGGCCTCAGCAACGGTTGGCTGGGGGGCATCGACACTTGTTGGTTGTGGAGCTTGAACATCTGGTACGCTTGCCGATGTACCCATTTGTTGCTGCAAAACAAGTGTAAGGTATGATATTTAACAGATAAAATGTAAAATCAAAGGAATACCTCTGAAGGTTTGTCAGAGGTAGTGGTGCTTGATGTCAAAGGAATTGCCGATGACGATCTAGCAGCGGCTCTTACACCCTGATGATTAATGTTAATACAGTCTGTGATCGGCATAAGTAGAAATAAACAGGGTTATTACCTTGAATGCCTTGATCAGGGTTGTAGCAGCAGCCAATGGAGTGGCCCTAGCTGTAGCCAATTTGGACTTGGAGGTGATGGTCTTGGCACGGGTCTTCTGGTGAGTCAAAGCAGCTAAGGTGGGGGCGTTGTAGCCGATCGGTGATATCGGGGAAACAGGCCGAAGATCGAAGGGTTTCCCACTTTTGCTCATAGATGGTGCTGGTTGTTAACCTGTCACGAGAAAGTTAGTTACCGATATATGAAAGGAAAAAGTAGAAGGGAGTTAAAAGAAACTTACTGCGTCATCAGGAATGGCGTATTCAGGGTCGATCATGTGCCGATATGTGTGAGCAGATGTTGCAAACAGTTGTTCTCTCCACTCTCGCCACCATTGCTTATATGATTCAGTGATGAAAGATGTTGGCGTCCAGATGGATAGATCAACATCTGTAGTATCGGCATCGGGGGAGAGTCGCACTACCCTGCTCCAATTTGTTCTGCAGGTGATTTTTTCTCTAGGTTTGATCACATCGGCAAAACAAAGTTTGATTGGCAGTTGCCCAAAAGCCAATTGACGGGATACTACCGTTGGATTGTAAAATTCATACGTGATATTGGTGTTTTTTTCGCTACCAAATGTGTTTATTGGGATTACCCTGGGAGTAATGATGGCCATCATGAGTTCATTATCCTGATTCAGAGTGCCATCGGCAAAGTTGAAAAGAAGGGGGAATCTGTTTTCTTTGTCAATATAAGGTACCCAGGCCCTATGATCACGAGAAAGACCATTGTAGAAGCTTTGGGAGAATCTGCCGATCTAGTCTTCATTGGCCTCTGTTCCAGGGAGGACAATTATGGCTTCACCAAAATTAAGGGGTGAGCGTGTTGCCGATTCCTCATCCCCAAGCACGTGGTCTTCAGCAATTTCTCATAGGAATTGTTGGGCAAAGAAGTCCCATTGCAAACGTTTGTGCATATGGGCATTCAGCCACATGTTGATAAACCACCACGGGCCTCCTAAGTTGCCGATGGGTTCGCCAAGCAAAAGTTTCTGAGACACTTGATGAAGAAGATGATAAGTGGAGCTCAGAAGGTATCGGCCAAGAGGGAACCTTATACCATTGGCCAAGAGTTCAGCCACGGGGAGGAAGGCGTTGGTTGGTCCTACTGATCGACCATAGAAGATAAATTTTTCTAACCACATATTCAAGAATGTGGCATGTTCCGTCTGGTTAACTGTCCTGGTCCTCTGGCGTTCTTGAATATATCCCGTCCAACCACCGATGTTGCGGGTATTCACCCTATATTCAGATTTTCTGCCATAGATAGAGCCTTCATCGGCAGTTGAAATGTCCAAGCCAGTGAGCATGTAGACATCGGCAAGTGTGGGAGTAGCTGGGCCATGTCCAAACATAAAAGTGTTTGTTGTGTCTGACCAGAAGTAAGCAGCTGCAATCATCATTGACTCGTTCTTTTGCATATCGGCAATGGATAGCCTAATGCATTGGTCTAGTTTCCATTCTGTCCAGTGTACTTGCATCGACCTGTTGACCCTCAAGTACCAATCTTTCCACCCTTTGGTGGTTTTGGGCCAAGATCGGAATGTATCTTTCCATAAATTCAGAGAGAAATTTTGGGCTCTAAAAGGGATTCTGTTAACCTCTGCATTAATCATATCAGTTGGATCTGGGTTGCCCATTGGTCCTAGGTATTGGAAATGCGGCTGATCGGTTGGAATAACTAATTTGTTGCGAAGTTCCTAAGTTTAGAGGATCCGAAGAACAAAGAAAAAGAGAAAAAATTACCAACTGTATGAACTCGCAAAGACCAGAGGAATCGAGGTAAAAAGTAACGGAAGTGGAACGAACCGCAGGGACGTCGAAGTTGATTGCCATTATCTTGAGGTAGATGGGGGCACGAGCTGGAGACTCGAGGTTGACGCTGGAGAAAAGTTCTTGTTGGTTGAGGTTGCGCAGTTGTTCGTCGGAGTCGCCGCCAGAAAGAGAGAATGCTAAAGATTGGAGTCTGAGGGTAGAAGACGAGCGTTCCGGAGAAATCTATTTATAAGCCGCTTGGAGTAGGGGTATTCTGGATTTATCTCTATGCCGCGCGCATGTGGGTCGAGGTGGTTCAGATGGATATGGTAACTGTTCGCACGATAATCAAGGGATTGTACAGATGATTTGATGGCAAGTAATCATGACTTGGAAGAGATCTCGGTACAGGATATTTTAATTCTGAAAATGGTGGCATTATTATGTTAGGATCTTGCCGATGGATTATTGTTTCGGTATCTTAACCATAATCAGGGCAAGAGTGGTTGGAAATTGTGCGATATTTACTGAGGTGCGTGAATCAGGACTAGATTTGATTAGATTTGATAACAGATCAAGTTTTGGCTTGGAGGATGAGTTACGGTAATTGGGCAAAGGCAAACGTTATCTGGAGTAAATTTCGAAGCATTAATGGTTTTAGACTCCGAAATTGGGGGGCATATGTTGACACCATTTTTTGCACGTGTCAAAATGATCAGAGTGGGCTAATCGGCAGGAGGAAAGTTACTGTATACGCTGACAGTCGATGAAAATCAGCTTGTAAAGATGGTTGCCGATGAATGGTGGTGATCGATGGAAAGGTTGATTTAGACTCGGGCGTTGCCGATAAGGTTGGAGATGTTATTGTCGATGCCGATGAAGGAAGGCTTGAAAACTACTGCCGATGAAACAGGAAGTATGCCGATGGAAAGGAGGTCGGTGAGAATTCCATCGTAATTGAGGCGGACAGGGAAATAGATAGGAGTTGATTTCCTTTTCTATATTTGTTAGAGTATGATTCATGTAAGAGTCACGTGTTTCCTTAGATATGGACTTGGTGTCCTAGTCATATTTGGTTATGTCTCTTTAAATCAGGGTATAAATATAGATTGAGGGGCAATGTAATAAAAATCAATCAATATCAAAACTAATTTTTACTCCTATTTGCATCTACTTACTTTTCGGCGACTTCGTCAATTTGCATATTTTTTCCTTTTTATGAGTTCTCATTGATTCGGCGAGTTGCATCGCTTCAGTGCGACCTTCGACGATTCTCGAGTTCCGCGTGAGTACCTCTTGGCTGTGACTTCCGGGCGTATCGCTGTTGTCAGGACCAAAGTGCTCGTATCTTCATCCTTGTCGATTAACAGGTCAAATCGACTAGCACGCTTTAGATATCGATTCGGGTATTAGCCCTTTGTGTTTGCAGATCCACTTTTGCATCAACAATACCGGACACGTCCGGCATTCATACCGGACACGTCCGATATTGTTTCCTGTGCTAGGCTATTCTTCAGAACACATGTGTACCGAACACATCCGGTATACCTACCGGACACGTTCGGTATTAGAGCTCAGTGCTGAATTTATTTGATCTTTGTTCTAACTTTGTGTTGCAGGGTTGTAGCTTCTAGATATATTCTTTATACCTTGTTTACTCTGTGGCTAACTTGTGAGGGGTGGTATTACTCTTAATTTAGAGTTTCTATTTTGGAAACTCTCTTTACTAATCGTTTCCGCATTTAAATGTGTTAATTTTTAAAAACGTCTATTCACCCCCTCTAGGCGGCATCCAAGGTTCTTTTAGAACACCATCCAAGAAGATGAGGAGTGAGTGTTGGTCTTTCTTCTTTTCTTCTCTTTTTAGTGCTTTATGCCAAAGGGGAGAAAATTAGAGGGGTCAACAACTTTTTCATCGCCATGGAGAGAAGGTTGCTGTAGCTGGAGCTTCATGTTCTTATCCGTTTAGAGTAGACTTCGTTAGGTTGAGAGTTTGAGAGATGATTCAAAACTCTGTTTATGTAATAATGCTACCTAAGTACTTTATATGTGTGGGATATGGATATGAACTAATCTGTGCTATAGTAGGTGATAAAATTATGTTAGAATGTATATCTTTATATGTGTTACATGTTGTGTGGTGCCTGTTCTTATCTGTGTTGTTACAGCAAGTGCGACAGTGCCACACCCAGCTGTTACAACAAAACTTGTTGTGCATGAACTGTTATTCGCATCACAGTATGCAGTACCCCATAGGAGCATATATGTAGGGAGAGCCCCATCACTTTCACTAAAATATAAATCTTGACTTCTTATGCCAATTTAAGAATTCAATTCTCTATTCAGACATATAGGGGGAGACTCTACACCCATGACTCAAAAATCTTAGTATTTATTTTATATCTTTTGTAAGCTCTAATTGGGTTATCATCAGTCACAAAAAGAGAGATTGAAAGTGCAATTAAGTCCTAATTGTGGATTTTGGTGATAATGACCACACAATTAAAGAACTAATAAGATTTATCGAGACGACAAGTAGGGAATCTATATTTGAGGATGTTATATGAAACGGAGGAGCCCCCAGTTATAAATGTTGATGGCTTCAAACTCAAAGAAGGTTTAAATTCTTTCATATTTTGAATTTGAGTATAAGAAAAGCTGTACTATAAAGGGGATACAATGCTTAAGCTAACATGTACTACCAAGCACTCAATATTACACATACATCCTCAGTTACTCAGCTAAGATAGCCAACACTTCATTCTTACCCTTGCTATCTTGCCTGGTACGATAGTGCCACACCTGGAGAGAGGCACTGCCACACTTGAGCCACAACACTGTCGCGACTTAAGTGACCGTTGGGGCTGGGGGGTACTTATACCTTTCTCCTTCCTCCCCAACGTCTCTCTTCTCTCTTCCACTCATTTAGCTCGTCAAGAATAGAAGATTGCCCTTCTCTCTCTCCTCCATTGGTGACCTTGAGCTCCAAAGCTTTCTCTTTGATTTCTCCATCAATCCTTGAGAGAAAAAGATTCCAAACTTGATTAGAGAGCAGATCATTTGATTCTCCAATTCAAAAGAGCATTTGATTCATGTTTGGTCGGCGGTTGTGTTTATTACTCTTGGAGCTTTGCTCCTAGCCGGCTAGAGCGTCACCCGTGGAGCTTGCCAACTTGTGTGGCAGACCCGAGAGGTTTGTAACCACCTCTTGAAGCTAGTAAACTCACCCTATCTCAAGAGTTGAGTCTCTTGACTTGAGAATGAGGAATGGTTGCAAAGCCCTAAGCCTTAGTGGCTAACCTCAACAACGTGGACGTATGTAAGTCTTGGTGGCGAGCTAAACCACGAGTTAAATCATCGTGTCATCTTGTGCTTGATTTACATCATTTGCATTTCATATTGTTGTTGAAGTGATTACTAGGTTTTGTGGTCGATCTACTTGTATGTTGTGTTCCTACCACTTCTAGCTTTTGATCTATGAATCTCATATCTACAGGAAGCTAAGAAATTTCTCCGATTCAAGTTTACATTCACTGATTTTGAACTATGACTCGAAGTTATCTGTAGATGCGATAGTGCCACGAGGTCAGAGCGGCAATGCCACATGTTGAATTTAATGAAAGTTTGAGTATTTATTTTGACAGTCTATTCACCCTCCTCTGGATTAACCAGAGATCCTACGCTACCTGTTAGCTGAACGGTGCAGACAAATATCTATCGTGTTAACTATTAGTGTTGTTCCATTGCCTGGATACAAGCATAATCAGTGACTTGTGTGTATGGGCGTGCACAAATCACTAGTGGATTTATTGTGCAGGGTGGAAGCGGCTGTGTGCTGCTGCGGCTGCTGAGTCGTTGCCGTCGATCGTTGTCTTGTTTTCTCTCTCTGCCTTCGTTTCTTTTGCTACAGTGCTTCGTGTGTATTTTCCTGACCTTTTGCTAACAGTCCAAAGACATCGGTCACTAGACAACTCAAGCACAAAGTATGCATTCGTTCCGTTCCAAATTATACGTGGCTTTGTTTTTTTCCATCTATTTTTGATATATATCTAGACATATTATTATATCTAGATATATAGTGATATAGATATTTAAAAAAAAAGTTAAATTGACTTATAATTTGAAACGGAGGGAGTATGTATAATCCAAATTTGATTTCGAGAGGATTTCAAATGCACAAACTTTGCAGAAAATTTACGTGAAACAGTTTAGTAAAGCCTGAGTATGGAGAGTACATTCAGTAGCCAGCTACAAAATAAGTTATTCTGTAGCCACCTCCATTTACGATAATTTTATATACTAATTTACGATAATATCAATATATATTTACGACAGTTGGGTTACTGTAACACATGGCAATATTTACCATAACGTTATAGTAAACCACTTAGTAAGGAGTTACTGTAATATCGTAAATTAACATAGTAATTATCGTAACTCAAAGTGGCAGAATAAGTTATTCTATAACCAGCGGTAGAATATTAGTTATATATATATATATATATATATATATATATATATATATATATATATATATATATATATATATATATATATATATATATATATATATATATAGGTACTCAAAATCAATAAGCTTTCGTCACACACTAGACAAGAAAGCTTGGAAAACATTGGCGGGAGAGTAGACACACGCTAGACAGAAAGAGTGTAGTACTCAAAATCAGTAAGCTTCCCGGCCATTACGGAAGAAAGTGCCTAGGCATGAGCTTATGCAGCCCTGAATCCCGGCACAACAGCACGATTTTTTTCCCTACCAACAGAGAAAGGAAAAAAGGATTGTCGCTATGTGGCTCATAGAAGAAACTAGAGGAGCTTTGTCTGTACTGTCTTTTGGTCTTTGGCTTGCTAATCATACACTGGCTGGATGCAGGTGTTTACTCAGCTAATGATGTTATTAGTGTATGATTAGTAAATATCAAGTGATATTGATGTGTTTTAAAGAAATTTAAGACATGAAGATAAAATAAGAACGTTAAGAGTGTACTTGTACAAATAAATCATAGTCATAACCTTATAATATTTTTATCTCATGCAACATATCTTCGTATAGGCAAGTAAGGCAACCAAACAACGAGGGTGCTTGGCTCCCACCCACGTCTCGCCATGCCTAAGGTACAACTATTTTGTGTTTTGTTTGGTTTTTGTCCAAGCTTTGTCCGCCACAGATTTTTCTATGTCGTTTTGCTCCTGCTGCTCGTCGAACGTGTGGTAGTTGTGGCAAATGTGACACACTTTCTGGACGCCATGCGGCGGCGCCACACCGCGGCGTGGCCAATGGTGGTTGGGAGTTGAGCACGCGCAATATCTTTTCTTAGCCAGGCTAAGTATGTACAGTCAACTAAACATAACACTGTTGTATGGGCTTAGCCTATCCCATAGGGGCCTAGCTCTTAGATACGAGCAATTAAAAACTCATACGTGAATGAATCACCTAGCATAAACTTATAGTGGGCAGTTAGATTCACGTAGATAGACAATAAAAAGAAGTTTCAGCTTCAACCTCTATTTATCAGTTCAAAATTGTTAAGAAGATGCAGCAACTGATATCTCTAATAATGGCCATACCATTAGAGATGTAAATAGACTTGCAAGACCGTAACCTTTAGTCTATATTGTAACGAACCAATCAAAAGTATTCTAGGTACATCCACAAAAACATCCCCGCTGAGGAGTTCAACCACTGTGCACCAAGCCTATTGTACCTAGAAAATTGTCTTCATTAAAATTAAGGGTTAAAACCCACCCCTTGTAGACTTCAACGCAATCTAACGACCACGGTTCTTTGTATCAATAGCGATGATGAGGTTTCAACGCGGCCGCGGAGGCTTCAACGCCGCGTTCAACGCACAATGATCCGCGTTCGAAACCTGGTGTTGCCGAAAAAAAGAGAAAACAACCATGGCGGCCAGGAGGTCAGGGCGGCCTGGACCTCTGCCTCAGCCGCATCATCCTTCTAGCCGTCGGCTCCCTCCACACCTCCCCCGAGTGAGTCGCACTCGTGAAGCTCGGCGGATCCGTCAAGAGTTGCCTCCAGAGGCCGTGTTGGCTGCAGCGGCCAGCTAGAGCACCGACGATCAGGTGTGTAGCCGGGGTGGCCAGCCGGTGCCCGCACCGGGGCTCCTCGCGTGCTCGCCCGGCGTTGATGGTGCTGTACATGCGGGAGCACATGTCGCGGTACCACGACTGGATGCAGGACCCGACGCTGCTGGAGGCCACCGCGTCAGAGTCCCTCTCCCTCTCGCAGGAGTTTGAGGTCCACCGCTCATGGACCCTCGGCCTTCTAAGTTACACGCCGCACCCCTCCTTTCGGTTTGCCTCGATTAGTTCTGAGCTGTTGTGATTGATTCGGTGGAATTTCTTTTTGCTTGCTTATTTGTTCGCAGAGCACACTTTCATAGTGTTGCATAAGGAGTTGATAGAGGGAGAGTTCGTGCCCAGCAACCCGCACAATGAAGGTTCATTCCTCTCTTCTGCCCATTAGCCCCATTAGCTTGTTATAACAGTGACTTTTGTTTATTTTGAAAGGAAACCCTAAAATTATGCCAACTTGTATGCATTTGTTCTTCAGTTTTGACTTTCTGTTGATCATATAATTAAAACTTATGCATCTCTAATCAGCAGAGAGCATAACCCTAATGAATTTAAGGAGTTCTAACTAAAAATTGTATGCATGTTTTGATATATGATTTTGCTTGGATGATTGTTCATCTGCTGGCTTTGTTGTTGTTGTTGTTGCTGTTGTTGTTGTTGTTGTTGTTGTTGTTGTTGATTATTCATCTGTTGATTGAAATATCTTTCAAACAGTCAAACAAAATATGGTAGTGATCCTGCTTTTCTTTTTCCTTTATCAATTACATGGCAGTCTTTATTTCTTTTGGTCCCAATGAGATAATATGGTATGTGACGTGGAGATCAATACACAATGGTATCCAGTCAGCTAGCCATGGTGGCTAGGTGGTCAGGGCAATTCCCCATCCGTAATCTACTTACTTCCTCCTTCGCCTCTCCCTCCCAGTCCGTGTTTCTGGAGACATTGAGGTATGGACAGCACCACGAATTTGATGTTTTCTCAAATTTGTTCTTCATCTAGGGTTTTCTGATTTTTGAAATTGGCAAGATTTTTTTCAGTCTTTTTAGGTTCTCTTTGTTGGTATGGTCAGATGAATATAAATTCTTCAATCTGTTGATGATTTATGCAAAATACATGTGAGCTTGCAGATTCATTATTATAGGCAAGTCGTCAATTGTAACCAAAGTGTGTGCAGCATGCAATCGGTGTTGCAAATGACGGAGGTCAATATATTTCTATTGTCTTTTTAAGAAGAAAACAACAACCATCTGCTTTCCAATAGTCTACAAAGAGATGTTTTACTCTGTCTTAGTGCAAAAATCCAAGGAAAAAATGTTGGGATCCCTATCTGTGAAGGAGCTGCTATGTCAAAGTCTTCATGGGGTGAACCTTGTAAGCTTTTCCATCATGGCTTGTGCCTTCACATGATACTTATGAACGCTTTTACTAATTGTTACCCATTCTATATCATTGCAGAACTTTTCGATCTTTACATCTTTGAAGGTGAATCTATCAGAGAATGGTTGTTTTTCTTCGACAAACCAAGGAGCACAGGTAGGTTCATGTAGACATAGACGCAGTGGTGATAGCTCACAGCTACCACATCGTTGCAGCTGAACTCATTGGTGTCGCAGCTAGAGCTCGGAGCTAGTGGTGCTGGTGCAGGTACGTTGCCGCTACTCCCCATCAGATTAGGCTTTTGGAAGCCCATCCTGAATTTTGGATTAATAAAAAATAACAATCCAAATTCAGCTTAAAAAAGGCATGCTATTCAGCGGCAATCCCACACTAAGTTCAGGTTATATGAAATATATGCTTAGAATCTGCTAGCAAACTATCAAGTATTAAACACCAATACAGATTGAACTGGTACAACTTTCTAGAGTGTAATTTCAGACTATATAAAATATGAACATTTCAGCTTGTGGCTTGTGATGTGGAAAAATCCAAAATTGCTATGCGAGGTTTTGTTAAGCATGTGAGCCTTGTTGATATGGTACTGCATTACAAGTGGTGTGTGTTCTGACATTTGGGATGTATAGGTTATTTGATGCCGTCTATTGATTGCTAAAACTAGACATGCCCAATGTTATGCATTTTGCAGATGTAAGTAAGTTTCATGATGAACGGAAAGCAGAACACTGATGGGACAATGTCTCACTGCTGGATTGCTGAAAGCCTGAAACTTACTGAATCATCCATGTTGATAACCTATGTGGGGATAGGTCAGGAGTATGTGTTTTTCTGATCAAGTTTGCAGCAACTACCCTTTGGGGCTGCTTGTACACTAGAGGATCGCCGTGATGGCCTGCTGGTCTAGTAAGGGTTTATCACCCATTGGTTACCCAGGAGGGTCATGAGAATCATATTGTTTTCTTCTAATATAATATGTGATCAATGATTTTTTTCTTTAAAATCACCAAAGCATACACACCATTTTGGTTGTATAATTTGTGTTGTCCTAAATGACACCATAGCGTTAGCATGAACAATATACTAGTTAAAATAGGTAACACATTATCTTAAAATTGAGCTTGGGACCATGGGACAGGTTGGCCATGACAAGGTCAACTCATTCCCATCCACGCAAACCATAAATAGCATGCAAAAAAGAGATACATGGCCATAGAACTCTATCCATAGGAGGGCTAGATTTACATGGCCATGGACTCCAACATACGTTGGACATGCAAGGTTCACTATTTCTTATTCTTCTTCACTTTGCTGCGACAACGCTTAAAGTTGGAGAGCCGATGTACTCCCTAAATAAGATATAAGATTTGGTTGCCATTTATTGAACACTTCGTTATTTCTATTGAGTCATATCACTCAACATAATGCAGATACCCTGTCAATAACTTCATTCTAGAAATAACTTAAGAAAGATAAAAATTGAGTAACCTAACATGTTAGTATAGAAAAATATATAAGTATAGACACATGAATTCTTTCATGAAGAGCTACCTTCTTATTCTCTCTCCTTATTTAATAAAATATTTGATGAGTGAGCTCTTTTGATACTGTTGGAAAGTTCTTAGAGCCTCTTTGCTAGGACTCTTCGGGTTCGTCGTTGGAGCTGGAGCAAAAAAAACCAGCTCCTCTACATTCGTACAACCAAAACAACTTCTAACTCCTCTGTAGGGGTGGAAGCACATCTCTGCCTTAGGGCCTCTTTGGCATAGTTTATGGAGGCTTCGACTTCTCCACCTTTTGTCTATATAAATAGCTTCCATGAGTTGGTGAAACCACTAGAGAGTGACTTCATCAACTTATATGTCGGGGACCAATAGTAGGGTACACAAAGAGGAGCTAATAACCATCAATATTGATTCGTTCAAGCAGTCAAGAGCGCGACTATAGCTCCAACTGACCCCTAGGTGCGCAAACTCCACCTCACTCGACCCCTGAGGGTGGCTCCGCCTCGTCCGACACCAAGGCCATGGGCTCCACCTCGCCTGACCCCTGAGGGTTGGCTTCGCCTCGCCCGACACTGAGGCCAAGGGCTCCGCCTCGTCCAACCCTTGAGGGTGGCTCTGCCTCGCCTAACACCAAGGTCGTGGGCTCCGCCTGGCTCGACCTCTAAGGGTGTCTCCTCCTCACGTGACCTCTGGGGGAGGGCTCTATCTCGCCCGACCCTAGAGGGCGGGCTCTGTCTCGCCTGACACCAAGGCCGCGAGCTCCACCTCACCTGACCTCTAGGGGCGAGCTCCATCTTGCCCAACACCAATGCCATGGACTCCACCTTGCCCGACCTCTAAGGGCTGGCTCCGCCTCGCCCGACCCTTGGGTTTGGGCTTTGCCTCGCCCAAACCTTGGGTTTGCACTCTGCCTCGCCCGACCCTGAGGTCGGGGGCTCCGTTTTGCCCGATGGAGACCCATACCGCCTCCAACCACTCCAGGTCCAAGCGTATAGGCCTAGGTCAAAGCTCTAACACCGGGGAAGAGACTGACATGCCTCAATGTTGCCCATGACCCATGAGGGGTGATACCTAGGAGTTCACATCAGGAACAACATCGAGTGTACCGGTGCTATTCTACCTAACCCCCGTATGAATATTGATGGGCGCGTCAGTTCACCATGATGTCCGCCAAGACAGAGTGGAGTGCCATGACCGGCAGATGACGTCTACACATGGCATCAGTGATAGACAGGGCTGTGATGAGAAGCTATCCCTATTGACGTCTACAGGGTCGGTGGGACCCACATAGAGGAGAAGAAGGACCCAACGATCCTGAAGGACTTCTTCATCTCATTCTCTTCTCTTCCTCCACTGTAACCCATGCTTTCCCTTAGCCTATAAAAGGGTAAGCAGGGTGTCCCACAAGGGGCATCGGACAAACAATCACAACACATCACATCGAACCATCAGACTCGAATTTGATTGATCCATCAAACCCCGAACACACAGCCAAGCAGCGATCAGGCTCTTGGCACCCATTCGTTCCTTCCACCAAAGACTTAGGATCTATCCCTCTCTTGACCATTTATAACCCCTACTATGAACTTTTAGTGCTAGTAACATGAGCAGCGGCAACAAACTGGACGTAGGGATATTCTGCCCGAACCAGTATAAACCTCGTGTCCTCTAAGCACACCATCCAAGCCAGACGCACAATATTA
Source organism: Miscanthus floridulus (assembly GCF_019320115.1). Lineage (NCBI taxonomy): Eukaryota > Viridiplantae > Streptophyta > Magnoliopsida > Poales > Poaceae > Miscanthus > Miscanthus floridulus. The sequence continues at coordinate 182,133,817 of NC_089580.1, read as the reverse complement.
GAAATTTACTCGTTGGTGTTTACTCAAAATGTGACAGTTGGCACACTAGGTAGGGGACTTTTGTGCGTCTCGACATCCACACCAGGCCTTGGATGGCTAGTCACAACGTCACCTGGGTCCTAGGCATGCACATGCGCTTTAGGGACCTAGACTTTATCATCATGATGGAGGGAGAGCTGGTGCTGGCTCCCGCAGTCATCCAACCTCTCTACTTCATTGTCCTAGACACGATTGCCAAGGTGCTTGAGGAGCTGCAGCTGCATGCACCGGAGGCTCGCGCCCCTAAGAGCGGCCATCTCCTCGGCTTCGACTATGGGAGGTTAGAGCGCCGGCTTGGTGCCTTGCTAGGATCCCAACAGTCTCAGGAGGACCTATGCCACCTTATCTTCTCGTTCGCCAACATCATGGCGTAGCTTGTCGGGGGAGAACCTCTCTCCCTAGAATACCTCATCCGGAGTGCCCCGTTTGGTCTATGCAACGCTGCAGAGACCGTTGGCTACTTTGTGGCGCAATGCATTCCTCAGTCCCCTATGAACGATGAGTTTGTGGGGATGACCAAAAATTTCATAGAATCTTTCCACAACCTCCTCATTGGAGAGTTGGAATCGCCCTTGGGCTTTGACTCCAGCAGGAGGAGTCATCACCCCTCTTGTGAGAGTTTCATGGTAGGTACCCCCATGGGACAAGTCAAAAGCATCCATGAAGAGGAGGCTACCTTGATGAACAACGTCAACAACGAGGTCGAGGGGGAGACAGCCCCCCACTTGTGGGTGGAGCAGTTGAAGGCCCAACACCTAGAGCTCGAGGAAGCATGACTCTAGCTCGAGCAGGAACGCGTGGAGCTCGATCAGGAGATCGAGCATCATGGAGACGATGGGTGCGCACATGCCATGGCCCACGACATGAGCTAGAGGATCATCGTAGACGATGAAGCCCTCCCACACTTGCTCCATGGGTTTTTGGGGCCCATGAAGCCCGAGGATTGTTGGGCCCACTGTGAGATTCACATGCTGCTCGAGCGTGTGGTGGTACAGTAGGCTGAGAGCTCGCTATCTCAGCGACACGAGCTCCATGATAGCCAACGCACGCCGTTAGAGCAACCTAACAAGGATGCGTTAGTCCACTAGGTGCCATAAGGTGGTAGGCAGCGCACCGTGGTCCCGATGCATGAGCGTCTCAGCCGCAACCATGACGCACACGACACCCTCGACACCCATAGATGTACCCACGACAATCTAAGAGAAGGAGCTAGCCATGGCTATCATCCTCTTCATGGCGGATGCTACGATAGTAGTGAGGACAGAAGCCTGAGCCCCAACCTATCAGGGCCTCAGGCCTTCGGACGACACATCCTTAATGCCGCCTTTCTACCGACCGCCAACCAATATCCTAAAATACTCTAGGGAAACGAACCTGAACTATGGCTCAAGGATTATTGGCTTGACTACCAAGCCAATGGAGTGGATAATGATAATTTCATTATTCGCAACCTTCCATTGTTCATATGAACATGGTTGGAACACCTTCCGTCCAACAGAATCCAAAGTTGGGCGAACCTAAAAGAAATCTTCGTAGAGAACTTCCAGGGCACGTACAAGCACCCTAGGAACCCATGGGATCTCAAGAACTACCGACAGAAGGCCAGAGAAACCCTTTGTGGGTACATTCAGTGCTTCTCCTGGTAGTGCAATGAGCTACCTAATTTCACCGATGCCGACATTATAGGAGCTTTCCTATCTAGAACCACCTGTGAGTCCCTGGTTCATAATCTAGGATGTAAGTGCCCACGAACCACTAAGGAGCTCCTCAACATCGCCACCAGACACACCTCGAGCGAGGAGGCAGTCGGAGTGATCTTCAAATGCCTAAAAGGCAAGGCGAAGTGGGATGAGGTCGCTGACAAAGGCACCTCTAATCGTCCCATCAAGAAGAAGAACAAGCAGTGGTATGAGGGCTCACTCGTGGCCACCGCTGATTGCAAGGGGGTTAAAAGCCTATGGAGGGTACTCTAGACCACTTTGAGAAGCTGCTCGAAGGGCCATGCCTGAACCATTCCTTCCCCATCAAGTATCTATACAAGGACTATGGCCTCATGAAGAGGTTTTTGTCTAGAGGCTTCAACAGGGGGAGCATGGGATGGACCCCAAGCCAACCACAGATGATGCCGAGGTGACGAATGATGGCTTTCTGATGTCGGATAGCTACCTCATGATCTTTGGAGGGTCGGTGGCCAACGACTCCAAGCGTTGCCAGAAGCTCGTGCGCCGTGAGGTCTATACGGCTGAGCCGGCTGCGCCTACCTTCCTCTGGTGGTTAGAGTCCACCATAACCTTTGATTAGAATGACCACCCGGAGAGCGTCCTACAACCGGGGAGATATCCGCTCGTGGTCGACCCGATCATCGGCACAAAGCAGCTCTCCAAGGTACCGATGGAAGGAGGCAACGACCTCAACATCATGTACGCTGAGACACTTGACGCCATGGGCATCAGCTAATCCCACATCTGACCAACTAGAGCACCTTTCCATGGCATCGTGCTTAGAAAGCAGGCCATGCCACTAGGGCAAATCGATCTGCCCATCACCTTTGTGGTTCTGTCTAGTTATAGGATGGAGACCCTCACCTTCGAGGTGGTTAGGTTCCATGCAACCTACCATGCCATCCTAAGACATCCATGCTACATGAAGTTTCTGGCCATCCCCAACTACACCTACCTGAAGCTAAAAATGCTAGGTCTAGGCGGGGTCATCACCATCGACACCTCATTTCAGCACATCTACGAGTGCGAGGTCGAATGCTATGATCATGCCATGGCAATCATTGCCTCCAAGGAGCTTGCAGCCATCAGGAAGGAGGTCACCAAAGAAACACTCAACCACTAGCAGTCAGCCAAGTCTTTTGAGCTAGTGGAGGGCGCTAAGGAGGTCCTCATAGACCCCAGCGGCTCTAAAAGCAAAGTGGTGCACATTGGCACCGTGCTTTCCTCTGAATAGGAAAGCACACTCGTCGACTTCCTTCGTGCCAACAAAGACATCTTTGTGTGGAAACCCTTAGATATGTCAGGCATTTTGAGAGAAATCACCGAGCATACCTTGAAGATCAAGCCAGGCTCCAAGCCGATGAAGTAGCGCCTGTGTCATTTAATCGAGGGGAAACACAAAGCCATCAGCGAGGAGATCGCAAAACTTTTGGCGGCAAGGTTCTTCAAGGAAGTGTACCACCCCAAGTGGTTAGCCAATCCCTTTCTTGTATGAAATAAGAGTGAGAAATGGAGAATATGTGTTGACTACACGGATCTCAATAAAGCATGTCTGAAGGATCCATTTCCTTTGCCACGCATAGACCAAGTAGTTGACTCTACCTCAGGGTGTGAAACCCTTTGCTTCCTTGATGCATACTCTAGGTACCATCAAATTGTGATGAAAGAGTCCAACTAGCTTGTGACATCTTTCATCACCCCCTTTGGATTATTCTGCTATGTCACAATGTCGTTCGGTCTAAAGAATGCTAGGGCTATGTACCAGCATTGTATGTTTAAGTATTTTGGAGACCTCATCGAGCGAACTATTGAGGCCTACGTGGATGACATCGTGGTTAAGTCCAAATGGGCTGATGAAGTCATAGCTAACCTTGAGCAGACCTTTACAAAACTCCGAGCAAACGATATTAAGCTTAACCCCGAGAAGTGTGTTTTCGAGGTCCCAAGGGGTATGCTGCTGGGTTTCATCATCTCCAAGCGTGGCATCGAAGCCAACCTAGAGAAGATCTTGGCCATCACAAGGATGAGCCCGATTCAGAACATAAAGAGGGTATAATGAGTTATGGGGTGCCTCACTGCACTCAGCCATTTCATCTCACACCTCGACAAATGAGGCCTCCCCCTCTATCAGCTTCTAAAGAAGTCCGACCATTTTGAATGGATGCCTGAGGCCCAGGAGGCACTTGACATGGTCAAGCAACTTCTGATGAAGGCCCCAATCTTAGTTCCTTCAACCAATGGAGAACTGCTTCTGCTCTACATTGTGGCCACCATGTAGGTGGTCAATGCCACTTTGGTGGTGGAGCAAGAAGAAGAGGGGCACGCCCTCAAAGTACAGTGCCTAGTGTACTTCATTAGCGAGGTCCTATCTAAATCCAAGACCTGCTACCCCCAAATCTAAAAGCTCCTATACATTGTCCTCATCGCCAAGAGGAAGTTGTGCCACTACTTTGAGTCACATCCGGTGATGGTCGTGACATCCTTCCCCCTCGATGAGGTTGTCCAAAACTAGAATGCCATAGGAAGGATCACGATGTGGGCACTCGAGCTGATGGGTCAAGACCTTGCGTATACCTCCTGGATGGCCATCAAGTCCCAAGTGTTGGATGATTTCATTGTAGAGTGGACCGAGGTCCAAATGCCACCAGTGGTCGTTGACCAAGAATACTAGACAATGTACTTTGATGGATCCCTAATAAAGAAAGGCGCCAACGTAGGGCTGGTCTTCATTTCACCCCTTGGGGTATGCATGAGGAACATGGTTCACATCCATTTCCCCTCCAACAATGTGGCCGAATATGAGGCGCTCATCAACGGCATGCGCATCACCATTGAGCTCAGTATCCAACGCCTCGACGTCCAGGGTGACTCCTAGCTGGTCATCGACCAAGTCATGAAGGAGTCAAGCTACCACAATACCAAGATGGTTGCATACTATCGAGAAGTCTGCTAGCTAGAGGACAAGTTTGACGGCCTTGAGCTCAATCATATCTAGAGGCATCTCAATGAGGCGGCCAACACGCTAGCGAAAGCGGCATTCGACCAAGAGCCGGTGCCGACAGGCGTCTTCGCCGCAATCAGCATAAGCCCTAGGCTCAGGGGCTAACCAACCATCGACTCCATCTGACCCTAAAGTCTTGGAGCTTGACAAGGATCCAGCAATAGAGCCCGACCCTCTAGTCGACTAGAAGACGCCTTACCTTGACTACCTCCTCTGTGAGGCACTGTCGACGGACAAGACGGAGGCTCAGTGGCTCATGCGTCGCACCAAGTCCTTGTCCTTATTGAGGGTGAACTCTACAAGTGAAGCCACACCGAGATCATGTAGCGCTGCATCCCTATTGAACAAGGGCAGCGGCTGTTGAGCGACATCCACGGTGGGGTATGCGGACACCATGCCACGCCAAGAACCCTCATTGGAAATGCATTCCGATAAGGCTTCTACTAGCCGACCGCAGTAGCCAATGCCGAACAGATTATGCACACCTACGAATGGTGTCAGTACTATGCCCGGTAGACCCACTGTTTACACCAAAATTTGGAAGAAGAGTCACATGGACTTAAAAACTCTCAAGATCATGTCATCAAGGAATCAATCGCATGCAGGTCAGTATCAACTGATTTGAATGCAAAACTAGAATTGGCTTTCTTCAGATAGCGCCAACAGATAACGACAAAGGCTACGATCGACGCTGGGACAAAACATGTTGGACTATACAAAAAGGGAAAGATTAGAGTCCAAGTTATCTTAAATTAGGAATGTTTTCTCTAAGCTCAAAGATTGTAATGAGTCATCCTTAGATAGGAGTTATGCATAGGTCTCAGGTATAAATATCAAAGCATGACTATTGTAAAGAATACACAATCAATCAAATACAAGTTATTTACTTTTTTTGGCTCCAGCCACCCCTTAGGAGTAGGAGTAGAGTAGATCTCGGCGAGTTCTTCAGTAAGTATGGCTACATCGATCTAGTCAACCTCCACTACTTGTCTGTAAGTACCGTCATGGCTTATACCTCTGTTCATACGACTGCATCGATCCGATCGACCTCCACTGCGACTCTAGTATAAGTTAGTTATCGACTCTTATCTAGTTCAAGTAAGGTTGCATCGATCCAATCAACCTCCACTGCTCAAACTAGATTAAGGTTAAGTTATTGGCTCTATCTAAGGGTGGCGTTCCTTTAGATAGATTAATTAAGTTACCGATATTGCTTGTTACTTTCATTATTTATTTAATTACAGCAATATCACTTCGCCCGATTGGGATTGATCTAGATCGGCCTTATATCCTTTTTAACCCATTGTTTGTTAATCTAAATTTGATCTAACCTACACTTTAAACAATGGGTTATGTTTTATCAGTTGTTTTATATCAATCTTGATCGTGCATAGCGTGCGGTTAAGGCGTGTCCGATTTTGAGTAGATTTATTGGCTAGAGAAAACCATTCCATGGCCCGTTATCACAGCCTATGTGATTCTGCCTCACACCCCACTATTTGCACCATGGAGTGGAGATCGTTAATTGGTAGATCTGTTCCTAAGAGGGCATGACCTTAACTGTGCGCTATGCCTAAATCGGCTGTTTTAGCCGATATCGAGCGCTTTCACAAACAGTTCACATTACGAGATCATTGAAGTAGGGATAAATTGAAAGATGTGTTAGCCCCATGATCTTATTATTGTATTACAGCCTGCATGATTCTACCTCATGCCCCACTGGTATTAGTAATAAGTTAGGGTCGTCGAATCTATTATTGTTTCTATGGCCTGCATGATTCTATCTCATGCCCTACTGGTCATAGCGATAGATGAGATCTAATACATTCATTAGATTTATATTTATTAAATGGTTGAATGATGATGAGATGTTTCTTTCATAAAAAGGGGTTCGATAACATGCAGTCATTGGCTTAGCATAAATTAATCATTGTTGATATCTTTTTGCATTGACCAATATTTGTCTAAATAATGATATCCATCCTAAACGATAACCAATTCTTCTTACACAACCTCATGAGCTTTAATTGATTTATTCTTATGAATATGTTAGAATCGACTATTTAGTCAATCTCCTTTCATATCGGCTCTTAGAGCCACACATTTGGGATTGTCTGGCAACACCGGCATGTTTTGCCCTAAATTACTGATAAACTTTCTCTCCTTCTCAATTATAGGGTCAAATTGACTGGCATGTCTTAAGAGGAGTGCATAGGATCGACCTCGCCTATGCTAAAGCTAGGTGGATCTCCAGCTCCATCGAGCTAACCCTTCTAGCTTGCTCGTGTGCCCTCGGCATGGGACAAAAATTCCGTGTCGACACACGTTTCTGGCACGCTCGGTGGGACCCCACAATCGTCATGGTGGTTCACAACAACAACAACATCCTTATGGTACATTATGAAGATCTACCTAATGGAGATAAAGATGTCATCAGCAAAGCTACAGAAGAATTTTAGAGCAAATGTTTGTTGTCCTACACCAAACGCGTGACAACACAATTGTTTAGAAATTTCCACTACCAAGAGTTCTATTACACAGGCAGATAGATAGAACTAAAGTTGAAGATAGGCGTTTCTTTATAGAAGTTATAGACAAATCTGTTTATGATGCCATATCAAGCCATAATGAAGCTTTCTTGGACACATTCCACAACGCCATGAAAGAAGAGATTGATGGGTTTCCAGTTGGTCAAGTTGGGTTGGCTTATTACAACATTCTAGATCTGTTGACCTAAGGGACTAATCAAGTTGGTACCAGCCATCAGGAAGTAGCACCAGCTGGTAATGGTGATGTCCAGGCAATTCAGGGTTCATCTGAACAAGCTCAAGGTACTACTACGAATCAGACATAGTATAATCCTCGACCATCAGTATAGCATGTGCAATAGCCGGCGAGGCAAGGTCAGAACCAGGTGATCAATTTTGGCACATCAGGCCACATACCGTCATCGGCTCAAAAAATAGCACCATCAATTCAAAGGATCTGTAGAGATATAGATCCTCATGTCTACAATCAAAAACTTCAAGCAGCAAGCCATCAAAGGACCTAGCAGATAGAGATCCCATAAGGATATTACTATAGAACAGATTATAACACCCTTCACATGATTCTAAGTCTAGGGTATCAAGGCACACGAGATTTCAATCCACAGATGGGTCAGCAGGTGCAGAGAAATCCAAATCCACAAGCCAATGAGTTGTTGCTAAAGGTGACTGAGATGATGAAGAATCAGTTTGGTCTAAAGTCAAAAGGGCTGACCTTCTCATACAAACATCCATATCTAGAATGGTATGATTTGGTCACTCTTCCCACAAATTACAGACTCCTAGAGTTCGCTAAGTTCACTAGCCAAGACAGTACAAGTATGATAGAACATGTTAGTCGATATCTTACGTAGTTGGGCAAGGCATCAGTTGAGGAGGCCCATTGAGTTTGTTTCTTCTCCTTGTCCCTGTCAGGGCCAGCCTTCACTTGGTTTTTGTCACTGTTAGTCAATTCCATTACCAATTGGATTGACCTAGAAAAGAAGTTTCATACATATTTTTACACTGAGACTAAAGAAAAGAAGATTACCGATCTGACAACTATAAGGCAGAAGACTAATGAATCAAACACTGAATTCCTCTAGAGGTTCTAAGAGACTAGGAATTTATGCTTTTCATTAAACTTGGCTGATGATCAGTTAGCTGCTTTAGCCGTTCAAGGAATGCTGCCCATGTGGAAGGAAAAACTACTAGGACAAGAATTTGATAACTTGGGTTAATTAGCTCAATGAGTCACAGCACTTAATAGCTAATTCCAAAGTATGTATAAAGATACCCAATTTTAGAAGAGCACCACAGTAGCCGAAGCTTATGATCCATACTCAGTCGATGATGACTATGAAGATGAAGAAGAAGAGGTTGCTACGGCTGAATGGAATTGGGGCAAGAAAATAGTAATGGTGCAAAATCCTTAAGGAAGAGGAGTCAAGGAGAACTATGACTTTGATGTCACCAAATCAGACAAGATCTTCAATTTCTTGCTTGAGAAGGGGCAGATCAAGTTGCCCGATGGTCATGTTATGTTGCCCCCTGATTAGTTGAAGAATAAGAAGTTCTGCAAGTTCCATAGCGCTACCTCTGATTCCACTAATGAATGCAGAATCTTCTAGCAGCATATACAGAGGGCTATTCAGCAAGGAAGGCTCAAATTTGATACGCCTCGGAAAATGAAAGTTGATGATAATCCTTTTCTAGGAGATCAAAACATGGTTGGTGCTGGGCTACTCAAAGGAAAGACTAAGGTCCTAACATCAACCAAATCAAGAGAAGCTGGAACAGTCAAGCCCAAGATGCAAATATCGGTCGACGAATATAGGGAAATTAAAAGACGTCGTGATAAGCAAAAGAGCCGATATGAATAGGGAGGAACGTCAAAAGTAGGTGCGACAAGGCCGCGAGTTACATCTTGGATTCTATTGAATAAGTGGCAACGGTAGAAGGAAAAGGATTATCAGCGTTGGTTAAAGGATCAAGAATACCAGCGTCAACTGGAAAAAGAGAGGTATGAAAGGAAACAAGCTGAATCACATTGGAATTGTTCTTTCTTCAGACATTGCTGGAATGAAGGTTTGAAGTTGCCTAATAGACATGACTGTCCAGAATACAGCAATCAATATTGGGAGTTTAGGCAATCTCAAACCAACTATCGGTCTATCCATGCTCAAGATGCATATCATCATAATAACATGGATCGGCGTTTAAAAAATAAAAGTGTTTATGATCAGCTTGGAAAATGAGCTGTTGACCAAGACTGGGCTGATTATGAAGAAGAAGGCAATGAAAGAAAATATGTTTGGCAGGAAGGCCAATGGTGTCCATGAGATTTGCTAAGAAGCCAGAAGAGAAGGGTGCAACGCCTAAGGAATAAGGAGTTGGAACAGGCTCAGGCATCCAGTAAACCTCAAGTGTGGCGTACGAAGCAAACAGCCGATAGAAAGCAACCACCGGCTAATATCTAAATAGCTTTTCTATTGCCATTGGAATTTAGAGCTCCGACAGATCAAGAAGTGTATTCAGATTTTGATGAATCAGAGTATGAAGAAATAGTTGCCAAGTTGATGGTTGTACAACAAGTAATATTTGATAAACCAGTCAAGCATCGGCACTTCAAGGCTTTATATATGAAAGGTTTTGTTGATGGGAAGCCAATGAACAAGATGTTGGTGGACAGAGGTGCTTCTGTCAATCTCATGCCTTACATCACTTTTCGTAAACTTGGTAAAGGATCAGGAGATCTGATGGAGACTAACATGATGCTTAAGGATTTTTGAGGTAATGCATCTAAGACCCAGGGGGCAATAAACATCGAACTAACAATCGAGAGCAAGACTCTGCTCACCACATTCTTCATCATCGATGGTAAAGGGTCATATAGTTTGCTCCTTGGCTGTGATTGGATTCATGCGAACTGTTGTGTACCATCGACCATGCATTAGTGTTTGATTCAATGGCATGGAGATGATGTCAAGTTGGTTCGCGCTGATGAATCTTTGAGCATTGCAACAGCCGATCTAGTCCTTTGGGAACTAGGAGATTTTGAATGCTTTTTTGGCAAATTATGGGAAGGAGGCTTCATTAAAATTAGCAATGAAAGCCAACAGTCGATACAAGCGATTAGCTCTGAGAGTTTGTTTTAGTGAATAGTCACAGATTTACGTCGACCATTAGATTAAGGAAGAATAAGCATTGATCCTAGAAATGGGCTTAGGCCGACGTATGTGAATGCTAAGTCGAATCATAATAGATCTATTAAAGAAGGTTCTGCTTCGCTTAATGGGATGCTTGACCTGGGTTGATCGATCATTTAACCCTTGAAGAGTTTTGCATCAAAATATGTAAGGGGATGTTATCTTAGCATTTGATCAACACTTGATAGCCAATTCATTCAGTCATCGGCTCTAATAGACGGTACCATAGAGGTATCACCTCTAGTTCAAAAAATGAAAATCTTCAAAAACAATAAAAGCTAATACGATACGTATCGCCTCCAGAGCAAGAAATAAAAACAAAGATTGTCATACACAAGGACATTGCACTGAGACACATTCATGAAAGAACATGAGTTTTTGTTCATTGGTTCTCCCTAAGTACAATCTAATCGAAGACTTTGTTCACCACATCCTGAGCAGATGTGATATCCACGATGGCCTCCACCGTTATGATGAATTCTTCTATCAAGTCCTCATGTTCCTTAGGACCATCACTCATTGGGAAACTGGTCTCCATGACATGGAGCTTGTACCCTGCCGGAACTTGTGCTGTGGTCAGCGCCACTGACGCGCCATGATGAACATCATGGAGGGCAATCTCCTAAATGTGGGCTAGGATTTCTTGGAGACAAGCGTCAATGAGGGAACCCTAAGCATTGACAGTGTCTGTGGCTGCGTTCGCTGCTAGTTGGAGAGACTCTAACTGCACCGTCTGGGCTGGCGATCATAGAAAACTATCAATACAAAGGCAGTGGAAACCAAAATAGAAGCATTCATGGAGCTCATCTTACCAGCCACTACGGCGTCAGACTTAGCTAGCCATGCTCAAACGGCACTGGCCTCATCCTCAGCCACATTAAGGGCCGCTTAGAAGACCCCTAAATGGATCTCAAGCTGGCTGTTTTTTGAATTGCTTTGGAATAGCGGTCCTCCGCCGCCCTCCATTCTTAGAAGAAGCGACGGGCATCGTCGCCGTTATACGAGTTGGAAGAGTCCGACGACGAAGTCGGCGCGGAAGATGCAGCGTTAGAGGGCTTGCCGGCCCTAGGGAGGGGACAAAGACTGTCATTTAAGACGAACCTATAGGCGAGTCAGAACAACTCATTGTCACAAGCAGAAGATGTTGATCTCACCTCATGCGTCAGAGGCGCTGGTTCATCGGCATGTTCTTCTCTAGGACTTCCTCCGCCACGCGCTTGCCGTGGTTCTCCTCACCGGCCATGAAGTTGATTTGATCTATAGGAAGAGGAAAAGGCTGCTATAGAGTTCTACGAGGGCGGAGAAAAGCAAAGGAACATGAATGGTTGCAAGTGCGGATGTGTTCAAGGCCAGAGCCCTTGACTGGTATTTGAAGCCACGGAATGAAGGGGTGGACACCTCGGGACACGCAAAAGGCAATCATAATTAATAGGAGGTGAAGCGTCACCTCGCTAATACCAAAGAGAATGTGGCACTAGATGACTAAGGATAGAAGATCGAAGGGCTCTCTGAATAAAGGTCATGTTTTCAGATCTAAATAGAATTAAGACCAAGAGTCTGGAATTGGCTATTTTCAAAATCAGCTCTTTAGTCAGAACAAAGGACCTGATCTTCAGAAATGGAGAAGAAAGACCAATCCCTCCTTGGGAAGTTCAAACTGGATTGCGACGCATTATGTTGCAGAGTGATTTATTAGCCGAAGTCTATAATAATCTTGTGATGGATGATTTAAAAGACTTGAGTTGCCTTCGGCTGCGTGCTCTTGAAAAACATTGAAGCCCATAAACTGAGGATTACAAAATATTACAATTAAAAGGTCAAGAATGAGCAATTTTCTAAAAGAGATTTAGTCTAGAGAGTAAAATTGCCGATCGGGTCAAAGGACAACAAATCTGGCAAATGGTCACCTAATTGGGAAGGACCTTATCGGATCAAGCGTTGTGCGCCTAGTAATACTTATATTTTGGAAACACTAAAAGGAGAAGAAGAATTCAGCAGAGCAATCAAATGGGGAATATTTAAAGAAATATTACCCTAATATTTGGATTAATACTTGACAACTAATTTGCTCTGTTGTCGGCTCTAATAGCCAATACCAGAAGGGTATCGCTTCTAGTGCTAAAATAAACCCAAAGGGGTAAAAGCCGGTACAATGTGTATCGCCCATAGGAGCAAAGCAAACACGGACAAAGTGATGCATATGGTATGAAGTATGAAACAAAAGAAAAAATCACTCTAGATGGAAAAATTGGTTGCTAATATCACCTATTACAAACTACGGGTCGGAAAACACTTTGGCTACTATATCATTGACTTGAGAGATAAAGGCTATGAAGTTAGCAGCACTGAAGAAATCCTCAATCAGGAGTTCATAATCCCTAGGGTGCACCGTGGCTAGAAAACCATGGGGGAGGAACCGAAGTTCATGGCCAGAATGGGGTTGCGTAGAAGCCAATGCCATGGCAGCACCGTGGTGAATGCCATGCAGAGCGACCTCCCTGACATGGTTTGGGATGTCGTGTAGGTGAACCACTAGGATGGTGCCTCTGGCATTGATGAATCCTGCTGCGTGCTCCGCAGCCAATCGGAGGCTCTCCAGTTGGGTAGACAAATCTAAAAAGATTCAAAGGGGAGATGATCAGAATCTTGAGGATGAAATTGAAAGGAAGCAAAGGTTATGACAGATATCTCACCCATGATTCTAGCCAAGGCCTTGGCCAACCTATCCTCTACCAAATCAGCCTTGGGAGGTGATCAACATCGAACCATGGCCAGAGTCGATTCTGCAAGGGAGAGACATTCAGTGAGACCCTAGCCATGTTGATCAATGGAGGCAAGTGGATCATCATTGTCAATCCATCTCCTTTGATAACAAGGGAGCTAGCGATGAGCTGTTAATGAAGAGGACCCTAAAGGCCAAACAGAGTTGGCCCTATCCCCTGAGGTAGTGGGGGCATCATGAGTTGTACCCTCTTGATGATGAAGGCGCTGATGCGATGATGTAGGTTCATTGAGGGCCTCCTCAGCAAACCTCTTGTTGTTCTCCATGATCTCAAACCTATGGAAAAGCAGGAATTATACAAAGGACGTGGAAGGTTTAAGACGAAGTGAGTTGTTATTTGATTCCCAGCCATGGCCCGTATATATAGCCCGGGAAGGCGAGGAGATAGATTTTGCTGGGGGTGTGAGATTGAAATCAGATATGGAAATAGATCTACGCTCTGGAAATTCCGGGGACAGATATCGAGGAGATAATAGATTTGGACTTATTGCTTCCCCAAGTTATAGAATATCATGGGATGGATACAAAAGATTTATATTGGCCAGCAATCAGCCCACCAAGGTTTCTTTGGATTGAAGGGAGTTCGAATCCCCATAGGGCCGAAAGTTATCATAAAACAAGTCACATCGGCCCGTTAATAAGATTATGACAGAGAAGGGGAAAAACCGCCTACCCAATAGATGCCTAGCTGATTTCTCGGTGACTAGGAAACTGTTGAAAAGAAGCTTGTGGCTTTCCTGATGCTCATTTGATTGAGCAAGCAAGGGGAAGGTGTCCACACATTTTAGCCCTTACAAACACTAGAATAGCTCTATGAGCATGGAGAGAAGACCTAGGCAATATCACAAGGATTCTTCTAACTGTAGTAGCTGATTCTCTTGCTCAACAAGGTGCTAAGATAAGCGACACAATTGCCCTATGCACAAGAATTCTTCTAACCGCTCAAGATCTTCATAGCAAAAAGATAGACCATGGAGGGTTCGGTGGAGTTGGAAACACTTGAGGGGGCAGATAGAAGAGAAACATGGCTGAATTGTTGAGTTGCTCTCACCAGGGTCAGATAGACATTTTATAGCCGGCCTAGAAAGATGAATCCAAGTGCCCGTTAAGCAATGATGCTCTTGTAAAAAGTTTTGAAGCATGGGATCATAAGCTCACATAGGCGATGACAAACAGTAGACCCCAGATCAAGATTCTCTACCCATGACTGCGGACCTATCGGGGATACAAACATGATAATTTTAGAATAAAATTACTTTTATCCCAAAATTGGGGGGCATGTGTTTACACTAAAATTTGGAAGAAGAGTCGCAGGGACTTAAAAGCTCTCAAGATCATGTCATCAAGGAATCAATCACGTGCAGGTCGATATCAGCTGATTTGAATGCAAAACTAGAATTGGCTTTCTTTAGATAGCGCCAGCAGATAACGACAAAGGCTACAATCGGCTCCAGGACAAAACATGTTGGACTCTACAAAAAGGGAAAGATTAGAGTCCAAGTTATCTTAAATTAGGAATGTTTTCTCTAGGGTCAAAGATTGTAATGAGTCATGCTTAGATAGGAGTCATGCGTAGGTCTTAGGTATAAATATCAAAGCTCAGCTATTGTAAAGGATACACAATCAATCAAATACAAGTTATTTACTTTTTTTGGCTCCAGCCACCCCTTAGGAGTAGGAGTAGAGTAGATCTCAACGACTTCTTCAGCAAGTACGGCTGCATCGATCTAGTCGACCTCCACTACTTGTCTGTAAGTATAGTCATGTCTTATACCTCTGTTCGTACGGCTGCATCGATCCGGTCGACGTCCACTGCAACTCTGGTATAAGTTAGTTATCAACTCTTGTCTAGTTCAAGTAAGGCTGCATCGATCCAGTCGACCTCCACTACTCAAACTAGATTAAGGTCAAGTTATCGGCTCTATCTAAGGGTGGTGTTCCTTTGGATAGATTCATTAAGTTACCAATATTACTTGTTACTTCCATTATTTATTTAATTACAGCAAATATCACTTCGTCCGATTAGGATTAATCTAGATCGGCCTTATATCCTTTTTAACCCATCATTTATTAATCTAAATTTGATCTAACCTACACTTTAAACAATGAGTTATGTTTTATCGGCTGTTTTATATCAATCTTGATCGTGCATAGCGTGCGGTTAAGGCGTGTCCGATTTTGAGTAGATTTATTGGCTAACAAAAACTGTTCCATGGCCTGTTATCACGGCCTATGTGATTCTGCCTCACACCCCACTGTTAGCACTATGGAGTGGGGATCGTTATTTGGTAGATCCATTCCTAAGAGGGCATGACCTTAACTGTGCGTTATGCCTGAGTCGGCCATTTTAGCCGACATCGAGCGCTTTCACGAACAGTTCACATTACGAGATCATTGAAGTAGGGATAAGTTGAAAGATGTGTTAGCCCCATAATCTTATTATTGTATTATGGTCTATATGATTCTGCCTAATGCCCCACTGGTATTAGTAATAAGTTAGGGTCATCGAGTCTATTGTTGTTTCTATGGCCTACATGATTCTACCTTATGCCCCTCTGGTCATAGCGATAGATGAGATCTAATACGTTCATTAGATTTATCTTTATTAAATGGTTGAATGATGATGAGCTGTTTCTTTCATAAAAAGGGGTTCGGTTACTTGCAGTCATTGGCTTAGCATAAATTAATCATTATCGATATCTTTTTGCCATTGACCAATATTTGTCTAAAGAATGATATCCATCCTGAACGATAATTGATTCTTCTTACACAACCTCATGAGCTTTAACTGATTTATTCTTATGAATATGCTGGAATCGACTATTTAGTCGATCTTCTTTCATATCGGCTCTCAAAGCCGCATATTTGGGACTATCTGGCAACACCGGCATGTTTTGCCCTAAATTACTAATAAATGTTCTCTCCTTGTCAATTACAGGGTCAAATTGACTGACATATCTTAGGAGGAGTGCGCATGATCGACCTCCCCTGCACTGAAGCTAGGTGGATCTCTAACTCCATCGAGCAAACCCTTCTGGCTTGCTCGTGTGCCCTCAGCATGGGACAAAAATTCTGTGTCGACACCCACCTACTGGCCCAAGTGCTCCAAACAATACCATGATGTGTCCATTTACGGTCTGGGGGCTCGATCTGGCCGGACCTCTCAAAAGAGTGCCCGGGGGCTATACCCACTTGCTTGTCACCATAGACAAGTTTACAAAGTGGATAGAGGCCCGACCAATCTCTGCGATCAAGTCCGAGCTAGCCATGCTGTTCTTCCTCTACATCGTCCATCGCTTTGGGGTTTCGACCACTAGAAACCTATGCCCCAGTGGCTACGATATTTTTGCTCACCAGCGTGATCAGAGTTTTTGTCCTCGCACCCCGAGCTTTAGCCTCCGCCTTCCCTGAAAGGATTTGGAGGGAGCCACTAGTAGAATCTCCATCGAGGAGAGTCTGGTAGGTCACCTAGGTCGGTCAGATGGCTCAGGCCACTGCTGAGAGATGAATACGGAGAGGTGGGATGCCCCATGTTGGTTATGCCAGCTCCATCATGAATGTTGGACCTGGACCCCACATGGACATATTCGGTAAGAGCTCCTCGAACCCATCACTTGAGCCATCAAGGTAACTTTACCAACCCCCACTTTTCTTTTTCAATGCATGAACTTTCATTCATCCATTTATTCATACATTCATTTATACATTCACTCATACATTCATCACATACATCCAAGCATCACATATGCAATCGCTGCATCACAACGCTTCATGTCGTGTCACGAAGCGGTTGTCATCTCATTCGATATGAGCGGCGACCGACCAAGGTTCAAAGGATGGCCCACAAAGGGCTTGATGTCACCTCGTGTCAAACGGAGCTAGGGGAGAAAGAAACAAGATGAGCCCCAGCGGCCCTTGCTCGACCCCGCTCAGAAGCGGACAGGGACATCTCGACCTTTCTCGTTCGATCCTAGCCTCAATCCAAGCCCACAGAATCCCCATCGAGGGGAGGCCAGCGGGCCACCTGAGTCATTCTTCGGAGTGACATGGGCATCTACTGGGATGTGGGTTAAGGAGCAGTCGAATGCCACATGAGGGCTATGCCGACCCCGTCAGCGAATGATGGACCCAGATTCCGCTCGAACATGCCCATTAGCGAGCTCACCGAGCGCAACACTCGAGCCATCGAGGCAAGTGTCTTTAGCTCAGCCCCTCTGGTTGTGGAAATTGAGGATGGGGTGACACATGAAACACGGCCGACCCCTACCGAGCCCCTAAATTGGGAGTCCAACTGACCGGGGTTCAAAGGCCGGCACACGAAGGGACCGAGGCCTTATATCCTTTTTAACCCATCGTTTGTTAATCTAAATTTGATCTAACCTACACTTTAAATAATGAGTTGTGTTTTATCGGCTATTTTATATCAATCTTGATCGTGCATAGCGTGCGATTAAGGCATGTCTGATTTTGAGTAGATTTATTGGCTAGCAAAAACTGTTCTATGGCCCGTTATCACGGCCTGTGTGATTCTACCTCACACCCCACTGTTAGCACTGTGGAGTGGGGATCGTTATTTGGTAGATCCGTTCCTAAGAGGGCATGACCTTAACTATGCGTTATGCCTTAGTCGGCTGTTTTAGCCGACATCGAGCGCTTTCATGAATAGTTCATATTACAAGATCATTGAAGTAGGGATAAGTTGAAAGATGTGTTAGTCCCATGATCTTATTATTGTATTATAGTCTGCATGATTCTGCCTCATGCCCCACTGGTATTAGTAATAAGTTAGGGTCGTCGAGTTTATTGTTGTTTCTACGGTCTACATGATTCTGCCTCATGCCCCACTAGTCATAGCGATAGATGAGATCTAATACGTTCATTAGATTTATCTTTATTAAATGGTTGAATGATGATGAGCTATTTCTTTCATAAAAAGGGGTTCGGTTACTTGCAGTCATTGGCTTGGCATAAATTAATCATTATCGATATCTTTTTGCCATTGACCAATATTTGTCTAAAGAATGATATCCATCCTGAACGATAACCGATTCTTCTTACACAACCTCATGAGCTTTAACTGATTTATTCTTATGAATATGCTGGAATCGACTATTTAGTCGATCTTCTTTCATATCGGCTCTCAGAGCCGCATATTCGGGACTGTCTGGCAACACCGGCATGTTCCACCCTAAATTACTAATAAACGTTCTCTCCTTATCAATTACAGGGTCAAATTGACTGACATGTCTCAGGAGGAGTGCGCATGATCGACCTCCCCTGCGCTGAAGCTAGGTGGATCTCTAACTCCATCGAGCGAACCCTTTCGACTTGCTCATGTGCCCTCGGCACGGGACAAAAATTCCATGTCGACACCCACCTACCGGCCCAAGTGCTCCAAACAATACCATCATGTGTCCGTTTATGGTCTGGGGGCTCGATCTGGTCGGACCTCTCAAAAGAGCGCCCGGGGGCTATACCCACTTGCTTGTCACCATAGACAAGTTTACAAAGTGGATAGAGGCCCGACCGATCTCTGTGATCAAGTCCGATCAGGCCATGCTGTTCTTCCTCGACATCGTCCATCGCTTTGGGGTTTTGACCACTAGAAACCTATGCCCCAATGCTACGATATTTCTGCTCACCAGCATGATCGAAGTTTTTGTCCTCGCACCCCAAGCTTTAGCCTTCGCCTTCCCTAAAAGGATTTGGAGGGAGCCACTGGTAGAATCTCCATCGAGGAGAGTTTGGCAGGTCACCCAGGTCGGTCAAATGGCTCAGGCGACTGCCGAGAGACGAATACGGAGAGGTGGGATGCCCCATGTTGGTTACGCCAGCTCCATCATGAATGTTGGACCCAGACCCCACATGGACATATTCGGTAAGAGCTCCTCGAACCCATCACTTGAGCCATCGAGGTAACTTTACCAACCCCCACTTTTCTTTTTTAATGCATGAACTTTCATTCATCCATTTATTCATACATTCACTCATACATTCATCACATACATCCAAGCATCACATATGCAATCGCTGCATCACAACACTTCGTGTCGCGTCATAAAGCGGTAGAACAGAGTCAGGGGAGAAAATGTAGATGAGCCCCAGCGGCCTTTGCCCGACCCGCTTAGAAGCGGATAGGGTCATCTCAACCTTCTTGTTTGATCCTAACCTTGAGCCAAGCCCACAGAATCCCCATTGAGGGGAGGCCATCGGGCCACCTGAGTCGCCCTCTAGAACAGCTCGGGCATCTACCGGGAGGCAGGTTAAGGAGTAGTGGAATGTCACATGAGGGCTATGCCAACCCCATCACATACGATGGACCCAGATTCCACTCGAACATGCTCGTTAGCGAGCTCACCGAGTGCGTCACTAAAGCCATCGAGGCAAGTGACGTTAGCTCAACCCCTTTGGTTGCGGAAACCGCAGACAGGGTGATGATCACAAAGATGAGCTGACCCTCAACCGGACCTCTACTACACGTGGGGCTCGAGGAAAGTTGGACTCACAAGGAGACTGAACACACGATCATAGAATGATGGCTCAGATCCTAGGGAGGGGGCACGCATGAAAACAAGAGACGCTTTTCTCCTATTAGTTTCGCTATCCTTTCCTCGATCTTCAGTGACACCCAACCCTAGCAACAGCAAGGGGTCAGGTCTCACTCGGAGGATGATAAGGGTATATGTATACACACTTCCTGAAATAGTCACCGCGCCCGACCCCTCCCTGACGTTAAAAACGTAGTGGCAAGGTTTGTAGAAACGAACGACTGAGCATGGCAGGTCAAATTGCAAGAAACCTACGCCC
Source organism: Miscanthus floridulus (assembly GCF_019320115.1). NCBI lineage: Eukaryota > Viridiplantae > Streptophyta > Magnoliopsida > Poales > Poaceae > Miscanthus > Miscanthus floridulus. Next base: position 182,113,733 of record NC_089580.1, on the reverse strand, counting down.
AATGGCCACGGCACTCTTGCTTACCAGCGTGATCAGAGTTTTCCTCCTACACATCAAACTCTATGGTCTTAACAAACAAAAGGGTCGGAACGCATGAACCCCTTTTCACACATAAAAAGAGAGGAAAAACAAATCTGTTTGCACCAAAATAAAAGAATAAACTTGGTCAAACAAAACAAAATGACAAGTTTGTTTAAGCATTACACAAAGGTCGGCACCTATCCTCTGATTACAAGAATGATCAACCTATTGAACTAACTAACCCCTCTAGGGGAGAACTATGCTTTCGATCCTGTCCGCTAGGTCCTACGAAAGGGGAGCCGCCGCCGCTTACATCTCCTCTAACTCGTGGACTTCATAGCCAAGTGCAAAGCCATGGCACATCATCTCCAGTCAATGTTGTCCCCATAATGAGAATGAGCAATCGCAAAGGATTGGTTGACCCTAGTGCGAAGCACATTCCTCTCGAGCTAGCGCACCCGAGCTGTGATCTCAACAGCATGGGCCACGAGTGAGCTAGTCCCCTCTGACCACACCACCTCAAGGTCATCGTAGACCACTCTAAGGGTGGCGCTCAGGATACCGATCTCTCACTCTCTGCCTAAAGATTCCTCCTCGCCTCGATAAGGTCCATGGCCAGCCCAGCAGAGACGCTCTCAGCCTCTAGCTTTTGGGTTGTCATGTTTTAGAGCTTGGCCTAGAGGGAGCCAACATTCTGCTACATGTCGTCATGCTCTTGGTAGGCCTGGTCATGCTCTCAGAGGGCCTGGTCGCGCTCCTCATGAGCCATGCCATGATTTGAGCAGAGCCTCTCTGTGGTTTGGAGAAGCTCATCCCGCTCCTTGCATAGCCGGGTGATCGCCGTGGCATCTAGACTCACCATCTTCTCTAGGGCCACGAGCTTCTCCTCGACCCCCAGCTTTAGCTTCCTTTCCTTTTCAATCTCAGCCAAAAGGTTGAGGATCCACTGGCGAGTCTCGGTGTCCTTCTAGAGCAGCTTGTTCTGCTCCTTCCTAACCATGGTGGCCTCCTCATTGCCCCTCCGTGGTCACACCGACAAGGCCTCAAACACCCTTTCGGCCTCATCAGCATGCCAACGGGCCTTGGCCACCCACAACCGAAGATTATCCACCTCCTCAGTGAGGGGAGTTAGCTCGGCCACCCTCTACTGGGTGGCAACAAGCTGAGCGATCACCTCCCCACACAGCCACACCACCTCGATGAGGCAATCCTAGGTTTCCTTCTGCTCATGAAGGAACTGAGACTTCCCCCGGTTGCGAGCGATAAGGGACTAAAAGAAGACGATGGTCAGAATACAAAAAAAATATAGAAAAAGAAAAGGGCGAGAAGCAGGGTCAAGCAAATACCTGGCCGAAGGGAATGACAACGTCGTGCAAGGCACCTCGAGCGTGGTCTAGGGCTTCGAGCACGAACACGATCCCCATGTTGAGGCTCTCCCGCTCCATTCTCCCTACGGCGTCATCGAGAGTAAAGAGCATCGACGTCGGATCCTCTGGACTTGCCCACCAAAGTAGGGTCTCGCCCCACACAGGTGAGTCGCTACCCACTGACGTTAGGGCCAGGGATGGCTCCCCAACGGCTCCGATCACCGCCGACCCTTCTCACCATGATGCCCCCACCAAGACACTCCCTCCGATGACGAAAGGGGTCAATGGTATGGACACTAACTCCTCTCCTAGCAACACAACCTCTAGGGACCCCTTGGCCACATCCCCCTCCATCCGGCCAATGCTAGACGCCGTCACCTAGGCCACCGATGGCGCGAGTCGCGCTGGTTCCTCAGGCACTGCCATAATAGCGCCCGGCTATGACCCGCCTATCATAGTCGCCGCCACCTCTACCTACATCGATGGGGTCCTAACCGGCTGCGTCGTACCCACCATGGCCGGTGCCACGAGCGTGGTCGAAAGCCTCGTCCGCCCCGTCGTCGGCAGCGGTATCGCTGCCATCACCGGCTATTCCGCAACCTCTGAAGGCGTCCCTTGAGCCCCAGCGTCCACCCATCCTACTGAGGGCACAGGCGCCAACATGGGTGGTGCCTGACCGGTCGGCGACTCAGTCACATTGGTGCCACTATCGCCCAAAATGAGCGCGACACCAGCCAATGGCTGCTGCCTCGCTTGAAGAGCGACGCTCTTCTTTGGCGCTAGCGCTAAAGGATTACGCTGCCTCCCAATGCTGCAAGAGATGAAAAGCATAAGTCACGATGAAATTTGACCAAAATAGGAAAAAACAGAGGAGCTGATGACTCATCTCAGCGCCATCGGGCGGCAGACATGTTTAGGGGGCGAACCCCCCGATCTCTACTTTGCCTCATCTAGGTGAGGTCGTTTCGAGCCTGCTCCCTACTCCTAGGCAGAAGGGCTTGCTCCCCTTGGATCTTGGGGCGCGACAGCTAAGCCACCCATCTCCACTGGCACCTTAGGCATGGCGGCAGAGCCACCTGCCCTTGTTGGTTCCTAGGGCAGGCCGATGGTATGGCCTGTCTCTGTCGACTCCTCGGACGTGCCCTCCCCTCCATGGAACGGGAAGGGTCCCAACTCCTACAAGGATGAACCGATACCTATCAGCACATCCTTGTTCTCTAGGTCATCCCACTCAATGTCATCGACTACCTCATCATCGTCTCCATCATCATCATCATCATCACTATCAGTGTCCTCCCCTCGCTCTCGTGCCTACAGCTTCCGCTGCTTCTTATTCCTCTTGTCCTCCTTCGCCTTCCTTAGCTGCTCGCCCTCGACGTGATTCGCCGCCCTCATGGATGAATCCCTCAGCAATGGCACCGGGTGATCATGAAGATCAGGTCCCTCGGCTGGTCCTGTCCCTCTTAAAGTTAGTATCAAGAGGTCAGGAAATCAATTGAAGAGGAGGTATGAGGAGGGGAAACTTGCGAAGATGCAATGGCCTGGTTCTGGCCGCATCGGAGGATGTTCTGGCACCGGGTAGACAAAATTGAGGGGGGCGCCCGTGTCATCCCATGAAGGCTCCATCGCCTCCTTAATGCATTGCACGACCTCGAAGTGGGAGAGCGCTCCCTCAGCAAGCGTCGTTCCACCGAACGACGCCTTGGGCGCCATCACATACAGCGAGAGCGCGCGCATCATCAATGGTGCCACCCTTCATGCGTGTTAGGCCCCGATGACGCCCAACCCCTTTAGGCCGCTCTCCTTCATGATGTGGATCATAGCGATGTGGTCTCAGATCTTCTTCTTGTCCTTCTTCGGAACGCCCCACTTCCTCCACGACTTCGAGGCTTCTTTGATCAGGCGTCCGATGAACTCCGATAGAGGGGTGGTGGTGTCGCTCTTGAGGTAGAACCACTGCAAATGCCATCCCTTATTAGATGTTGATAGCCGCATCGAGGGTACTCGTCGACCCGGTTATTTCAGAGTTGGATGCTGGCACACCCCATTGGCATGTGTAGTTCCTGCCTGCCGCTCTTCTCCCTCTTCTTTTAGAGGGTGATGGTGAAGAAGTACCTCCATAGATCAAAGTGGGGGCTGATCCCTAGGAATCCCTCGTATAGGGCGATGAACGCCGCCATGTGTTGGATCCTGTTGGGGTTGAGATGCTGCAACTCGATCTTGTAGTAGTGCAGCAGCCCCTAGAGAAATATGTGGGTAGGGGTCATGAACCCACGCTCATGGAAGTGGGCGAATGACACTATGTAGCCATCAGGCGGCGATGGTAGATCCTCCACGCTAGGCAGCAGCCACTCCTCGGCTGAGGTCCATGCGCGGAGAAGACCGTGACGGACGAGGCCCTCCATGCGCTGGAAGATGATGTCAGAACGACACCACAGATCCATTGGAGGTGGGGACGGTTGGATGCGGGCTCGACGGTGGTGAGGATGCAGAGACAGGGAACCCTAGGCAATTGGTGGCGGTGGTCGTGGCTGCGGAGGCAAGGATGTAAGGTATGGAACCTAAGGGGCGAACCCATTGGTTTTATAGGGGCGACGAGTGCGAGGAAACCAACCGTCCGCCTAGATCTCTGTGCCTGCCATGATCTGCCACAACATCTCGCCGCGGGATGTGCGCACTCAATCTCTATCCGTTCCCTTGGAAAACTCGCCGGATGTTTCACCTCTCCGAACAGGCCATGACTCGTCATGGGTAAGAGGAATATGGATTAAAAGCGTCTCTACGGCCCGAGTGGGCCGAGGAGTCCGTAGGTCGGCCCATCGATGGATTCGACAACTGCTCCAGGCACCTTTAAAGTGAGAGGTAGAAAGAGATGGGCCCGCTAGCGGCCAGAACCTAGGCGCACGAGCGCCGCGGGCATCCTAGCTCATGTTCGAGTCTCGGTTGGTTATGATCCATGATTTTCCTTGAAGAAAGGCGCATAGCCCTCGGGACCGGTCGAATGGACCCGAGAACTATACGGATCGACCGCTAAGAATCTAGAGCCAATCACCAAACTGACCCAAGCCGAATCCTCGTGAACGGGATGCTGGGGACCCCACTCAGACTAGCCCATTAAATAGCTCTTCGGATGCCATGATTCGTCCTTAGAGGAAAATCATGACGCGGCTTGGCCCCTCCATTTTATCTGAAAAAATGCTTGAAAGAAGGCAATCACAAAGACGAACCGATCCTCGACCAGGCCCCTCTACGGGAGGGGGCTCGAGGAAAGGGAATCACCATCCCTAGGTCACACTGTGGGCGACAAAAGAAGGCCAACGCCTTCAGAGTCATCCCATTCGGAAAAGCCTCCAAAGGAGTATTCTACTCCTCCGTAGGCTCAGGGGCTACTGTCGGGGACCAATACTAGGGTATTTAAAGATGAGCTAATAACCATCAACATTGATTCGTCCGAGCAGTCAAGAGCGTGACTATAGCTCCAATTGACCTCCAGGTGCGCAAACTCCGCCTCGTCCGAAACCGAGGCCGCGGGCTCCGCCTCGCTCGACCCCTGAGGGTTGGCTCCGTCTCGTCCGACGGGCTCCGTCTCGCACAACCCCAGAGGGCGGGCTCCGCCTCCCCGACACCAAGGCCGCGCGTTCCGCCTCCCCGACCTCTAAGGACTGGCTCTGCCTCGTCCGACCCTTGGGGTTGGGCTCCGCCTCGCCGGCCTTTGGGGGCTTTGCCCGACCCCGAGGCTGGAGGCTCCATCTCGCCCGACGGAGACCCATACCACCGCCAACCACTCTAGGTCCAAGCGTATGGGCCTGGATCAAAGCTCTGACGCCAGGAAAGAGACTGGCATGCCTCGTTGTAGCCCGCGACCCATGATGGGTCATACCTAAGAGTTCATGTCAGGAACAGTATCGGGCGTACCGGTGTTGTTCTGCCTAACCCTGTACGAATACTGACGGGCGCATCAGTTCACCACGACGTCCGCTAGGACAGAGTAGAGCGCCATGACCGGCAGACGACGTCTGCACATGACGCTAGTGACGGATAGGGCCGCGACAAGAAGTTGTCCCTGTTGACGTCTACAGAGTCGGCGGGGCCCGTATAAAGGAGAAGAAGGACCCGACGATCCTGAAGGACTTCTTCCTCTCATTCTCTTCTCTTCCTCCACTGTAACCCGTGCTTTTCCTTAACCTATAAAATGGTAAGTAGGGCGTCCCACAAGGGGCACCGGACCAACAATCGCAACACATCGCCTCGAACCATCGGACTCGAATCCGATCGATCCATTAAACCCCGAACACGCAGCCAAGCAGCTATCGAGCTCTCGGCACCCATTCGTTCCTTTCACTAGAGACTTGAAATCTATTCCTCTCTCGACCGTTTGTAACCCCTACTATGAACTTTCAGTACTAGTAACATGAGCAGCGAGAACGAACTGAACGCAGGGACATTCTGCCCGAACCAGTATAAACCTCGTGTCCTCTAAACACATCATCCAAGCCAAACACGTAATATTAAAAATTTACTCATTGGTGTTTACTCGAAACGCCAACATTATAGAAACACCGACATTATAGAAGCGAGAAAATGGCTTAATCAACTATATAGATACAGTGATAGAGAAGCTGAAGCATGCGAAGCCATACTAAGGGGGTATTTGGTATTGTTCCGCTCCTGTTTTTTTAGATCCGCTCTAGCTCTACGTTGTCAAACATCTTCAGCTCAAAAAAACTCCGCTCTAAGAAAATGTGAAGTTAAAGGCTAACTTCATGTTTTTTCTGCCTCAAGGGTACTATAGTTTTTAGAGTTTTCTAGTCCACGTGAAGTTGAGTGATAATTACCCACGTTGCCACTTAAACCGATTCGTTTTGTTCGACTCCCCGTCCTCGTACGTGCGGTTCGACAAGCCGCGATGCATGGCCCCGGCGTCGCTCCCTGCATCTCCGTTCCGCTACTGGGCGCCGTTCGAGTCTGTTGCCTAGCTAGCTAACAGGATTGGAGAGATATGTGAAGTTCGTCAAATTAAAGTGAGAAATGAAAGGCTAGTTTTTATTTAGCTTGGCCCGGCGGCCGCATGGTGGCCATCCCTGCTAGGCCGTAACGTGTCTGGCGTCTTGGCATCCAGATGCTTGTTTTGGTGTCTTAGGCGTCCAGATGCTTGTTTTGGTGCCGTGAGGAACGACGTCTGAGACACTCGGACAACAAACGGTCAATCAGGGACATAATATACTGTTTATATGAAGGCAACATATTTCTAAAGTTGGAGCTAGACTATTTGTCAAACAGTATCACATGTTCTACAAACTTCACAGCAGACTGCTCTATAATAAAGTTGGTGGAACAGAATTGCAAAAACTAGAGCGGTGCAGTCACAAACACCCCTAAAGAGGAGCAACATTGTTCCTCCGGCTCCCATGCGGCCGTGCCGGAGCTGCCGGCGAAGCCGAGGTAAAATAAAAACGGCACGGAACTTATCGTTGGTAGAGACTACTCTCTTCGTCCATAGTAGAATGCAATTCTTGTTTTTTCGAAAAATCATTTAGTTTGAAATTTTATCAAAATTATATAAAAAAAATACTAACATTCATGATGCAAAATTAGTATCGTTAGATTAGTTATAGAATATATTTTATAATAAATTTATTTAGAGACATAAATATTAATACTATTTGTTATAAAATTGATCAAAATTTAAATACTTTGATCGACATAAATCTCGTAATTGCATTCATCTGTGGACGCTGGAGTAATAAAGTAAACGCTGGACCTGGGTGACAGGACGAGCGTGTCCAAAAGCTGGGGAGAGCGTTGCATGGTGCATGCTGAGCCTTTTGGTTGCCTCAAAAGCAGGAGGGCCGCGTGGAGCGTCAGACTGTCGTCGCTTGCAGTAAATTGGAGTGGTCAAAAGGAAATAAAGAAAGGAATGCGAAGCTGATACTACGGCTCTGCCTGTGCGGCTGTGCGAGCAGTGGCCATCGGTGGCTGTGCGTGGCAATCGGCGGTGATCTGTGAGGCCGGCAGGCCGCAACGGCATGTGCCACCGGAACGGGATCGGGGACCGCTTCCGCCTCCATTATAGCCTTCTAGGCACACTGTAATCGGCTCCCGTGGGATCGGACGGGACAACAGATCAGAGCAAATCCCATACCGTTCTGTGTGGACAGTTCGCACTGGTCATCGTCGAGCTGGTAGCCTACGATGCGATCCCAATCCCAGCGCAAACTCTCCAGCGACTGCGAGACCATAAATTTTAAAATCGTAAGTTCACATCTTAAAAATTTAGCAAAATCAATTAAAATTTATTTAAAACAACTCAATATAACAACCAGCTACTGTGTATATTAGTGCATCAAAGTCAACATGTCAACCCCGCGTTAGTTAGAAATCTAAGCTAGTCAGCTAGACATTAGTTAGAAATGCATGCTAGACATTATAAACTACTCTCTCAAGTCCAAAGATATCTAATGGACATTGGATTTTTTAACTTGCTCTCCAATGAAATTTGAACATTACTGAATCATACATGGGGATGATATCCAAATCCAAATGGACCTTATCCAAAGCATAGCCAAAACAACAAATAGTATCCAATTAGATTTTGGATGATCCAAATCCGCCGCCAGCTCTACAAGCAAATATCCAAGCTTTCTTTCTGACAGAGCATCAGGATCACCTTTTTTTTTCTTTTTTTCCCCCTTTCTTTCTTTCTTTCTTTTTTTTCACGATACAATGTGTGATACGTTCGCAAAGAACAAAATTCAGGAACAGATAGGCTAAACCTTTCCAAAAAAAAAAAAATGTTACACTATTATTCTCCTTTTAACGATGATGATACATGGTTCCACCAGAAACTATGCCTCTACAAGTCCTTTGCTGCGTGCTTTCTTCTTCCCACCTTTTGCTGCTTTTGAACTTGCTTGGGCATCCTCTTCCGTCTCGGTTTCTATCCTTGCAAACACTGGCTTTGGCTCCGACATTACCTGGCCTGCTTTAAGGCCTCCCCATTTCGTATCCTCCTAATGAAATAGCTGAAAATGATTACATGCTCTGGAAAATATTGAGGCAGCTTCATAAAAGATTGAAGACTGCATTTTCCTGATGATGCCTGATTGTATTGTTGAGGATGAACATGTATAAATAAGACTGGAATCGTACAGCACGTCTGTGATATAAGAACATACCCATCTCAACACCCTAAACTGGTCTTCTGTGAAACCAAGCTGTGTGTAAATCCTCAGAGAAAGGCTTGGAGTGATAGGAGATAGTGCGATTGCAATTATCCTCATTGTCTCTAAAATAAGTACAAGATCCTGTAGATAAGTTGAGACAGATTAAGCCATGTAGTCATATCACAAAAGTACAGACACGGAGTGCAATTCCTCTAGAATGTGTATCATAGCTTGCCAAACAACATCTGAAATAACAATCATTTATGGTTCCATCAAAATATTTCACAACAATGGAACAAGTTTTGTAGAGAGTTAATAAGTAGCTTCATGCATCATATACATCAGATAACATTAGATAAATCATTGACCATTTAAAAAGGCCTTAAGATATATATTGTCAGCACATATAAGATTCATTGCTGATGTTCGATATCACAGAGAGTATACCAGTAATGGTGAAATCAGAGCTAGGATGTTGTCAGAACAGTCAGATGTATAGCAACAATAGTATTTTGAAGCTCCAAGGGAGGCCACTTTCATAAGCTACAAACTGACTAGATGTTTTGACTTTTCAAATTCGAATTTTCAGCATTTAAGATTTGGCAAATTCAGCTGAAACATAGGTGAAAAGGTGAGAGTAAAAAATAGTTTTTACATGTTTACCTTTGCAGCCTTTTCAGCACTCTCACCCCCTTGCTTGAAACAGGACCATGGTGCTTGCTCATCGATGTACAAGTTTCCAAGGTTACCAATCTCTAGAACAGTTTCACATGCTGATGACAGCAAAAGATTTTCATACTGGTGTTTTGCATTGTCCACCTGTAAAAACAATTTCACGGTGATTCGAACAGAGACAACAGGGCATGTGAATGTGTGGTACTTCTTAGGCAGACCATCATTGTTTCATGAGTTCAAACTACAGATGGACCCACCACATCATCGGCAACACTTGTTGACAGAGTAAAAAACAAATTCACTGTTGTAGACCTTATATTTTCTAAGTCTTTAAATCTTTATACAGTTGGTTATATACATACTAGACTACCGGTTCAATCACAAACTCGTGGTTTATAATTAAATCCTTTATCCTCCACTCCTCAGTTTAAAAGGTACCATGAAAACCTACTTACCAGGTTTTCTATGTTATCTCTGAACAAACTTCCATCTGCAGCAGCAATTGAATCAAAAGCTAGTTTGGATTTACAATTCTTTTTTAGTAGCCCAAGTGTACGATTAAGGAGGTTTCCTGTTCAAGTGAGTGAGTGAGATCATTATTAACACGTAAAGATGCATAGGTAACACAAACAAGGAGCACCAAGTGAAGAAAGAAGGCAAATGACATAACAATTTCAGCACACATGAAAAGTATATACATGTTTCAGAAACAAAGGTAATTTCAGTAGAAATACCAATTGTATTAGCAAGATGAGCATTGACTATATTGATAAAGCGTTCTTCTGAATAGTCCCCATCATTGCCGAATTCTACTTCCCGCAAGAAGAAGTACCTAACAGCATCAGCACCAAATCTTTCTACCAGATCTTTTGGTTCAAGTGTGTTGCCTAATGACTTTCCCATCTTCATGCCATCCTAGAATTTTCAAAATAGAAGCCATTGGTGCATGAAATAAAAGTGACTTGCTGAGATAAAACATAAAAGGTGACTGGGAATCTAGATACTTTTTTTTTTTTACTTATGGTAGAGTGCTATACTGTCATCAGGGCTCTATAAGTGGAAACAAGTACAACTGTAAATAAGTAAGATCACCTTTGTCAAGAATCCATGACCAAAAACTGTATCAGGAACACTTAAACCTGCTGACATTAACATGGCTGGCCAATAAACTGCATGAAACCGTAATATGTCCTGAGACACACGCACAAAAAGTCAGCACATATAAAATCAGAAATCCATATAATATTCTTCATTGCCAAATCAACATTGATATGTTAGCATTGGCTATTTTGCATTTCACAATTGTTGGGGAGGAAGGGTGGGGCACTAATAAAATAGTGTGTATCCAGAGAGTTGATGTTTGTATTAACGGGTGTTGAAATCCAAGCAAAAGACTACTCCTTAAGGTGCATTTTGATTTAAAAAAAAAAAACCTTTCCAATCAAGTGCAGGGAGGCTGGCCAACCATGATCAACAGCTTGCTGCAAACTTGCCTGCTCACCATCATCTAATAATGCTGAAATATACCTACAGAGACATAGGGCAAGTAGGCTGAACCACATAAGATTATGTACTTAGTTGCTGGGAACAAGAAAAAGGAGATACAATTTCATCTTCATTCAGCCGGCTTATCAGCTATAATCTACAGTATTTTTCTCTCACAACAAAACAGCTTCGGCCGGCTTATCAACCGGCTTTAATACCAGCCGAACAGGCCCTTAGCAGAGTAGAATAAAGACCAAGAGCTCCCTGTTCTTTTACTGCATGCGTGGGCTTACATTAAGCTTAAGTAATAAAGTGTCCATTACCCAATATAAAAACGGATTAGATGTTTTTACTGTAAAATACAATAAGTATATGAAATTACAAAATAGAAACATATATTGCCTTCAGGAAAATGAAACAAAACACAGCATGCATGAACAATGCAGTGTACTAAAAAAATATCTGCTAGTTAAAGAGGATATAAACAGGAGATCATTAAGAAGAGCCTTCAGTGATACTCTCCGACGAACTCCAAGAATTCAGATTCCAGTAATGTTACATGGAAGACACAACAAGTAGAAATAACAAATGCACATAATTCAAAGCATCCAAAAGACATGAACATGGTCATCGTTTTCACCAGACAAGCTTAACAAGAGAAGCTTGTGTATTGTAAGTTACAGTTTGGAAAGAGAAAAAGCTTAAGTTGCTCTAATAAATTGCGAAGGACAGTAAATAAAAGAAGTTGTTACTTGCAAGGTAGTACTAAGCAACATAAATCAATGGCACAAAAATACATATATAGCAGAATGGTTATAAAAAGATAAAATAGCAAGTCTCCATTCTTAACCACATGCAAATGAGCATGTGCGAAAGCGAGAAACATACCCTAAAAGAGCATCAAACCACACGTATATTGTCTGCTTGGTATCGTTTGGCACTGGAATGCCCCATTCTACAGATGCACGGGAAATAGAAAAGTCTCTTAATCCGCTTTTAATCCAGCCTTGGACCTACAAGCTGTGTCTTCGTGAGACTAAGGAATAGGTACATTGTAAAACCATGAAAATAAGCATAGAAACTGAAAGATTGAAGAAATGAAGCAACCCAGGTTATGTTGCCACTGGAAGCTAAAATATGAATATTTTATTCAATAAACGAAAATAATATCCCCTATTGAAAATTGAATCCAATAGAAATACAATGGTGATACCTACACTGCAAACTTAGTAAGAAGCCAGCCCTTTGTTCAAACAACTATAGAATTCACTACATGAAATTATGAAAACATTACGACTATCGTCAGACCTTGCTCTCAACATGCTCGTGCACCTGTGAGCATATGTGATTTGAGGAGTCAAGGCAAGCTTACCTTGAAACAGCAAAGAAAAAATTTCAGGCACCAAAAAACTTAGCTTGGTTTATATTCACAATCAATAATGTACTGGTCCAACTGCACAAACTAAGAATAAAAAGGAACAGTTTGTTTGTCATAGCCTCTTCACTATCTATTAACTACTGAGTTTGTTTTCCCCTATCCCCTATATAGAGCAATACTGGCAGTTCTCTTTTTCCAGAATTGGTAAGTATTGTCATCATGGTCTCTATCTTTAACCTTGTCAGGATGTCATTCCTGAGTCACTACTAGACATGATATGCACAAGAAAATGTATCGCGCGGATTTTTGTTGAATATGCCAAAGCACTTCAGAAAAGCAATGATCAAATGAAATTGCATTGTTTGGTTAGTACATACTTGACAACACAGACATGATCAAGAAAATTGTGTCAAAGCTTCATGAAGACATATGTCAGCATTGTTTTTGGGACTTGTCTCTAGCCTATGCTTGAATCACCTGGTATCCATTTTTACAAAAACAGTTTTACATTTTCCACCATAATTTGCGATGATGTACACTAACTCAACAATAACAAAAACATTGAACAATAGCATATACAAAATAGGACTAAAACCTCACCTCGTTCAAGCGATATGATGGCCTTACAAAATCAGGATTTCTTGTCAGTAGCTCTTCCAACTTATGCTGGTACTTTGACAAGGCAAAGAAATAGTTATCTTCTTTTCTTTCTACACAAGGCTTCAGATGCACAGGGCAACAATTGTTTTCCAATAGCTCTTTTTCATCCTGTGTTCAGTCAAAACTAAAGCATCAGTATTAATAGTAGTATTAAAAAGAGGGTTGATCTATATAGGTGCACATGGCACAAGAAAACTGCATAGCGTTAAAAAAGGACTTCAAACATTTTCTTACTTTAGCCAACAATTTTAAAAAAGGAGTATTTATTGACAACACAAGATTGAAGTAAACAGATTGATCATGAAAAATACTTTTTCATTATATAATTATTTTCTATTTATAATAACATTTTTCTTATACATATTGTTAGTCGAAGTGTTATATTGGAGACCATGTCGATGTCCTAATGGACTAATATAACATATCAGAAGAAGTAGAAAACTAAAATAGAGCACACACAATAGTATAATACAAATCTCTGCTACGTTAAAATAGCAAGTTTTGCAGTTCCACACTATTGATTGTGCATAAAATTTTTTGAAGGGCCAAAAGACTAAACCACACCATAAATCCAAACTCATACTTAAGAGATGTTAGGCACTGCAACCAACGTTGGCACCAGTCCCCTCCCCTAAAAAATGGACGGATAGCCAAGATCTTTATCCATGTAAATCCAGAAAAGCAATGTGGCTCAGAAAACCACTTAGTAGACAATTCTGTTAATAATATGACAGCATCAAATCAAACATGTGTACTGATTAAAATATTTAATTGTACTACCATAATGGATTGGAGAAGGGCGGGCCTGGTGCAAGCGGTAGAGTCTTACCGCCTGTGACCGGAAGGTCCCAGGTTCGAGTCGCGGTCTCCTCGCATTGCACAGGCGAGGGTAAGGCTTGCCACTAACACCCTTCCCCAGACCCCGCACAGAGCGGGAGCTCTCTGCACTGGGTACGCCCTTTTTTTACCATAATGGATAGGAAACAGCTCGATACGATGGAAGGAAGTTGAGACAGAAACTTACCTTGTACTCCTCACAGCTCACACAGTAAAGTCCTTCATAATCAGCTCTATATATGTCACCACTGTCTAATACTCTGGAATAGAATTCGTTCACAACAGCCTCGTGCTTACGATCGGTTGTGCGAATAAACTTGTTGTATTCTATGTCTAACTGCAAGAAATGTGAAATAAATTTGGAGGGAAAAACTGAGCTCATGATTTACTATGTAGTGGAAAGTATTGTAAACTGAAACTTGGTGTTGTAGACGTACATCAGCCCAGAGCGTCTTATATGAACTTGAAATTGCATCACAGTGCTCCTTTGGGTTTCTACCACTGGCCTCCGCGGAAGCAGCTATTTTCTCACCATGTTCATCTGTTCCAGTAATAAATATAACATTCTTCTCTTGCAACCTCTGCAACCACAAAGAATCATCAACAGACTGCTGGATAATAAGAGTAAGCAACTGAAGTCAAGGATGCTACTACGAATAGTTCATATAGTCAACTTAGACAACCAATCATTCAATTGAAAAAGGAAAGGATACATGTAAAATTCACACACACCAGGCAATTAGCAACTTCACCAAGGGCACGACGAGAAAGTGGTGTAGTATAAAGTTATGAACTATTTCAGGTTATGGAAAATATGCAACCCCTTTTCTCGTGCAATGCATGTGCAACGGAGTGGCGCATCACCACCTAATCATCCAACGGTACACCGCATCACACTTTTCTCACAGCAGTACAAGTGCCCAACAGCCACTTGACAAAATGTTTGACCCCATGTTAGTAAGATTAGTGCTGCAGTGGATCTCATGCAACCCACGCATGTGCCAATTTGCTCTTGCAGGTTCCATAGTCCGACAACTAACTGTTAGAAATTGCAGCCGTTGCAATCGTGGGTGGAGGCTTGCCTGGAAGCGGGCGATGGCGTCCGCCGCGATGGTGGTGTAGGCGCTTCCCATATGCGGCGGAGCGTTGACGTAGTAAAGCGGCGTGGTGAGCACGTAGGGCTCCGGCGAGGAGGCCGCGTCGGGGGACGAGGAGGCGGAGGCGATGCAGCGACCGCGAACGCCGCAGCTGAGCGCGGGGGTGAGGGTCCGGGGCAAAGGGGAAGCGAAGGCAAGGCGGTGGGCGCCGGCGGCGAGGGAGGAGCACGGCGCGCCGAGGAAGGCCCGCCCGGCGGCCATGGCGGTCGAGACCTGAGGAGGGGATGAAAGGGGTTTTGGGTCACGCCCGTGTGAGGAGGAGAGAGTGGATTGGGGTGGTCGTTGTGGAGGATGTCAAGTGTGCTGGGCTGGACCGATGGATCAGCTTTGGGCTGGATCGTTAGTTCGTGCCTGTTGGAGGTTTGCGTGATGGACGAGCCCACTAATTAGAAAACAAAAAACAACAAAAGTCCAATTTACCTCTACAACTATCGCGGTCGTTCAATTTTTTTATCACTGAATTACAAACCATTTTTTTTACTCCGTCGGTTTTTAAAACCGTTTGTTTTTCCACCCTCGGTGATTCTACTAATGTGGCGCTACGCCATAGAGTAATAGATCAAAGTAGGTTTTTTTGATGCCAATGAATTTCAACCTACTTTGAATAGATCAAAGTAGGTTGAAATTCATGAAAATAGTTTTTCAAAAATACATCCAAATATTTTTACATAGAAAATAACACACATATCGCATATGTTAAATGAAATGAGAGAGAGGAAAGGATCAACGGCGCTGGAGAGGATGCGGCTGCAGTTGGGAGACGTCGTAGAGATAGGGTACGGTGCAACGGTCCAAATTAAGGCATCAACATCACTCGCTAGGCTCGTCCTCAAATGCCATGTAGAAAGCATGAGGGAGGGAGGGAGCAATTAATTGTTAGTTGTTCCATTTCAAATTATAAGATATTTTATTTTTAGGTATATTGCTTTTACTATATATTTAGATATAGTGCATGCCTTAAGTGTATAAAAAAACTACGTATCTTGAAAAGTCAAGATGTCTTATAATTTGGAACAGAAAGGGTACTAACCAATTATTTTCATATCCATAGTGAAAAGTCGTGCATAGAAAATAGCCTTCTTCATTACAGTGGCATGACGTAATGTGTGCAAGCAAGTACTGTTGGGAATTTAATTTCGTCACAAGACACAGCCCCAAACTTTGGAGCTAAATTCTTGAGATTCCGTAACGAAATATGTTTGCATGAAAAAGGAAAGCGAAGACAATATTTCGACTTCGCCAAGAAGTCAAGACCAAAGCGAAGGCAGAAGTTTAACTTCGCGGGTAAATATTTGGCTTCGCTGATTAACAAAGACAAAGAAAAGCATAGCAGAAATCGACTAAGACAAAATGCAGAATTTTCCATAGGAATAATGGCCAAATAGAAGGATGAAGACTGAAGTAGTGTAAAATGACCACTTCGCCCTTATAGTTGAAAAGAGTTGTAAATATTTGGGTTAGGGGTAAAATAGTCATTTTATGTTAGACACGAAGACTGGGGCCCTATAAATACCCCCTCTGACATGTATAAAACGATCATGAAATGAATACAACTTTATCTTGTGTTCAAACTTTGATACTTGAGTAATTTCTTACCCAACATCGACGCCCACGGTTTGTGTGTGCTTGAAAACTCCTATGACCACGCGAAGCTAATGGGCAGACCTAATAAGAAAGTTACCACTGGGGTAACCAAAGATGACCCACCAACAGTCAAAGACCAAAGTCTCTAAAAAGATGTACCCCAAGACCCAAGTTCTTCAAAAGCAAGCAAAACCAAAGAACAAAGACTCAAAGAATTAGAAGAGTAAGTGCTGAGAAAGCAAAAAGAACTTGAAGAATGTCGCGCAAGAGCAAGAGAAAAGTCTCTCAAATAAAAAATAGAAGAAGTCGAAGCCACCCTTCGTGAACTAAATGAACAACTCCAAAATGCAAGCCACGAAGTTATACATTTAGATGAACCAAATTCAGCAACAAAAGCTTCTCAAGAAAAGAATTCTCAAAAGTCATTCATATCAATTAACACAAGCTCTCCCTTGTCAATAAACTTATAGCTAGCACAATGGCTTTTGGGGTACAAATTTAATATGATACCAACTTTCGATGGCCAATCTGACCCGAGGCAATTCTTGATGAGTTTTGAAGCTGCAATAATTTCTAGACCAGCACAACAATGGTACTCTTCGCTGAAAGAAAAATCCATACATTCATGGGATCAACTTAAAACAAACTCGTTTGTTGACTTTCAAGGATTTCACCCAGCTGGCATCACATACATAGATCTGTTCAATTGCAAGCAGCAAATCAAAGAGCCCCTGAGCCAATATTTCAAAAGATTCATCCAAATCAAGACATAAATTTCAAATATCACAGATGAAGTGGTAATAATAGCTGCAATTAAAGGGCTTCAAGTAGGCCAATGCGCTTCTCATCTTGCTCGAGAAAAACCAAGTATAGTCGCTAAACTTTACGAAGTCATTCAAAAATAAAGAATCGAAGAAGAAAACAACTTTAGGGCTCAAATCAAGCAAAACAACAACTTTCATCCTCCAAAACCAAACAACTATGAGCAAAGACCATTTACACCACACAATCAAGTCAATCAAATTGAGAATGACAACAATTCAACAGCCGAAAGTGATTAAGCTCACCAAAATCAATATAACCAGCGAAGTCAATTCAATGAAAGAACATTTGAAAGAGGGGGCTTTGCCATAAGAGGAAGAGAAGGAAGAGGAAGAGGCAAAGCACCTTTAAAACCTAAAGATATGTACTGCATTATTCATGGCAAAGGAGCTAGACATACATCTAAAATATGTCCCAAAGTTAAGAAAAGCATCGAAGAAGCCCAAGAAGAAAATAGGGCACCAAGCCAATAAAAATTGTCAATCATATGAGGCAAGAACAGCAAAGTTCTCAACAAACTTATTACCCAATGCATTATGGACATGCCCAAGCACTACTTCTAGGGCCACCTCCCGCATACAACTATGAATCACTAACAATGTATCATCCCATGCAAAATCAATGGAGGCAAAATAAATCTCAGCAATCCAGTGTTCAATCAACACAACCCGAAGCTTCAGTTGCAAACAACTACTTTCGAAGAGTAAATTCAATTTCAATGGAAGGCTCATATAAGAAGACAAGATGGTCTCATCTACCAATCACATTTTCAGAAGAAGACATTAAACTCAAAGATTACCCACATATGGATGCTATGGTAATCGAAGCAAACATTGATGGATGGGCAGTCTCAAAAATATTAGTTGATGGAGACAGCTCCGTTGACATTATATTCACATTAATAATTGACGCCATGAAAATTGATCGCAAAATGTTAGGAAGAGATGAGCATCCACTTTATGGCTTCGGCGGAAAAAAGATCCACTCAATTGGAAGAATAATTTTGTCAGTTTCTTTTGGAACAGTAAGCAATGCAAGAACAGAGCAAATAACATTTGATGTGGTTGACATGTACTATCCATACAATGCACTCTTCAGAAGAGAAACTTTAAATGCATTCAAAGCAGTCATAAGTTACTCATACTTATGTATGAAATTGCTCGCAATAAATGGAGTAATCACAATACACGGAGACCAAACTAAGGCAAGAAACATTGAAAAAAGAATACACTCTAGGGCAAAAGAATGTTCACACAATCGTTGAAGAAGAAGAAAAAGAAGAAATAGAAAATGTGAAGCCTCAAACCAAAGCTCAAGCTTGTGAAGAAACAAAAAGAGTACCTCTTGATCCATTAGTCCCAGACAAATAGGTCATCATTGGTATAGGACTTTCTCAAGAAGAAGGGGACAAACTTGTGGAATTTCTTTGAAGCAACAAAGATATATTCGCTTGGTCATCCAATGATCTAGGAGGAGTCAGCAGAGACATAATTGAACACAAACTAGGCATTGATTCAAAAGTCAGACCAAAAAAGCAAAAGTTGAGAAAACTAGCTAAAGACAGAGTTCAGGCTGCCAAAGCTGAAGTTCAAAGATTGCTTAATACAAAAGTTATAAGAGAAGTTCAATTCACAATTTGGCTAGCAAACATTGTCATGGTCAAGAAGAAGAATGGAAAATGGTGAATGTGCATCGATTTCACAGATCTCAATAAATCATGCCCAAAAGATAATTTCCCACTACCAAGAATTGATACATTAGTCGATCAAGCAGCCGGAAGTGAAATGCTAAGTTTCTTAGATTATTTTTCTATCTATCATCAAATTTGGATGAGAAAAGAAGATGAAGAATTTACAAGTTTTATCACCCCATTTGGGACCTACTGTTTTGTAAGAATGGCAGAGGGGCTTCGCAATGCTGGCACAACATTTGTTAGAATGACTTCAATAGTGCTACACAAGCAAATTGATAAAAATCTACTCACATATGTTGATGACATAGTAGTCAAAAGCAAGAAAAGAGGAGACCACATTGAAGATCTCCAAGAAACATTTACAAATTGAAGGAAAGCAAATTTGAAGTTGAATCTAGAAAAATACACCTTTCGGAGTCCAAAAGGGCAAAATCTAGGCTACATTGTATCAGCAAAAGGAATTAATCCAAACCCAGACAAAGTCTAGGTAATCCTAAACATGAAAGTTCCTAAAAATATAAAGGATGTCCAAAAATTAATAGGAAGACTTGCCGCCTCAAATAAGTTCATTTCAAAATCAGCAGAGCAAAGTCTGTCGATATTTCAAGCACTCAAAGAAACAAAAAGAGACTTCATGTGGGGACCTTCGCAATAACATGCATTCGAAGAAATAAAAACTACTTGTCAAAGCCAAACACACTAACCACACCAACCCCAGGGACCGAATTGCTCCTATATGTCTCAGCAGCAGAAAGTGCAGTTTTAGTTGAAGAACGGGAAAATAAACACACAAAAAGACAAGTCCTAGTATACTTTGTTTTAGAAGCTCTATCTGGCTCAAAAATCTATTACTCAGAGATTGAAAAAAATAACATGCAGTTTTGACAGTAGCAAGAAAATTGAAACACTATTTTTAGGCTCACAAAATCAGAGTACCAACAAATTATCCTCTAAAAGAAGTCTTGCAAAGCTGCAGATCATTCGAAAGATTGGGGAAATGGGCAACGGAGCTATCTCAGCATTACATCAAATTTGAAAAAGAACATCAATAAAATCCTAAGTCTTTGCAGACTTCGTGGCAGATTAGACTCTGTCTCAAAATCAAAGCAAAGACAAAAAGCAACTAGACTAGATAATATATTGTGATGGAGCATCGGGCTTCGCAAGGGTTGGTGCAGCAGCAATAATCACATCACCTTCAGGGGTCAAAATGAGATACGCTGCAAGGTTTGAATTTCAATGTACCAACAATATTGTTGAATGCGAAGCCATTTTACTTGAACTCCGAAAAGCAAAAGCAATGGGGATACACAAGTTGTGGCTAGACACATCGAAAAAGATTATAAGTAAAGAGATCCAGAGCTAGGAAAATACTTGCAATTTTTAAGAGAACAAGAGAAATACTTTGAAGGCTTCACAGTCAAAAATATCTCAAGAACAGATAACTCAGATGCTGACGAAATAGCAAAAGTTGTAGCTCAAAATACAAGTTTACCTCAAGATATTTTCTTCCAAGTACTAACTCATGCATCTATCAAGGCAAAGCAAGAAGTCCCAAGAGACATCCATATAATACAAAGTGAAGATTGGAGAGCACCAATCATGGCATACCTTCGTGGGCATTATGAACCGGAAGATGAAGTTAACGAAGTCAGAATGAAACATAGAACAAGAAATTACAAAATCATCTACAATCAATTGTACAAGCAAGGAATTTGTGAACCACTTCTCAAATACATATTAGCAGAAGAAGGAAAAGAATTGCTATCAGAAATACATGTGGGGATTTGTGGCACACATCCAGGGGCAAGAGCCATGGCAGAAAAAGCATTTCGACAAGGATTTTATTGACTTTCAACACAAAGTGACAGCAAAGAAATAGTTAAATCTTGTCACAATTGTCAAATGTCTGCCAGCAAAATAAGAGCTCTAGCAACAAACTTACAAACAATAGAACCAACTTGGTCACTTGCAAGATGGAGAATTGACATAATAGGCAAATTACCCCCAACTCAAGGAAATTTCCAATATGCAGTTGTGGCAATGGGATATTTCACAAAGTGGATTAAAGCCAAGCCAATAATAAATATGTCTTCATTCACAATGAAAATTTTTTTATGGCAGAACATCATATGCCATTTTGGAGTTCCAAGACACATTATAGTAGACAATGGGACTAAATTTGACAGTCAAGATTTTAGATATTATTGTCAAAACATGGGAATCCAACTATTCTTTGCCTCAGTCAGACACCCACAATCAAATGGGGCAGTTGAAAGAGCAAATGGAATCATATGCACTGGAATTTCAAAATGCCTAGTGTGGCTTCCCAAGGGAAAAATAGGTTGATGAATTACCAAAAGTTGTTTGGGCACACAATACAACAGTATCAACAAACTTTACACCATTCAAGTTGTTGTACGGAGAAGAAGCAATGACACCCAAAGAAATAAAATTTCAAGGCCTAAGAATAAACGTCCAAATAATTGAAGAAGAAGAGCAAGTAACAAGCAAGGATTTACTCGAAAATAAAAGAATGAAAGCAATTCAGAACCTCGAGAAGTACCAAAAAGAAACAAAGAATTGGTACAACAAGAAAGTAAGACCAAGGCAATTATCCCCAGGCAACTTCATTCTAAAAAGAAAGAGAAATAAAGACACAGTTGGAAAGTTTCAACAGAAACGGTATAAGTACACCTTTTTTGAAACAGTCGCCATGTCATACCCCTTCCTCATACTAAGCCTAGCGGCAAGGTTTGTGGAAACAAACAACTGAGCATCCCTGGCTGGACTACAAAAAGCCTACACCTCGGCGGCTATGGTGTCTTTGCTCACCAGCATGATCAAAGTTCAGCTCTTACACCTCGGGCCCTATGGTCTTAACAAATGGAAGGGTCGGAACATACACAAAGGGAAGAAAACAAGTTCAATCAAACAAAACAAAGTTATAAATTTGTTTTTATAAGGGTCGGCACTTGTTCATAGATTACAATAAGCGTTCATCCGATCTATCTGACTAACTAACCCCTCGAGGAGAGAACTATGTCTTTGACTCTGTCTTCTAGGTCCCGCGCAAGAGGAGCCACCGCCATCTCTATTTCGTCTATCTCAGAGGCTTCATAGCCAAGTGTGAAATCGAGGCTCATTGTCTCAAAGTTGATGTTCTCCATGTAATGTGAACGAGCAATCACAAAAGCTTGGGTGATCCTAGCACGAAGAGCTTTCCTCTCGAGCTAGCGCACTCGCACCATGATATCTATGGCACGGGCCGCAAGTGAGCTGGTCCCCTCTAACCGTACCACCTCTAGGTCATTGTAGACCACTCCGAGAGCAGCGCTCAGGAGATCATGCTCATCGCTCTCCGCCAAAAGGTTCCTCCATGCCTCAGTGAGCTCTGTGGCCAGCCCTATGGAAATGCTCTTGGCCTCTAGCCTCTGGGTCATTGTGGTTCCGAGCTTGGCTTGGAGGGAGCCGATCCTCTGTCGCGCCTCATCACGCTCTTAGATGGTCTGGTCACACTCCTCATAGGCCATGCCATGCTTCGAGTGGAGCCTCCCCATGGTCTATAGCAGCTCATCTCACTCCTTACACAGCCAGGCAACTGCCCCGGCATCCTGACTTGCCCTCTGCTCTAGGGCTGCGAGCTTCTCCTTGCCTACTAACTTCAAATCCCACTCCTTCTTAGCTTCATCCAGGAGGTCGAGGATCCGTTGGCAGGCTATAGTGTCCCCCTAAAGCAGATCGTCCTACTCCATCTTGAATCTGGTAGCCTCCTCCTCATCTTGCCATGCCCTCGCCGATAGGGCATCGAAGGCCTTCTTGGTCTCCTCCTCATGCCGATGGGCCTCGGCCTCCCGTAGTCAAAGATTCTCCGCCTCCTTGACAAGGGGAGTCAACTTGACCACCCTTTGTTGGGCGACAATGAGCTAGGCAGTCACATCCCCATGTAGCTAGGCTTCTTCGATAAGGCGGTCCTAGCTCTCCTTCTGCTCGTGAAGGAACTAGGATTTCTCCTGGCTGTGAGCGATAAGGGACTAAAAAAAGATGACTGTTAGAACACAAAAATACATGAAAAAAGAAGAGGGAGAAAGGCAAGATTAAGTGAATACCCGGCCAGTGGGAATGACGATGTCGCATAGGGCGCCCCTAGCCTGGTTTAGAGCTTCCAGCATGGTCAAAATCCCCTTGTTGAGACTCTCCCGCTCTATGCTCTCAACAACATCATCGAGGGAGAAGAGTGTTGATGTCAGGTCTTGTGGATCTATCCACTAGAGCAGAGGCTCACCCCATGTGGGTGAGTGTCTACCTCTTAACATCAAGGCCAGGGGTGACTCCCCGCTGGTCCTCTCCACCATCGCCATGATGCCCAGGGACCACTCAGCCATGTCCCCCTCTGTCTAGCCCATGTCGAGCACTATCATTTGGGCCGCTAGAGGTGCGGGTTGCACCACTACCTTAGGTGCTACCATGGTGGCATCCGGCTATGGCCCGCCTATCACAGCCACCACCACCACCACCTGCATCGGTGGGGTCTTGTCCGCCTACGTGGAGCCCACCATGGTCAGTGCCATGAGCGCGGTTGGAAACTCTGACCGACCCATCATCGGAAGTGGCACCACCTCTGTTGCTGGTTCTTCAATGACCTTCGAGGGCACCCTTCGAGCTCCCATGTCCGCTTGTCCCACCGAGGGCATGGGTGTCACCACGAGCGGTGCCTGACTGGCCAATGAGGCAGTAACACCGGTGCTGCTCTCGCCCAAAATAGGTGTGACGTCGACCGACGACCACCGCTTCACCTAGAGGGCAACACTCTTCTTGGGCGCTAGCGCCAAAAAGTTGCCTCATCTCAAAACATGGCAAGAAATAAAAGGCATAAGTCACACTGAAAACAGAGAAAAATAGAGAAAATAGAGGAGTCAATGACTTACATCGGTGTTGTTGGGCGGATGATACGTTTTGGGGATGAACCCCTAGGTCCTTGCTCCACCTCCTCGAGGTAGGGCCGTTTTGAGCCCGCCCCCTGTTCTTGGGCAGAGGGGCTCGCCTCCCTTGCATCTGGGAGCATGATGGTAGAGCCACCCCCCTCCATCAGCACCTTGGGCACGATGACAGATCTGCCTAACCCTATTGGCTCTTGGGGCACGGTAGTGAAGCCACCCCCTCCACCGGCACCTCATGCGTGGCGATAGATCCACCCACCCCTACTGGCTCTTGAGGTATGGTGGTGGGGCCACCCCTTCCACTGGCACCTTGGGCATGGTGGTGGATCCGCCCACACTGCTGGTTTTGAGGGCGGGCCGATGGTCCAGCCCATCTCTACTGGCCTCACGGATGTGCTTTCCCCTCCATGAAACAGAAAAGGTCCTAACCCCTACAAGGATGAGCGGGTACCTATCAACATGTCCTTTCTCTATAGGCCATCGTGCTCAGTGTCATCGATTACCTCCTCATCATCTTCGTCATTGTCATCATTGTCACTCTCAGTTTCCTCCCCTCACTCTGGCGCCAATAGCTTTCGCTGCTTATTCTTCCTCTCATCCTCCTTCGTCTTCCTCTACCGCTCAGCCTCAGCACGGTTTGCTGCCCTCACGGCCGAGTCCCTCAGCAATGGAACCAGGTGATCCCTAAGGATGAGGTCCCTCGGCTGGTCCCCAATCTCAATGTTAGTATCAAGGGGTTGGGAGTTCAATTAAAGAAAAGGTATGAAGAAGGGAAAACTTACTAGGATCATGTATCTGGACTCCAACCACATCGGGGGGTGACCTAGCACCGGGTACACAAAATCAAGGGGGGCACCCACGCTATCCTGAGGAGACCCCATCACCTCCTTGATGTGTTGTGCCACTTTAGTGGGGGAGAGTGCCCCCTCGGCAAGCGCCATCCCATCGAATGATGCCCTAGGCGCCATCGCATAGAGAGGGAGCACCTGCCTCATCAGTGGCACCACCCTCCTCACATGGTAGGCACCAATGATGCCTGACCCCTTCAGGCCCCTCTCCTTTAGGATCTAGATGGTGATGAGATGATCCTGGATCTTCTTCTTGTCCTTCTCCGGGGCACCCCACTTCCTCCATGAGTCTGGGACCTCTTTGACTAGGCGCCTAATGAACTATGGCAGGAGGGCAGCTGCGTCATTCTTGAGATAGAACCAATGCGAATGCCACCCCTTGTTGGAGGTTGACAAACGCATTGGTAGGTATTCACCGACCCGGTTTTTCCAGAATTGGATGCTAGTGCATCCCATTGGCGTGCTCAGCTCCTACTTCTTCTCCCATTTCTTCTGAAGGGTGACGACGAAGAAGTATCGCCATAGATCAAAGTGGCAACTATTCCTTAGGAATCCCTCACATAGGGCGACAAACGCCACCATGTGCTAGATTCCATTCAGATTGAGGTGCTACAACTTGATTTGGTAGTAGTGCAGCAACCCCTAGAGAAATTTGTGAGCAGGGGTCGCAAGCCCCCGCTCAAGGAAATGCATAAACGAGATGATGTAGCCATCGGGCAGCGATGGTACATCCTCCTCGCCAGGCAGCCACCACTCCTTGGTGGCGATCCATGCGCAGAGAAGGTCATGGTGGACAAGGCCCTCCATGCGCTGGAGGGTGATGTCAGAATGACACCATGGCTCCATTGGAAGATGGGGTGTGTGGATGCAAACTCGATGGTAACTCAGACACGAATGTGGAGAACTTAGGTGATTGGTGGCAGAGGTTGTAGATGCGAAGGCAAGGAGGCAAAGTATGAAAACTAAGGTGCGAACCCTTTGGTTTTATAGGGGCAACAGATGCGAGGAAACCAACCATCCACCTAGATCTCCGTGCCTCTCATGATCTACCACAACATCATGTCATAGGATACGCTCACACAATCCCTATCCTTTCCTTTGGAAAACTCGCCAGACGTTTCGCCTCCTTGGGCGGACCAGGACTCATTACAAGTAAAAGGAATATGGATCAAAAGCGCATCTACGGCCCATCCGGGCCTAGGAGTCTGATAGTTGGCCCATCAACGGGTTCAACATCTGCTCCAAACACCCCTACAACAAAAGGGGGAAAGAGTTGGGCCCTGCAAGCTACCAGTGCCCAGACGCACGAGCGCCATAGGCATCTCGACCCATGATTAAGTCTCAGTTAGGCTTCCCCTGACCAAATCTCCACAAATGGGATACCGAGACCCCAATTAAACTATCTAGCTAAACAATCACCAAATCTCATGACCATACCCACGAAGGGTCCGACCTCGGTGAAGAAGAAATCACCATCTTTAGGGCACGTCGTGGGCAACAATAGAGGGCCAGGGCTCTTAGAAAGCCTCCCTTTAGGAAAACCCTCTAAAGGAGTATCCTACTCCTCCGCAGGCTCGGGGGCTATGCCCATCGGGTGCGCTCGCATACACCCGCTAGCAAGTCAAAAAATCCCCTAGGCAATTCTACTTGAATCGCCCGGGGGCTTGGGGGCTACTATCTGAGACTAATAGTAGGGTACCTAAAGAGGAGGAGCTAATGACCATCAAAATTAATTCATCCGCGCGATCAAGAGCATGACTACACCGCTTGCTGGGTCACTTTTCATCCATCCACCAAGACTATGGGTCCTGCCTTGTCTGACCCCCGAGGGTTGGCTCTGCCTCAGTGGGCGTTGTGGCCATTGGTACCATCTCGCCCAACCCTCGAGGGTTGACTCTGCCTTAGGCTGACTCCCAAGGGCTAGCTCCGCCTCACTCGACGTCTGAGGGCAAACTCTATCTCGCCTGACCCCTAAGGGCTTGCTTTGCCTCACTTGATGTCTAAGGGTAGACTCTGCATTGCTCAACATTCAAAGGTCGACTCTGCCTCGCCCGACGTCCAAGGGCTGGCTCCATCTCGCTCGACCCTCGAGGGCTAGCTCTGCCTCGCCCGATGTCCATGGGTTGGCTCCGTATCGCCCGACGTTTGAGGGCTGGCTCTACCTTGCTCGATGTTCGAGGGTTGGCTCTGCCTCACACGATGTCTGAGGGCTCGATTCGCCTCGCCCAATGTCTGAGGGCTAGCTCTGCCTCGCCCGACGTCTATGCGCTGCTCCTTAATAACTATGTGCATAGATAAGCCAGGGCATTCAAGTCAACCACAATACCAAGGACCATACCCTAAATGCCTACAGGAAAGTACCATCAAGATATGACTAGAAGGGCGCTTTGAGACATCCTAGGCATGTTAGAGTTCAAATAGTGTTGTAGGCGTCGACATTTGTCCTATAGTGTTGTGGGCGCCACCATTTGCCCTCGAGCATAGATCCTGACAGAAGCATACAACAACCACTATGGTCTAGGAGGAAACTTGCATCACCTACAGTAATGAACGTGCGATCACTACGCCGTCTGCTCCCCATAGGGCCACGGATCAGCTACCTAGTCTGCCACGCCACCCACCGAGGTGGGATGGAATGTGACAACTTGCTAACAATGATAGGACATGGCATCATTAGCGGATAGACGCCCAGCACGGACCTATCAAGATCAGTGGACATGCACCCAGCATGGAGCTATCCCTGGCACTGTCTGCCATGTCAGCGGGGCTCACACAAAGGAAAAGAAAGACCCAACATCTTTGAAGGACCTCCTTTGCCTCTGGTTTTTCTTCTTTCTCCCATTTGTAATCCCTACTCCCCCTTGGTCTATAAAAGGGAAGGTAGGGCACCCCACTAAGGGGATTGACTCAAGAGATCATGCATCACATCACACATTTCTAAGCTGCAACCAAGCTCTCAGTGCCTGTTTGACCTTTCGATCAAGAACTTGGGACCTATCCCTCTCTCGCCCATTTATAACCCCTACTATGAACTTTTCAGTGCTAATAACATGAGCAGCGGCCATGAACTAGATGTAGGGACATTCTACTTGAACCATTATAAACCTTGTGTCTTTTTAGCATACCATCTAGGTCAAACGCGCAATAACACAAATTTACTCGTTGGTGTTTCTCGAAACACCGATAGTAGTGGTACCAAGTAAAACCACTCAACTCCTAGTTGTAAATAAGAGGGGGAGAAGTATGGCCTTAAAGTAGGATTATTCATGCTAGCAAGAGAAGGTTTTCCTTCCAAGATAAGATAGTAAATGCAGGTCAACCTATGGTTGGTGACACCTTTTTAGATAAATATTGGTTATTACCCCGTGGATGGATTTCATCAACAAACCTAGCTCAGAGGTGCACCTAAATGCTGAAGCTAGGATATCGGAAAGCCCTGACTCTCATTTTGGGAAGTCACGATGAGTCATTCAGGGTACTTTGAGTTTTGATAACCGGAGAATTATATCATAGAAAGGCTATATGTGTTGACACATACTTCTCTGAATAAATTGTATACAACATTCCAAGTCATCCAGTCAATAAGACCATGGCAGAGTGCTTTGCTCACTCTTACTAGAACTTGTTGAGTGATGTAATACATGCAGAGATAGTCTTGCTCACTAGAAAAGAGGTGTTCTGGGCTGTGATGCCAACACCTCATGGTACCTTTACTGTGAGAACAAAAGTGTTTTTGTCCTAGAATGGATTGAGAACAATGTGGTGGTGAGATCAAAGCAAGACTAGTAGCACAAGAGGTTTACGCAAAGCCCAAGCATTGGTTTTCCATGCAAATTATTCTCCATAGTAAGTTATAAATTTCCAATACTATCTTTTAATTGGCAGTAGAAAAGCATCTATCATTGCAGTTGATAGTTGATAGATGTAGTGATTGCATATATTTATATGATCCTTTGATTTGGTGTATTTGTGAAGCTTCTAGGAAGGAGTTCACATACCCAACCCTCATACATAAAATCGCAACAGATTGTGTATTACTTAAGTCGATATATGGCTTAAAGCAGTTTAGTCAAATTTGGTATAATCGACTTTGTGTGTATTCCCTAAACTGAAGGGATACAAGATTAATTACACATGGTGTTCATTTTGAAGTCCTTAATTGGATTTCATAGTGTTATATGATACCAATAATCTTGACATCATTAGTGATGAACACATGTTAATAGCATGTTGTAATCTAAAGATGGAGTTTAAGATGGAAGATATGGACGAAACCAAAATTTTATTTTATGTTTATGATCCAGGCATCTTCTCTCTAGATTTTGTACAAAAGATATCTATATCCAGATCATATTGAGTGATTCAATATGAAGGTATCCTATGGTTGTTCTACCTCATGATAGAGGAAGATTGTTTTATGCCATAGTGACTGAGATGAGATATTGGGACATATGGTCCATTATCTCTATGCTATTTATGCGCTAATATATCTTACAAAAGTTCCTAGTTGGATATTATTTTTGCAATGATTTGCTATCTAGTAGCAGCGCACTCCTACCAAATGTTGGTAGATTGAAGTTAAGAATATCTTTTGATATCTCAAATAGCACATGTGGTCTTGGTGTAATCCATGATCCAATTACATGGATACAATGATTCTGGTTATCTATAAGATCCCCAAATTTCAGATCATTGAAATAGGCTTTACATGGATATGAAAAGACCATTTTGTGATAGTCTTTAAATAGACATTTAATAGTCAATTCCATTAATCATTCTAACATTGTATTGTACAAGGCTTCACATGAATGTGTATAGCTTGGTAGAATGATATATCACATATTGAAGTAATGTGGTGTTGATTCTATGAATCAATAGTCAATATCTATAATGGTAATGCAACTTGTGTTGTGTAGATGGAGACAAGTTATATTTAATGCAATATTTTGCACTAAGATAGTTCTATTTCATAGGTAATATGGGCATTAGAACATTTGCAAACTAAGTCTTGTGATAATCTCATAGAGATATTCATAAAGTCTACCATACTCCACATTTTTATGTGTTGAGTGCATTGGTATGAATTTACTTCAAGGTTTGCTAATATCAGGGGGAGAGTCTCTCTGATTAATAACTTGTTGCAAACATCATACTGCACTCTTTTCTTTGTATGAATTTTTCCCTTTGGGTTTCTAATATAAAGTTTTTAATGAGGCAATATCAACACAAGGTTATGTCATATCATCCATTTTTTCCCACAGGGGTTTTTGGTGGATGATATTGGGACATAAGATGCATTGTACTCTTTTCTTTATGTGAGTTTTCTCTTTTGAGGTTTTGTTGATGGTAGTTAACAACTATTATAAACCGTTAATTAAACATGCATAAGGGCATAAATGTAATAACCAATGAAGGTTTAGGGGTTTAAAATAATGAATTCCATGAGCTTTGGTGATTTCATGACTGTAGGAGGATTTATCTAGAAAATAGCTCTTGGAACAAGCACACCGACAACAAGTGATTCTACCCGCGACACCAACGAAAGTTGACCCAAGACAGAGCCCAAGCCTCATCACCAAAAGGAGGAGTCCACCTGGCACCATAGTGGGCTGGCCGGCCCACTAGGGAGGCCGCCTAGCCCATGGGGTGGCCCATCACCCTCCACCACCGCGTACTCCTTCCTACGATCTACACCATTGATTCTAAGGCGGTTTTAGGTCGGTTCATCCAACGGTGGTCAGGAGAGAGGACGATCAATGATGTGGCAATTCCCTGCCCCCTACTTCTAGAGTCCTTGCCCCTTACTCCACCTCGATTCCTTGGCCACTACTCTACCTCTAGCCTATATATAGCAGCCCCTACCCTCTCCCTCATTAGATCCTTAGATCTAGAAACCCTAATTCATATTCTCCTCATGAGGATCAGAGCTAGCTATCAAGAGAAGATTAGTCTTCCATAGGATCTAGTCTTATAAATAGAAATTGTGAGATAGAGAGTGAGGGAAGAGTTTGGAGGAGATGTCGACCTGTAAGTGCTCTCTCAACGGCTTGTATCTTGGCGGAATCAAGTTCTAATTGAGCTTGCTTCTAAGATTTTTCTGGTAATCAACTTCCGATTCAAGTAAGTATCTTGTTTATATTATTCTTCAGGTTTATGACTCTTTTGAGTGTTTTATTCCTGCACTAGAGGGAGTAGAGTATTTAACATAAGTGTAATCATGGTGCTTAGATTTAGGTTAATCGTGGATGCACCCTGCATTCCAGATCGGTGGTAGATCATATGTGTGACATCAGTACTATATAGCATCATACTATATAGCATCGTTGATCCTTTGTAGTCCACCTCCCGTCTGTAGGCGCACATAGGGCGTGGTTGCGAAGGAAAGCATCATTTGCTGGTGTCTTTCCTTAAGTAATGTCCTCAGTTGAACAGTAGAAGACATAGGCTTACCTAAGTTTGAACTAGAGAACCTCAATTATCCTCTCTACGCTCCTATTTATCCTAACCTTGTTGCTACTCCTAGTTATCCTCTCTACGCTCCTATTTATCCTAACCTTGTTGCTACTCCTAGTTAAAATTATCCCATAACCTAATCATTACCCCTTGTTAAGTTAGACCATAGTTAGTCTCACATGTTTCTCTGTGGATACGATACTTGAAATACTTTCGGATGAAAGCTACAGTGGTATCCGTGCTCTTGTGGATTTATCTATGTGTGTTAAATATACAAACAAGCTTTCTAGCACCGTTGCCGGGAAAACGGTTGCTGGATTAACTACAAGCCTAGCTTAACATTTTATATTTTATTCTTTCTTTTATTTTAATTTTTCTTTTAGCATGGATTCCACTCCTATTTATCAATATGCTAAACCGACGAGCGCAAGCCTAAAGCCACCAGAATTCTTAGAGCCTATCATAACACCTGGTTATGAGCTGCGCCCGTGTTTAATAAAATTGATACGAGATAAATCCTTCTCGGGAGAAGGCGATGAAAACATATACTCATACCTACAAGAGTTTAAACAGACCTATGCCTACTTGTGTATCACTGGCATGTCTGACAAGGCCTTAAGATGGAAGTTGTTTTCGTTCTCTTTGACAGGAAAAGCTAAAACATGCTATAGTCAAACCGTAGGAAGTATGCAAGGAGATTAGAAAACACTATGCTCTAAATTTTGTTTACGTTTCTTTACCATCTCTAAAGTGGTTAGCCTTCAGAAAGAGGTTCTCAATTTTAGACAACTAGAAGAACCAAGGGCTATGCTTCAACATTTTTATGAACTCATCATCACTGGCCCGGACCTTGCCATTCAAGACTCTGTACTTCTTCAACATTTTTATATGGGTCTTAGCAAGGATTCTATGCAAACCCTTGATGCAGCCTCTAGAGGAGCTTTCCTTCATTTGTCTGCTAGTGAACCAAGGGCTATGCTTGATAGAATTAGTGGAAAGACTCCCTGCACTAGCGTTCATAATAAACTCCTCGGGGAAGAGAAGGAATCATCTCCCAAATAAGAAGAGGAAGTTTTGATAGCCAAAATCACAACCACTTCAATCCCAAGATTTAGCTATCAATCTTGAACCACCAATACCCCAAAATCATCCAAAGGAAGAAGGAATCCCACCTTTGGAAATCCTTGTTGAAATTAAGAATGACCTCTTTGGTGCTGATTTTGGGAGGACATTAAATTCTCATATTCATGAGAGACCTTCGAGCGGATATAATTCAAATCCTCTTAAGAAAGGATCTCTTAGGAAGAATCCTTATTCCCATATAGGACATTGGGAAGAATTCAAGAATGGCATGTCTAGTGAACCCATACAAGGAGAGCCAAGTCATTTAGCCAATTCTATCTTCTCCCCTTCTATGCCCACATTAGATGTCTCATTTGAACCCATATTTTAACCCATCCTTGACCCCAATGATCCCACTTATGCTCTTTCTCCTAAGTCTCATGATGACCCTAGAAATCCACTAAGACACCCAAAGCATAGGAGTCATGAAGATCACAAGGATGACCAAGAAGAGCAACAACAATAGCGGGAGGATATTAAGAACTTATGTGCCATTGCCATTGAATGGATGGACAAGGCTTTAGATGTGATCAACCCAAGAATCACTGATCCATGGGAAATCTTAGACAATAAAACATCCAATGAATGTCATAGGCATGGAATGATGGAGACAATGCTTTCGCCTATAGACATTCATGAAGAAACACCCCTAGAGCTTGAAAAGGAAGACGACATCAATGAGCATGGGAGTTATTTCATGAACACCTCATCAAATCCATACTCGCATGAGAAATCTCCTGAATCAATTGGTCTCTCCAACCTTGCCACACACGAGATCTTCAACCCCCTCATTCTCCTTGTTCATAAAGACTTTGAAAGGGTGGTTGTAGATGCATATGTTTATCATAAATATTGTAGATATCGTTGTGTGAATCTTGAGATAAGCACACAAAGGTTGGTGTTGGAGGGGAAACTACTTCACCAACTTAAAACACAATTCAAAGGTTTCCCAAGAATGAGCTTTTGCCCTAAAGCAAGCACTTTCGGGAGATAACATGAGTTTTCATCTTTTGCTATAATGTCCTTGTGAAATGAGCATAGAAATATAATTGTGAAAATATTCCTTTGGGTATTTTTGTCACTAACCATTCTAGGTTTGAATTAAAAAGAATGAAGGATGACAACACAAGGTATGTCCAACCCATTATCATGTAATATTTAATCACATCCATCCAAACTTGATTTTGCATTTGCAAAATTCAAGCATGGGGGATGGACTTCTCTGAAAAATCTCTTACCATGTTGCTAAATTTATCTTGGTTGTCTCTACCTTTAAACCACGCTCAGTTTGCTAAATAACAATCATGCTCTTCATCTCTATCTAAATAAAACTCTATAATGTTTTCATGCTACCTTTGTTTGCTATAGTATACTTAAGGTTTGGAGTATGTTCATACATCTTTTAAATTAAGCATGGTGCTTAGTTTAGGAGTGTTGATCCTACTTCAGAAGGCTTTTTAAATTAAGCGTGGTGCTTAGGTTAAAATGCTTTCCTAGATTAAATTAGACAAGGTGTCTAGTTTGATTTTTGAAACAAGAATAGGCTATAGTAGATACTAGTCATTTTATTGGACTAACCCATATAGGAAACTTTTAATTCAATTTGGGTAAGTCACAAGATGAATTCAAATCAAAGATGAAGCAAGGCACATGGTGAACTCCAATAACTTTGCGCAAAGAAGACACAGCTCATTCATCGTGAATGAAAGAACTGTAAGTATCAAAGGTCATGTCATAAAACCATCTAATTTATAAGAGCACAAGTACAATAGCAATCACCGAAGCGATCAACTCGTCATACTTGAGCCCATATAAACCTGGTAGTCCAATGAAATCATGAAGGATCTCAAACAACCAACATACAAATCAAGATTGTAGAGATTCAACATAACCAGTCACATGTTACATCACAGTTCACAAATATTTCTCATATATCAGAGTTTGAATAATTATTACAAACCAAGTTTAAAAGTAGTAGAAGCAAAGTAGTTTAACATCGACATCACACATAGTTTAATACAAAGTTAGTTTCATAGTCTTCTCCAACCAAAAGCACAAGGGTGAGATGATAAACAGAATGACCATTGCCCATGGTCCTAATCCTCATCCACTGCAAGAGAAAAGCAGTTCTTGCAGTAGCCGTGATACATAACATTATCTGTAACAATGGAAATAAAACCCTGAGTATGAGAAGGTACTCAACTAGACTTACCTATCCAACTAATATACTAAGACACCAAGGAGTATGCAAGGCTTTATAAGTAGAGCTAGTAGACATTATTTGTAGAAAAAACATAAGTTATCCAACATATCTTTAATTATGAGTCACCAGTTATTAATCCTATCTCATACTAGATTATCAACTATCCTATGCCAAACATGTTGGTACCATTAAGTCATCACAATAATAACCATATCCAGTTGAGTTCTTGCATAATCTCATAACCACACTTCCATCAATTACTACGATGAAGTGTCCTCCTGTCAAGTTCTTACTATCCGAGAGAGACGGTGATTCGAATCGATTCCTACCCAGCTAGAGAATTATTCCTAACACACACCCATACTTCCCCCGTTAGGGTCGCATCAGGTCACCTTTGGGACAACTCAAGTACAATCACGAGTAGGACCAGCGCTGCACCCTCAAAGATACAACCAATCTGCCAAGGGGGCTCGAGACTCTAACCCACCCTTGGGCTTATGCCATTGGCTCTCCACATATCCTTATTGCCTCTAGGGTGCGCACTTTAACTTCTTGTGTCCCTGGCCTAAGTTGAGCTACTCGGCTTCATGGTCGAAACGACTTATCTGGCCAACTATGTGAGAGGCGTGCGTTCAACATGACAAGATAAACCTCCAACGGCCGGTTCTTAAATGACATAGATGGAATCACTATGATACCACAACATAAGACTCCGCTTGGTCTCCATTTATTCAATAATACCCGGTTATGTTCCATGATAGCACAATATAGTCAACCATGATCAAGTTATCACCTATAGCTTGTAGGTGACAGGAAATCACCTAACTTCTACTAGTCTAAGCATAGCTATGCATAAAAAACATTCCTAGACTTAATTAGGATTCATGGTAGATATTTTTGGTCAAGGAAGGTAATATGCAGCAAGTGTTTCCAAACAACTCCTGTCATGTAATGCATCAATACGAATAACTTTAGGTGACATTAATAAAGTAGGGAGACTTATAATGCTCTAGGGCTTGCCTTTCACGAACGTTGCTGGCTGATGATTTGAGCACTCAGGAAGGTGATCAGCTTTAGGCTCTCCTTCTCTGGGAACCTCCTAGTGCTGCACTTCTTGATTCTCCTCCTGTGGCTCGACGTCGAGTTCCACCAACGTGATCTCCTCGGTTGCACCTATTGCATGCATATGCATAAGTAAGTCTCATGAATGCATAAGAAGGATCATAGATGATGTGATATGGAAAGGTACATGCTGTGATAATGATGTTAAGTTACACCACGATAGCAATGCTAACTCCATACTAACTAAGTAGGTGCATATCTCTTCTCAATCTACTTGCAAATTTCACACAAGGCAATGTCTAAGCTACACATGGCAGTTACAAGTTACATCATAACTAAAGTTATACTTATCCAAATGTTGTAATCTTGGACTTTATGGAAAGCTTATAAAATTTTCTACAACTCATATTTAATCACCAAAAACTAATTCACACTCTATCCTAACCAAAATAGGCAATATATCTAGTGTTATCCAAAAATTCCATAGAACAAGCATTTCGGGAAATTAACTTTAAACAGCTATACCTCCTAAACCCTTTGGCTTATTACCCTAAAATTTTAACACAAGATATATGAAGAAGTTCCCTACAACTTTATTATAAACCATTTCCACAGCAAACATCATTTTGACTATGCAACATACTAAACCACAGAATATGTCCAAAAACACTTCTAAATCAAATTATAGAGCAACAATATTTTTACTACATGTAAGCATTCAAAATTTGACATCACCAAGTATACCAACAGTTCAAGAACATCAAATACACTCAAGAAAACATAATGGTAAAACCCAAACTATTCATTTGAATGCCTTTATTAATTTAATTAGATAATTAGGGGAAATAACAAACATATACCAAATGTGCACAATAAATTCTCAAAAAATTATAGTGGCTTTCGAGTGCTACCAATAGACTACTATAAAAGTTTCATACCATTTTAACATGCATGACATTCTCTACAAAATGACAAGCTAGAAACACCTATTTTAGTGAAAATAGTAAACCCTATAGAATAGTGTCAAACAACAGATTATATATTTTTCCTAACTTCATATTAGTGCCATACTACTATACAAAAAATTGCATATCAATATGTTACATATTTTTATCCCTACAATTTTCCTCAGAAAATACCATTTATTACTAGATAAATAGAAAGACCCTACTTCAATCAAGTTTACAGCAAGTTTATTATTTTTCCTAGCGAGATCAGGTTAACACAAGACCAAAAAACTTAGAATCACAATTTTATCACTTTTCTACCTCAAGATATATAATTTACAAGATTGTAAACATTCAAAAAGCATTTACCTAAATATATTTTAATCACCATGAAAAATACCCAAAACTGTATATTTCATATTTTTATAAAACACTGCACTTCATGAGGATTACAAAAAAATTTGGTTCACAAGTATTGGACATCTAGAACTTCACTTATGATTTTTCAAAGTTTGAATAGAAATCTAAAATAAATGAATTAGCTTTCCACTCAACAGCCGCTGACAGCTAGGGCCCTCGGGTCAGCCAAGCCCGTGCGTCAGTGGCACAAAAATAGGGGAGCGGAGATGGCTAGCTGAAGTTCACCGATGGCGAGTTCTCTGGCGACGGCACCGGTACTACGTGATCCCTAAGACCTTGTGCACTCCCTAGAGCAACTAGTTGGACGGATTAGCGAGGCTAAGGACGACGGCGGCAGTCATGGCGGTGCAGCGGACGCAATCGACGGCAAGGCACTGGAGCTAGCCGAGACGGCTCGATCTAGGGTTACGCCGAGCTTCTACATACTATGGTGGTTCTAGCGCACATCCTATCACGGCGAATGGCAGTCGGAGGCATTCCGGCCACAGCGACGTGGCACGGTAGTGAAACACTGGTGAGGGCCACGCGCTATGAGAAGACCTTACCATGCACAGCTAGCAAGCAAAGCGGGTGCGGTGAGGTGGTGGGAGTACAACAGAGCAATGCCAGTGGTGAAGGAGCGATGTAGTGCTAGTTGGGTGGCTGGCAAGGCAACGGTGGTGCTGCGCTGAGCTACTACGGCAAAGGCGAGAGCGAAGGAGAAGGCTAGGGAAGGAAATAAGAGCGTTGGGAGTGAGCGGGCGAGTGCTGGGCAGGTGAAGGCGTGTCGTAGCCCGACATGGCCTGACTAGGTGGGCCATCGACAACATGCGGCCTCCACATGGCAGCTAGACCCTGACGCCGGTCGGCCACTGATGGCCAGCTGATTCGACCATCAGTGCCCGTGATACCGGCCTGACAATGCGATTTGGTGAAGCTCATACTCCTAATCCGTGGATCATTAGCGAGTTCTTCCTTAACCAAAGTTGTAGCCCTATATACCATCTTCAACTTCTCTTAAAAGACCATAGTCTAATTCTCAACAAATAAGGAGTAAAATCATCACAAAGTTGGGCCAATCAAACTAAAAACCTGAAATCACAGTGTTGAAAACTTGTGTTTTATTGATTTTTGTGAGCTCAAAATGACAAAGCTATGCACTAAATTAGCTCATGAACCAAAAATAAAAGTTGTTGCTCTACTTAAATACTACAACTTTGCTTAAGGGTGCTTTTCCATGCAAAGACTCTATGATATAGTTCAAACTAGGTCAAACATACCACTTTAAATTGATGACTTACACAATAACTAGGACTTAGAGACCAAACTAGCCTTAGTAATGAATACCAAAGTTGTTCCTTATGCTATTCTAAACATGTTTAAGGTATTCCTAAGGTTCCACACACATTTCATACATTGGTTACATGTAAACCCTAACATAAGTAAGGCACTTAAGTAATAACACATGCAATATAGCCAACAAAGGGATAGTAACTAAGATGCTCATGCTCATGCATGCTCAAGGATGCTTGTGATCATGCAATGTCAAGGTTAAATACTTGCTTAACACCTAGGGTGTTATAGGTCATTCACTTTGTCTTCTGCTGCAAGTTACCTTTGTCTTGAGCCAGGCCTGTATAGAACATGATAAACAAAAACTATGCTAAAATAATTCTAACACTATATTTTCATTAGAATAGATGGAAATTACAAAATTCTAGACAAACAACCTATGTTTCAAAATTATATATTTCTTTGGGTATGTGTTGTCCACTAATCCTTTGTAGACATAAAACAATAAGATCTAACAAGGTGTAAAAATATCAACGAGCAGAAAGATGGCATGATAGAAGGATGAGAAAGAAAATGTGTGAACTAGGAAACAAGAAGCTCATGAACAACTCTACTATGAGGCTAGCCAAATAAGGAAAACTTCAAGTAAATAGGAAGGGCCATCATGAGTCATCTACCCTTCATCATATGGTGTCTTCACACCCTAATGACAAAGGTAACATCCTAAGGTAAATGGTCATTATTTAAAAAGTTTTTCATTGATTCTGGTAGGCACATAAATAAGAAACAAACATGTTTGAGTCATAACTTCCTTGATCCAACCTGATTAACTCAACATGTTTAGTTCTTTAAGCTTGTTTCTAGCACCACTTTTTTGATCTCATAGTCTTAACCAAATAAGCTAAAAGGATGCACACCTTATCTCTGGAAGATGATAGTCATAATCATGTAAAGATTAATACCTTATGCACAATCCTTCTAAGGGTTAAGAAACTCAACCCTTTGGCCAAATGAACTTAAATGCTACATTCATGTTCAATCTTATGATCTTATCACCCATAACATAATTGAACAAAGCACATAAGATCAACTTCATCTTGTTCAATGTGCCTAGGCTATAGAAGAATAAGTAAAGTTTTGGTTCTGTTGGTGTTTTCCCACCAATAGAGCCCATGCACTTGATCTCTACCTTGTCTTATGAGTAGGGCACGCTTCAAGTAAAGTGTGGGAGAGTCAGTTGATTCCCCAATTTCTATAAGTAAAAGTTTTGAACCTGTTAACCTAAAAATCAAAACTCAAAACCAAGACAGGTTTGGTGGAAGAAGGTGACATCACCATTAGAGGTGTCATAACAAGAATCCTCATCTTCAGAGTGAACCGAGGTACTTGATCAATGAACTTCACAAGAAGTCCTGTTCGAAGGACTTATAATACCAAACCCTCACCAAAAGAGCTAGCTTGGGGGAGAAGCACTCCCGTGTATCTAGATAAATATGCTTTCTCTTTGTTCTAGCTTTAGTTTCTTTTAAATAGTTAAGAAAAAGATGAATAACTAAAAATAAAATAAAAATCTATCTTTATAATAAATATATATAGTTATAGTAATAATGTGTGATCTAGTAAAATTGAAAACAAAATAAAGGTGTGTCTAGTTTGCTTTAATTTATTTTTAGAAGTTGAATAAAATAAAGAGGATTCAGAATAATCTCATAAATGAAAATGATGAATAGTTGCTCTGCTGTAATTTCTTTCAACTACCTAGTTTTCAGCCTCGAATTCTCTTGAGTTTTGGACACGACAAATTTGATATAAAGATTTACTCTGAACTTGAAACTCATGGGTAGCGAATGCTTGATCTAAGTCTAGGTAATTGACGGATATGATATGAGAAGGTCTGAGCTGTTGTTTATCTTGTTCCTAGTGACACTAAAGTTATGGAGATTTAACTTTGAAAAACACAAAAATGCTACAAGATGAGTTCCTGTATGACAAAGCTTGAATTCCCACTAGAGCCATACATGTTATTTAGGCTAGAAAAACTTTCACATATATGTTACTTGCTTTTGCATTGAGTTTTGTCAAGCTTTATTGACCCTTATGAGAGATTTGTCATGCTCTAAAAACCAAGATCACATACACAACATCCAAATATGCACTACTCCTACAGTAGGGGTAGGCACAGATATATACCTTCCATCTAGATCCACCCAAAAAATGTTCTACTCCCACACTAGGAGTAAACACAAAAAACATGTTTGATAGGTTTTCCATTCACAAAATAAATGCTTCAAGTTCTTGTTGCTATCTCTCAAAGTTTTGTTGCTGGAAAAGAGACATGGGGCTATGCAAAAGTTATTCATAAAAAAGAGAGAAAAGAAAAAATGATGATGAGAAAAAATAGATACAAAAGTGTTCGAGATATTTAAAACAATGGGTACTCAGATGCCCACCTAAAAAAGAAAAGATGAATAAGATAGCCCCTATTCTCTAGCAAATGTTTCTAAGTTTCAAATGAGAGATATGTTTTCAAGGAGCATAGTAGAATTAGGTTAGCCATCATATATATCCACCATATATCCACACACATGCATATCTTGATTTGATTGTATAACTCAACTCTCTTTGGATCCATTGTTTGACTTTACAATATATGCATTACAAGTATGTTCTAGCTTTCTTCCTACTTATGAACTCCATATAAAGCCTTAGTGGTAGGAAGAAAAAGGCATAACATCTTTATTACCTTGGTGAGGATCTACAAATACCACATGTATTAAGAGACTTGAGAGTGTCGTACAATGGAATCTTTGAGTTTTATTTTGAAAACTTATAAAAACTCTAGAACAATGGTGGAACAACAAACTTGAGACATAGTGCTTGACTTAATCATTCTATCCTTCAATTGCTCAAGACCCAAGTGAAGGCTAAGAAGCCCCATAGTTGAAGGTAATACGGGTAAGTTTGAAAGTCAGATCAGTTTATTCTAATCCAGAGAAGAATTCTTGTTTGAATGCATGTGTACTTTTGAGGCGTGAAAACATTGTAGCAACTCCTGATCCATTACTGAGTTTAGCTTTGCTAAGGGACTAGCAAAGGTTAAGCTTGGGGGAGTTGTTGATGGTAGTTAACAACCATTATAAACCATCAATTAAACATGTATAAGGGCATAAATGTAATCACCAATGAAGGTTTAGGGGTTTCAACTATTGAATTCCACGAGCTTTGGTGATTTCATGACTGTAAGAGGATTTATCTAGAAAACAGCACCTAGAACCACTATCATACACTCCAAACAAGCAAACCAATGATAACAAGTGATTCTACCCGCAACACCTACAAAAGTCGACCCAAGACGGAGCCCAAGCCTCACCACCAGAAGGAGGAGCCCACCTGGCACCATAGTGGGCTAGCCAGCCCACTAGGGAGGCTGCCCGGCCCATGGGGTGGCCCATCGCCCTTCGCCGCGCGTACTCCTTCCTATGATCTATACCATTAATTCTAATGTGGTTTTAGGTCGGTTCATCCAACGGTGGTCGGGAGAGACTTGGAATACTTCTGGGTTAAAGCTACAGTGGTATCCATGCGCTTGTAGATTTATCTGTGTGTGTTAAATATACCAACAGGTTTCTCATATAAAGTTTTTGATGAGGCAATGTTAATACAAAGGTATATGCTATATCATCTAGTTTTCCCCATCTGGGTTTTTGGAAGATGATATTTGAAGCATATTGACCCTATGGTCAAGGTGTTTTTAGACTAAGGCTTTGGGTTTATCTTAAAGGGTCTAATAACATTGGTGATTGTATATTATGGTGTTTTCTCCTTTTTTCCACTGGGTTTTAAGGAGTTTTGCCTGATATACCGGTATTACTTTGGTTTTTTCCATAGGGTTTTCCAAAGATTTATAAAGATGCATAATAGATGAATAGTGAAGACTACAAGGAGCTAATTGATCAAGGAGTTTTTGCCAATGAGATGTATTCATGCTTGAATGTTCTTATAGAGGAAGTCAATGGGCTTGGACTCACACAAATGCAACCCTCCGATGTTGTGAGAAAGATCTTGAGTGTCCTCTCCATTGACAAATATGGGCATATTGTGATGGTGCTTCATCAAGGTGATCTTTCCACCGCTACACCAACTCAAATATTAGGAAAGATCAATGCACATGAGATGTACATGCACATCACTCCACAAGATGGCTCTTCTTCCACCAAGAAGAAAGATTTGGCATTCAAGGCTAGCTAAGAGAAGAAGGGCAAAGTAAGAGTTGATCATGATAGCTCAAGTGATGATGAGATTGATGATGCAAGTCTCGCTCTCATGGTGAGAAGAACTGCCAAGATGCTCAAGAAGCTAAACAAGAATGGTGTCAAGTTTGATGGCAAGAAGAAGAAATTCTTCACTAGTAATAGAAGGAAGCCCATCTCCAAAATGGATTGCTATAATTGTGGAGAACTTAGTCATCTAGCTCATCAATGCTCCAAACCTAAGAAAGACAAGTACAAGAAGAAGTACAAGGGCAAGAAAGATGACTCAAGTGATGAAAATGATGATGAGAAGAAGAAGAACAAGCCATACAAGAAGAAGGATGGCAAGAAGAAGGAATTTCACAAGAAGAAGAAGAATGGCAAGGCATACATTGTTAGTGATTGGCTCATGGACATTGAATCATCAATTGGCTCATCCGATGATGAAAGTAAGAATGAGAAGGAGAAGGTGGCCACTCTTGTGATTGATTCTTCACTATCTTCACCAACACCGCTGTAACACCCTTGGTGTTAAGCATGCATTTAACCTTGACATTGCATGATCACAATCATCATTGAGCATTCATGATCATAAGCATATCATGTATTCCATGTTTGTTGGCTTATATTGCATATGATATCACTTAATTGCCTTACTTAGATTAGGGTTTACATGCAACCAATGTATGTAATGTGTGTGGAACCTTGTGAATGCTTTAAACATGTTAGAATAGCATAAAGAACAACTTTGGTATTCATGACTAAGTCTGGTTTAGTCTCTAAGTCATTGATATGGTGTATGACATCTTTTTAAAGTGCTATGTTTGACCTAGTTTGAACTATGTCATGGAGACTTTGCATGGCAGTGAACCTTTAAGCAAAGTTGTAGTATTTGAGTAGAGCAACAACTTTTATGTTTGGGTCTTGAGCTAATTCAGTGTATAGCTTAGCCATTTTGAGCTCACAAAAATCTGAAAAACTCAATTTCCAACACTTAGGAAATTTTCTAAGTCGTATTCGGTTTACAGTTTCGCTGGCTCAACTTTGGGCTGATTTTACTCGGTATTGGTTGCGAATTGGAACTTGATCCTTTAATGGAAATTGTAGAAGGTATGAAGGGCTACAACTTTGATTTAGGCAGTTTGCCCTAATGAGCTACGAGTTAGGAGTACGATTGTCGTCAACTTGCCCTGACAGTCGGAGATCGGACCTCTGAATGGCGTCTACAGTGATCTGACCGGTTTTAGTAATTTGAAGCCATGTGGCGTCGCACGTTGCCACCAGCCTGATTAGCCAGGCCAAACCAGGCCAAAGCACGCCAACTCAAGCCTTGCACTTGCCTGTGATCGTCTGCACTCGCATTTCCATCTCCTGCTTTCTCCTTCGTTCACCGCAGTGCCCGCAGCAGCCGTAGAAGTAGCGCGACCACTCCGCCGACACCATTGCGGGCCTAGCTTGCATCACATCCCTCCTCCACCACCATAACAGCTCCTCTGTGACCCTACCGCATCACCATGCCTCCATTGCTCACTAGCCGCACTTGGTAAGGCCCCAGCACCGCGCATGGGCTCACCAAAGTTCTGCCGCCGAGCTCCGTCATTGTGGCCACACCATTTCCGACTGACTCTAGCCGTGGTAGTGGGTGTGTTAGCTTCATAGTCATGTGTAGATGCTCGACGTAGCCCTAGTTTGTGCTTTTGTGGCCAGCTCCGGTGTATCACCGTTGTTCTGCGCTGCCGCTCCGCCATGAGCGCCGCCATCATTGCTAGCTCCGACGATAGGTCTTGATAGGTAGCTCTATAGTTGTGCAATGTCGTGTGGAGGCTTGAAGTACCGATGCCGTCGCCGGTAAGGCTCCCTGTCGGTGAGCTCCATCGATTCAGCGCCGTCCCACGCTACTCCCCTGTTTTGGTGCGGATAACATGCGGGCCCGACTTACAGGAGGGTCCCGGTTGTCAGTGGTTGTGGATTAGAAAGCTAGTGCAATTATTTTCATATTTGAATGTAACTTTAAAAAATCATAGGTGGAGTTCTAGAGGTCCAAATTTTGTGAACCAAATTGTGATGTCTTCCTTATGAAGTGTAGTTTTTTTATAAAAATATGAAATGTATAGTTTCTTGTATTTTTTCTTGGTGATTAAAATGTATTTAAATAAATGATTTTTGTATGTTTACAATCTTGTAAATTAGATATCTTGAGCTAGAAATGTGATAAAATGGTTATTCCAATTTTTTTTAGTTTTGTGTTGATATTATCTAGCTAGGAAAAATATTAAACTTGCTGTAAACTTGTTTGAA
Organism: Miscanthus floridulus; assembly: GCF_019320115.1. Classification (NCBI taxonomy): domain Eukaryota; kingdom Viridiplantae; phylum Streptophyta; class Magnoliopsida; order Poales; family Poaceae; genus Miscanthus; species Miscanthus floridulus. Next base: position 182,069,076 of record NC_089580.1, on the reverse strand, counting down.
ATATGATCTTTCTATTTATCTATTAATAAATGGTATTTTTTGAGGAAAATTGTAGAAATAAAAATATGTAACATATTGCTATGCAAATTTTTGTACAATAGTATGGTACTAATATGATGCTAGGAAAAATATATAATCTATTGTTTGACACTTTTCTATAGGGTTTACTATTTTTGCTAAAATAGACCTTGTTAGCTTGTCATTTTTGTAAAGAATGTTATACTTGGTAAAATAGCATGAAACTTTTACAGTAGTCTATTAGTAGCACTTGTAAGCCATGGTAATTTTCTAAGAATTTATTATGCACATTGGGTATATGTTTATTATTTAACCTAATTAGCTAATTAAATTGATAAAGGCATTTAAATAAATAGTTTGGGCTTTACCATTATGTTTTCTGGAGTGTATTTGGTATGCTTGAACTATGGGTAGACTTTGTGTTGTCAAAGTTTGAATGCTTACATGTAGTAGAAATATTGTTGCTTTATAATTCGAGTTAGAAGGGTTTTTGGGCAGATTCTGTGGTTTGGTATGTTGCATGGGGAAAATGATGTTTGTTGTAAAAATGGTTAATAACAAAGTTGTAGGTAACTTCTTCATCTATCTTGTGTTAAAATTTCAGGGCAATAGGCCAAAGGGTTTAGGAGTTATAGCTGTTTAAAGTTAGTTTTCTGAAATGCTTGCTCTCTGGAAATTCTGGACAGCACTGTATTGATTGCCTGTTTTGGTTAGGATAGATTGTGAATTAGCTTTTGGTGATTAAATAAGAGTTGTAGTCAATTTTATAAGCTTTCCAGAAAGTCCAAGATGACAGTATGTGGATAAGTAGAACTTTAGTTATGATGTAAACTTGTAACTGTCATGAGTAGCGTAGATATTGTATTGTGTGAAATTTGTAAGTAGATAGAGAAGAGATATGCACCTACTTACTCAGTTAGTAAAGAGTTAGCATTGTTATCATTTGGATACTTAACATCATTGTTGCAGCACGTACATTCCTCTATCACATCCTCCGTGATCCTTTTTATGCATTCATGGGACTTACTTATGCATATGCATGCAATAGGTGCCACCGAGGAGATCACACTAGTGGAGCTCGACGCCGAGCCGCAGGAGGAGCATCAGGGAGTTCAGCACCTGGAGGTTCCTAGAGAAGGAGAGCCTGAAGCCAATCACCTTCTCGAGTGCCCCAATCACCAGCCTTCGACGTTTGTGAAAGGCAAGCCCCGGAGCATTATAAGCCTCCCTATTTTATTAATGTCACTTAAAGTTATTCGTATTGCTGCATTATGTGACAGGAGTTGTTTGGAAACCATTGTTGCATATTACCTTCCTTGACCAGAAATATCTACCATGAATCCTATTTAAGTCTAGGAACGTTTATCATGCTTAGCTATGCTTAGACCGGTAGAAGTCGGGTGATTTCCTGTCACCTGCGAGCTATAGGTGATAACTTAATCACGGTTGGCTATATTGTGCTATCATGGAATATAACCTGGTGATGTGGAATAAATGGTGACCGGGTGGAGTCTTATATGTGGTATTGTAGTGATTCCATCTGTGTCGTTTAAGGACCGGACGTTGGAGGTCATCTTGTCATGTTGAACATAGCCTCTCACATAGTTGGCCGGATAAGTCATTCTGACCGCGAAGCCAAGTAGTTCAATCCAGGCCGGGACCACGAGCGGTAAAAGTGTGCACTCTAGATGGTAGTAAGGATGTACAGAGAGCCATTGGCATAAGCCCAAGGGCGGGTTAGAGTCCCGATCACCCTTGGCAGAGTTGTTCTCTGATTGTGCGGCGCTGGTCGTACCCACGAATTTGGTTCTTGAGTTGTACCAAAGGTGACCTTAGGCTACCTTCACGAGGTATGCTTGGGTGTGTGTTAAGAATAATTCCCCAGCTGGGTAGGAATCGATTCGAATCGCCGTCTCTCCCGGATAGTGAGAACTTGACTTGAGTTCCTTTCATCGTAATAAATTATGGAAATGATGGTTATGAGATTATACAAGAACTCAACTGGATATGGTTATTATTGTGATGACTTAATGGTACCAACATGTTTGGCATAGGCTAGTTGCTAATCTAGTATGAGATAGGATTAATAACTGGTGATTCACAATTAAAGAGATGTTGGATAACTTATGCTTTTTCTGCAAATAATGTCTACCAGCTCTACTTATAAAGCCTTGCATACTCCTTGGTGTCTTAGTATATTAGTTGGACGGGTAAGTCTAGCTGAGTACCTTCTTGTACTTAGGGTTTTATTCCTATTGTTGCAGATAACGTTATGTATCATGGCTGAGGACTAGGACCATGGGCAATGGTCATTCTGTGTTTCATCTCACCTTTATGCTTTTGGTTGGAGATGACTATGACACTGGCTTTGTATTTAACTACGTGTGATGTTGATGTTAAACTACTTTGCTTCCGCTACTTTCAAACTCGGTTTATAATAATTATTCGAACTCTGATGTATGAGACATATTGGTGAACTATGATGTAACATGTGATGGGTTGTGTTGAATCTCTATGATCTTGGTTTGTATGTTGGTTGTTTGAGATCCTTCATGATTTCGTTGCACTATCGGGTTTATATGGGCTCAAGTATGATGGTTTGATCGCTTCGGTGATTGCTATTGTACTTGTGCTCTTATAAATTGGACGGTTCTATGACAACCACCGTTGTCATCCTCTACACACCTATGCCTTTGGCCAAGGGTGAATGAAAGGTACAAAATGATGATGATAGTAGTGGTGATGATAATGCTAGCAATGATGAAAGTGGTAGTGATAGTGATGAAGAATTTGAATCACTTTCTGATGATGATCTTGTCAAGTTACTATACCAATATACTAAAATCATTAGAAAGACAAGAGCTAAAAATGAAAAGATAGAACTTAAGAAGGACTCACTCTTAGCAAAGTATGACATAGCCAAAAAAGCTAGTGTTGAGCTTAGAGAAGAAAATAAAATTGTGTCATCCAAACTCAAGGAGCTCAAATCCTCTAAAAAGGAGCTTAGAGAAAAACATGATAAACTTGAGGGGATACATAATGAGCTCACCACTAGTTACAATTTGCTAAAAGAAGAGTACACCAATCTCAAGATTAATCATGACAATCTTGTTCTTTCTCATGAGTTATTATTCAATGAGCCACATGATGCTACTAACAATGTTGTTAAGCTTGATATTGCTACATCATGTGATGACTTGATTGTTCAGAGCATTGAGCAAGGTTCTAGTAGCAAAGGCAAGAAAGTGGTTGAGTTCGACAACTATGATGATTATGTCAAGCTCAAGAATGAGAATGAAAAGCTCAAGAAAGATCTTAAAAAGCTATCAACCACCAACACAATTGTGATAGAGAAACTTGACAATGATTATGATATAGCTCTTGAGAATGAGATGCTTAAAGAAGAGAACAAGAGATTCAAGATGGAGAAAAATCATGATGAACTTAGAGAAGAAAATAAGAAGCTTAAGTTGGAGAAAGAACATCTCAAGACCGGGTTGAGCAAGTTCACAAGAGGCCAATATCTCCAAAGTGAGCTACTCATGAACACCATGATGAAGATGGATAGAAGTGGTATTGGGTACTTGGCAAATCAAGAGAAGAAAGCTCAAGCTCAACATCAACAACAATACAATTCGAAGCCTAAGCCAAAGAGATGTTTTGAGTGTGGACAAAAAGGTCACTTTGCTTATGAGTGTCAAACTCCACCACCACAACCTTTGCCCAAGCATGCTAGACCCTTTGCCTTCAATGCTCACTACATGCTTAGAAAGGATTCTAGTGGAAAAATGAAAGTCATGTTCTTAGGTCCACCCAAAAAGAATAGGCCTAAGCAATTTTGGGTTGCAAAGTAACTAGTTGAGAAAGTAAAGGGCCCTCATCAAGTTTGGGTCCCTAAACAACAAGCTTGATCTCTTGTGTGTAGGTGAACTACAAGACCGGTGGAAGTCATTGGGTTATTAATAGTGGTTGCACTCAACATATGGCCGGTGATCCTTGTATGTTCACCTCACTAGATGAAGAAGTAGATGGTCAAGAAAGGATTACATTTGATGATAATTCAAAGGGCAAAGTTCAATGATTGGGCAAAGTTGCAATATCAAATGATGATTCAATTTCAAATGTGCTATATGTTGCTTCATTGAGTTTCAACTTACTATCCGTTGGTCAATTATGTGATCTTGGCTTTCAATGTTTGTTTACCGAGAAGTAAGTGGTTGTGTCAAAAAAGATAATGATCAAGTTATATTCAAGGGTTTTAGATACAACAACCTATATCTAGTGGATTTTACCTTCGAAGATGCAAACTTGAAGACATGCTTATTCACCAAAACATCACTTGGGTGGCTATGGCAAAGAAGACTTGCACATGTTGGGATGAGCTCACTCAAGAAGCTAATGAATAATGAATTGGTGAGAGGTTTGAAGGATGTGAAATTTGAGAAAGACAAGCTTTGTAGTGCATGTCAAGCCGGCAAGCAAGTTGCAAACACTCATCCAACAAAAGCTTACTTGTCAACAACAAGAGTGCTAGAGCTTCTTCACATAGATCTATTTGGACCAACAACTTACAAGAGTTTGGGAGGAAATCTCTATTGTCTTGTGATAGTTGATGACTACTCTAGATATACTTGGGTATTCTTCCTTCAGGACAAGACCGAAGTGGCCACATGTTTCAAGAATTTGCCAAGAGAGCACAAAATGAATTTGAAGTGAAGCTCAAGAAGATAAGAAGTGACAATGGAAAATAATTTGACAACACAAATATTGAAGCATATTGTGATGAAGTAGGGATCAAGCATGAGGTCTCCGCAACATACACTCCTCATAAAATGGCGTAGTAGAGAGAAAGAACCGGACACTTATCACCCTTGCAAGAATAATGCTTGATGAGTACAATACACCCAAAGCTCTATGGGTGGAAGCTATCAACACCGCATGCTATGCATCCAATCACTATTTCTTCAAAAGTTTTTTGGCAAGACCCCTTATGAGTTGCTCAATGGGAAGAAGTCGGACGTATCATTCTTTCGGGTGTTTGGTTGCAAATGCTACATCTACAAGAAGCGGCAACACCTAGAGAAGTTCCAAAGACATTGTGATATTGGCTTTTTTATTGGTTACTCATCAAAGTCCAAATCATATTGAGTATTTAAACATACCACCGGCTTGATTGAAGAAACATATGATGTGGAATTTAATGAATCTAAAGGCTCCCAAGGAGCACATGAGAATCTTGAGGATGTAGGTGATGAACCATTGAGGGAGGCCATGAAGAACATTCCAGTTGAAGACATCAAGCCTAAAGATGATGAAGATGATGTACAAGTGATTGATCCACGTTCTTTATCAAATGTGCCATAAGATGAAGATAAAGATGGGAGAGTAGAAAATGAAGATACTCATGTCTCTCATGATCAAATGGTGGCACAAGCTCAAGATGTTGATGCTCCACAACCTCCCCCTTAAGTGGTTGATAGAAGAAATTCACCCCTACTACAAGTGTATCCACAAGATCTCATTATAGGGAGTCATTCAAAGGGTGTAATGACTCGCTCTCAAAAACTTGCTTCATTTATTGAACATCACTTGTTTGTTTCTTGCATTGAGCCTAAAAATATAGAAGAAGCTCTTCAAGATCTGGATTGGATAAATGCAATGCATGAAGAGTTGAACAACTTCACCTGAAATGAAGTTTGGACACTTGAAGAGCGACCACAAGATGCAAGAGTCATTGGAACAAAATGGGTGTTCTGCAACAAACAAGATGATCAAGGCATCGTTGTTAGGAATAAGGCAAGGCTAGTTGTGAAGGGGTTCTCCCAAGTTGAAGGCTTAGATTTTGGAGAGACCTTTGCACCGGTTGCAAGACTTGAAGCCATTCGTATACTTCTTACATATGCATCTCATCATGAAATAAAATTATATCAAATGGATGTTAAAAGTGCATTTTTAAATGGTTTCATAAATAAACTAGTCTATGTTGATCAATTTCCTGGGTTCAAAGACCCTAGATATCCTAATCATGTCTATAGGTTGTCCAAGGCGCTATATGGGCTTAAGCAAGCCCTAAGAGCTTGGTATGAGCGCCTTTGGGATTTTCTCATTGAGAAGGGCTTCACCATTGGGAAGGTCGATACCACACTATTCACCAAGAAGTTTGATGGAGAGATCTTCATTTGTCAAGTATATGTTGATGATATCATTTTTGTCTCATCAAATGAAGACTATTGCAAAGAGTTTGGTGAATTGATGTCAAAAGAGTTTGAGATGTCTATGATTGGAGAGCTTACATTCTTTCTTGGTTTTCAAGTCAAGCAAATGAGAGGGGATTTTCATCTCTTAAGAAAATTATACCAAGGACCTTCTCAAGAGGTTCAAAATGGATAAATGTAAGCCAATCAAGACACCAATGCATCTAATGGACATCTCAACCTAGATGAGGGAGGTAAATCGGTTGATCAAACTCTACCATTCTATGATTGGTAGTTTATTATATTTGACCACATCTAGACCCGACATCATGTTTAGTGTGTGTATTTGTGCTCAATTTCAAGCTAATCCTAAAGAGGCTCACATGGTTGCCACTAAAAGAATCCTTAGGTACTTTAAGCACACACCAAGCATTGGTCTTTGGTATCCCAAAGGAGCTAGATTCCAACTAGTTGGCTATTCCGATTTAGATTATGCCAGTTGCAAAATTGATAGAAAAAGCACATCCGGAGGGCGCCATTTGCTTGGTGGATCACTAATGTCTTGGTCCTCTAAGAAGCAAAATATTGTGGCATTGTCCACCGCCGAGGCGGAGTACATTGCCGTGGGTGCTTGTTGTGCACAAATTCTTTACATGAAGCAAACTTTTTCTAGACTATGTTGTAGTTCTAGAAAAGGTACCTCTCTTGTGTGACAATGAGAGCACGGTAAAACATGCTAATAATCTAGTTCAACACTCTTGCACCAAGCACATAGATATCCATCATTATTTTCTTAGAGATCATGCTACTAAAAATAATATATCACTAGAAGGTGTAAGGATAGAGGATCAATTGACAGATATCTTCACTAAACCGCTAGATGAGGCTACATTTTGTTGGTTGAGGAATGAGCTAAATGTGCTTGACTTTAGTAACTTCACTAAAAATGAGCTTGTGCTGTCCCTTGCATTGCATTGTAATATAAAACATGTTTAATTTTTAGTAATGCACTTAGGGCTTGTCTAACATGGTTAAGATAACTGCTAAAAAGCGTGTGAAGAAGCTTAACCTTGAATCAAACTTGACAAGCAACTAGACTTACTTTCAAGTATTGCATTGCATGTGCATGTGTGTTGCTTTGTCATTTCTTTTTGGTTATCTTTTGAGCACCCGCTGTGTTTATCCACAAATAGGGAGAGCATTTGAAGCTCCTATTGGTCATAAAACCCTCTTGTGTGCTCACATGGTGCTCCTCGCCCCTTTTGTTGCATATTTTCTTAAAAAGAATTATAGCCAAAGGCAAATTATTTAAAAAAAACTTGAGCTTTGAGAGAAGTCTCTCATATCAGTCCCAATTGGTGTTTAATTTGGATCTTATTGAAGTTTGGGACTTGATTGGGAGAAAGCGCCGCGAAGAAAGGAGGAGTTTCTGTAGTTGAAGACAGACCGGACGTAGGGACCAGACTCACTTGTTGTAGCGTCCGGTGAGTACATCAGGAGGATATACAGTTACAGAAGAAAGACCGGAAGATGAACAGTGTTTCTACAATGTCTGATTTGACGTTGTTTCTACGTTCGGTCAACGCAGGATGGATTTTAGGGAAGGACCAGACTCTGTGCTGCATCTGGTCAAGGGTGATCGGACGCATAGGATGGATCTTTCTTTGTCTATCACGGGGGATACCATATTATCGTTCTCTCTCTCGCCGCACCATCACTGCTGCCCTCACCACGCCGTGCCTATGCCTGCCTCTTCGCTGTCGTGCCCGCGCCTACCTCTCTGCCACCACGCTCGCACCTGCTCTTCTCCACAACACCTGCGCCCCGCGCCTGCATCTATGTCGCCATGTCCATGCCTACCTCTTTGTCATCGTGCCTACACCTACACCTGCATCTTCACTGCCATGCCTACGCCTGCCTCTTCACCACCGCGCCCGCGCCCACACCTGCATCCCCACCACCAACACCTCACACCGCCTTGCTCTATTCTGGCCACCGTGGCCCTGCCATCGTGCAGCCCGCACACCCACGCCACCTACATCACGCCACCACACACGTGTTGCCTGCCGCCACATGCTCGTGCTCCACTATGCCGCCGTGTGCTCATGCACCACCACATCGCCGTGTTGCCTCCTCTCGCATCGACAGTTTCCCAACACCGTGCCTCCTTAGTTGCCACACTGCTTTGCAGCACCAACCCTAGCCCTAAGGTGCCATTATCGTCCCCGTGTGGTGTCCCTATGATTGACAACTTATCCCTTCGCACGTCTCAGGATTATTCTAAGGTAGCAAGCCATATTCACCTATTACTTTCCTACTGCTTGCTTTCCATTAGGTCATTCACTTCACTAGTATATAAAGTTGCTTATATATACTTCCTATTCTATCGTGTAGTCAGTTTGGGCAGTGAGTCTGCTTAGCAGTTGGGCAGTTGATAGATTTACTTGGGGCCAAGCCTACGAGTATGGATTGAGGCCAAGCCTCATGAGTGTTAGTTAGTAGTTGTTCCTTATCAGTGGCAATGATTCTTGTCAGCTTTAGAGATGGCTCATTGCAAGAATGTCAGGTGTGGTCCCAGCGATGAGGATCCAATGCCTCTGCCTCGCCTGACTGCTCAGCAAAAAGGAAAGACAAAAAAGACTACAAAGAAGAATCACAAGAGAGATGATGTTGAGATAGAGAGAGCAGCAGCGGTGGCAGCCACCATAGAGCGAGATAAGATAGGTGGACCTAGCAGTGGCATTCATATAGGTGATCAGTTATCACTAGCTTAGAGGGCCGCCATGGAGAGGATTGAGGCTAGTCTTAGTAGTCCACCTAGAACCATTATGCTTGAAGGACGGTGTGTCTCTTTAGAGGAGAGTTAGACTCAGGGGGTGACTGAGCAGTAGACATAGTCGGCAGAGCAAATAGAGAATGCTCCACAGGGAGAGTAGGTTGAGGAGATAGAGCAGGCAGCACAGCCACAACTTCGATGCTCTAGTCGCACATGCACTTAGATGTCACTGAGGCCTTAGACACAGAGACAGGGCTATCATCCACCTCCCATACCACAGGGTCCACCTCCGATGGTTCACCTTGACCTGAGGGCAGCCACAACTAGATAGGTGCAGTAGCTACGGTTCATACAGTTTGAGGATTGGTTTCTACCGAGGCAGGATGAGTGTGCCTCAGAGCACTTCTACACTATGTTGTAGGAGGACTTCTATAGTGCATATCTCAATAGCGGTGTTGCTTTCAAATCTCAGTGGGTCTGCTCCATAGAGTCTCTAGTTATAGCTATAGGTGAGCAAATCTGTCCTCACCTTACTTATCTGCCAGGCTTGTTAGATATCCTTAGATGGACTGGTCGGTATGTTCCATCTTGGGTCCATGAATTCTACTCATCCTTGTGGATTGACCCAAGACATAGGTTTATTCATTTTTCTTTCTAAGGGTGTGACTATAGGCTCTAGAGCTCAAGGATCAGAGAGATACTGAGGATTTTAGAGTCACCTATTCGTCTTCATGAGACATGCTACGGATAGATAGAGCCTCTGAGACACCCTCATGGTGGACTTGTGCCACCTATAGATCTTGTCAGACCATGCTTCATAGAGCCATTTGGCGAGGGGTCGAGCAGGACACCACATGACCTTACACCCATAGCTTGGCTCCTTGATGCTATTATGAGGAGGACTCTACTTCCGAGGATGGGCTACCATGAGGGTCTAACTCAAATTCAGCTATAGCTAGTGCATTACCTGGTGTCTCAGACTATCTTTGATATTTGGGATGTGATGCTCTTAGAGATGGAGGACACACTAGCAGAGGGCTTTAGAGGTCACCATCAGCTGCCTTATGCTCATTGGATCACTTTCTTACTCTGAAAGGTAGTTTCACACAAGTCCCTAGAGACAATGGTAGAGTGGACATGTTCTACTACTAAGTTTCCATAGTATGACATGAGTCAGATGCTACGTCATAGTCGTGTGAGGACACCTTGCCAGCTGAGTCATCGCCCAGAGGTACCAGAGATAGTAGCTCGGCAGGATGAGATCATCAAAGGCATCACAGAGACAAAGGAGGAGGAGCTTGATGCATAGCAGGAAGATGAGGTCGAGAGCGACCCGAGTGATATCTCAGACGATGACTATCAGCCGATTCTATAGATGGCACCTCATCCACACAATAGATAGGCTAGTGGCTCCAGCTCAGCTCCACCACAGCCACCGCAGACAGACCCGACACTTCTAGCTATACTTGAGCGGATGAGGTAGGACTAGGCACGCTAGGCATAGGAGACCGCAGCTGCACTTGCTTAGGTTCAGGCATGATAGGATGAGTTTGAGCAACAGTAGCAGGCCATGCAGTAGCAGTAGCTAATGATTCAACAGTAGTTACTTGGCTTCATGCAGCATGTATTCACTGCTATCGGGGTTGATCCTCAGCAGTCTACATTTTAGATAGGCCAGCCTACCACCACCACTCTAGTGACTCCAACAGTATAGCCAAGTGGGCTTTTGAGTTAGAGATAGCTAGCTCCTTAGTTTGCCTCACCTACAGAGCAGGTGTCTTAGTGGTTTGCTTCACTAGGGACAGCCTAGGGTCCACACTTTGCTCCTATTATTACGGGCTTCACTCTGACTCAAACTTCTTTGATGTTAGTGATGGACACCCTAGTCTCTAGGAGTCTCAGCGCTACCTTTAGTGAGCTTATAGGGCAGCCTACACCTCCAGTGTTCTGAGTCTATGGTCTTACCACAGCTGCTCTAGTTACTAGGACTACCGAGACAATTCCATCGTATGTTGCATCATTCAAGCCACCTTAGACAGTCACTCCTCCACTTGAGGCTTTAGCGATAGCGATAGCGGTAGATGTGGCTCCCCTTCCTACAGTGACACCTATAGAGTCACAGACCATGCCAATTACTGACCAGACCTAGACTGCTTCACCTTCACTTCTAGCTACAGAGGGTCAAACCCCTCAGAGTTTAGGGTCAGAGGATGATGTAGCTCAGTTCTAGGTCTCTCACTGCACCTTAGCACCCAACTCGACTGCTCCTGTCCCACCGTTCGACCTTTAGGTTTTGGTGCTTGACACCAAAGGGGGAGAGGGACCGAGTATGTTAGATTTAGAGGAAGTGTGTGAGATGGACACGATTCTTTTGGTCTTTCATGTGTGATACTTCATGCATTCACGTTTACTTTCATGCATTGTATTTTATACATGTGATGGTGAGACTTATGTGATAGGTGTGCTCTCTACATTGTTTTATATATGTCATGTCACTTGGTTATGCTCAATGGCTTTGCTTCCGCATTTTACTCTGATTCGAATGAGTTTTACTTCATGTACTCATGCTTAATTCATATCTTTTGAGTACACCATGTTGGCTTGAGTCATATAAGCATGCCTAACTCCTTTGTTCTTATTATCAAAAGCTTATGTGAACCAAACATGTTGAAAACCTCGCTCATCTCTTTTACATACTCAAGGTTGTGTTGTCATCAATCACCAAAAAGGGGGAGATTGAAAGCATCTAGGCCCCCAGTTGGGTTTCGATGATTAATGATGACACGAGATTACTATGACTAATATGTGTTTTGTAGAGGCAATTTGAGTTAGGTCATGGTAATGGAAATGGATTGGACAATCATGGTTGTCACGCCCCTGTCGATGGAAATCATTTTAGTTTTTAAAGGATGGACGACAAGGTTAAGGACGGACTAGTTCTAAGTGTCAATTGGTGTTGGAGAGACACTTATAATAGTTTAGGACTTTGTTTTTCCTTTGGTCGTACTATTAAGCGGGGTATGGACTAGTAGCTTAACCTAGGTGAGTCTAATGGATTAGGTGTGGTACACACTTGTCAAACCTAGCAATAGGTAGCTTAGGAATAGCCCTAAGAACAAAAGAGGTCAACTTCATTCACAAAGAAATTCAAATTAGAAGTAAATAGAGAGTCAAATGACTGATCGAACGTTGGTTTGGTTGTGACCAAACACAATGTGGAGAGTTTGATCAGTTTATTTGATCGGTAGTAGCAGTCAGAGTGCGACCGAACGCTAGACACTAGTACTCATCGAATGCGATGCTAGCCATATCTGTAGCAGCGTGGATAGGTTGTTGACCATGGACTAGACGCTGAACAGAGAAGTGATCGAACTCTAGGTGCCAGCATCCGGTCAACATCAGTAAGGTTCTAGAAAGGGTTTTTGATAACCGAATGCGTCCGGTGGGTGCTGATCGGATGCAGGCTAGAGTTCAGTCAGAGCAAACGGCCCTTTCTGACACGTTGACGTATTACACTGACTGGTGCATCCGGTCACCTTGACTAGAGCATCCGGTCATCCTGATACTTGCTGAGTTCGACCTCAACCGTTATGTTTTGAATGGGGGGGTATAAATACATATCCCACTCGTCCATTTGAGGTCTCTTGCCCATTTGTTCAGCTGAGAATCACCTTTGGAGTGCAAGGGAGAGCAAGAGCTTAGTGGGGTGATTGAGATTTGATAATCCAAGATTAAGGACCTCATTAGTGCATAGGGAGTAGCAAGTGTTCATCCACCTTACTCATTAGGCTTGTCTTGATCAGTGAGAGTTTGTGCTTGTTACTCTTGGTGATCACCATCACCTAGTTGGCTCGGTGGTGATTGAGAGCTTGGTGATCATTCGGCGGAGCTTGTGGATGACCCAAGTCACTTTGTGAGCGGTTGTGGGCGATTTACCATGACAGAGTGTCAAAGAATTAGCCCGTAGAGAATACTTGATCCTTGCACAGATCAAGGGGGAGCTACACCCTTGCGTGGGTGCTCCAACGAGGACTAGTGGGGAGTGGCGACTCTCCGATACCTTGGGAAAACATCGTCGTGTTCCTTTCCCTCTCTTTACTTTGAGCAATTCATTTCATATCTTTACATTCCTAGAATTGTCATGCTAGAGTAGGATTAGAACCTAGGGTGCAAAACTTTTGTATGGGAGAACAATAAAAATATATTTTAGACACAAGGGGTGAAATGGGCTAAGTGCAGAGCTTAATTATTGCAAAAAAAAATTAGAATTAGCCCAATTCACCCTCCTCTTGGACATCTTGATCCTTTTTAGTTTGAATACGAATGAGAGCATGTATTTCATGCAAAAAGTTATGTGACTTGTAGCTTCTAGGTTGGTGTTACCCACTAGAAATCAATTTATAAATGCTTGATTTCTATAGACTCCTGACCAGAGGCGGTTGTGACGTGTAGTAGTGTCATTCATCTTTTCAGTCAGGGAGGATTGCATTATTCTTTGCACTCCTAGAACCACCCTAGAACATATCCATAAATAGTGTCAATTGCATAGCCACCTAAAACTAGCGACAAAGTTAGAGAAAATGGAAGGAGGTGTGGCACTTTATGATATACTTATGATATACTTATGATGTTCAACAAGAAAAAGGTGAGACTTGGGTGAAACTTTGGAGGTGATAATTAATTTTGGATCACCCAATACTCTAGAATATAAACTCCAACCCTACCTAGAAGCACATATTTTTAGTGTAACATTTGTACATTACCTTTTTTAAAGAAAAAAAGTACAAATCCATTACACTTGCTCAATATCTCATCCATTGCACTCAACATGTAACGAACTTGGACAAATACTGATGTACAACGTGTTCACCACCTTCTCTCCTTGATCTAATTATTTCTCCCTTTTAGTTTTGGCCTTTGGTATGTGTGGTGTTGAGGGTCCAGGTTGGGGGGTTGGGTGGGGCAGGAGGAAGAGCCCGTAGTGCCTCCCTTAGATGCACCTATAAATAGTACGCAACCAACACCATGTGCAGCATAATCAAAAGTCCTTTGTTCTAAATGACACAAAAGCTCCCTAATCTAGATTTGTGGAGTCTTTCAACTACAACGAAGCCCAGACAAGACCCTACAATTTAAAAGAAGACTCAAGTTTGTATTGCAAATTATAATAATATTGTGCGTGTCTGATAATATGTGTTATTATACACAACACTCGGCAATGTTGCTAGACACAAAACTTAACAACTTAACTTGGTTGCATATATGTATGCAAGAATGCACTTACCTCATGACTCTTGGTCTTTAATAGGAGTGATCGTGTTGGGCCGCTTGCATAGTCCACGTTTTGGGTAGCACAACACACACATATATATGCGAGAATGCACTTACCTCATGACCCTTGGCCTTTAACATGAGTGATCATGTTTGGCCTCTCGCATAGATTGAGTTGGGTCTCTTGCACATTCGACATTGTTTAGTATCACATCTAACCAACCATGTTGGCAATGATGTGGTGGTTGTCGGCTAAAAGTATAGATGGTGTGGGGCACCCTCGTCGACGTGAATCAACTCTACTCCCTCTGTACCTAAAAAGAGTCATTCTCGCTTCCCAAAAAGTCAATAATTTTTAACTTTGACCAAATATATTTAATAAAATATTAATAGATATGGTACATGATTAATATCATTAGGTAGATCATTGAATATACTTTCATAATAAACTTATTTGAAGATATAAATATTGCACGTATTTTCTACAAACATAATCAAAGTTGAGAAAGTTTGACCAGCACAATTCCCATATCGATTCTTTTAGGGATGAAGGGAGTATGTCTATGATGTTGAGGCTAGGTAGGCAGGGGCGAAGGCAAGCAAGCTTGACATGGATTCTCATTCACTCTAGTTGTTTTTATCTTGGACGAAGGCAAGCAAGCTGGACATGGATTCTCATTCACTTTAGTTATACACACTATAGTTACAAGAGATAAGGGAGGTAGCTTTCCAAAGGAGATAGAGAGATAAGGGACGCAGGAGACACCTGTAGTAGCAGTGTAGGGATAGTTGGATTCTGCAGCAATGCCTCCATGGTAGCAATCCACTCAAACGCCTTCCAGGCATACTAGCCAACACACCCAACTTGAATCTTGTGGAGTGATTCAATGGCTGCGACCGTAGCAAAAGCCTAACAAGACCCTATGAATCCAATAAAGAATCGCTCTATTACTATTAGCAAATATTAATCGTGTGTTATGTGTTTGGAATGGACTTCTCCTGTAGAATTTTTTTTATTTTTAACACTTTTTGTAAACTAATTTTAAATCTAAGACTATTTTATTTTTTTCTAAAACTAACACTTTTGGTCATGGCTATTTCCCTGACATGGTGAAACGCTTGTGCCACGCCATGCATGGTGGCACGGCGAGGGGGATAACGTGGCGACGACCGAGGCGCTGACTAGTGACGTGGCTGGTTCTACCATGCCATAGCCCACGGCGCGGCACTGACGTGCCAAGGCCCACGGCACAGCACTGACACGCCAAGACCCACGGCGTGGCAGGACCTAGACGCACATAGAAGCCGGTCAACCTCAATTGCAATGACCAGGGTGCTGTCGGTGCTGTAAACAACTACAAGTGTTGCCGCGATGCATTGAAACAATTATGAAGCAAATAAATGGAGTCCGTGCGCAAGTTGACAAGTTGCCACATAATATTTTTATTGGTTCGACATAAGTTCGACATAACCAACTAAGTCTGTAAGTTTCAGACAACAATATTCGTTCGACATAACCAACTAAATCCTAGGAGTGTAAGGATCCCTTGGATGCTTCTATCTCTTCCAATTTGTAGGCAACACATTGGGAGTGAAGCCAATGTCAGTGTGGTCACGTTGCCGGTGCGTACGACTCGTACCCTACAAGTATATGATATGCACGATTATTATAATTGTTATGATCGTTAGTTCATGGAGCCTATGTATTTAAAGAGACTACATTTGTTACTACATGTGAGACTCTTTGGGTACCAAGCGGGGCACCACCTAGCTGAGACATGTCGATCTTGTCCTGCTGCCAAGGGTCCCACTGGTGGTGCTGTATGCGAAAGCCCAGGGGGTCATCGTCGTTGTCATCATCGTCCTCGTTTGCAGGGTCCTTCCTAGCGCTATAATGTGGTGGTGTACGCACAGCAGAAGCAGCACCTATCACCGGCTAAGAAGAGTCAGCTGGTGTCCTCAAAGAGCCAGAAGACATGGCACCTGACCACGCTGGGTAATCGGGTTACACCCAAGGAGTGTCCATGCAGCTCAACGTCTGAGCTAGCTTCCTATAGCTCCGCTTCACCTTCTGCATGAATAGACGTTAAAGTTAGTGCATTTCCCAAACGCATATGCACTAAAGAAATATTTTCGAAACAGACAAGTTTATGTTTACCTCCACAAAAGCCTCGAGAACGCCCTCTAGACTCCTAAAGCCAAAATGCTGCTTCGTTGGACAGGCTTGATAATTGTGTCGCCTAGGTACAGAAACATGGTTGGACAATTTTAGTACACATACTTAATACCAAATGGATAACAAATTGTACCATTCAAGTATCTTACCACGTATCTTTGAAGCGAGGCTCTCTATAGTTGTGTGTCGTCCCTAGTGGCAACGTCATACACATCTTTGATCACATCTTCCCCATCGTCCTTATCAATCGCCTCCTTAGTGTATGGGGGCTTGATATGTGTCATCGTAGACCTATGAAGCCACCACAGGTACTCGTCAAAGGTGTGCTGGTCATGTGGGGGACCCGCACCGACCGACTGTCGGTCCCTAGTCTACCACAACTGGATGTACACGTTGTGTGTCACGCGCTAATCCTTGGTCTTGTACCTCTTCCTACAGTCATACCTACAACAAAATGATTGTTAGTTGTACCATACACACCTCTAAATTGTAGCTTTATTATTAATCGATAACGCACCCGCACAATTCTTGGTTGGTGGAGTAAAGCGGTGGTGGGTAGCCTATCATTCTTCCAAACTGCCTGCAAACCTTGATGGATAAGTGAATCTCGACCATATGGAAGAAAATAAGAGGGACGTTGTAGTGATACTTGTCTAGATAGTCCTGGAGCTCCAGAGCATCCCAAGGACACCAATGCACCTGAACATTTCATAATTGAGTTAGGTTGTGATATAGTGTACATCAAATAAGACACATGTATGATAGTAAAGAGAGCATAACCTAGTGCTGTGTCAGGATGTTGAGATAGTCCGTGTACTCCCTATACTTGTGCCTCGCATTCCCTCTAACTAACTCTGCTTGTGTCTAGATATACAGAGCTGTAGGCAGTGTATCCCGCCCATTCCAATGCTGCATTGAACACGATAATGAATTAGCCATTAATAATTTCATCATATGTAACTGCCTCAAAAAATATAGTGAACTAAAGTACTTACAGGGAAACCAGTAACAAGGGGCCTCCCAATGGGCCATCATTCCCAACACCAAACCTGGAGTAGGTAGGAGCAACCCCCAAGATTCGCATACCCTGAGGTGCGACGACAGGCAATGCATAGCTATCGATACGTCCATGTTAGGACTGTGTTGCCCCAGCTGTATGCCGCTATGTTATCCCATGGCTGACGTAGTGTGTCAAGAAAGATCCAGTTGATGGTGTTGCCCGAGGTGTCTGGGAATAGGAAAGCACCAAGGAAGTGCTAGAGCCACACTCTAGCAAACCTATCGATCTGAGCATCATCAGCCTATGGGTCCAAGTAATCAAAGCGCTCTGTGATCCACGACAACGAAACACAACTTTTCCTGAAATTCACCAAAGAAAATGAGACCCGATGGTTGCAGGAAAGCAATGCAAGTATTAAATATGCTTGAATTGCTCACTTATTTTTCTTGGAAACCTCGTCGTCCGGTGGAAGAAAGCCAGTGAACTGAGCCACTAGCTCCCTCCAATGATCGTTATCAACTATACCTATCACTGAAAGTCCCCCCAACCGAAGGCCAAAGATAGCCTTCATGTCCTGCATGGTCAAGGTCATCTCGCCGCAAGGTAGGTGAAACATGTGGGTCTCAGGCCTCCACCTATTATAAGAATAGAACGACTATTAGTTACCTCAAATTTGTTATAAGAATATTTACATACAATGAAGGCACTCGCACTTGTCTACAGCTGCAGCAAGTAGTGCTGGGTCAAGGGGTGGAAGATCGTAGTTGACAACACGGACAAGCTCAAGGAAGCCGGCTCACCATATGTACGGCGCGTAACGCTCGTCCCACTGATGCGTCCTAGTGTGCGTGCAGGGCCTCAAAGGAGGCAAGGGCACCTCTGCGTCGGTGTCAGTCAAGAAGTGTGCTTGGTGCAGGTCGTCGTACTCCACCTCAAGAAAGGGGTACAACTGGTGCTGCGTGAGAGGGGCCATCCTGTTACAAATTGATAAACAAAGGGTTAGAGTATTTAAATTAACAATATTCAAATTAACATTACGTAGCATTGCAAAATTTGAACTACATGTTATGCAATAGGAACATAATATGAAAGCACATGTATATATTCAAAGTAACATTAACAGACATAGTAAACAACTTCACTAGAAAAATAAACAACTTCTATGTGTGGACCTGCTGCCCTCGTCTTCTATGCCTGCAGGCATCCGTGGCGTGGCAGGCAGCCGTCGTGCATGGTCGGAGGGCGCGGTGGGTGGCCGAAGGGGGTGGCACGCCAGCATGCAGGCACAGCGGGTGGCCGGTGGCCATGGCGCGCCGACGTTCGTGGCGTGGCCAGTGCGTGCGGGCGTGGCGGGCGCGTGTGGGCGCAGCAGGCGCCAAAGAATAGGGCGGCGGCGGCATGGCTTCTTAATGCCCCAAGGTGATCTGCTCGCTTTGGGGCGAAGACCACGCGTGCACATAGCAGGGCGGCGGTGTGGCTCCCTTTTGTGGCCACCGACGAACTCGTGAAGGAGCTTGACAACGCCATCTTAGTTCTTAAGGTAAGTGAAAAGCGTTTTACTGATCTTAGGGTTGGGGATTGTTACCGGATTTGGGTAATTTGCATTCCTAGGGTTCGGATTTGGGCAAAAGCTGGGGCTTAGTGTTGAAGTTGATTCGACTCCCCTCCTTCTCGGTGCTTAAGCGAAACCCTATATTCTGATTTGGCTTAAAGAACTTTGAATCGGACAAATCCGAGGCTATTTAGATCTTAACCAAACACTAATTAGGTCTTAGGGTTCAAGAATTAGGCTAAGCGGCTTCTCGGATACCAATTGTTAGAACTTATACGTAGACAAGATCTTAATTAACCTAATTACATGAACGCCTAAAATAAAATTAGGACTTTAATCAATCTTACTCGCTTGAAGATGCACCTAAGGCCACGATGACCTTCGCCTGCTGGATGCAGGCACACTGTCGTCGGATGTAGAGTCGCGGTATGGTTCTGGGCGTCGTCGTCGCCGTGGCGCGCCGGCGTTCATGGCGCAGTCGGCGTGGCGCGTCGGCGTACGTGGCGCGGCCAGCGGGGCGGGCGGACGCTGCCGGCGGGCGAGCGGGCGTGCGGCCGCGGCCGACGGGCCGGCGCGGCGGCGGGCAGGTAGACAGAGGGAGGGCGGCTCGCGGACGATATTTACCTGGGACTGCCGCGCCGTGAGGGATGGCGCGGCACTGCCGCGTCAAGATCGATGGCGCGGCAGAACCTGCCACGTCACCGGTCAGCGCCCCGGTCAGCGCCACGTCATCCCCCTCGCTGCGCCACCATGCATAGCGCGGCACAGGTGTTTCGCCGCGTTAGGGAAATAGGTGTTGTCAAAAATGTTAGTTTTAGAAAGAAAAAAACAGTGTTAGATTTAAAATTAGTTTAAAAAAATGTTAAAAAAAATCCTCCTGTACATGTGCCCTGTTGTTTGACCAGGGTCATCACGCCTTCCTATCTCCCGTCTACGCTACTCGGTACGGCTACCTTGTTGGTGCTAATGACATGGGCCTGGTGTCTGTCAGACACATACACCGGTGTTGGCACCCGTGTCAATGCCAACTGGATGAACTACTGGTTTGTGAGGTTGGTATAGGGACCCTCTCCTGGCACGTACCTACGCCCTGCCGGCGTTGTCTGGTGTCTGGCTTTGAACTCCTGGATGCACTTCCAACGCAGGACAACCACATGTGTCTTCGTGGTAATGTTTTTTTTTCCTAGGGGCAAATGCTCCATATACATCCAACCGTAATATACATGGAGGCGTATGTCCCTAAGGGAAAATTTGCACCTACACCATACCGATCGTCACCCACGCTTGTCAAGCATGTGCCTGCCATCAAACTCTTGGTCACCAGCAACACCAGGTTGAACGTTCAGGTGTGCCCCTTGTGCTATGCTACGCAGCCTCTCCTTTTTTTTCCCTCGCGCCACCACACGGCGGGAGGCATCTGGTCATTTTCTCTTTGTGCCCAATGACCCAAATTAAAGTTAAGAATATGTTTTCTCGTTGCTACGATGTCCTAGTCCTTTAATGGCTCCGTTCGTTTGGAGAAATTTTAGAGAAATCTGGATAAATCTGGAGAAATTTATGAGAGAAAAACACTGTTCCAGAAAAAAAAACAGATCAAGGCGGATTTAAGGACACGCGAATGGAAATAGCTTCCCTCGTAATAAAATACCAGAGCGACACATAGGGCGTTGCATAGAAAGTGAACCAATGCCTTGTGTAGAAAAGACAAACTGAACACACTTAATTATTACAAAAAATAAAGAGAAAAAACAACAAAACTGCAACAATAAAAAAAATCCCGCATGCTGGGCATTGCACGATCAAAGCTTCTTTACAAGCGGCTTCACCTAAGAAAAAAGCCAAAGAAGACAGACTTAGGTGGTTTCATCCTTCTAGCATAAAAAAACGGATTTCCCTCGCTCTCGTGGAACTGTTTTAGAGGTATTATTAAGTAGGGCGAAACTGTTTTAGGAGCTAATATTAAGTAGGGCTCCATCTGAAACGATAGAGAAGGCAGAGCCAAAACCCCTTAAGAAGCCATGAGGGTTTAAATATAGTTAACGCAACATCACCAACGGCCCATGATGGCAAATTGGACACTGTCTCAGCGTGAGATTAGTGTGAATTAATTAATTGGATCGCTCTATTAATGATTGAATATCCTGTAATACATTCACCTCACTTCGATTAATAGCCAATTATTTAGTTCCAGACAGGCCCCGCTCCTTATAATTTGAGAAATAAAGTAGCTCCCTTTAAAAAAAAAATACAGTACTACTTTGTACGTAGCATTTGAAGATATAGCACTTACACTTGTTGGAAAGGCGATAGGCTTTTTAATTCTAATATTGAGCAAAGATATCAGTTTAGATCTTAAGTTTTTTCACTCTCTCTATATCATATCAAATCTTTGGACACATGCATGAAGTATTAAATGTAGATAAAAAAATAACTAATTACATAGTTTGATTGTAAATTACGAGACAAATCTTTTGAGTCTAGTTAGACCATGATTAGACAATAATTATCAAATACAAACAAAAATATTATAGTACCGAATACTGATTCGTAACCTCAAACTAATGCAGGCCTCAATCCTTCGATACGAGTCCAGGCTTTCTGCAGCGGCAACACTGAAACGGAACATTCACTTGTACTTCATGTTCAGCACCTTTCCCAGCGTCAAGCAGCGCGGCGGCGGCATGTCCTCTCCTCCCGGCCGGGCACTCCTCAGTGCCCTGGACGGCGTCCCTGACGTACTAGACGACGTCGGCCGCGGCCGCGCGGGCGTAGTCGGACGAGCCCCCTCGCGCGCCGCCGCCGGGCGCCAGCCGTCCTCCGAGTCCGACGTCGCGCGCCGACGCGACGGGGTGTGCTTCCTCCTGATCTCCTCCCGCAGCTCCCGCTCCAGCGCCGCCTTGGCCTCCTCGGCCAGCTCCGCCCGCCGTACGGCCTCCTCCAGGCTGAACCGCAGGTCGCTGATCTCCGTGCGCGCCTCGTCCAGCTGCTTGTCCTTGACCGCGACGTCGGCGCCAGCGCCGGCGTCGCCGCCCGTCGACACGAGCACGTACCCGTCCAGCTGCCTGGTCCCCTGCCCAGGCTCGGGCTCCAGCTCCTTCGTGTAGAACTCGTCCTCGTCTTTGGAGACGATCTCCGTGGCGAAGGCGCAGGTATCTGAGCTGCCTTCTCGCGGCGTGGAGGTCGGAGCTGCGGCCGGCTCTGCTCGTGGTTCTTGGTTCGCTGCGCTCGCGACGTCGTCAGCCTCGGCGATGCTGATGACGTCCTTGGCATCAGAGTGCACGCTCTGGAAATCGTCCCTGGAACTCTCGAGGACAAAGCTGGCGTCAGCCTTCGTATCCACGTGATCTTGCACAATGACATCATTCGCTTGGCACGTCGTAAAGTCTGGAAGTGCGCCATCCGGCTCAGCTGGTTCCTGATTGCTGTCAGCTTCGGTACATTTGAATTTGACACGTGGTTGATTGGCATAGTTATCTTCTCCAGAGATTTTAGCAACAAGGCATCTTGTTTCTTGAGCATCGGAGTTCCCTTCAGCCACTGTCGTGTCCCCAACCATCACTGCTGCTCCTTGTTTATTCTGATTCTCAGCTAAATCCTCGGATATACCAAATTCCATCTGGCTGCCACCAGATGGAACGGCATGAGAATCCTGTCTGAAGATCTCATCAGAGACAAAGGATAATCCTGGTGAGTGCTGAAACGTGAATTCCAGCTCCGCTTCAGTATCTTCCACTGCTGTTTGTTCACGTCCCTGAACCTGATCATGACCATCCAAGTTGCTGCAACCGGCAGCACTGAGCACCGTCGTTGCATCAGAATCTCGTGGTGGCGACACGTAAATCTCCTTGGCCTGCTTCAGCTCCGCCCGCAGGTACTCGACTTCCACCGTCTTCGCCAGCAGCTCCATCTCCATGCGCTCCATCATCTCAATCTGCCTCCTGATCACCTCCAGATTCCTGTCAGAGTCAAGCAACTGGAGCGTGGACTCCTGAAAGAAGACGGACCTCTCCTCCTCCGCCCTGATCGCCGCGACGGCGGACGACAGGACCGTCTCGTTGAGCTGCAGTATCCGCGCCAGGGCGTCCTTGGTGCCCTCCCTCTCCAGGATGGCCCTCGTCTCCATGGCCTCCACCTCTCGCAGCACGAAGGCGACCGACTCCCTGGCGGCGTCGAGGTCGGCCCTCACGGCGGCCAGCTCGCCCCTCAGGGCCTCGCACTCGCCGTCCGTCTCCGACTGCCGGCTCATGATGCTGATGTTCTCCGCCTCCAGCTGGGCGATGCGGAGGTGCGCGTCCATGCAGTCTTTCTTGTACTGCTCCGAGAGCCCCTGCACGGCCTTCTGGAGAGCCTCGACCTGCATCGTGGCTTGCTTGTGCTGGTTCTCTCTCAATTCCAGCTGCAGCTTGCAGGTCGCGAGCTCCTTGGTTAAGATGGCAATCTGATCTTCCTCCTGCATAGGCGTTTTAGTACCAACAAGCATGTGTGTGATTGATTTATGTCAGCGTTAGAACGAAGCGAAATGGAAATAGCGAGTGCAATTACAGCTAGTGACGCACATTCCCGTGTGGACTAAGCCTGCTCTGTTCGCTTCCCCGGTCGAAGAGATCCACTGCTGCCTTCACGGATTCTAGTGGCGTAGTGTCGATCTCGGCCATCGGTTATCGTGCGGTTTCCTGTCGATATCTATGTTTACACAGTGACAACTCAGAGATCTAACGCGCGAGATGGGTGACTGAATGAAGAAATTTTTTGCAGGGCTCCGTTTCTCCCAAGATATCGACAGGAAAGCTTACGTGCCTAGTGCAAGAGCTGAGCTGAGCAGGTCATTCACAGCACAGGTGCATCGATAGATCTCACTGGCCTGGACAGAGAGACAGCCCAAGTGTGCGTGCTAGACGATGGGCCGCCGACCGTGCGACGAGGATATCGGGGGCTAGAGGGGTAGATATATAGGCAAATCCGCATGGACACGCGGAGCCGGCAAAGACGAGGCGCCGTGGGCCGTGGCAAACGAGACGAGATGGCGCACGCCACGCATGCGGCCGCTGCCCGTTGCAATCCGAGGAAACTGTCCACAAGGCCACGAGGCGACGGCGCGCTTTGGGCGTGGAGACCGCGGCGGCGATGCAAACGACGACGCGATTTCGGCTTGTGGGCTTGTGGGCTTGTGGCGCTGTCGCATCGCATGTTTCGGTGCGTTCGACCGAGCGCGGCTTATCCGCCTGCGTTGGACACATATTCGGTCTCGTGTCCACCGTGGTGGCTGCGTCGAAGTCCGGGCACCTGCCTGAATATCCTCACATCGCTGCGTCAAATGCCGAACGCTTGCCTGAATATTCTCGTATCGCGATCGCTAAGACTCCTACGTGTAGCAAACCCGCGGGGCTCGAGAGTGCGTATGCACTGCCATACAGGCATAGCGGCCAGTTTATGAATTATGACAGTACACTATCTGTGCTATAATAAATCAATTTCTAGACTCATCCTAAGTCAAATTATTTTAAATTTGATAAAATCTATTTAAAAAATGCACCAATATTTATGACATCATACTAGTATCAATAGGTACGCCATAAAATACATTTTCAGAATATGCTTATTTGGTGTTATATATATTGTTACTCTTCCTTATAAAGCTACTGAATCTCCCTTCCAAATTAGTCAAAGTCACATTTTCAGAATATACTTATTTGGTGTTATATACTTATATTATAACTCTTCAATATAAAGTTACTAAACCTCAGTTTCAAAAAAAAAAAAGTTACTAAATCTCCCTTCCAAATTAGTCAAACTCAAGATAGTTTGACTTAGAGTGACTCTTTGGAGTTCTTTTGAGAAATTTGACTTAGAGTGACTCTTGGAGTTCTTTTGAGAGTATAAATCAGTAAACTGTGTAGTTGGAGATCTCGAGACATTAGCTGACAATTTGTTCGGAGGGCTTCACCAGTAAGCATGCTTGACAGGAATTCCGCTATCACCAGTGGTGGAAACAAAATTTCGCACTCCGAAAGCGGGCATGAACAGTGAATAATATCGATTATATGTTCATATGCATGGTTAACACTGCTATCCCGTCTACATTAAAAATTACGCTATTGCAAGAAAACAATGGCAATTCCTAGCGACAGATGCTAGCAACAAAAATGCTGACTACACAAATCTCAAATTTGTTCTCAAGTGATCATCTCGTCGATAGCATCCTGTCTAAAGGGGAGCTAAACAATGGCAGTACAGAGGGTCTTGCGATGCCTTTGACCTCTCGTATTGACAAGCCTGCTGATTAGACTGCAGAACCACACATGCCAAAAGGCAGATTAACAGGCTCGCCGGATTGCCATCCAAGATTACTGATCAGTAGTAGGTTGTGCCATAATAAGGTTGAGGAGCTGCCGCAGGCTGCTGAGGGTAAGCTGATGCCGGTGTAGCTGCTGGTACCACTGCTGGCACTGGAGCTGCTGGAATTGCTGTAGGTTGTGCGTAGCTTTGTTGTGTATAGGTCTACAGTATGCACAACAGTTTGCATCAGACAGAATCCTTCAACAATTTCAAAGCTACTATGGTGACCAAAGGGCGTACCCAGTGCAAAGAGCTCCCGCTCTGTGCTAGGTCTGGGGAAGGGTGTCAGTGGCAAGCCTTACCCTCGCCTGTGCAATGCGAGGAGACCGCGACTCGAACCCGGGACCTTCCAGTCACAGGCGGTAAGACTCTACCGCTTGCACCAGGCCCGCCCTTCTATGGTGACCAAGATAGAAAAAAGATTACTGGACAATTAGGTATATCAAGTAGCTCCAGTAAAACCTGACCGCTAAATGCTATTAGCGAGCATGATACTCTCTCAAGACCAATGCGCATGTAACACAGTTGGTTCATATCTGCCAGTGGTTACACCGACTGTATACTAGTATAAAAAAAATATGATGTGGTTAAATAGGCAATGCTAATACCATGCTGACTGAAAACTATGCAGTTTCCAGTCATCATATATCAAACATCTGATGCCAAACCACTAAACCAATGGCCCATCCATTTGTGACGGTGTTTCCCTCATGCGTTGTTTTCAGCTGCTCGGCCCACCCCCACCCAATATCCATATCTACAGCGGCTCTCCTGGCGCCCTCCAGCGGTTCCATTTTTTTTCTCCCCCACCCTGAAATCCATCACCTATCCCAATTCCGGTGTCGTCCTAGTGCACACCCCTGCCGGAACTGCTCCCTGTGCACAAGCTTGATCAACGGAGGTCAAAGAACCTTGGCAACCCCACTGCCCCTCTAACCCATACCAAACACATGTTCACACAGTCAACTGAGTGGATTCTCGTTCAGTCACCTGAACAATAGGAGTCGTGCTAGAAAAAACAGTTGTTGTCAATAGACTTAATGTTATCACCTGCTTAGTTAAACAGATCACATGCAACTATCTAACAGTGCCATGTTTGGGTAAAGATTGCTTCAGAACTAGTCCACACCAGAATAGAGCAAGCTATGAACTTAAGGAAATTCTTGAAACAGAGAACTAAAGACCAAACAGTTACAACCCAAAACACAAATGTTGGTAGCTTAACTCTGTCGTGACCCAACCCTTTTAAACTCAAATTGATACCCTAATGTTATTTTCCTAATTTCAAAACTGAATACAAGTGGATAATCTGGATGGGGGGAAGAGTGCATGACAGCATTCATTTGCAACAAAATTTAGGAAGATACCTTAATGTGCTATAATTGAGAAGCATTCTGTAAATTTAGGCAGAAAACAAACACAATACCTGAGCAGAGTATGATGGAGGATATGCACCATAGGCAGCTGCTTGAGGAGCAGGCTGAGGCATTTGATGGCTGTAGTCATAAGTTCCATATGCAGGATACGTAGCCTACAATGCAAAAAGTTGAAGTCATACACAAAAATATACAGTCAAAGCACTATAGCACAAATTTATAGCCAAACAAATAATAAGAGTGACTATTTCTAAAAATCAAAAGCTCTGTGGATATAATGATTCAATCCTAAGTTTTGAAAGAATCATAGGAATAAAAAAACAACTCGCAAAAAGGGTTCCAGAATCAACATGTTTCAACATTGCAATAGCTTAGTGAACGTGCACGATAGCTACAAGTTCACGAAGAATGACAAGAGGCATTGAGAAAAATAACCACCAAACTTCTGTCCACTGTTGGGGAGGAATTAGAAATACAATCAGCAATGTCACTTTTCTTTTCCAAAATGTATCTTATATTGATCAGTGCAGCAAAGAAAATCATAGAACTAAAACATGCAGATTTAAATGAAAATGTGACCTGCTGTGCATAAGAAGCTCCCCATTGTTGCCCAGATGCTTCAGAAGTTGCAGGCCAAACAGGAGGATTGGAAGCATTTGGATCAGTTCCCGTGGCTGACTGTGTAGCCCCAGTTTTAGCAAATTTGTCCCTGTCTGACACAACAGCATCATCTCCTTTCCGTTTCTTTGATGGCAGAATGCTTCTCTTACATGAAAAAAGAGTTGTATGCCGAGTTAAAGCCTTCTTGATTGACTTTGCATCCCCAAAGAGATCCAAAAACTACAGACAAATCAGAAATGAATCAATAATCTATCAAGCTGGTGAGGCCAAAAATAAAATAGCAAAAACTTTGACTTTAGGTCAGAAACCCCAAACAGAAGTCTATCTTACATAGAACTAACATTAGAAGATTACTATATTTAATAACTGTGCATACAGAGATCATCGGGATTAATTGTCTTTGACTTTAAGGAGAGTTCCACATCTATATACAACTTCTATTGCATTACCTAAACAAAATAAAAAATGCTGAACTTGGTTCGAAATTGAAATTTCCTAACAGTATTACAATCTCCTTCATGTTCCCAAAGCCCAGCAATTAAATCATACTTAACAGTTACTCCCTCCATTCCAAATTATAAGACATTTTGACTTTTCTAGATACGTTGTATTTGCTATGCACATAGATATACACTATGTCTAGATACATGATAAAAGCAATGTATCTAGAAAAGCCAAAACGTCTTATAATTTGGGACGGATTTAGTATATATGATGGTCCAAGATTAAAGGCAGATGCATATTTCATGTTCCAAAATGATCACTTAATAGTTAATACTTCAAGTTCCCAAATGATTACAATTAACATTTATCCTTAATAGCAATCAAATCATCAAATGGTATTACAATCTACTTTATGTTCCCAAAACCAACCCATATTTTACCTCTAAAAATATGGAAGATATTTCTTCTTTGTCAACTAGACTTGCCACCTCTCCCTGAGATGATTCAGGTGTAACAAACTTCTCCACAAGTGAGCCTAAAAATTCAATACGCTTTTCGCATGGAAAAATCGACTCTAGATGGATGACAGCCTGTAAAATAAATGTAACATTAGTTAAATTAAGGGCAACAAAGAAAAGAAATTGAAATAATTTTGTATATGTCGTAAAAGTTTTAACCTCAAGCACTGGCTTTGTTACATTTAACTGCTCATGCAGCACATTTAATATCTCCCTTGCCTTCTCCAAGTCTCGGACGGCCTACACATTTCAAAGAACACATTAAATTCACTAATATGGGTGTTGTTTAACTCAATCAACTATTGGTCAAACAAAAAAAAAGAAAAAATAAAGGACATCTCCTAGATGGCTAGATTCAAACAAAACTGGAGTGCTTCAGAAAGCTATCGTAAGATGTACAGTAGATGAAATCATCTTATCATAAGTTTTGATCGTCTGAAAAACTTACAGAAAGGCGTATTTTTGTATAATAATTTAGACAAGCATGTGAATGATGGGGTTTTCATTAATAATATTAATAATACTAATAAGATATATTGTGATAAAAAAAATTACCAAAAATAAGAAACGGGAGTACTGAATAAGCAACGTTGGCAAGAGCTGGCTCTGTTCCTTTCCCTTCTCAGCAGCGATGGCCTTTTCATAAACTGTGCAGGATAATTCTTTCTCTCCCTACAAACATAGACAGCTTAAACAAACTCTTGCACATTAAAAATGAAAAAGAAACATGATAGTTGTTAGTACAAAGTCATACCAGGCGGTGTTCCATATTAGAATGCTTCACAATGGCCTCTAGAAAGCCAGGACATAAATCTGAGTAAAGATGCTGATATTCTGCACGTGCTCCAGAAATATCCCCATTAAGCTCCTTAAACCTCGCACTAAACAGATGGATCTCCGGCTGCTTCTGTGAAACCGGTGTGTAGATATTAGCAATATATTCTCATTTAGCTCATGGAATTTCAGGAAGCTTTATTTCAGATCTCATAAACCAAAATTGACCATGACAGTACAGTTTCAAGTTTTAATGCTTTTCAAAGTATCAGTGTCCAATCTAAAGTTTTGGAAATCCAATCCCAAATCAGAACACCAACAGAAAAATTCCATAGAGTATATATACATTAGAAATCCTACAAACTACGTAAATTTAATGTATTGCGTTTCCATTTTGTTCTTTTTGCTGGCGTTCCTTAATGGCAATATGGAATCTGGAATAGAAGAAACACTCATCTAAGATGACATGCCACAGCGAAAAATACAACCGTGAATATGAGAGACAGAATTTTGGTTAGATCCGCATTGAAACCTAGCTGATAGTACATATGCATACAGGAGTATATGGAACATGCAAGATAAGAGGAAATGGAATGCTACAAGTACAAGGTAAAAACATAAAGTGTCATCATGTATTCCCTAAATTTCTTTTCCCAAGGTGTAACAGGATTTGAGGAAGTCCTTCAAGGTATTCTTTGATCATTAATTTCTCTTACATAATCGATTACTAAAAAAATAATTTATTACTAAAAGACATGTGAACTAAATCTATTGTGTGCACTGAACATACATATGTTTTTACTAATTGATGACCGAAATTTACAGTGTTGCTTTTCTGAATCCTAATACACCCTACACTTTTAGTGGGAGAAGCACATTGTCATACTAGTTATGAAATAATACCTTCACAAACACATGAGTAGCACGAGCCAGGGCATTGTTTGCTAGATCTAGACTCCCTTTATCCTCCATACATTGCACATAGCGGATCCAGAATTCTGAATAATTAGCACATGCAATTACACACCTTTCATACAATTTGATAACCTGAAAACAGTTTAGCATAACATCAGAAGTCTTGTGTATGAGAGGAAGTAAAGGGGGTAAATAATGATAGTAAGGATATGGTATTGACAAAAAAAAAGAGAAGTTCACACAGATTACTCCATTAGCTGATTACGGAGGCCCCTCCATAAGAAAGGAGGGACCATCCTGCTCGATAGATAGATGGTTAAGAAGGTGAGCATTAAGCAAATACCTGCATATATGAGATTAAAAATTCAAAACTGGTATTTTGTACCATATATCATGAACCCAGAACGACCACTGCCAAATGAAAGTTTGGAGTACTTAGCCTCATCGAAACCAAACATTATGTCCACGCTCTATCCTCAGTTCAATATCCCATTACAAAGGAAGCTTCGTCCAAATACTAGCCGTTAAAGGATATAGTGGAGCCAATAAGACTGGATTGTAAGTTATAAGATTCCAAGCGTTCCATAAAATCTACTAAATAAAAAGGACAAAGGGTTTCTAGAATTGTAAAAGCATACCTTATTAATGTCTTCTTCCTTCTCGATAAAGTCAAGGTAGTTATGCCAATTTTCAAGCTCTGGATTGTCAAGAGGCTTGACGTGAAAATATGGCCTTCTAATAGCTAGCTCAAAACCAATGATCTTAGATTCATACTCTTTAGCCTTCTTGTACATCTCTTCCCTCATGGAGACATACTTTGCAAGGTTCTCTGCGTCTGTTGAAGATGAAATTTCTGGTTGACCAGACTTATCGACATCATCAGGATGTGCCTCACCATCAGGCGCTTGAGCACTGGTCTCAGACGTGACAACATACACCGAAGCTTCTTCTGCGGTAAGTATTTCTGAAAAACTGTGCTTCGAAGCCAATTCCTTGAGGCTGCGTAAAAATAATGATTAGTACCACAAAAGCCAAAATGGTATAGTGATGCACATGCATTACTTCAGTTCACACATGGCAGACATAACTGTCGTCAATGATATGTTTATTAATCAACTCATCAGACAACAAAGCTATCAATTAGCGCAGATAAACAAAAGATAGATAACATTCATATTAACACACAAAAGAAAGCTAAAGTTCGAAAATTTGAATATAAACACACAGAAATATGTGAAAAAACTTACCAGTTAAAATACCGATCAAGCTGCTGGATGGGATGCTCCAATACTCTTGTATATATAACAGCTAGATGACTCCAAGCCTCCAGTGACTCTTCATACTTAATATACTCATCCCACAAAATATTGGAACGATAATCTGTTCCAACGTATGCCAAGCCACGTTCAAACAGTCTGTAAGAAACCACGAGGCAGAGAAAGTTACTCCAAAGGTTGAGCAGAGTTACTGATTCACAACAAAACAAGAGACAAAATAACAGAACATGCAATGGATGATGCCTGGCAGATGCAAAGGCGGTAGCTATTTACATCCAAGGAGGACGACATTATTCATGATAGGCATATTTCTACTTTACTTATATGGCCACATATATGTAGAGTTTAAAGCATCTTTGATCAAATAAGCATGTTAATATGTCATATAAAAGCTAATGTATGAAGTGTGAACTGACATAGGCTCAAAAGAAATGACTACATCAAGACTGAGTTCACAAAAGGCCAAATAAATACATTATGCTTAGCCCCTAAAGGTAGGTATGGTATTAACCATTGGCCTGTTGAAATTCAGAGGCATACAATCACTCTAATAACATAGAAAAAATTTTACATATCCATTTTCAGATAGACTATGCTCCCACACAAAGTGCAGAAGTGAGCTATGACAATTCTTAAGAACTTAGTCAAGAATTTATGTATGATAATATAGAATTCAAATGCCCAGTCATTTCAAGTAATCAGAAGACAGAAACCCTAGGTACAGAAGCTTCATTGGAACAGGCATATTGTGTATGGATAGCTACCTTCGGATGATATCTGGGTCATCATATGTTGAAATTGCGAACTGACAATAGTTATACCAAATGTCCACTGAATAAGTAACTGCAAGAACTGCTCGTTCATACACCTCTATAACTTTACTAACGCCATCAAGTCTCGCTTCATGATCAGCATATTTCTTCCAATACCCAAAGCAAAGAGGGAATTCCGCAAGAAACGAATCATACACTTTCCGTATCTTCAAAATATTGTTCTGGACGAGAAAATACAAAAGCATGCATTAGGACTTAGCACAAAGATTGTCATCAAATCAAATAGGTCTGATTTTTATGACTGGTTAATCAGATTGAATTCGAATTAAGTATACTTTATTCGAAACACAAAATAGCGAAGGTCACTCAAGACTACAGCAGGGGAAACTAAAGCATTAGATGCATAAAAACTTCAATTTGACTATAGGCAACACAAGGATCCATAGTCTGCTAGCAGGATAGAGACCGAGAGAAAAACAAGGAAGCAACTGATCGTACAACAGAATAAATGCATCATTACAATATGCCCCAAATCAAAGCCATGGGCAAATAATTGCAGATTGACAAATAGCTTATAGTTATAAGCTGCTGCCGAAATCGGCTCATTTACACACAAAGAATGTTACAACAATGGTTGTATCGGTAAGCAGCTAACCAAACATTACCTCAGCATCTTTCTCCGTTTCGTCAATAAGCGCGGTCCAGGCATTAAAATCTAAGGAATTCGCAGTAACAACACTCCATAATCTAGCCTCTTCTGCTGAAAGCACAGCTGCATAAGAAAGCGGCACGTTACGAGCAAACAGAAGGTAGGATGCCAGATTAGGCGAGCCTGCAAGTGCAATATTTACCTTCCTCGTAGTATGGCTCAGGAACCGGCTCGCCCATCTCGTTGGTGACGGCTTCGCCGTTCTCTGCAGCTCCTGTTTGGTAATTAGCCATATCGCCAGCCGTCCCATTCAACGCCGTGTGCTCGGCCTGGTAGGCAGAGGCATCAGCTGCCTGAGCACCACTGTCGGGGGCCACGGCGCTTCCGCCGGTCACAGCCGAGCTAGGTGGATTGCCAGTCGCAAAATCAAAAGCCGCGGCACCAGAGTCCGCGCTGCCGACCGCTGCGCTGTGATCTTGCTCCATTGCGCGCGAATCGCAGGAGCCGCACCCCGGACCAGCGTGAAGCCCTAAGGCGAAGAGACAGAGAGCGGATGGTTAAATTAACGCGCAAGAAGTGGTAGAAGGCGTGTAAAGATTAGAAGAAGGGCGAGGGGCACGCACCGGAGAGCCGCCGATGAGAGGCACTAGCCGGGGAGTGGAGGCGGGGTAGACGCGCCGGCGAGGAGGCGGAGGCGGTTAGGGTTGGATCGGGGGGCGTAGCGGCGTGGATGGAAAAGAGAGGATTGGAGCCTTGGAGGAGGCGCGGAGAGATGGACTGGAGATGGGTACAGGGAGCTCGAGGGCTTGCGGCTAGCAGGCCGACGTCGCACGCGAAGGGTTACCTAGCCCACACGTGCTGTGTGCGTTGGACCAAGTTAGACCTTGGTCCCAGGTCTGTTTTGCTACCTCCGAACTTCCGTACCCTGAATAAGGCCCAATTTAGTAGGATTTCTAAAGAAATGGTTTTCACATAAAAATGCTAGCGAAGCTATGTTTAGAGCACTCGTAATACATAATTTACCATAGTTTCTATGTGTATTATTACCCTGTCATCTAAACATTTTGCTAATGTGGCAAGCGATTTAATAAGGAAAGAGAAGGAAATGGTTTCTTAATAAAAAAATCATATCTCCACGGGAACCAAGATATAAAGACATAGATAGATAAGGGAGTAAGGAGACATGTAATTGGACAAAACGTTATTCTATAAAAATTATCCATTGCAAACATAGTTTCTATATATAATGTCTACATAAATTAATAGACATAGAAACTATGTGCGGTTTATAGCATTAGGACCGTCCTTTGTGGCTTTTATCCTTACATGTAAAAAACAGTTTCTCTTAACTTCTCTCGCAAAGCCACTTTACAAGTCAGCATTTAGTAAGGCTTTCACCCAAGAAGCAAAAGAAGACAAAGCTAAAGCCTCTCTAGAAACCCTATGTAACTTCTCTCGCGGAGTCGTTTTATGAGCCAGCATTTAGTAGGGCTTCACCCAAAAAGGAAGAAGTCAAAGCTAAAGTCTCTAAACCCTGCTAAAAAGAGCCTAAAAACGGACGTCGGTTCCAACCAGGACCCAACATCGCTCGCATGGAACGGTGAGTCCCACACAGTTCATAATGGCGCACACCCACCGTCCTTCCCCGTGCGGCCAACACCCACACTCTCGTCGTGGCGCGCTGCCTAGATATTACTGAGTCCGAGAGCAACAATGAGAGCGAGGGAGAGAGATACACCGACACCTTACAACAATTTTTTTGAGCAAAGAGAGCGCTTTATTAACTAGACACAAACGTTTATACAGTCGGCATTGAGAAGGTCTCAAGTACACGCAAGTGTTTGTTCCGACCACATCGCAGAATGTTTACTACGTCTAACTAAACCAGCTAAAGCCTTGCAATATTACAATCTCTCTTTACTTGGGAAATCTTCCACTCGGTGAGCAGACGGGCGAGTCCCTTTGCTTCTTCTGTGACGGAGCGAATCTCTGATCTGTCCCTTGCTAGATTCCTGGCCATTGAGACGAGCTGCGTGCAGTCTGATTCAATCATGATCTTAGACCCATTGGATGGCACACTAAAGACCCTCCACACAAGGCTTCCGCTTCTGCCGCGCTGCTGTACCGTTCATAGAATTTCCATGCCGAGAAGACCACTGTACCAATTGTCCTTTGCGAATTGCGATAGCTCCAGCTTCCCAGCATCGTTGGGGTGACGTCGACGACCGCCATGGCTCTCCTGGCATCCTGCTCGCCGATATTGGTTGCTTCGCCTTGCTGTCCCCCAGGCCAGCCTCTCTGCAGATTGTTAACCTTTCTCGGTAACTTAGCAAGAAGCCCACCGATTCGGTTACCAACGTAGGGCCTGTGCTATGTGTGATGTTGTGTACATACTCCTACCACGCTCTCCAGGGAAGAAGCAGACTGAAAATTCTTTGGTCGTCCGAGCAACCATCTAAAGAGCAAAAGGAGCCAATCCTGACCTATGTACTGAAACTGTTCATCGAACGGCAAGTCGGCAATATCCAATGCTGTCGAATGGCAAGACGTAGCGCTCGCGCTCTCGGAAACTGGACTACTGCGAGGTGGCTGGATTCACTTTCGTCCCTGCCCAGGTCACAGTGTTGCGTCACTTCTAGGGGTCGTTCGTTATCCTGGAATGGGGCAAGAAACCGTTCCAGCTGATCAATTGTTGTACAAATTAGTCAATCATTCCAGCTGGGAATCTTTGCAGGGGTTGGTTCCTAGACAACTGAACAAGCCCCGAATCTTCTTCTGAACTTATTCCTCTTGGTCGTAGTATGTCCTTGCTCAACTTCCATAGGAATATCTTGACTTTGGGGGAACCTGACAATTCGAGATCGGCAACCCGGCACCTTACAACATTGAAACACAATTGTTGCAACTTATGGAAACATCTTATGAAACATCTAGAGGAGCCTTACTGCAACATGAAAGGAAATGACTCAAACAAACTAAATTGCTTGTTGCGCCATGAAACGACAGGCTACTGCAGCATCGAAAATACACATCTTGGTCTCCATCTCCATCTCGATCAAAAGAAAACAGCCATTGCAACAAAATCAACCTGTTATTTGGGACATCTAGTTATACTTGCCACAACATCCAAAAATAAATCTAGATACTCATCTTACCTCGATAAAAACATATCAATTCTGCGGTGCACAAAGAAGGATGATTCTTTGTAAGAACCGATAGATTGTCAATATATTTAAACAAAAACTAGAATCCTAGATAGATCAATAACTGTAAATAAAAATTAGATTGTCAATATCAAATAACAACGTACATATACTTCCAAAAACACCAAGCATGCTGACTAAAAGTTCCAACTTAAACAAACAGTAAAGAGCGTTCCTTAATCCTGAGAAACATCAGTGAATTCAGTTAAACGGTACAGCAGCGAGGACCATGGGAACAATATGGGAGTCTGATTCACATCTATCCAAGACTAATCCATTTTATGACTGAAAATCCTTTTTGACTTGAAGCCAAAATATATATGCAGTCTTCATGCTTTCAGAAATGCTACTTGTTGCCGATCTTCAGGAGTGGTAGTCTCTTGATGGTCTTTAGATGAAGCGGTTTCAGAATCACCATGGGGAGCGTCAAATCCCTGCAGACCATTAGACGGCCTGTATCCAGGGTTGTATCTATAGAAGTCATTGTTATGTTGGACATGTGGCATGCCAAAACTTGTCTGGTGATGTGGTAACTGAGATTCATGTGACTGCGCTTGAGGGCCACCGTATCCCAGTTGCCCTTGGGTTGATCCATAACCACTTGAGCTCCAGCGGGAACCATATGAGGGTTGGCTTGAAGCCACATATGCAGGCAGCGCTCCTCGATTTCCAAATCCGGCCTGTTCTTGTTGGGGCTCAAAGCGATACCCTGACTGAAGCAATTGGGCACCATACCCAACTTGTGGTGGATGGTTGCTAAATTTTGGTTCTCCATGTGGAGAGCCAAACTGACCATGCTGATTTTCCATGTTACTGTATCCTGGTACACCCTGAGAAGCACCAAACTGTGGCTGTTGTGGCTGATTTCCTATGTTACTATATCCTGGTACACCCTGAGAAGCACCAAACTGTGGCAGCTGTGGCTGAGACGAACCAACTACAGCATGTACAGGCTGAGGTGCACCATACCCAGGCTGCGCTCGAGGAGCACCAAAACCTGGATTCCATGAATGAGATGAGCCAAACTCAGGCTGCCTATTCTGATTGTTACTAAATGTTGACTGTTGTGGCTGAGAGTAAACAAATCCAGGCTCCACCGCTGGAGCAGAGCTAAAGCCAGGTTGTTTTACTTGAGCAGCACCAACTGCATTGCGAGAGCGATACTCAGTCCTCAACTGATACTCTGTCCTTGGCTGAGGTGTTGGCATAGGTTTTTCTTCAAAAGCTTTCTCAATTTCTTCCTGTCGATCAGCCTTCTTGAAAAAGTCAACAACAGACTCACAGAACTCCGGATGAGGCACAATGCCACCCCTTGCCATGTCCATCACTAGGCACCTTGCCTGATCCAAGTCCCCTTCTTTGCATAAGGCTTTGACAAGGATTTCAAAAGTGGTCGTGTTTGGTTTGATCTCCTTATCAGGCATCCTCCCGTACACCTTCAAGGCATCATCAATCCGGCCAGCTTCTGTAAGTCCTTCAAACATGCGGTTGAAGAAACCAATATTGAACTTTGGCCCATGCTCCCTCCCATCTGCCATTTTGTAGAAATACTGCATTGTATCTTCCACACGACCTTCCTTGAAGCACGAGTCAACAAGGTAAGTGTAGGTGTACACATCTGGAAGGACAGACTTCGTCTCCATTTCCTCAAAGAGCTTTTCTGCCTCAGCTAGCATCCCATTCTCACAGAGTTTGCCAATGATGTTGTTGAAGCAACCAACATCCATTTGGACGTTCTTCCTGGGCTGGCGGTGGAAGACCTCAATTGCCTCCTTGAACTTGCCCTCCCTGAAGCACTGGTTAACCATGACATTGTAGGACTCGGCGTTGATGCCGATGAAGCTTGGCGGGCTGTGGTTGTCAATCATGGTTTCCCATAGGTCGTTGGCCTCCTTATGCTTGCCGTGCTTGAAGAGTGTCTCAAGCAGGACGTTGCAGGTGGCTGGCGTCATCTTAAAGCCCCGTTCCAGAAGGGACTGGTAGTTCTCCATGGCCTCCTTGTCCTTGCCCTGTTTCCAGTACCCCTCCATGAAGGTGGTGTGGACGACACCGTCGTAGACAAGGCACCTCTCTGCGAGCTCGTTGAAGAGCTCGAAGGCCCTGTCCCAGTCGCCGAGATCGATGTAGCCAGCGATGAGGTTGTTGTAGACGAGGGAGTCGGCGCCAGCGTTGCGGGAGAGCATCTCTCGGAGGAGGTCGAGCGCGTCACGGAGGCGGCCGGCAGCGACGAGACCCTTGGTGAGGTGGCGGTAGGTGACGGCAGAGGGGGAGAAGGGCGCAGACGCGAGCATGTCGTGGTACACCTGCATCGCGGTGTCGACGCGGTTGGCCTCGCAGTGTGCGAGGATGAGGGTGTTGTAGGAGACGATGTTGGGGACGATGTTGGAGCGGCGGAAGAAGAATTCGAAGAGGGCGACGGCGTCATCGTGGCGGGCGGTGCGGACCATGGCCGCGGCCACAGCGTTGCAGGTGAAGACGGTGGGCCGGACGCGTGAGGAGACGGCAGCGCGGGCGGCGACGGAGGCGCCGTCGAGATCACCCGAGCGGATGAGGGACTGGACGCGGTTGTGGAGGCTGAGGCGCGGGCCGACGAGCGCGGAGGTGGTGTCCGGGAGGCGGGGCGCGTTGGGGTCCCGCGGGGGAGGCGGGGAACGGCGGAGCGCGTTGATCGGAGGCTCGATGCGGAGGCGGCGCTTGCGGCGGCGGCGCTCGGCAGCTGCTTCCTCGGCGGACGAGAAGGCGAAGTGGCGGCGCCCCGTGGGGGTGAGGAGCCCCGCGAGGGTGGGTGGGGGTGAGGAGCAGATGGCGGGGGCGGGCGAGGGGTGGAGGTGGGAGAGGCGGCGGAGGAGCAGGATACGACGGTAGAGCGCCATCTCCACTCGGAGGGACCAGGGACGTCGGACGTGTGTTGCCTCGGTGTGCGGCGGCGGTGGCCGGTGGCGGCGGAAGGGTGGAAGAACCGAAGAAGCGCCCTGCGGCTGCAACTAGCAAGGCAAGCAGCGAGGGAGAGCCGCTAAACCCGCTGGGCTGACCCGCGCCGCAAGCTCACATAGGACGGTGGATGGGCGAGGACGCGAGGTGGTCCGCGGGCCAACCAGCGGAGGGAGGTGGCGTCCAGAAGTGGGCTGTCTGGGTAGGCGAAGAGAGCTCGCGGGCTTGCCGCATCTCGCATGCAGGCCGAATCGTCGGCAGAACCCGATGTGCGTCGACCTAACTAGCATGGGCCACGTTCGTGGGTCGGCCCAAGCTACCTTAAACCCAGACGCCGAGATTCTCAAGTTGCGACGTGCGTCGTGCGACGCTGGCGCCACGCGGCCTGTTTCACGAGTCACAATCTACAAACGAGGAGATAATGCTGAGTAGCAGTGTACGTAGCACCGAGGAGTGGAGGACATCCGTGAGCCGTGCATGACTCCGGACGAGACGAGAATGTCTGGCTCGAAACCGATTGTGCTGAAAAAGTAAGCTGGACCGATCAAAAAAAAAGAGTAAGCTGGAGCCTCTGGCTTGGTGCCTAACTGCCTATCTACTTCGCTCAGCCACCAACCAGCCAAAAACTGACTGGATAACGTGTCGGTCCCCGACTCCGTGGAACAACGGAAGGTCCCGGCCATACGAAAGTACGAAATCGCCGCTCCAGCTTGATGGATCGCGCGGCGCGGGCGGGCGGCTGGCGGCGGGCGGCGGGCCGTTGGACGCTCCGTTCCCGCGGCCGCTTCAAACCAAGGAACGCGTTCGGCTCAGCGCCGCGCGGTCCCGCTCGTCAATTCGTCATCCCGTGACCAGAAGTGCAGAACCCACACTGCCTGAGCCTGACGGTCACGCAGGCGTGCGCGCCGGCACCAACTGTCCCGCTCCGCTCCTGCCGCTCGAAGACGGTCTAAAATCAAAATAGTTGTTAAGAGATTTAAAATCAACCTCTAAGGCTATCTTCAACGACATTACCTAAAATATAATATCTATTTTACGTTTAGGTAGCGCTACATATAAAAGGTTATGTACATATTTTTATCTCCTTCAACAGGACCTAGAAGAAAACCCTTTCTGCAGATGAATCTACATGAGAGAGGATACTCGTATTTGGATTGTACCATTGCTATAACTCAAAATGGATCTCGCATATAGGTGCACTGTTGGAGGCTAATACAGTACCATTCGAGACTCATTTTGGGTATGGGTGTCCATATGGGACAACCATTAGAGACAGTCTAACAGAGTATTTGTACGGGAGACCTATTTTGAGTTGTCTGAGAGACACAACTTAAATATAGGCATCATCTCTCCTAGAAACCCATTTGCAGAAAGAATTCTTTTTTTAGTCTTTTTATTGAAGAAGATGTCGAATAGGTATTAAACCATTTGTCTGTAGCGTTATCCAAATGAAGTCTTGTATTTTAGTTGTTGAAGATAGCCTAATGCCACCAACATCCACTCGCCCGCTCTCCCGGTGAAAATACTTGTCCATGCATCCACCACGCCAATACTTATATTTTGTTAAATTCTGACTTTTGAAAAACGAACGCTGTCGAATTTTAGTTGTGGATTATCCCTTCGCATAGACGGGAAATACTTGCTCGAATTGAGTCTGTCTACATAACAATCATGTGTTTCAGCAAAAGGTAGCACATGATTGTTTGCTGGCTGCAAAACACATTATTTGTAATGGAGGAAAAATCATGTGTTTTAGCGCAAGCTAGCACACGGTTGTTGGTTGTCTACATAACACATGATTTACAACAGAAAAGAAATTGTATGTTTTAAAACAAGTTAGCACACGTTTGTTGGCTGCCTCTAAAATAATGAATTTTTAAAGAAGGCCCACGTAGAGAAAAATCTGTAGTAATTTCTGTGCAACTGAAGAGCCCATTAACTAAAATGATAAATGGTCCATTAAACAGCAGCAGCTCATAAGAGAAGCCCAAAACCATAAATACATAGGAATATAGCAGATAGACTTGAGAGAGAAGCAAAGCAAAAACAGATCTGCTACATGGGAAAAGCCTCTGCTCTGCTCACGCACAGCAGGGGAAAGGGGCAGACAACAGATTGCAAAGAAGAATATGAAATTTCGAGAAAAAGCACTACAAGACTGATCCATATCTTATCAGTAAAGGTTAGTATCCCAATCTTTTGAATCTACTTTCTGAAAAAGCAAAAAAAAACAATGGCAACTCAGATCAAAGACTGAAAGAATGTAGATTCATGGAAAAGACATTCAGGATGGCAAAGATGGCGTCCTACTTGTGCTTGCTACAACAGCAGGGCGTGGCCCTGGTTGCTCACTGTGCACAAGGAGCAGATCCAGCACTTGGGGGTTATGATGTGGTCTAAAAGGCTAAAAACACAGAGAGCATAGTGCAAAAAATAGAGAGCATGAGATCACACACACATGTAGCTAGTAGAAATCACACATACACACACAAGTCAAATTTTCTGGCCTAATTTTCTAAAAGTAATTCTGCAGCCACACCACTCAGCAATCCTCAACTAATCATCAACTAAAATTACAAACATATCTGTTATGTATTTGCTATATTCCTATTGTAAATAAATTACATAACAAAAATAAGGAAATTGCATATTTGACATAATACAACTTGTACTTGCTGCTAATGCAATTATACTGTATATGTATATAATTTAAAGATCTGGCTTATGCAACTTGTACACATAAAGCAGGGCAAAGGACAGAGATTAGATCGAAGAGGAACCACAAATCTCAACAGCCAAGGTTAGTACATCGATCACTTGAATCCAATCTCCTTGTGTGTGTTAGATGTATAGAATATGTAATGATGAGAAACCTTCTAACTGTCAAAACATGAAATATAGATGTTATAACAAAACATGACTAGAAAGAAGAACAAGGCAGCAGGAAATGTCAGAGGCACAATATCAGATTCAAAATTATGAGGAAATGATTCATTAAGAAAAAAGCAACAATTATGTAAAATTACTCCTAATTAAAAACAGTTGACACAAATAATAAATAAATGAGAACTAATGGTTTCTTCATTTTCTTGCAGGTTTCAATTGCTTCCCTTATGCAACTAATACAAGCATCAGTCGAGTTTGATCAACTACTTGA
The DNA here is from genome assembly GCF_019320115.1 of Miscanthus floridulus. Classification (NCBI taxonomy): domain Eukaryota; kingdom Viridiplantae; phylum Streptophyta; class Magnoliopsida; order Poales; family Poaceae; genus Miscanthus; species Miscanthus floridulus. The sequence continues at coordinate 182,027,115 of NC_089580.1, read as the reverse complement.
GGTAAGAAACACAATTCAATGATGCAATAAAAAAGAATCTGATAAAAAGCTATATAAGTACTCAGCTGCTTGCTTTTTTATAAAGCAGAATAATATGTATGTCACAATAAGTAGATATGATGATTATCCAACATCAATAAACTCATAAGAAGCAATTAAAGAAGTGCAGTCAGCTACTTACCAAATATTTGTAGACACAAATTGTTCCAGTGACCTTTCAAATACCTACAGATATAAAAAGGTGAGCAAAATTATTGCTTAGAATAAAAAAATATCAACATAAGAAGGTTGTTTTTCGACTAAAATATATTTCAATGCAGGGAGGCTACACTAAACTTATGATGAAATAGATCAGGAACTCTTAGGAAGATAATCAGACAGACTGGAATACGCAGGTAAAATTTATAATACTAGTATACAAAAATTACAATTCAGACATATGCAAATTACACACATATGTGCAATGTAATTTCAGCATAACAGTACTTAATTTCAATGCTTCATTATAAACTATGCAACAACATAAAAAGATGCAATGATTATTAACAAAGGTGATACTTGGAAATGACAGGAATGAGATAAAACTATATTATATATGCTTGTCAAACTAGTTGTGTTATATTATAAATGGTAAACATTCTCATTCTCAAACAAATAAAACAGAATATGAGACTCAAAGATCTAGATAGAATCTTTGGACCCCAAACTGACTGGTCAATATTAGAGTCAATATTGTCATATGAGGTAGATACAGACAGCTGAGCCAATTCAATTACATTTATAAGCAATACAAATATGTACTGGCATTAAAGTAAAACTTATCTTTGCAAAAATATGATGGAGAAATGGCAATCGTCGCTGATTGTGGGGGGTACGACCCTGAATACCCACGATAAACCACATGGGCTACGCCCCCAGGGGCGACCCAGCCCACAAGACGAAGCCTTGCGGGGCATGGCACTGCTCGGCGCGTCCCGCAAGACACCGAAAAGATATTATGAAGATACTACAAGATCTGTTAGGATACGTATGATCCCATGATTTCTGTAATCTGTTATTACTTTCTGGTTATCTCTTAGATCTAACTGACTTGTAACCCTGCCCCCAAACTATATAAGGCGAGCAGGGACCCCCTTCAAACACACGCAATATCATACGATAGCCAATACAATCCAACATACCATATGAGTAGGGTATTACATCACGTCGACGGCCCGAACCTGTCTAACTCTTGTGTCTCTGTTGCCTTCTTGTTCTCGATTATACGCATCTCTGCTGATCAATCTACCTTCGTGGGATACCCCTCGGAGGACTGTCGATGATATTTTATCGATAGTTGGCACGCTAGGTAGAGGTGTGCGTGTTGTTTCTATGTTGAACAAGATGGTACATTTTGTAGGCTTTTCGTCTCTCCCATAGCCCAGTCAGATCTTCATGGACGGATCGATCTTGTGGATTATCAACGCTAACAGAGTCAGAGAGCTCATTGAGCCGGTGCAGATCAATACTACGCCGATCACCCCAACACCTGTGACTACATATCCGATCTCAAAACTACCTCCGAGGTCACTTTCGTTGACAATTCACCGCTGATCGCATCCATCGATCAAGTTGGCCAGAAGCTCATCAATTGCCTCTCCATCATAGAATCAGCTCTGACCACTCTAGTCTAGTGCCGACCACCCTCCAATCTAGATCTATCGAAGGCTGATCGGCAAACTCTAGGGGTTACAGCCCTACCCTTCGGGCTCACCAGCATCACCGCCACCTATCAAGATGTCCTAAGGGACAAATTCACCGACCAGGTTGGAGATATCCATCCTCTCACCGACCAGCTCCCGCGACTATCAACATGCTACACGTCAGCCGATACCCTAAAGCATCCCTCTAAACCATCCTGGAGGAAAATCCAGACTCTGAGTCCCAGGGCTCTACAGAGACTGTCGTCAAAACCACCGTCGTACAACCTCCTTCCCCCCCTTCCGTGGAGGCAAAATTTTCAACATCAGCGTCGACAGCCCCCCACGGGAATGGGAAACCAAGGAGAACCACGCCACCCACATCAACTGGAACGTCAACCATGCATAGCGCCGAGCAAACAAAGCTGCCCTTGTGCTAGCCAAGGCTACTCACAATGATCGGTTCAACTCACAAGGAAGGCCACACCAACTCCAATGCAACCTCGACAATGAATTTGTCCATGTTGACGACCACGACATCTACAAGACCCCAAGCGCCAACTTGGTCATGGCCGCCAATGAGCTCGCTTGGCCCCCGCAGACATCGGAGGTCACCAAGGTTACTGCCATGCCTAAAGCGGCGCACTACCAGGTCAACGAGATCCGCCAGGATCAAAGACCTTCCTACTCAACAATCTCAATTCGCCGATCAACCACGCTAAGATCTAATTGTCGGCCCAGCCGAAGTCGTTTCGCCGACCAGCACCGCGATGATGGACAACCTCTCCAGGGGGAGCTAGGGGCAACCGCGTCAACCACCCTCACCAGCACAACTAGGAAGTCGACTAGGACGTCCGAGCGTACCTCAACAATCTCTGAGATGAGCGATGACATATCGACGAGTGCCATTTCTCTCACCATAAAGAAGAAGTATGCCACCGTCAAGAATACGAGCAAGAGTTCAGTAATTTAGACTTAGCCCTCCAGCCACTCAACGTTGGCAACACCGCAGATCACGACAGTGATGATCCCAAAGGCCCCGAGCATTCACGAGGGCACTCTGAACACTCCAGTGGTCCCGTGGTTTCAAAATCACTGGGGTCAAGCCCTATAAGAGATGAATGAAGCCCACATAGTGGCTACAAGCTTATGCCACTGCTATGCGCATCGCCGGGGGAGATACCAGGGTCATGGCGAACTATCTTCCTGTCATGCTCACACCAACTGCGATGAACTGGTTCACAAGCCTTGCCCCAGACTCCATTGGATCCTAGGAAGAGCTAAAGAAGGTCTTCACCAACAACTACATGGCTACGTGTACTCGGCTAGGCACCAAGCACGATCTGAACCGCATCTAGCAAAAGCCATCCTAGCTCCTTCATAGCTACATCAGATGCTTTTTCGAGATGAGGAATTATATTCCCAACATCAAGGAAGCAGAGGTCATCACCACCTTCGTCCGAGGATTCCATCACCATGACCTCCGCTCCAAGTTCAATTGCAACTCACCTAAGGGGATCAGCGAGATGATTACAACCATCGATCAGTACGCCAATGCTGAAGAGGCCGAAGTATGCTTCAATGAGGATGCAGGCACTCATTGCCTAACTCACCGTAGCGATGAGTGACCTAGCGACCGGTGCCACAATGATCACCGCTACGATGACCGCAGTCACCATCAGGACAATGGTCGTGATCGGCCAGAAGGATCCAAATCTAGTCAATATCATCGCCGCCGACCAGACCACATCATCACCGCCCATTGATGAACTTCACACCAAGCGTAACTATGATGAACAGTATAGAAGATCCTCGAAGGCATGTGCCCTCTCCGTAAAAACAGCAAGCATAAGATGAAGGACTGCCTCGACTTGGCTAAGGAGTTCCAGGCTAAAAAGCCAGACGACGACAACAACGATGGAGCCAGAGGCCACCGATCACCTAGGAGCAACAACAACACCTTCTAGGATCATGACAAAGTGGTCACCACCATCTTCGGGGGCCTCGCCGCCGCTGAGAGTAGAAGAGATTGGAAGCTCACCGCCTGCTGGGTGCTCGCCGTCAACGTGGAAGATGTCGTCGCCAACCCCAGCTATCGCCCCTGGTCCAAGGTCCCTATCACCTTCAGTAGGGCTGACCAGTGGGTGAACATCCCTTACACAGGGTGTTTCACCCTTGTTCTTGATGCAACTGTTGGGAAAGTGCTTTTTAGGAAAGTACTCGTCGGCGGAAGCACCCTGAACCTCCTCTTTGCTAGAGCCCTAAAGGAGTTGGGCCTCAGGGTAGGAGACCTCTGAAAGGTCCTTATTGGTTTTGGTAATTGAGTGACAACCTAGGTGGACTAATTGTGTTTATGTGAGATACATAGGTGATTAGTCCACAGATACATGTGTGTGAGCAACATATGCCATGAAGGTGAAAATAGCTTGGAGATGTTGCAAAGCTCACACATGTGATGATGAAGGAGCTTAAATGCACATGAGACATGACATTGAGTCATGTGATCAAGGTGGAGAAGATCAAGACAAGACTTGGCTTGATGGACCAGTTGCAAGCGTGAAGGGCAAGTCGAAGGCTTTGGAGTGATGGACCGCGTGGCGGTGAAGCTTGAGCAAGACTTGGCACCGATGGACGATGGCAACGGTGAAGAGCAAGTAGAGTCAAGATCGATGAACCAATATGATCATGTGATGATATGAAGTGGATCATATCATTGTTGATCGTGTTGGTGCATGTGTTGCATCAACATTGAAGGAGATGGAATGGAATGCGCAAGGCAAAGGTATAACCTAGGGCATTTCATTTCACCGGTCATAGGTGTGTAGAGAAGTTTATGACTGGGTTTAGGATAGATGGCCGTACTATCAAGAGGGGCAAACTTGTTTGCATATCGGTCATCTAGTGCCACTCGAGTGATCTTACTTTGCATTGTCGCTAGGATCGAGTGGCGTGGCAAGTTGAGTGGCTAACATCCTTTGGGAAATGATTGTGAAAATGCTAACACACTTACACATGGTGGTGTACACTTGGTGGTGTTGGCACATTTACAAAGGCAGTGGTGTTTGCAGGGTTGAGATGGGTTTGGGTCCCTCTCTCCCTCCCGCCGAGCTTGCTCGGCGGGATTTGGCGCTTTCGGGAAAATGGAATGTCTATTTTCTATTGTGCCGGATGCAAATTCTTGTAGTTAGCACACTTGAGCAAGGGTGAAGAGAATGGAGAAGATGCTGGCGTCGGTCAACTGACCGGACGCTGGATCAAAATGCACTGGACGCTGGCAGGCTACGTCCGGTCGCGCTGACGTACGGTGACGCAGTAGCTAGAGAGTGACCGGACGCTGGCTGCGTCCGATCGCGTTCGACCAGACGCGTCCGGTCATGCTCGGGAGCTTACTAGAAACGACCGGACGCTGAGGGTTCAGCGTCCGGTCAGTTGAAGCTGGAGCATCCGGTCAGGTCAAGTGACCATTGGAACCGGGACATGTGGTCGTCTGTGGGCGACCGAACGCTGAGGTCCAGCGTCCGGTCAACACGACCAGAGCGTCCGGTCAGCCCGACCGTTGCCCAGTGAAGGGGTAATGGCTAGTTTAGCCCTTGGGGCTATAAATAGAAGTGGCCTTCGGCCATGGCTGGTGTGGAGCACCTCAAGGGACTTAGTGTCCATGCTTGTGAGTGCTTGGGAGCCCTCCATCACACATATACTTGATAGTGATCATTCGATTGTGTGAGTGAGCGATTCTAGTGCGATTGCATCGTGAGGTTGCATCGAGTGGCACTAGGTGATCGAGTTGCAAGTCGGTGGTGCTTGTTACTCTTGGAGGTTGCCACCTCCTAGACGGCTTGGTGGTGGTCTCCGTCGAAGCGCGCAAGAAGCTTGTGCGGCGCTCCGGAGAAGTGCTTGTGAGGGGCATTGTGCTCGCCCCGTGGGAGTCGCGAAGAGCAACTCTAGTAAAGCGTGTCATTGAGCTACCCTCACTCAAGGGGTAGGTTCTTGCGGCGCCCGACGTGCAGGCTTAGCAGGTGATGCTAATTAGCCGCTGAACCACCAAGTGAGCGGTCGACATAACGGGGACTAGCGTGTTGGCAAACACGTGAACCTCGGGAGAAAAATCATCGTGTCAACCTTGTTCTTTCCGTTGGTTTGCATCCCCATTACACAAGCTTGTAATTACTTTTATACATATTAAGCTTGTGTAGTTGCTCTTGTAATTAGATAGCTCGTGTAGCTTGCTAATTACCTTCTTGCTTGTGTAGCATAGAAATAGCTCCCTTGCGTGGCTAATTTGGTTTTAGTAACCTTGTTAGTCACATTGCTTAGTTTGTGTAGCTAAGTATTTGCGCTCTCTAATTAGGCATTGGTTGCCTTGTTATTGAGCATTGCTAGTGAGCATCGTTAGCTTTGTGCTTTTGCTTACTAGCATGTGTAGGAGCTCCCTTGTCGCTTAAAGTACTAGTGGCCTAGATTTGTGTAACCTTGCTCCTAGAATTGTTTAGGAGAGCTCTAGCTAGCCCGGCACCTTTATTGCTTAATTGTTATCTTTGCAAGGTGCTAGTGAACATATATAGTGGGGTGTAGTCTTGGCTAAACCGTTAGTTTAAATTCCGCATTTGTATCGGTTAGCCGACGCGATTAAGTTTTAGAAAAGACTATTCACCCCCCCTCTAGTCGCCATCTCAACCCTTCAACCTCGCACCCTCTAACTCCTCCTTCTAGGGTGTGGTACTTGGTAGGGCATCCAAACCACTTGGAGAGATCACCCTCCTAGTATAGTTTGGCATGGCTAGCAACTACTATGTTGAGCACATCAACTTCTACGTCACCGACTTCAACACTATCTACCATGCCATACTTGGTCAGCCAGCTCTGGGCAAGTTCATGGTCGTACCACACTATGCCTATCTAGTGTTGAAGATGCCTTCACCTGCTAGAGTCCTAGCCCTACAGGCCAACCTCTCCATCGCCTATGCCTACGAGATAGAGAGTCTCGTTCTCGCTGAAGCCACCAACCTCTCCATCTAGATGGCCAGCGTGGTCACCGATGCCAAGATGGTGCCCACCGACGACCTAGAGATCCTAGCACTAGAGCCTCAGTGTGCCTCCACCAAGTCCAAGGAAACCAAGGAGGTTAGCCTTGATGACCCTCCAAGACCATCAAGATTGAGGCTCACCTCGACCCCAAATAGGAAAGCACGCTCGTCTCCTTCCTACGCACCAATGTCGACATGTTTGCTTGAAAACCTACAGACATGCCGGGGATACCATGGGAGAAGATCGAACACTCCTTGAATGTCTTGCCAACTGCCAAACCGATCAAGCAGAAACTCCGATGATTCACGCTAGACAAGAAGGAGACTATTAGGGTAGAAATAAAATGGCTCCTAGCTGCCGGATTTATTAAAGAAGTGTATCATCTTGAGTGGTTAGCAAACCCTGTTCTTGTTCAAAAAAAGAATAAAGAATGGAGAATGTACGTTGATTATACTAAGCTCAACAAACACTGCCCTAAAGACCCCTTCGGTCTACCTTAGATAGACATGGTTGTAGAATCTACCACCGGCTACGAATTGCTCTCCTTTCTTGACTATTACTCTGGCTATCACCAGATATCCCTAAAAGAGGATGACCAGATCAAAACATCGTTCATCATGTCTTTTGGTGCATATTGCTACACCACCATGTCCTTCGAACTCAAGAATGCCAGGGCGACCTACCAAAGGGCCATCCAGATGTGCCTCGATCAATAGATAAGCCACAACGTTGAAGCTTACATCAATAATGTGGTCATCAAGTCCAAGGCCACCGATAACCTCATTGTCGACCTTAAAGAAATGTTCGCCAACCTAAAACGATATAGATGGAAGTTGAACCCTTCAAAGTGCATCTTTAAAGTTCCATCCGACATACTCCTAGGCTACATCATTAGCATCCGTGGCATCGAGCCCAACCCTAACAAGGTCTCCGCCATCACCAACATGAAACATCCAACCTGCGTAAAAGACATATAGAAGCTTACAGGCTGCATGGCTGCTCTCAGCCGCTTTATATCGCACCTCGGCAAAAAAGGGACTACCATTCTTCAAACTCCTTAAGGCCTTCGAGCGCTTCTCCTGATTGAAGGAGCCAGATATAGCTTTTGATTAGCTCAAGTTGTTTCTAATGAAGCCTCCAATCATGATGGTGCCTTGACCATACAAAACCCTACTGATCTACATCACCGCCACTTCTCACGTTGTTAGCACAACTATTGTCATCGAACGCGAGAAAGCTAGACATGCCTACAAGGTATAGCACCTGGTCTACTTCATCAGCGAGGTCCATAATGAGCCCAAAACTCATTATCCTCAAGTTTAGAAACTGCTATATGCTATTCTGATCATGCCGTGCAAGCTTTACCATTACTTCAAGTATTACAAGATCGCCATGGTCACCGAGTTCCCTCTGGGGGACATCCTCCTCAACAAAGAGGCCAATGGCTGCATCATTAAGTGGGCTGTCACTCTCGACACTTACTCCATTGAATTTAGAAGTAGGCCTACCATCAAGTCATAGGCGCTCGTTGACTTTGTCGCTGAGTGGACCGAGATCCAAGAGCCCATCACCGCTACTTGCCCTAAGCACTAGGTGATGTACTTTGATGGTGCCCTCAACATCAATGGTGCTAGTGTCGGCATTCTATTCATTACACCGACCAAAGACAAGCTCTGATATGTTCTCTAAATACATTTTCTAGCCTTCAACAACACCGTCGAATATGAATCTTGTCTCCACGAACTCTATATAGCCATCGAGCTCGGCGTCAAATGCCTCATGGTATACAGAGACTTTGCACTGGTTATCAACTAGCTCAACAAGGACTGGTCCTGCTCCAGTGAGAAGATGGATGCATATTGCACCAAAATCAGGAAACTCAAAGGGAAATTCTATGGTATCGAGTACCACCATGTGGTACGAGATCAAAATCAACTCGTCGACCACCTATCTAAGATAGGATCATCTCACACTACAATTCTATCTGGGGTCTTGTTCAAGATCTCTTTGTGCCATCCATTAAGGAATAGATGGAAGTTTAAGAAATCCCCCTACCGAGCAACTGGTACTTACAGTACCTTCGCCGACCATCGATTAGAGGGAATAGTTCATTAAGTACCTCACCAGCATCGATGTACCCACCGACAAGACTAAAACTAAAGGCCTAATCTATTGAAGCAAGCATTACATGCTAGTAGATGGGAACTTGATGAGAAAAAGTACTAAGGAATGGATACTACAAAAATACATCACCCAAGAAGAGGGAGTAAAACTACTTCTCAAAATTCACTCTAGTTCTTGTGGTAATCACGTGGCCTCGAGAAACCTGGTCAGCAAAGCTTTTTGAACTAGTTTTTACTAGCCCACGGCCATCACCGACGTAGAAGACCTTGTTCGACGTTGTGAAGGATGTCAATTTTTCACCAAGCAAATACACGTGCCGACATAAGAACTACGGACCATCCTAGCTTTCTGGCCTTTTGCATGCTGGGGATTAGACATGATCAGGCCTTTCAAGCCAGCGCTAGGTGGTTTCCGATACGTGTAGGTCACCATTGACAAGTTCTCCAGGTCACCATTGACAAGTTCTCCAAGTGGATCGAATACAAACCGCTTGTTTCGGCTACTGCTAAGAAGGCAGTCGAGCTCTTTGAAGATATCTTCCACAGATTCAGTCTTTCGAACAGCATTATCACTGACCTTAGAACTACATTCACTGGTCATCATTTTTGGGACTTCTATGAAGACCGATGTATCTCTATCAAATATGTCTCTATTGCCCATCCTAGAGCCAATGGCCAGGTCAAACGGGCGAATGACATGATCCTCGATGCCCTAAAAAAGAGGCTATATTAGAAAGAGGAAAAGCATCCAAACAGATGGCTCAAAGAGCTCCCAGCTGTGGTCTGGGGACTGCATAGTCAAGCTAGTCACAGCATCGGCGTATCTCCATACTTTTTGGTCTATGGCTCTGAGGCCATACTACCAGTAGACATTGCCTTCTGAGCACCTAGGGTGGAATATTATAATGAAGAGTAAGCCATAGCTATTCGGACAGAGGACGTCGATAGGGCCAAAGAAGAACGCCTGATCACCTACATCCGCACAGCCAAATACCTAGAAGTCTTATGAAGATACTATAACCGCAACATCAAAGGTCATTCATTTACTGTCGGTGACCTCGTTCTCCATAGAAAATAGAAAACTGAAGGGATGCACAAGCTCTCCTCCCCCTAGGAAGGGCCTCACGTGGTCAAAGAGGTTACCCGACTAGGGTCTTATCGTCTATGTGACTTGGACAGAATCGATATCCCTAATTCATGGCACATTGAGCACCTTATACATGTCTATCCTTAAAATGCTCTAGATATGTATTCTTTACTCCATAATGAATGAAGTTTTGGTCACCATAATTTGTCTCCATTACGGTTTAATCTCCATTTGCGGTCGCTAGCTCTAAGCTACTCCTTAACAAACTCCAATACGTGATATCCATAAATGCTCTGCCATGTTTCTCCATATCTCTAAGATACTTCGCCAACCACCGAGCAGCACACGTTCTGCTCTGTGCTCTTTGGAGAAGACCCAGTCTTCAATCTCTCCCAACACATTGAAAGGTCCTAATATGGCTAGAGGGGGGTGAATAGCCTATTTAAAATCTACAAATCAAATAGAGCAATTTGATTAGTATGACAAATAGCAAAATGCAAACTTGCTCTAGCTCTACAAGGGTTGCAAGCCACCTATCCAACAATTCTAGTTGCAATGATTACTAGGCACACAACTTGCAATGTTACTACTCACTAAGAGCTCTCAATCTTGCTACTCTAAAGAGCTTCACTAGATGAACTTAAAATAACAAAGCAAGCTCTCAATTCTAATTACACTAAAGAGCTTGCCACAACTAGTTTGCAATAATATAAATGAGTGAGTAGGGTGATTATACCGCCGTGTAGGGGAGTGAACCAATCACAAGATGAATACTAAATCAATCACTAGGAGAATACCAAAGGACAAGAGACAACCAATTTTTCTTCTGAGGTTCACGTGCTTGCCGGCATGCTAGTCCCTGTTGTGTCGACCAACACTTGGTGGTTCGGTGGCTAAGAGGTGTTGCATGATCCTCGTCCACACAATTAGACACCATAAGAACCTACCCTTAAGTGAGGTAACTCAATAACATGAGCAATCCACTAGAGTTACCTTTTAGCTCTCCACCGGGGAAGGCACAAGACCCCTCACAATCACCACGATCAGAGCCGGAGATAACCACCAACCTCCGCTCAATGATCCTTGCTGCTCTAAGCCATCTAGGTCACGGCAATCACCAAGAGTAACAAGTGAATTCCATAGCAAAACACGAATGCCAAGTGCCACTAGATGCAATTACTCAAGCAATGCACTTGGATTCTCTCCTAATCTCATAATGATGATGAAACAATGATGGAGATGAGTGGGAGGGCTTTGGCTAAGCTCACAAGGTTGCTATGTCAATGGAAATGGCCAAGAGGATGAGCTTGAACCAGCCATGGGGCTTAAATAGAAGCCCTCATGAAATAGAGCCATTGTACCCCTTCACTGGACACAACTCGGGGTGGCCGGACGCTTTGGTCAGTTCGACCGGACGCAGGACCCAGCGTCCAGTCGCCCGATGCTTGCCATGTGTCATTGGCTTCAAACGCCGATCATCCGATCTCAACGGTCAAGTGATGACCGGACGCGTCAGTTAGAAAGTGACCGAACGAAGGACCCTAGCATTCGGTCATTTCCAGTAAGGTTCCAAACGCGAAATTTCACGACTGGATGTGTCCGGTCATGCTCGACCGGACTCACCCGGCGTCCGGTCACTCAACATTTCCTCTATGCGCCTCATGTCAGCATACGTCAGCACTGACCAGACACGCCATGCCAGCGTCTAGTCAGTTTACACGCCAGTGCTCGGTCACAAGACTAAGACCGTGTGCTTACTACTGTCACTAACCGAACTCTAAACCTAGTGTCCGGTCACCCTATGAACCCCTGTCTTTTCTGTATAGGGCGCCGATGGCACCATCGGACTGTCCGCACTCTATAGGCAGACACTCCACCGGTGAAGTTTCTAACCCTTGCTCAAATGTGCCAACCACCAAGTGTATCACCTTGTGCACATGTGTTAGCATATTTTCACAAATGCTTTCAAGGGTGTTAGCACTCCACTAGATCCTAGATGCATATGCAATGAGTTAGAGCATCTAGTGGCACTTTGATAACCGCATTTCAATACGAGTTTCACCCCTCTTAATAGTATGGCTATCTAACCTAAATGTGATCACACTCGCTAAGTGTCTTGATCACCGAAACAATAATGACTCCTACTATTTATATCTTTGCCTTGAGCCTTTTGTTTTTCTCTTTCTTCTTTTCAAATTCAAGCATTTGATCATCACCATGCCATCACCATTGTCATGATCTTCACCATTGCTTCATCACTTGGAGTAGTGCTACCTATCTCATAACCACTTTAATAAACTAGGTTAGCACTTAGGGTTTCATCAATTAACCAAAACCAAACTAGAGCTTTCAGTCTCCCCCTTTTTGGTAATTGATGACAACCCTTACACATAGATATAAATTGAGATTTAATTGAATCCACATTGCTTGCCCAAGCATATTTACCATGTGTAAAAGAATATAGACAAGTTTTATGAACTCCAAATGGTAGCAATTGCTCCCCCTATATATGTGCTAAGAGTTTGGATTGTAGCTTGCACATATGCTTAGATAGGAAATATATGAGACAATTTCTACTGTATGATGCTAAGGTATAAGAGATGGACCTTTGAAGCATGATACTAATTGGAGTGCACTAATATACCATCCTTAGCACCATTAGTAACTATACATACACAAAAACTAGAATACCCTATGAGATCAACATTACAAGCAAGGGTCTAGTTTATATAAAATGAACATAAGTCTAGTTACTTTAGCCTATGCATGCTAGTTTTTCATTTCACCATTCAAGCATATAACTAGCATACACCACACAAGCATGTATATTGAAATTTAGAACTTGTGCCATGCAAGCAAATATATGAAATGCACATTTAAATTCAACATACAAGTTTATGAGCTTGCTCCCCCTACTTGTGTGCATTTTTTATGATCCCCTTACAATGTCAATGTTTCATTTGTTTGCTCCTTCTATCTTACTATCTTTGTGAATTTCTCCCCCTTTGTCAATAATTAGCACAAAAGATGAGCTCAAATTATAGATAGGTTGGGGTGAAACCATGTGAAATGAGGATTATTTTCCCAATTTGGTTCAATCTAGATTACTTGCATAAGATATTTAACTCGGTTTGATCCAAGGACAAGCTTTTTGACACCTCTAAATAAGGGTTATCTTGTACCATGTTGAGTTAAACACTCATAGCTTATTTTCTAGATCAAATACTAGGTTTACAAGCCCACAAACATGTCATATGTTATCACTAGATCATTTCAAACATACAAGTAATAGTGGTACCATACAAGCATCAAATTTATTTGATTTTAATGAATGAGCCTAGGACATGATAGGAATGACTAGATGCACTAAACAAGTCCTTAGTAATGGATGGATGACATGTCAATCAACTTTACCTTGCTTTGCTCGAAGAAGAGGCATGTCATATAATGGGGGGTGCATCAACACATATTGGAGAAGTTAAGTATGTTCAATTCATTCCTTAGCTTGCAAAACCTCTTTTCGTCAAGTGGCTTGGTGAAGATATCGGCAAGTTGATCTTCGGTGCCCACACTCTTAATGTAAATGTCCCCTTTTTGTTGGTGATCTCTTATAAAATGATGGCGGACATCAATATGCTTGTTCTTGAATGTTGAACCGGGTTGTTGGTGAGTTTTACGACACTCTCATTGTCATATAGCAATGGCACTTGCTTGAATTTAATTCCAAAGTCACTCAAAGTAGTCTTCATCCAAAGTAATTGAGTATAACAACTATTGGCCGAAATGTACTCCGCTTTGGCGGTTGAAAGTGCTACACTATTTTACTTCTTTGATGACCAAGACACAAGTGATCTTCTCAATAGTTGACATGTGCCCAATGTGCTCTTTCTCTCAACTTTGCATCCCGCATAATCGGAGTCCGAATATCCATTCAACTCAAATCTTGCTCCTTTGGAATACCACAATCTAACATTTTGTGTATGCTTCAAGTACCTCAATATTCTCTTTGTTGCTTTTGAATGATTTTCTCTTGGTGAGGCTTGGAATCTAGCACACATGCATACACTAAACATCACATCCGACCTTGATGCAATCACATAGAGTAGGCTTCCAATCATAGACTGATACATCTTTTGATCCACCATGTTGCCACTAGCATCACTATCTAAGCTTCCACTTGTCCCCATTGGTGTACTAATAGCTTTACTATCATCCATTCCAAACTTCTTGAGCATATCCTTGATATACTTGCCTTGACTCACAAATATGCCATTCTTCATTTGCTTGATTTGAAGACCAAGGAAGTAACTAAGCTCTCTAATCATAGACATCTCAAACTCACTTGCCATTTTTTGCCAAACTCCTCACAAAAATCTTGATTTGTTGACCCAAATATGATATCATCAACATAGATTTGCATTACAAACAAGTCATTTCCAAGCTTCTTGGTGAAGAGAGTGGTGTCAACCTTTCCCATTTTGAATCCCTTAGAGAGTAGGAAATCCCTCAATCTCTCATACCATGCTCTTGGTGCTTGTTTCAATCCATACAAAGCCTTTCTCAACTTGTAAACATGGTTGGGTTTCTTTTCATTTTCAAAATTGGGAGGTTGCTCAACATACATAAGCTCATTGATGTACCCATTGAGAAATGCACTTTTCACATCCATTTGGTACAACTTAATGTTATGGGCACAAGCATAGGCTAACAAGATCCTAAGAGCAAGACTAATAATACAGCTGGCTTGCTGGCTATAAGGTTTCTTGTAGCCTTCTCTCAGCCCACTCATATAGTAGTTGGCTCTTTACAGTTAATACATGGCCCACTTATCTCTCTCACAGACTTTCTTGGTTCTTGTGCCCAAGCCGGCTGTAAGCTTACAACCCGCTTCTCCTCTCTCTCCTCCCCTCTCTCCTCCACCTCAGCATTTAGTCGGCTTACAACCTGCTATTATACTTGCTCTAGTTGCTTCCAATCTTGCAACTAGGACATATGTTTCTCTAAAGTCAAGACCTTCAACTTGAGTGTAACCTTAAGCCACTAATCTTGCTTTGTTCCTTATTACTATCCCATCTTGATCTTGCTTGTTCTGAAAGACTGATGAGGACATCACTTCTTTAGAGGTACCCGCTGATCCTCCAACCGTCATGCAAGGTCCAATGACCCGGGCTCGAAAGCGACAACTCAATTTAGAGGTGAGCTCGTTCTTAAGTGATACTTTTTATACTTTTGAGAATAAACTACTACTTAATGATGTTATCTTGCTTAGGAACATTGGAGAGGGTCATGAAGGACTTAGAGGGAGTGGTGGAGGTGATGATGACCAGCAAGGACATCCAACACAAGCCGGAGGCCCAGTTAAACAAGAATTCGAGTCTGCCTCGGCCTCCAGGACCAGTCTGCCTTAAACTGGTCACCTAGGACGCATCCGGACTCCGTTTTCGATGATCCACATATGGATGGAAAGCTAATTTGATAAGGAAGCCAATCCAAGTGGTTTCACATCAAAATCTATTTGGAATCAACGGTAATCATTGAAATAAGTCAGCATCTAGAATCTGCCGGGGTGCTGCGACACCATCTTTTGGTCCGTTGGACCATGTATCGAGTTTGGGCCCATTAGGGGCATGTCCAGGGGTCTTGCATGACCCTAGAGTCTTCATAAATAGCCACCACCCCTCCATTAGGGTTCAGGTTTTACTTAGATTATTCTATCAAGAATAGTTTCGTCGTTCATTGGTTTGTGAGACCCCAACTCGTGAGATTAATCATTCATCTGTAATTTAGTTGCATTTTTTCTTGTTCTTGCTTGTGTTCTTCATTGTGTAGGCAGGGATTAGCCTTCTTCGCGAGGTCAACTGGGTCCAAGACTTGATTGATAACTAGAGGAGCTATGGTGCTAAGATTGCAGGGTTCGATCTTTCGATCTGAAGTCGGATCGGTGTGTCATTCTCCGCCACAACGATAGTTACCATTACCTGACAGAAGATCAGGATCCCCGTCTCCATTAAGTGATAATCAGAGCTAAGGTATACCATCAGGTTCACTTTTATTCCTTAGTTTTGAGTGTTTCACATTCATCCCATAGTCCAATGCCATACTCGTTTTTCCTGTCCTAGAACCTTCCGCGTCATAGCCTTTGCATATTTTAGTTTCAGAGTCTGTCGTGTTGAGTTTATGTCCTAATCAAGGTCTTATTGCTGGTTAGGTCATGTTAGAGTCCAGTTCATATGTTTTCCCCCATTGTTTCCATCAAATCTTTGTTGTTGTGACCAATTTTGCACACATTGTTCCTGTTTTGTCCTCTAATTCAGAGCCAATTCTTAAAACTGGTCTAGTTTTCGCATACGGACTCCGATTTCGACGTTCCATATATCAAAATCGATCAGAAAAAAAATTGGATCCGTCCATCCCCTTTGCTAGGGTTCAAAAAATTTAGATTGGTCAAAAAGTGGTCACAAGATCCTCTTTTCGTGGTCACAAGGTTTTTGTTGATTTTGAGCAGTTTCTGAAATTCCACAGGCCACGTCTTACACTTGTTTCAGCTCATATTTTTTGTGGTTACTTCTTTTGTGCTCCTAAGTAAAGGAAAAATATAAAAAAAATAATATAAAAAGTCAAAATTTCCCAAAAAAACAATGATAGCCCAAAAAATAGAAAAAAGAGAGGGGCAAAAGAGAAACAATATTTAGAGGAGCACATAGAGAAGACCAAAGTGAGATGTGTTAGCGTGTGCTGTCTGGTTTCTTATTTGTATTGCTGTTTTCATCCACCATACTTGTTTTTCATACACCTGTCACCTTGCTATCCACCATACTTTTGTCACACACCTGGTACTTGGAACATTTTAGACCAGCAACGGGAACAAGTACTTTGGACTATAATTTAGCGTTACTTTATGTTACTGACTTGTATGCCAGATATACATATTACTCTTTGTGTGCCTTCCAAGCTCCACAAACTCTTCAGATCAGTACAGACAAAGGGCCTTAC